>NC_057431.1:3746881-4398131 GCF_019457755.1 Venturia canescens | reverse complement strand
ACCGCAGACCCATGCGCGTCAACGGAGAGTTAAAAACTGAACAGCGCACCGTTTTTCGAACGCTCGAGCATTTTTCGTTTCGAAGAAATTTCGAAATAGGACATTCGCAAGTACGTATTTGAATGAAAACACTGTGACATTTCAGATTACTGGAAGAGATTCGGAAACACAACAGCCTGATAGTGATCGGAGAGACGGGAAGTGGAAAAACAACGCAAATACCGCAGCTGCTGTTGGAAAATGGAGTTGCAGGGACGTCAGGGTGTATCGGTATAACGCAGCCGCGTCGAGTCGCAGCGGTCAGCGTGGCTCGTAGAGTGGCACAGGAGCAGAGTTGTCCTGTAGGAAAACTGGTCGGTTACAGAGTCCGTTTCGAGGACGTAACGAGCGAGCAAACGAGAATAAAATATTTGACAGACGGTATGATGGTTCGGGAGGCAATGACCGATGAAGTTCTTTCCGATTATTCCGTCGTTATTTTGGACGAGGCTCACGAGAGATCGGTCCAGACGGACGTTCTTCTCGGAGTTGCGAGGAGAGCCCAACGTTTGCGAAAACAGCAAAATTTGACTGGCCTCAAGTTGATCGTAATGTCCGCTACGATGGACGTTGACAAATTCGTCAAATACTTCGAGGCCCCTGTCATTTATCTCGAAGGACGGCAATACCCCGTAAAAATCTACAACTCGATCAAATCTCAAGACGATTATGCATTCGCTGCTCTCGTAACTGCGTTTCGTATTCATCGGGAAACACCGCCAAAGTGAGTCAAATGTTGCTTCAAGAATGGACGATTTATAATTTCCAATCAAACGATTATTTCTCGACTAATAAACTCGTGAAAATTCCAGCGAGGACATTCTCGTATTTTTAACCGGCCAAGAAGAGATCGAAGCGACAGCAGCCGCAGCGAGACAAGTGGCGAAACAATTAGAAGACAAGCACCACCCTCGATTAAAAGTTTTTCCACTTTATTCAGCTTTGCCAACTCACCAACAGTTGGAAGCTTTCAAAGCTTCTCCTCCGGGAATGAGGAAGTTGGTTTTGTCGACCAACGTCGCTGAAACTTCCGTCACTATCGGAGGTCGGTATATTCGTTTTTTCTTTCCCTTTTATTTTCGTCTCGAACTAAGCGAAAAGAATCCAAGCACAATTTCAGTCAAATGATTTTTCAAAGCCTCGACATTACTTTCATCGTGCAATGTGTTTTTTTCTCTCAGGCATTCGTCACGTGATTGACACAGGAGTGGTCAAAGCTCGAACCCACAATCCTATAACCGGCCTGGACATATTGCGAGTTGAGAAAATCGCGAAAGCCCAAGCCTGGCAGCGAACGGGTCGAGCGGGTAGAGAAAACTCTGGGAAATGTTACAGAACGTACACGAAGCAGGATTTCGAAGCGATGAAGGAAATGCCGATACCAGAAATCCAAAGATGTTCCCTCGCCAGCGTTGCTCTCCAATTACTCGCCATTGGAGTGAACGTTACAACTTTTGATTTCATGGACGAACCTCCCAAGGAATCGGTGGCAGTTGCGATCGCCTGTTTGGAAAAACTCGGCGCCGTCAAAGGTCAGTTTCCGCTTTCCAAGTTTTGATAAATCACGTTGAAAAAGCTCTGGAACAAAAATTGACTCGAGACGCTGACTTTTAGGATCGCCACCGCAGTTGACCAGCCTCGGGAGAACCATGTCACTCTTCCCTCTCGATCCCCGATTCACCAAAGTCCTTCTCGCTTCGGTCGAGCACAAATGTCTGGAGGAAGCCTTGACGGTCATAGCTCTGCTTTCCGGAGAATCGATTTTCACGGAGCCGCCGGCGAAACGGCAGCAAGCTCACGCCGCAAGGACGAGGTACGGAGAGCCAGAGAAACAATTATTCCCGTCAAAAAGATCACGCGTCGGATTATAACCGAGGAATTGATGACGGATTTTCTCAGGTTCTCTTCCCCGGAAGGCGATCACGTGACTCTTCTAAACGTTTATCGAGCCTTTGCGGAAGCTCCGCAGAAGAAATCGTGGTGCCACGAGAATTATCTTCATTTTAGAAATCTCGAATACGGCGCCGAGGTCAGAAAACAATTGGCCGGTTTGACAGAGCGAGCCCAATTGGAGAAATCTTCCTGTGGGAATAACACCGAGTCTCTCAGACGAGCGCTACTCGAAGGACTTTCCGACAATGTTGCCGAACTGCAACGTGATCACAATTACGTCACGGTAAAAAGCGATTCGAATGATTTTATCTCGTATCAACGAACCGAATGTGAAGTGATAAATCATGAAATTCTTTTAGTTAAATTTCAACAAAATCATTCTTTTCCGGAAAGAGTTTGATCTTTAATGTGTTTCGTGCCAATTTGTTTTACAGATGACTTCGAGAACGCCCGTTGCGATTCATCCATCGTCGACTTTACACTCGTTGAGACCGCGTCTCGTACTCTTTACCGAAGTCGTTGCGACAGGACGTTGTTACATCCGCGGTTTGTCAGTCATTGAAAATTCGTGGTTGACAAACCCAGGGAAGAAATAATTCATTATTTCGTACGAATCAAACTTTTGTCTTCGCGTTGCTAAGGTATTTTAAGTTCCCCATTCATTTTCGTGGCTCCAGCCACGAATATTGAGCCTTGTATATAAGCGAGATTCGTTTTTCTTCGAATGTTTAAAATCCCTGTAAATAATCATCGTTTTTTATTCATCCAATTTCGTTTTCACTTGGAATTCCACCTTCGAACAAGAGCCCTTCCCTTCGTTCCTTGGAGGATTCCTCTTTGACTGTGGAATTGAAGGAAACCCGTAGTCTTTCGAGTCTTCGAAGCAAGTACATTTCGAAATGTTAATTAAAAACAGTGAAAAGAGTGAAGACGATACGGAAAAAAAAGGGAAGGAAGCGTGGGCCTGAAAAAGAGTGGTAATGGGATTTCTAAAAATAGTTCTGGCCGGCGTGTGTCTCATTTGTAAGAAGACTGGTAGATTTCGAATTTTTGTTCTGTCCCAGGAGGGAAGCTCGGGTAAGCACGAGGGATGATTGACGAGTGAAAAATTAACGAGAGTAATCGCGAACGTTTTTTGCCCGTCTCACCCATTTGCGCGCTTGTCCGGGCGATTTTTAATGACAAACTTTGAGGGATGAATGGCTCGCTTTGACCAGGAAAAACGAAACACGCCTTTCAATGCGAAGTTTGAGCAATGAAAAGGGAAAAAGGGAGAAAGAGGAGCAAATGTGGAGAAAAAAGGAGGAAAAAAAATCTTGTGTTGGATATTCAGAGGTGATTAGCCTCGAGGACACGATCTCCCGCTTGAAAATTAATTGGCCACTACGCGTTGATACTCCGGAGCTTCTTCAAACTCTCTCTCCCACCTTTTCTTCTCGCACCCCCTTTTTTTTTATCTCCTTTCTTTCATTTTTCCATGCGATGAAAGCTCTCGAAAAACCTGTGAATCTCGTCCTCTGCATGATTAAAAGCAACTCTCCCCCATCCTCCTTTCTCCCTCGTGTACAGAGCGACGAGCTTGACCACAAAAGCCTCATCTTTTGCCTCCTTTAAAACCTCCTCTCCGGCCTTCGAAGATCCTCGAGACTCTTGTACATTTTTAAAAATCGTTTTACCATTTTTTTTCCCACGATTTGCCTCAACGCGCCCTCCTCCGAGTACTTTTTTTTCGGTTCTTCGTCGAAAGTATCATTGTTTTTCTTCAACAATTTGTACCCACGTCGCTCGTGTCGCCCAATCGTCACTGATGACGTTTTTTAGTTCGCTCCGAGTTGTGCTCGATATCCGGTTTAAAAAAGTGCCGAATAACGAATAACGCAAGGCTGTTCCGGGCTAAAAGTCTAATTGGGAATTGACGAGGTCCGGGAGAGTCCAAATCGCCGAGAAAACACGATCGGTCGAGGGCGAGTCAACAGGTGGCTCGAAAAATTCATTCCGGGCCCCCAGAATAATGCGCGGGGAATCGAGGACATTTACAGGCTCGCATCCACCCCGTTAACCCGCCCCATTCCCCTGGCACTGTCCTAAACACGCACAAACCTCCTTCGACGATCGATCCTCTCGACGCCCGCGATTCCCGACCACTCGACGAGATGCCTCCTGTCCTATATTCATTCATTCAACCAACGCGTATACAAGCGAATATATTATATAGACGCCACCGCCGCCGCGCTTCCTCCTCGCTACGTACAAAGGCCTTTTCACCTTCAATTTCCGTTTCCAATTCCCGCGGCCCGTTCCTTTTGTCAAGTCGAATCTCTCCATTGTTTTTTCTCTCCTGCGTCAGTCGGGGCGATCGCGCATTTCAGGGAGAAAAAAAAATCATTACTCCACTCTAAAAGTCACTTTATTCAAAACGTCAAATTCCATCGATTGTTTCTGCATTTTTTAAGCGTCGCTCAGTGTTTTACGCACGTTTTCGCATCGTTCCGCAATAAAAGTAGTATCGAAATTTGAAAAATTCGGCGTTAAATGCCTGATGGATGCGGGCTCGGGGAGACAATTCGCGCGAGTTTCGATCTGCCCGAATTTCCCATCTCGTATATTCGTGCATCGCGCATTCTTTTGTTCTGATTTTCGTTTTCTCCTCTCGTACACTCGCAGTTCGTTTATTATGATTCCGAACTGGGGGTATTGGATTTTTCGCGCAATTAACGGAGAATTCGTTATCTTTTATTTGGCCGTTTCGTGTCTCGTTGCAACGATCGAGGCGCGCGAGTTTGTAGCGCGAGTTTTCGATAATAATTCGCCAAATGGTTCGCCACTCGAGAGTTCTCGTTTTATAAGAAAACTTTTCAAATTCATTGCGACGAAAATCAATTGGACGATGATTTTAAAGTTGGTTGGTCATTCGTCGCGAGTTTCGGAAGCTCGCGATTAACGATAAATTAGTGAAAACATTCCGGAGAAACTTTACCACCGCAGGATCAATCTCGAGCGAAATTTTTATTGTTTCTCGCTACGAAATGCTACGAAATGCTACGAAATATTGAGGCTCTCGTCGGTATCAATTTTTCGATGATATTCCCGCGAATTGATGCGCAATTTCGCGTTCTCGCAGAAGCTCGAAAAGCCGGAAGAGTAGAAGAAGCGAGGGTGGCATCGGGGGCGGGGGGTGAAAAAGATGATATTCACTCGGGATTACGTGACACGAAAGGGAGTTCTCTTGGAAAGCGAAGGGTGGGGTCGTGAGTGAAAAAAAAGAGTTGGCGATCATCTCGATGTCGCGTGCAGTAGCGGCGGTGAGTTTCGTCGTGAAAAAAACGTGGCGCGATAAATTTTCACGAATTGCGGAAAACCCTCGAATAAAACGATTTGAAAAAAATGCTTTTGACGCAAAAATGCGAGTGAATTCCTCCGCTACTTGCGGAAATGTCGCGTTCCGTGGGAAAAATTCGAGTCCGAGAGAGTCTCAAAAGCGAATAATTGATTGATCGATTGAATTTGTTCATGCGAGGAGGAATTTTCCGCGAGGCGACTGAAAGCCACTGAGACTATTCGTACTGAAATGTTCAACGATTATTTGAATAAAATCAATCGGAGAAATGCGTGTTTTATACGACGAACCGGAAAGTAAATTGGAACGGAACAAAAAATGAGCGCGATTCGCACACGGTGGAACAATGAAATGAAAAAGCAGCAAAAAACAGTAGAAAATATAAATAAACTAAAGAAAAGTGTAAATAAAGGTAACCCGAGGAACGCGGAGCGAGAGAGAGGGCGAGAGAGGATCAAGAATGGTGCTGGAAAAAAGGCGTAGGGATTCGCGCAGAGCGAAAAGAGGGTACTGGAAAGAGACAAAAAGTAAAAGGGAGAGAAAGCGATGCCGCGGAGGAGAGAGAGAGGGCCGGAACGACCCGGGGGTTGCCGTGGCGTTATCGATCCCCGTGGGCAGTCGGAGAACACGCTGGCTCGAGAGAGAGCCGGAGTGGGGCGGCGGAAGGGTGCTTCGGAGGGTAGAGAATCCCCGACGTCGATTCGGCGCTGTAGCGCGCCTTTCCCTCCTCCTCCCTCTCTCTTTCCACTCGTACGCAGAAGAGTGTTTTCCTCCGACTGGGATTCCGAGGTACAAGCGCGTCAGTAGTGCCCGGGACAGTCGGTAGGAACCGAGTCCGTGGACCAATTTGGATGGGCAAAAATAGAGAGAGAGAGAGAGAGGGAAAGAGCTGCCGCGATCTTTTTTCATCCCCTATTTCTATATACGTATGCGTTAGTTACTCCTCGACTCGTCTCGAGGGTTGGCTAACCACCGCCTCCCTTTCTTCCGCCTTGGAAGGGATTTGGCTTTACTCCGCGGAGCCAACGTCATCCGGGACAGACGCCACCGTGACACCGAGTCGCGCGGACCAACTCACTCTCTCTCTCTCTCCCTCTTTCTCTGCTTTTTCCTCGTCAAAACAGTCTGTTTTTTCTCTCTCCTCGCTCCATTTCTTTGCGACTCTCGCTCTCGCTTTCTTCTCTGCGTCTCATGATTTTGTTCGATTCGAGGATAAAATCTCTCGACTCCGAGACTGTGCGCCGCTGTGCATTCTTGTTCGTTCTTCTTTTTTTTTTCGGATGTTTCCATTCGTGGAAGATCCCACGAGAGGGATTTCTCAAAAGAGCAAACTCCGTCGCTCTCGCCTCGATGGACTTTTCGCGTAATGTCGCCTCCGCGAGGACTCGCGGCTCTCGCAAAATTTCAATAATTCTATTGAGATTCGTCGATGAGGTGGATTTAATGGGGATTCGTTGGAGCGGGTGAGAAGCACCGTTCGTCGCAAGGTGATTATTCTTTTCTCAGAGCTCCGTTTTTTTTTCCTTTTTTCTTTTTTCAATAAAACGCACTTGTAATCGTTTCTCGTCGACGTGGAATTCTAGACTCGGAAGAAAACGATGCGTCTCGATACGAGTTTTCGGTAGAAAGAATCGGCTGGTAGAGGAATTAAAGGAAGGGGCGCATCGACGTAAAAGGGTGCGGAATCCGCGAGGATGGAACGAGGTTCCGGGGTATTGAGAAGCGCGAAAAAAATAAGATCGTCCTCGAGGAAGTTGTTGAAGCTCCGGAGGGTAAGCTCGGTGGATGCCGAGGGTGTGAGAGTTCGTCGTGAAAACGAGGAAGGAGCCACGAGTTACGAAGTGGTGCACGAAGCGCTCGTCGGACCGGAGGAAAAGCCTCCGCAGGCGAGATTCATCCGAGACAGATGCGTTTTACGATTTCGGTGCGGAGACGCGGCGGCGTGACGCGATGCGGGATCGTTCGAACTTTCGTGAAAAAATTGTCGCGAGGAAGAAGAAGAGAAAGAGGAGGAGGCGGAGGAGATGGAGGAAGAAGAGAGAAGCCGGAAGTCGAGCCAACGAGACCGGTGACAACGACGGAATTCTCGCAGGAGCGCTGCTCCTCGTCGATTCGTTCGACGAGAGGCTCGAAGCTCCTGCTCCGCCGGCGGGCACCTTTGCAATTCGAGATAAAGACAATTATGAGATTTGGCCGGAAATCAGGGATTTCTCGGGCGATAGAGAAGTTGGTAAGGCGCCAGCGGGAAACGAGGTCGAGGATAGTTCGGAGCTTCGAGATCCCTCGATCGATGGAGGAGCGCCGGGTAACGGTGGCTCTCGGCGATTACGAGAAGAAGCGAATCCCCGGAGCCAGCAGCCGCCGGAGCTCGGGTCACTGCCGATCGCCGCGAACCTCGGCCTTTCGAAATCCGGGCTGGACGAACAGCCATCGATATCACGGCCGCCTCGGAGAGCTAACGAATTCGAAAGAGCATCGATCGACGAGGCTCTGACATCGAGCCTCGAGAAGAAAAACGTCGATCTTCCAACCGGGAGTAAATTAGAGGAGGCTGAAAAGCCCGGAGACTCGAGGAGCCTTAAAAAATTGGGCAAATGTGGCAACAATTTCGACAGGCTGGTCGTCAGGTCGGCCAACTTTGTATCAAGCCTTGTGACAATCGTTCTGACCGCTTCCTTATTCATCGTTGCCCTCGGCCACGAAAGCTCTCGCGTACCGATCGACAATATCGCCGGGATCGCCGAGGCCTTTGCCGGGGGTCCGGTTAAATACAGTACTCGTATCGTACGCACGCGATACGGTACGTTGCGCGGTATCGTTACCAGAGACAACGATCTCGAAGCTTACCTCGGTGTACCTTACGCCACTCCGCCCCTCGGTGCTTTGCGTTACATGCCACCTGTCACACCGACCCAATGGCGAGGTGTCAAACACGCCGATTCCATGCCACCTGTTTGTCCCCAACGGAAATACGATTCTATCGATTCGTCGTCCGCCAGCACGAGGAGCGACGATTTTTTACCCTTCGTACGCTCCAATCAGAGCGAGGATTGCCTCTATCTCAATCTTTACGTGCCACGAACCAATCGAGGTGAGTTTTCTCTCTCTGCTTTTCCCATATTTATCATCATCACTTTTCTCCAGCCCTCCAGCCCTCCAGCCTGTGCCTTTATTCTCTTTGGCAAGCCGAACATTTGTTTCCAAAAAGCGTTAAACTTTTATATATTTATTTGAGGAGGCACGATCACCTGCCAAAGAGAAATAATTTTGATGCATTTGTGTAAAAACGGGAGGCGCGCGCGCAGAAACGATAAGATGCTACCCTTCCTCGGAGGCTGGATGCTCTCCGCGCGGTGCGGACAAGTGGTACGAGCCGTTGAATAGTCAGACAGGAAATGAAACGTCGCAGATGCGATTCTCGCCCTCGCTCCAGCGGAACCTACCACCACCGAGAGCTCTCTGTACCGATACGTATTTCCACCTGAAACAAAGTGCGGCTACGCTCCGCAACTTTCCAGCCGATTGTTTCGTGTCTTATCGAGAGTGAAAATAAAGATTTTCCGAATATAAAGGAAGAACGCCCCGCGCCTCCGCGATGCCGAGGAAGAACGAAGAGGATGGAAGGCTCACCGGTATCGTTCAATTTTCGACGCTCTGCCCCTTCAATTCCGTAGTGCATTGCAGTCGGTTACGTGTCTCGATTGCTGCAAGCACCGCGGGAGTGATGTGGCTCGCGTCATTCTCAACAGGTGCACGTCGGAACATTCGTTTTTAACGTTCCTCCTCAGTGGTTTTTATATTTTCGTATTTTAATCCCTTTTCCCCTTTACAAATATGCGCTAATTTAATTTTTAAGTTTCCCACGTTCTCGGGCGCTCGCCAAGAGTGCCGAGAATATTTAACTGAATTTTCCATTGAAATTATGACGCTGAATTTTGCAACGTCGGAGTTCAACGAAATGAAGAAAAAAAAAAAACACTTGTAATTCGACAATTTTTTATTTCACAAAGTATCGATGCATTACTGGAATTACTGGAATTATTCGAGGATTTTTTTTTAGATCATTTCGTTGGATTCCAACGTTGCAAACTTCAGCGTCGCATTTGAAATTCATAAGCGCAAGAGCCTCTTTAATTCGGAGTATAAAACTGTCGTTGTCGTAATGCCTTGCCGCGCGAGGGAGCGACAAACAAATTGGTTGGAACATGCTAATTGTGAGTTTCAGGTAACGGTACGGAATTGCTGCCAGCGTTACTTCTCGTTCACGGTGAATCTTATTCGTGGGGAGAAGGAAATTCCCTAGTCGGCACTGCCCTAGCCTCTCACGGACGTCTAGTCGTCGTATCCATTAATTTTCGTCTCGGAATACTCGGTGAGTTATTCCTCGTGCGCGATGATTATTCGAAAAAGCGTTGAGTCGACAGGGTGTAATTCTACATCGGTCAATCTTTCCATCGTTATTGGAACGGTCCAAGTGTACAAGCGCGTCAACCCTCCGTCGGGGGCTGAGTCCCGATCGTAGCAACTCGACATTTCCTCGACCGTTATGTGTGGACGAAAATCTTTGAAACGCGTCAACTTTGTTAGCACTCAAATTTATCGCCAAATTTCTAATCGAATCATTTCCTTTATAATATTTATTTAGGGTGTGCAAAAAAAATGTTTCTTTTTTTTTCCAAGGAATAGCCTTCGGGTAGAAGATCGAAGGTTATTCGCATTTAGAATTTTTGCCAGTATGGTTTGCGACTGGACTTGATTGGGACGAACCCAATGAACCCGAACGGAAAAAAAGTTCCAACGGACTTCCAATGATGAAAAAATGCGCTGGAGAGATGACACGATGTCGAGTTGACACCCTGCCAAATTATTTATCAATAATGGGTTTTGGAGCGAGAATGAGAATGGAAATTTGGTTAATAATCGAGTTTGAAAGCGCTGCGGAAATGTGCCCGCGAACTTTAATTCGTTCCCGTTTTTTCGGCCAGTTATAATTCGCGACTTAGCCAAGCATCGAAGCTGATCGTCTCGTGAATATTTAACGAGGCAATCTCGAAGCCCTCGAGTTTCGTAGACGAGACAAAAGAGCTGCGAGAGAAGGACGATGCCAAGAGAGAAAAAGGGCGAATGCTGCAACAGCAGTCTCAAAGAAATCACCCTTTTTATTTCTCCCTCCGTTCGCGAGAGAAAATCTCTATTGTAGTACGTCGCTAAATAAGAGCAGAGTTTTCGTCGCTGCTTCTCCCATTCACAACGAACCTTCGAGAGAGCACGTTCGATCGCGGAGAAGAATTGAAAGAAAAATCGAGTACAGCCACGAGCAAAAGCGTCATAAAATGCGTTCTTCAAAATCTTTTTCTTGTTTTTTTTTTTTTTTTTTTTTTCACGTCAACACTTGACCGTTAACGCGTCGACCTTTCGACTTTTCGAAAGGTCCGACGCGATAAAAAATATGATAAAAAACGTGAATTTCCACGACGCGAAGCAATTTTCTTTTCCTCCAGGTTTTTTGAAAACTGGTTCAAAGGGCAGCGGTCAAGGAAATTACGGGCTGATGGATCTGGTCGCGGGTTTGCATTGGCTTCGTGAAAATTTGGAAGCTTTTGGCGGCGATCCACAACGACTGAGCGTACTTGGCCACGGGACCGGTGCAGCTCTCGCTAATTTTTTAGCCGTTTCACCGATGGCCAAAGGTTACGTCACTTTTCGTTGAATAATCCACCACAGATTGGAGCAGGCAAAAGAGAAAAGTTTTTCCCCAATGAAGATTTAATTCGTAGAACTTGTCGAGAGGGTCGTACTTTTGGGTGGTTCGGCCCTTTCGCCTTGGGCCATTCAGAGGGATCCTCTTGCCGTAAAGCGACGCGTAGCCGAGCAGACCGGATGTCCGAGCGACGTCGAGGCCGACGACATCGCCGCTTGTCTTCGACTTCGGAGTCTCGACGAACTTCTCCAAGTTCGTCTCGATTCGCCGAGATTCACCGCCGGATTCGCACCTTTCGTCGACGGCACCGTTTTGCCGCTGACTTCCGGTGGGGTAAGTAATCACCGCGTTTCCGCCCCCCCGTTTCGCTTCTTCTTTCCACCCGCTCGTGAACGATTCCTCTCTCCGCTCCCCGTGCGCAGAATATTCAACCGACGGTGGGCTCGTCGGGTTTGTATCCAATCGCGCCTGGGCCCGGATTCGAGTTTGCATCCTTCGGGAATCGTCATCTCATAATGGGCCTGACTTCGGACGAGGCGTGGCTCGACCTCAGCGACGAGGACATACGGGTGAGACAAAAGAGTGAAAAAAGTAAATGAAAAAAAAAAAAAAAACAATGAAGAGAGAATTCGAAGAAAGGAAGAATCGACGCGATATTGTTGCAGAGCGGGTTGAACGAGACCCGGAGAGATCGAATATTGCGTACGTACGTGCGCAACACTTATCGATATCACCTGCACGAGATATACTCGACGCTGAGAAACGAGTACACGGATTGGGAGAGAGGCGAGCAGAGCCCAGCGGGGATGCGGGAGGCTCTGCTCGCGTTGTTGGGGGACGGACAAGTGGCCGCTCCGTTGTTGAGGCTCGCGTTGCTGCATTCGTCCTCGGGTGCGCGGGGTTACTTTTTGCATTTCCAGCCGGGAGATCGTCCGAGCCGGAAGGGCGAGGAATTGCCTTACTTCCTTGGGATACCGATGCTGAGGAACGAGGCCGCTAATTCCCCGTCGATCGCCCCGGTTTCGGGCAACTACACGACCAACGATGAGCACTTGTCGAGGCTGCTCGTCCGATATCTCGCCAATTTTATCTGGCACGGGTGAGTATGCCGCGATTTAACGCGAGTTGGGAGGTTTTCGCGAGGGCGCCTGCTCGACGAGTGACGAGCCCTCAAACACTTTTTCAGCGATCCGAACGACAACGGTCCCGAGAGCCCGCCCTTCTGGGACGCGTACGACTCGATAAATCAATATTATCTCGAAGTCGGGGCTTCCACGAGCAAAATGAGATCGCATTATCGCGGTCACAAGATGTCACTGTGGCTGAATCTTCTGCCGCAGTTGCATCGGCCCGGTTACGAGATAAGCATGAGACATCATCATTTGGCCGAGAGTCCGAGTCTCTACGAAGGAGCCGTTCGCCCCCAGACGATGGTCGTCCCAATCCCGGCTCCACCCTTGACCATTCCATCGCCCACCGAAGCCTCCATGTCGCCGCTTCCGGTTTTAACGACCGAATGCGCCCCCAACGAGATCGGACCGAATACAGCCAAGACCGCGTCCACTTCCGCCGGCGTCTTCGAAGACGACATCGACTCGAGATTAGGACCGGGCCCGAACAACCTTCTTCGAAAATTCGCCTCGAATCATTATCAGAGCTATACCACCGCCCTCACCGTCACCATCGCCGTCGGCATCTTTCTTCTCCTCCTCAACATTCTCATTTTCGCTGGGATTTATCATCAGAGAGATCGAAACGCTGCTGCAGCCGCAGCCAGCACCGGTTCGTACTCGCATTTTAATTCGAATCTTTTGCATGCGGAACTATTCGCTTCAAAATTTCTGCTCTTCTTCGTTCAGGTTCCGCGTATCGGATCGGGAAAAAAGAAGATTCTCTGGAAGCCGGTTGTTCGGGGCTGGATCTCGCCCCGAGCAAGTCAAGACTCTCGGCGTCCCTCGTCAGCTCGGATTCTCCGCCGATGTCGTCCAGTCCGCCGATCCACAAGCAGAAATTAGTTCAGCAATTGGAGTTGGAGCTCCAGGAGTTCCAATGCTCGCCGCCGCCCGGAGGGACCATCGGCGGAGCCGGCAAGAGGATCTCGACGATAGATCCACCGACGTACGGTTGGCCGGATCCCCCGCGAACGCCTTCGCCCTGCGTCGACGTCGCGGCCGGGAACAACGCCGACGAGGACGACGACGATGACGACGACGACGAGGACGACGCGGAGGAGGAGGACGACGACGACGACGACGACGACGACGACCTGGAGGAGAATCTCCCCGAACCACCCCCGCCTCCCAAAGCCCCTGCCCCGAACGTCGCGGCTTGCCCTGGAATTTTGCGTCAGCCCGGCACACCCGGAAGTGCCAAAAAACGCGTTCAGATTCAGGAGATTTCGGTTTAATCCTCCGAGGAACTTTTCGAGCTCCGAACCCTCCGAGTTTCGCCAACTTGTTTCAAACGATCTTCAAACTTATCGATATCAATTCGATATCATCGCCAGGTTCAACCCCACGGTGGTACTAGCCATTTTTTTCCATCCCTATAGCCCCGGAACAGCGCTCGTGCGGTGTCGAAAATAAAAGAAAAACATTACACAAGAGACTAGAATTCTAGTTTTTCCAACTGCGAAGATGAGAAATATCGTTCGTGACTCGTGAGCGCGCCTTAAAAGTGCTTTTGAGAATGTGGGACATTGACGAGTGGTGCAGACGCTACGAGGGATTGAAGAGAGCTCAGGTAGAGCCGAGATATTATATTATTATTATCATTATTATTATTATTATTAACATTATTGATATTACAATTGAATAAGTGATTCCCAGCCTAATGGGGAATTATAATATACTCGAGGAATTGCCCAATTATGATGGTAGAACGGTTCGACGAAGTTGTGAGAAACAAAAAACAAAATAAACATGAAAGAAATGTTGAATGAGAACATTTTGTTCCTCGGTCCAGTAGTGCCTTTTTAGTGCATCGAAGTTTTTCGTCCCTCTCGAATCCCCTGATAAAAATTCATTCGACAATGAGGCGATAAAGCTCTCTCACCGAAGTGAAATATTAGGGAGGATCGAAGGGATTTTAAAGGGCTGATTCGAACCATTTAATCAGACGGAGGTTAAATGAAATTCTGGTTTTTGGCTGACTCTTTCCAACTCGATTAGTTCCCTCCCAAATAGAATTTTAGTCACGATGCTCGATCCAACGAGATGGTATTTTTTCACTCCCGCGCATGTTTCCCACAGCGTTTTCTCCCTCTTTTCTTTTCTTTTTTTTTTTTTTTTTGAATTCACTGTCGTGTCGCAGCGCAAGCAACGAGCCAGCAGAAATCGCTGAATCGATCGGACCAAAAATTCGCACGTGAGTACTTTTGAGCGTGTGTACGTGTGCTTTTTTCCCTTTTTCTTCTCTAGTTTGAGAATGTTCGTCGGTGGTTACGCGCGCGGTATGTTCAGTGGACTACATTTCGAATCTCCCCCGGAGAGGGAGAAAGAGTTTACCGCCTCGAGCCAAAATGTAATTAGTCGTAGCACAGAGAGTTTCGGTGCCACGAACCGACCTCGGTTTCATCTCGCTCGTGTGTTTTCCCCCATCTATCGGGTGTCCCCTTTCCGAAACGAATTTATTACAGCAGAAGAAAGCCGAGTTGCGATCGAATTACTTTTCCTCCCACTTTAATTCCACCGGCAATGAAGTTTTTCGGTTTCAGGAAAAATATTAAAATTTCAGGCATCTTTTTCTAACCGTTTTGACGGGTGTCCAAAATTTTCGAGTCAATCCGAATTCGCGTCATGAGAAATTCGAGCCGAGACACACCGGGTATAACGCATCCGCAGAAGCAAAGCATCCGTGCACAAATTTCCTCTTCTATTCCTTTGGACATGCCGAACAAAATATATACATACGAAAGCAAGTTTTTCTCGAGATCCTCGAGTGTATCTCGCGGGCTTGAAAACCACGAAATTAGACTCCATACAAAGAATACAAGGCTCGAGGAGCTCCTCGGCGTGCGAATGCAGAATTGGACTCCTAATTAATTTCCACCAGCAGTATTTCTTTATCATTGAATATTTCTTTCGTGTATAGAAAAAACGTCGCGGTGAGTCAATAGTGACGAAGACATATTTCGAGAGTTTTCGATGGAAAGTAGTGACGGAAGCGCGATTGACGACGACGATCCGGTTCCTCGTTTTTCTTGTCGCCCGAGCGAGCGTCATTTTTTTTTTTTTATTTCCATTTGCCTATAGAAATTGCTCTTGCGAGGAATTACCAGTTGAACCAGTCGTGCCAGAAATGTTTATCGCCGCGCGCGACGGTCCGAGCGACGTCGATGTTATTTTGTTACGCTCTTCCCTTAATCGCAATTTCTCGTAATTATGCCTCACCGCGTGACCTTGGTCATTAGTAAAAGTGCGTTTTCATAAAAGTACATTTGTTTCGACGACGTCGATTCCTGTAGGTCGGAGCGCGAACGGGGGGAAACTGAAAAAAGTGCCGCGCGCGAGTTTGACGAACGGAGCGGGGAAAAGCGTGGAAATATTCCATTCGCTGATTGCGTATGCGCTGCCTCAAACTCGTGTCTCGATTGTTTAATAATATCGATGCGACTGCGATCGCTCGCGTGACCTCGGTCCATCCTCGCGAGCAACGGCGCGTTGTAGAATCCGCGAATTCGAATGCGCCTTGCGTCGCCGCGCGCGAGGTCGTTACCTTTTCTCGCCCCTCCCCCGGGCGGGTCGCCCTCAAAAGTTGCAATGAAAAAATCAAGGGGCCCGACGACGCACTTGAGCAATTAGACTCGCCAGGGTCGAGGGATGCGCGCGCGACTCGAATTCATTATTTTTTCAACACCTCCAAAGTACTCGGCGAGGAGAAACCGTTCGTTCGACGAACTCTGAGCTACCGAAATACTCGACTCGGCGTTACCTTCCAAAAATTCTGATTTTACACAATATCAAGAGTTCATCGCGAGCTCCCAATTCTCCTTGAATTCCAGCTGGTCAATGACGCAATCGTTGCTCTCAGTTTATTCGAATTATTCAAATGAATTTATTTGACGAATGAAAATTTCGTTGCACGATAGTTCGAAGAACACGTATACGGTCGCGGAGACCCGGGAGCGGGAGATGCTTTACATTTGCCAAGCCGGCGTGTCCCGGGCGATCCTCGACCGCTAATTGCGCGCGAGAGTTTAGGATCAGCCTCGCTCACTAATTAGTCCGTCGCGGTGTACTTTTGCTTTCATCCCTTCCCGAGGCTCTTCGTTTTTCCCTTTCATCCCGCTTACCAATCAGAGATCATTTTCCCTTTGGTCGAAAGTTTCGGGTTTTTTATAAAAAAAAGAATGCGATCCTCCGAAACGAGAGGAATTTTCGTCGGGGAAATAATCGCTAGAATTTTCACTCGAAACGTATAATTGCTCGTCGCGGATGCTCTCGAAAAGTTCTCCAAAATGCCTCCCACAGCTCTCAACCGCGAACGCGAACTCTCGCGAGCGTTGGGAATTCAAGATTTCTAAAAACGACTCGTTTAGATACGGTGGAAATGGCCGGTTATCACACGCGATCGCTAATTTTCCAACCTCAGTTTCGTAACCCTCGATAATTGGACTCGTGACGAATTCAAGCTCGTCGTACGTTTATTCTCTCAATTGACACTGCTTTCCGTAATTTGCAGGAAAATATAATACGCGCTTTACACCAATGTCACAAACTCGTTCGTAAACACGTCAAATATTACACTCCTTCGTACGATTGACGCACCGAAACGCGTCTTTTGCAGCTCGTTCGATCTTATTTTTTTATTGTTTCAACTGCGGGATGCTGCGTTCTCCCGTGTGTCGGACCACCAACGGAATTCCGTGCGAAAAATAACTTCATTTTTCCATCGAAATGATGTTTTCACGCTTTTTTTTAAGAGTTTAGAAAACAAACAAATGAGCAGATCTTCATTGGACGAAAAAACTCTGAAATTTCTCGTCATTTCGTCAACTTTCGGCCTCGATTGACGCGGCTCGATGAAGAATTTGAAGAGAGCTCCTTCGAAATGTTCTCTCGCAGAGTCTTGTTGACTCGCGCAGCTGTGCGCGGGGATTTCGTTGGCAAACACGAGTCTTAACGAAAACTAACTTTCGAACTTTCCTTCCACGAATAATCGGGAGTTTGCTTCCCTGCTTGTGTACACCGGCGCGGTTCGAGTCGACTATATATTGCTTAGTCTTGGTCAATCTGCTGACCTCTCGTCCGGCATAACACGACGCGCGAAACGCCTCGGTCTAATCGGATTTCGAGTTTTTCGTGGAACTGCGGAGAATTCGAACGAGGCAAATCGCCCCGTGATTGGCGTAGTCGATAAACGCAAACACGAATTAGACAATTTTGAAAAATCGTTGCGAAATAAAGGATGAAGCAAGTCGAACGCTGAGGTAGCTCGCGAAGAGTGGATATTATAATTTTTCGGTCGTCGTGCACGCATATACACACACGGAGCGATGATTGATACAGCAGACGAGGTGGGGTCGGGTTTGTCAATGAATTTCCAGCTGTGCCCATCCTGTGCGCGCGTTCCAATAACGATATTATTGGTAACAATGGAAGAAAAAGGTCGAAAATTCGCGAGGGTGTAGCTCGCATCCGTTTTTCCAAGCGCGCGCGCGGCGGGGCTTCAAAGATCTTCCGTCTTTTTTATTGCGGAGCGCGAGCGAGCTGGTGCGATTGCGCATGGATAAAAAACGATTTACCGCGGCGACCGCGTGAATAAACTTTTATCAATTTCTTTCGGTCTTATAGTCGTTGTAAAACACCGCGCGGGATATACTTATTTTCCGCGAGTTTATCCAAGTCAGTCGCGAATCGATCCTCGCACAAAGCGTTTTCTGCATAGAGAAAAACGACGTTCGATCTCGTTTTTATATACCTTCGGCGAAAACGCTCCGATCGCTTCTCCTTTTTCACGCTCGACGAATGAACTTGTGGAAAAATTCCGAAAAATTCGGTATCAATCGCGATCGAAATTGATACGACGATCCCGCTGGCTTATTAAGACGCACCATCAATTGTGTCACCGCGATATCGCGTCGGAGAATAACGCCAACGAGTGCGACACGGTGCAAGCCAGTTTAGAAATAATCCGTCCGGCGTTTGGACAGTGGCCGCGGTAACCGCGTCGTGTCAGTGTCAATCGTCTCTTCTGTTCCGACTCCTCGCTTCTATTCATCAATTCGTCGGATTCAACATTATTCTCGAAATTATTGCGTTGCTTGAAAACGGAGCGGAATTCAATTTTTGTGGTGAAAGCACGCGATGTTTTGGTCGATCGCGATCGGTGTGCGGGATGAAAAATCGACTGCTGGGCATAAGCGCGGCAGGTTTTAATGACGAAAAGCTTTTGAATCGCGGGGGAAAACAAAAAAAATCTTTAGGAGAGTTATTTGCCAATTATTTGTGAAGAGATCCGAAATAGTCGGGACGCGAAGACAATTCGAGTGAGACTCGATCAGTTCGTTAAATTGAAAAATCAAACGAGAAAAAAGTTCATTCAGGATTTGATAAAAAGTGAGAAATTGCGGACAGAACGACGATGAGGGAATAAAATTGAAATAAATGAAAAATCAAATGAAACGTATTGTAAAAAATAGAAGGCTCAATCAGGCGCTTTGACAAATTAATTGTAGGATGTTAGAGTGCATCCTGAAAAGCGATGAATTAATACAGCGAGGAAACGTGACTCGCGACGACGAGAGGCGCGAAGCGATCAAGATTTTAAGAAAGAGAAATACGTTTGTAAGCAGGAAAGAAAGTGGGAGTGACTAATAGAGTAAAATTGAGGGAGAAGGCGAAGAAAAAAAAGAGAGAAAAACAGACGTAAACGATCGCAGAAGTCACGAGGTTTGAGTCGAGAACTCGTGATCCACCGACTAATACGTTCTTAACACATTCTCGATCTCTCTCTCTCTCTCTCTCACTCTTTCTCTCTTTCTCTCACGAGTTTTCTTGGTCGAGGCATCTTCACCCGGAATCGTTGGTCGCCATATCGAACAATCAACGACATTCTCGCGCGAGACCGTTTGGGCTCTCTCTCTCTCTCGCGGAAAGAGAGCTTTTAGTGTAACTTTGAAACTCGAGAAGAGCAGTGTTTACCACCAGCTGAAACAAGCACTTTCCGTTTGTTTTTTTTTTTTTTCCACCGAGTTTCATTCAACGCGTTTTATCGCGCCTCGATCGCTCGCCGGTACTCGCCGTCCTTCTCTCGTCGTAAAAAATAAAGGATGATCGGAGAAATGTCTCACGGTTAATTCGCCCGTCGAAAGGAGTCGCTCGACATGGATTCGAACACGAATTTTCACCACGATCTACCGCCGCCGCCACCACCGCCGCCTTCCTCCAGAGGAATGACTCGGAGCACCGAGGAAATGTCAAGAAGACGCGTCTCCATAAGCGAACAAGTTTTCGGTCTCGATAATCCTGGATTCGAACACAATCGACGTATCAGTGCCAGTTCCGAACACAATTCCGACCAGGGACGCCGCAAATCTATTTTACATTATGGTCACAGTAACGGTGGTAGTGTCGAAAATATTCAACAGTACAAATTCGAAGTCGATACCATTCGCGCCAATGGGAACAACCGGAAAAAGTCAGCCATGAGTCTCTCCAGCTCTGTGCGCGACAAAATCGAGTACTCGGAAGAACTCAAGAGGTAATTTTTCATAGCATTTTTATAAATGAAATTAAATCTCGCTCCCTCCCAATTTATTATCTTGGATAATGCTCCTTTCAAAAGATAATACTTCCAAACAAAATCCATGAAAGCTGATGCGATCAACGAACGATCAAAATTCGTTTCTACCCGCGTGGATTTTGGACAAACGTCCAACATTTTCTGTTGAAAAAACATTCGATAATCGTCTGTTCGCGATTATCAATAATTGCCTCGATAATTCTTTGGGTCTGGAGCAACGAGAATATCTATTGGAAAAAAAAAAATGTGAACGCGTACGATGGGCACGAGTCTCGTTTCAGCGATTCTTGGGTTTCTGTCGACAGGTCTTGGCTGTACGTTTTCTGTGCTCAATGCCATGGTCGGGACGACACAGCTTCGTGGGAACCGCCGGGATGGCGTCGAGCCTGTCCCCAGCCCTTTTGTCCGAGTTATAGGAAGTTTGCTCGGACATCGTGTCTCTTCCTGATGGGTCTTCTGATATGGGGAATCGTTTATTGTATCATCGGGAGAGACGCGGCTCCCGGAGGTCCCCTTTTTAGTTTAGCGGCTTTGAGTATCGCCGCCCATTTCGGAGGTTGGATTTTTTCCCTGACGACCTTACCCGCCCTCATTGGTATGCTCGTAACCGGAATCGTCATGCAAAACGCTGGCCTCGTCGATATCGGGGGTGGACACTACGGAAGCGTCATCTCGAATCTTCGGTAAGTTGGAATCCTCGCTAGAGTCGACTTTGCTCGTCTCTCGCTTTCTTTATTTTTTTGCTAAATATCGCGGTCGTGCAATTTCGTATGCGAAAGACGCGCGCGTCGTTAACCAATTCGAAGGAACGAGCTCGAGGGCAAACGCGCCTCCTGCTCCCGATCGCCGGTTTCTCCGATCGTCTTTCGGCTCTCCCCTACTCGTTTATGAAAATCTAACGAACCTGCTCCTGTCCCTCTCGTTTACTATACATCGTTTTTTCCTCCGCCCGCAAGAAACTTTCGGGACGTAGCGCAATATTTTATTCAAAGTCGAGGCCCGCGAGCGCGTCACACGTATAACAAGCGCGACGATAAATATCCACGGACAACTCCAACTCGATGATTCGATTCCGCGAAAGCGCCCATCAATGTTGCTGCTCTTCCTCAACCGATAAATCCCCAATTTTTCGAATTTGAGAAATCGCTCCGAACCAGCACGGAAATTCTTTTAAAAAATCCTCACTCCGCGACTACGATTAAAAAAAACTGTGTCGATTCCTTTCGTAAATATTCAAAAATCGGCTTGAGCATTCTAGTCGGGCGCGAGTACGTTTCGAGGCGGAAAGGCTCATAGATGAGCGTGTAACAAGGTTTGAAACTCGTACACGGGGAGTGTGTTATCGCAATTGCAAGGTTGGAAGGGTGGGCGAAAGAATCGAGCGCGAAAGAGAGTCGGAACGGCGCGATACCGCGCGCACGCGGCCTTGCTCGACTCGCCTATGGAATTCCTTTGCTTCGTTCTATATCTCCCTTGACATCTCCGTCGTTACAACCGTATATCAGCGTATTTTAAACGGGCTCGGTCAACGCTACCGTGACGCCTATTTTTCCAGGCTCTCTCTCTCTATACCGCTATATACGCACTGCTCGTACAAACATACATGGCCGCGCAGCTGAACGAGCAGACTTTAGGACGAGCCGATTTTCCCTGCACGCTGACCCAGTTCATCCTCGCCCCGAGCTAATTCGTTTCGTATACGAAACCTCTGAAAGAATAAATTCATTCTCCGGGTATTTCGATGGGCACGATTGCATTTGTAGGCTCGATTAATTCGTACTGCGAACCGTTCCAGATCGTCCGAGATCCGGAACTATCTCGCTCGATCCATAACCGAATGACCGCATCCAGTTGACCTCGTGGATCCCCGTCGAATGTCTCCGCTCGATTCTATCCCCGAATATACAAATTTCAAAATGAAAAAAGGCTCGGACCAAAATAGAAAAGAAACGGACGATTATTGCGCGCGATTGACTTTACCAGTCGAGAGATAATTTTGTGAAAATCGATACAGCTATCGTGCATCACAATCGCGATGAAGGTCCGATACGTTTCATTGTTTCTTCATATTCAGGGAGATTCCCGAAGGTATTTTCTATTTTTCAAAATTTCATCGTTTTCTTTTCGTGACGACGCGATCTTGGAACCGAAACTACGCGCGTTTCTAAACCGTTTCACAAAGCCTTCGAATTCGGCTGTCTCGATTCTTCTCTCAATTTTGCAAACTTTCTTCGCAATGATCGAATTCGAAAGCCGCGGTCTTCTCGTTCCTCAATATCGGAATTCGTCGATATACGAAAAATCCTTGCCGTCGTGCGCGTTCAGCGGAGGAAAAGGAAAATGTTATTTATACCGAAATAAGCCCGGAGGACTCGTCAAGCTCGAGCTACGAGCGAACGAGCACAATATCTCGATAATTTGTATGGTATAGTCGCTTACATCGATAGAGACAGACAAAAAAAGCTACGAGTTCCGGGGTCGAGTGGCTGATTCAGGTGAGAACAAGGGATTTACGTTTACATTATTGATACGTTTTCGTACGGCCGAACCGATCGGCTTCGACGACGTCGAATTTATACGCCAGCTGTTTCAACTATACTTTCCGCCTCTTTTCGAGTTTCAAAATTTCACCGCGACACAATTGGATTTCAGGCATTGCAATAAATCGAGTGAAAATCGTCTTTTGGTTATATTTTTTTGAAAAAGTTGACAAACTATGGAAATATCTGCTCCCGCAGAGCGAAGCAAAATCATCGCGAAACGCGTGTGTGTTTTTCGAGATTTACTTTCGGCGAGTCCTCCCCGGTTTCGAGCGATATCTTTGTAACCTTTAATCACGGTATTCCGAGATTCCGAGGTAAAATTAATGGAAGAAGGGGTGACCGAATTAGCGGGAAGGGGTCGGAGGTAACGAAGGATGTTGCGGGACGGTTTATTCGGGCTACGGTTGGACACGATCGGCTCGAACGACGACGGTGTTTTACAATGCTCTCTCGCCTATGTGCTGGGTAATTACCGCACGCATCGAGGTTGCACAATCCGATATAGTTGATGCGCTTGCGAGACTTGCGTAACAGCTTCACCAGCCTCCGCGCTCTATTAATCCTACGTGCGTTTCTCGAATCGTTCAAAAAAGCAATCAACCGTTTTGCCCTCTCTCCATAAATTTCAACTCTCCAGGAGAAGGCGAGCTCTTTTGAAAACTCGTAAAAAAGCTAATTGCGGCCGTATAAACGAATTTAAAAACTGCAGCGAGACAGAGCGTCAAAACGGAGGAGGAAGTGGGGGAATGAAAAAAATAAAAAAATCCGGCGATTTCGATCTCGCACTGAACTCTTTATTTTCCTTCCTTATTCGCACCCCCGCGTTAAAGCGCCATAAAAAATGCGGGAAAATGTCTAAACTCGAACCACGCGTCGATGCGTCGTCTCGTGACATTTCTTCTCATATAATCCATATACACAGTTTTTACAGCCGCAAGCTGGCAAATGAGTAATCTTTGTCCCGTGACTCTGAACTTTATTATGGAGGCTTTATTGCCAGAGCACCGTCGTATGTAATCATAGCAAGTTCTTTCTCTCAATGCGAGTCAACGAAAATGAAAAATTTTTACTCCGTCCTCGTTCGCGCGAGGGCTTTTCGCGACAACTTTTCGTAATCCGCTCATTGAATTTCTATACGGTCGATCCATCCATCTCGCAGGTTCGAGACATTTTCGCCATCTCGTTTAGAAGCGAGTAGAGAGCGAAAGAGCGAGGAGGGGAGAGAAAGATGTTGCGCGTGACTTTGCGCGCTGTGCCAGACGCCCGCGCCCGCTTTCCAAAGAGACGCGCGTTCGATAATTGATCGGGCTCGTATGAACAAATACGAAACAAGAGTCACGAGGTTCCTCGTGCTTTCGTTTTATCGGGGCAGGCTGCTAACGCGTTAATTTTCGTCGCTCGTATATATGTACGCCCGCGTACTTTTTAATTCCATATAAGTTGACGGGAGTCACGAGGTTGACGCTTCAATAAATGTCAAATAATAAAAACACATTTTTATCACGAATTTACGGCCGCGCTGCTTCTGCATATATCGATCCAAATCCCACTCGCGATCACGATCGATTTGTAAATAATTGTTCCTTGATCCGTCACGAGGACGGGATAATCACGAGATGTAGAAAATATGAGCGATATTCCCAGCAGCCGATAAGATTCGACTCTCGACTACCGTTCGCCCGGCGGGGAGCATCTTTTTTCCACACTATCAATCCTTCGATATCTAGATACGCGCCTTGCCATTCTTTCCATTCCTCCCGCGATTAAATCACCTCGTGACTACTCGTGACACATCGAGACTTCCAGGCGCTAAGCGCTCGTAATCGCTCTTCGCCACAGATAAACCATATTTTTTTCTTATTTTCGAACGATTATCCGATCAAAATACAAATAACGCGCGTCCTCGAAAACTTCTCGACGACAATAGGAAAGTTTTGCTTTCCTTCGAATCACAATTTTATCACTCTCGCTCCCAAAATCAACTTTTTCCAATGCGAAATCACGCCGCAGCTTTTCATAGAGCAAATATCGATTATTTTTATACCGTAAATTTTTTTATTTCAGAAAAATCGCCCTCGTGATAATCCTGACGAGAGCGGGTTTGGATCTCGACCCGAATGCTCTCAAAAGGCAGCGGATCACGGTACCGAAGCTGGGTCTGATACCGTGGCTCGTTGAGGCGGCGATGATCGGTGTTACGTCCGTGTATTTGATCGGTTTACCATGGATTTGGGGCTTTTTGATCGGCAGCGTAATAGCCGCGGTTTCGCCGGCCGTCGTTGTGCCTTGTCTCTTCAGGCTCCGGGGCAAAGGTTACGGCGTGGCGAAGGTGAATTTTTTAAAAATTTCATCCTCAAATTGAGTACGAACTGAAATTAAAAGAAAATTTGGATTTTTTTCCCCCCCCCCAGGGAATACCGACCCTCATAATCGCGATCGCCGGAATCGACGATGCAGCCTCCGTCGCGATATTCGGGATCGTAAAGAGCGTCATGTTTTCCCAGGACGCCCTTTGGTACCAAATCCTGCAGGGCCCGATCTCGATAATCGGTGGGATCGGTTTCGGCGTCCTCTGGGGATGTCTGGCAAAATACGTGCCAGAAAAAGGCGACGTGAGTATTGCCCCTCCTCCGGGTTTTCCTCCACGTTGCATTGAAAATTCTCCGCAATTGACTCGGCGAACATTTGCATGATCTGTGTGTCTCTCGTAGCCAGCAGCGTACTTTTCTATTCTCCCCATTGGAGAATGAAAATTCCCATTTTTTTTTCACCCGCGTAGTTTACGCGGTATGCAACAAAAATCTTGGTAACGCGGAACACGCCGGTCTGGTTTGACGCGGGTCTCAGGGCATATTTCATCATTCGAGTAATGAGCTGTCACGATCGATGTAAAGAGGAGCTATAAAAAACAGAAGGAAAAAAGGAATAACGAAGCGGAGGTATTTTTCGCCGCGAGGTCGAATGATAAAAGAGACGAATGTGCATCCGGAATGTATATTTTCGTTCTCCTTTCCCTCCTTCCCCCATTCCGCGGATGCCTTTTTAACATTGTTTTTTTTTTTTTGTTTTTCGATATCCCGAGAATCTCCGCAATAAAATCGAGTCCACACGTATATTCGTCGCTTCATTCAAGTTCATTTGTAGGTTAGAAGAGGGTCGAAAAAAGTGGATTTTTCTGTCACCGAGTTTGAAGCGAAGCGCTTTTTATTACGCTCCGTAAATCGAATAAAGCGATGATTCTTAAGCTCGCTTAGGGCCGAGTGGTCTTCTCTAGGAAACGCTGTGTTTTCAGCGTTTATGTGTTTTCAGCGGAGAAACACACATGGGCTATCGATTTTCTTGAATCAAATGTTTGGGAAGCTCACGAGCGTCCGATCTCCGTGTATATATATATACACGAGCTCGTGTGCAGTCTAGATTCGGTGGAACAGTTTGGACGGTGCGGTCGAATACTGGCCGAGTACAGTGCGCTTTTGCCGCATCGGCACCTGCATCGGCCCGATCTCGCTATCGCCCTCGCTCAGCTTCCTTTTCCCTATTTTTTCGCTTTGACTTTTAGTTTGATTTTTATTTCATTTTCCGCGATGATTCGAAGAGACAGTTTCCTTTTTTTTCGCCAGCGATCGAATGGAACGGAAAATTAAATGAATTTTGCGATCGTCGCAACTTCTTTTCGGCGCGCGTATGGAAAAAAAAATAATTGATCGGTATCCAATTATTTCGGAGCCTCCTCCTCCGAAACATTTTGCTCGGTCCCGCAGCGGCGCGCTTGATCGAATCAAACGGTTGTTGCAGCCTTTCGTCATCCCGATGAGAGTTCTCATGCTTCTGGGCGGTGGTTTATTGGCCGTTTTCGGGAGCGAAGCGGTCGAGCTCGGCGGAGCTGGTCCTCTCGCGGTCGTTGCCGCCGCTTTTGTCAGCTGTTATTTCTGGCAGGAGGAGGAAGGCTGGGAGGTCGATGAGGTGAGTAAAGCAACGTCATTTTTATTTCATTATTGCCGATAAATTCGAATATACGCGCTCGCGAATCGGCTCGCACTCTCGGCGTCACTTTATTTCGTTAAATAAATGGAATCGACGCTCGAGCCAAACACACCGAAATATGGTGAGGCCGGATGGGGAATAAAAATAAAAATAAAAATGTAAAACCGGGAGATTCGCGAAGCGCGGCTGGGCCGCGAACGAATTAGATTCAAAACGCGACGAGAGAGACCTTTTCCCGAATGTAGTTCACGTACGAAGGATTGTGTTGGGTGCGGCCGCGTGTATGCGTCCGTGGGAAAATGTGTACGACGGAAGTCTCCGTATCTGGTTGTTCCAAAGGCCGGAAGAGCCTCGCAGCGGAACGATAGAGAAAGAGAGAAGAGCACGCGAATGCAGGAGCGTCGACACACAAACCAGCGCGCACTCGGCCACGTACTACGCGGCGCAGCACAGAGACAGAACGAAAATCGCAGATTCTCAGGCTATTCTCCCGCAGCACGCTTCCCGTTAAATATTCGGGAGCTTTCCCGACCGAATTTAAATTCAAGCCCCTTCGAGCCGAGCGAGCGCTTTTTACATCGCGAGATACATTTCCGTTGAAGCCTCTGCGGCGACGTTTTATCCGATCGTTCGCGGTAACTCGGATCGGAACACTAAACTTTATAGCCGGAGTTTTGAAAATATTTACGAATAACCGGGAAAAAAACGGGGGCGGGGCGAGCATCGAAAGTGTACAAATTTCACGCATAATTTTCGGGGCTTTTGACAACCGCGCGTCGCATCCCAGCACCCTCGAAGGCTCTCGATCGCTGCCCTCTGAGCTCGCTTTTGTTATCACCGCCGGCCCATTCGCGGCCCCCGCGAGTCCGAAGCTCGACGAGAGTCGCTCCGCGGCGCCTCGTAAAAGAGGGAAAAGTGGTCGTCGAACGACCAGTCATCGAGCCCCTCGGAATATTTCCATCGCGCATTTTCCTCAATATAAAATAGCACAAATTCTTATATGCGAGCGCGTATCCGGGAGAAATCCGCGGGCGTGAATAATTCATCATTATCCGTCTGTGCGAATGGACACGGCGCGGGAGGGATCGATGCGAAAGTCGAAAAAACCTCGCGAATGAAAAGCCGGCGGGGAAGGTTTCAACGAGCTTTTTTCTCCGTCGTCGACGCAATACGGCTTTTCTCGCGATAATACACGAATTTATATTCGAGAGTCTGAAACGCGCGATACGAAAGTGCTGGGTATTGCGAGAGAGATTATCCGACCCATACAATTTGCACTCTGGATTTGTACGCGCGCGTATCTCACTCCGCTCACGGTCCGTGTGTGTCTGTCCGTGCACACCGGAAGTTGTCGATTTCGCGTACGTACGGTCTATATACTCGTTTCGAAGGACGTACGAATTATTTTGCCGAGAATCGTTCTGGACGTACGCGCCAATCCAAATCCCTCGATTCGCTCGAATTCGTGCAAACAAGCGAACCGAGGCTCGCCGCGCGGGGAGAGTCGGAGCGACCTGGTGAAAAAAATCGCATAGTAGAAAGAAACTAAGGACAAAAAGTATTTTCTCCCGTGCTTACAGAACCCGGTGGCGATCGCTTTCGAAATATTCTGGATGATTTTCGAGCCGATACTCTTCGGGCTGACGGGGGCCCAAATAAAGATCAGCGAGCTGGAGGGTTCGCAGGTCTACCTGATAATCGGCTGCCTCATGGCGGGAATAATAGTCCGAATTTTGGTTACGGTCCTGGTCGGGATCGGCTCCAAGTTCAACCTCAAAGAAAAAGTCTTCATCGCCCTGGCGTGCATGGCAAAAGCGACGGTCCAAGCGGCGCTGGGCCCGGTGGCGTTGGACGAAATAGACCCGGCGCAGACCGATCAGCTTCGCTTCGCCGAGACCGCCCTGACCTTTTGCGTCCTGTCGATACTGTTGACCGCCCCCGCTGGCGGAGTCATCATAACGCTCTCGGGGCCGAAGCTCTTGACGAAAACGACCGCCCCGATCAAGCCTCAGGAAGGCTGGAGATCGAGGAGGCCCTCGATACGCGACATTTCGATCATAAACGAAGATCCTGATCTCGAGGAATCGGCGGCCAATAAAATTTGATTCTTCGATAAATGCTCCGTCACCTTTTTTTTTTTTTTAAAGAGAGTCACAATTATTTGACCAAAAAAATGAGGATGGAAGGGGGCGCGAAGAAATAGAGTATTTTCGTCGTCGTATTCCCCCCCGCCCCCGCAGCCCCCGCTGTCGCTATACATACGAATACGTGTAAATTATAATTTTTCAATAATTGTACATATATATAGCCAATTAATGTGCCTTATAAAGCGAACAACGTTCGAGGGTTACTCGATATAAAAACAAATCCGATTTCGGGGCTTTTCTGTTTTATCGATCGAGCTGACTTGTATTTTTAATTTTATTTCATTGGCCCCGGATACTTCCGCTCGTATATTTAATAAAGACGAAGGAATACGCTGCACGAAAGCTTGTTTTTATTTCTTACTTTCCATTATCCCTTGGACCTGCTCGGTTCGTCGTTCGATCGTTAATTCCTTTCAAAAATACGCTCCTTTCCCGCCTACTTCATCGCCCTGGCAGCAGAACGTTTTTGTATACATGACAAATCTGGGAGCACCGCCGTCTCCGCTTATTTCTTATTATTTCAATTGATTTGCTCAAAAGGAAAAACTCAATCGGAGCAGCCTTTTTTCATAAATTCAACGTCATTCCTGCTGCGTCGACGGTCGATCAGGTTTCTCACACTTGCCGCTGCAATGCCCACATTGCCCACTGTCGATAATGTCGGACCGACAGCCGAGCGATGGAGAGCGAACATAAAAAACATTTTTTCGGGAATATATTTTTTTTCCAACTCAAAATTGTAAAAAAAAATCGATAAGGTTAACAGAAAATTGGAGGTTTGAATTCATTTTATTTTTTTCGACTTTTGGGACAATAGCTTGCACGTCATCTTGCGATTATCATGGAAGGAAATTCGCGCGTTCGGATAATCTTCCGATTTTCCCTCTGTCTCGTCTTTCTCGATTTATCATTTAATTCTTTTTTTTATAAACATCGTTTTCGCTAAACAAGTGTCATTTTTTCTTCGTAGTCACCACAAATGTGTCGGTGAAAAATATAACTATATTAATAATTTTAAGTTATTATTGCTAAGTTGATGTTCAGAGACGCGAACAGGCGAAAAAAAAGCGGTGGAAAAAATGAGCGTCGTCGAGACCAAAACCGTGAGCGATTTGGTTCAACAAATGATTATTTCTCTGTGCGGGGAACAAAAACCAGGTTAAGTCCGTTTTTTTTATATAAAATTCTCATAACTCTTAACTCATTGCCCAATAACGCCATGAAAAAATTCATCTCGCAGCAGTTTACATTTGACGCGGCGAAATGTTTTATTTGTATCTCACCAATATCATAACCTCTAATCTCCTTTAATTTTGTTATTTTCAATGTGTACAATTTTTCAATTATCCTCACGGTAAAGGAAAAACTCGATGAAAGACGCTACTTGATATTAAAAAAACATTTTTTTTTTTAAATAATTAACTTTTTACGCAATGTTTAGATGTCATACGAAAGTTTATGAGATATTCGCTCGGAGTGTTATCCTCAACTCCGTCGTCGGAAATAGCTCAGGAAGACGAGACGACTGTAACTAATCGCATGAGAAGCAAATTGTTGCCGAGAGCTGCATTGAATTTTGATAAGCTGCTCAATGATCTCAGAGACAGAGTACGTGAAGATAAAATTTTACCAATTAAGAACCAGAACGATTATGAAAACGATATTATATATGATTTTTGAAATTTATGTTCCAGCCTCTAAAAAATCGATTAAACATTCTCTTGTTTTTGATGAAAATGAGCCAATCCACTGAGCAAATGAGCGATCGACTCTACTCGGTTCCTGACATACGGGATGGCCTGAATTTGGCAATTGCCTCGACCAGTGGTAATGAAAGAATCGAAGGTGTAATCCTTAACTCCCTCAATGTTCTCAACTTAGAAAAAATTTCAAATTTTTTCCAGGTCATAGCTCGCAAGCTTCGTGCTCGAATGCCCCAATCGTAGCACTGGCTGAAAATGAAGGGAACGTTAATCGAAGTGTGATACCAACTCGTATCTTTAGCGAGGATTTCATATCCGAAAAAGTTTTGGTTCAAGATCTGATATATTCGTTTCAAGGAATCGAGGGAAAAGTATTGAAATTGGACTCAACTTATGGTTTCCAAATCGATCCTACAGTAAGAATCAGTCGTTGGGACAAACAAGAGGTTTTGCGGCTTAGCGAATTAGGCTATCTGCACAATTTTGTGCGACGAATTTTAGAACGAATTTCAACGGTTGGTGCTAGTCGAGTCGCTGATAGTTTTGTCGCTGCTCTCCATAAAGAATTGTCCGAATATTATCGCTTCATCGCAATTATACAAGAACAAGTGAACAGGTAATTTATCTTCCAGTTTTGGAACACATCTTTCGTCAGTTATTCACAAGAAGCGAATATTTACTAGTTTTCCAGTTGAAAATAATTGAAAAAGTAAAAAAAAAAACATTATATTTTTGATTTTTTCTCAAGAGCCCAAAGGCCGATGAGTGATTGTGATTACGTGAGTTTGTCCCACCTACGCTTGTGGGCTTTCGATCCTTTGGAGACGTTGAAATGGCTAGCGAGCATTGTTCGAGCTTGTCAAAGTCACAAAGGCGGGGCCCTTGCTTCGGCGGTGTACGAGTTCGGTCATCACGGGGACCCGGCAGTGAAAAAATTGGTCAAGAGAATACTCGAAAGCGTTTGCGATCCTCTTTATAACATGCTCATACGATGGATCGCGGACGGTGAATTAGATGATCCTTACAAAGAATTTTTCATCGAGGCTTGCTCTGATGTCGGTGGTGATCGCATGTGGCACGAAAAATACCAAGTTCGCGATTCTATGGTTCCTTCTTTTATTTCCAAATCGCAAGCGAAAAAAATCCTCGGTACCGGAAAGAGTATCAATTTTCTGCGCGAAGTTTGCAAAGATTTTTCACCTCTCCAAGGACGCGGCACGGAAAATTTTAGGAACAATCACGAAAAGTACAGTGGTGAGAGTTTTCCAAACTCAACAAATTCAAATATTTTTCATTTTAATATGCATGAATTTCGGAAAATATACAATTTGAAATGTTTTGCAGTTGATGCTTTCTTCGATATGGATCCCGATGGACCGTTACAAACAATGATGGATGCAGCATACAAAGAAACTTCGACGCGAGTCGTTGAAATATTAATGAAGCAGTATCAATTGATGGATCACTTTCAAGGAATCAAGGGCTACTTGTTACTTGGACAAGGCCATTTCATACAGCACCTGATGCATTTGCTCGAGTAATAATCGAAATAAAAGAAAAACCTTCGAATCAATTTTCCCTTTCCCTCTTTCATTATAAAATTGATGGATTTTATTTTTCATTTCCAGGCCCGAATTATCGAAACCTGCGAATTCTCTTTACCCCCACAACTTGTCCTCGATATTGGAAAGCGCTATAAGAGCAACTTGCACGAAACAAGAGGACATTGACGTCCAAAGACGTTTGGATGTCCGATTATTAGCACCTTCGGAAGGTGAGACGGGATGGGACGTTTTTATTCTTGATTACAATGTCGACGGTCCTATTGGCACGGTAAGAAACTTTAAAGAAAAAATGAGTCATTAAGAATCGTAAACAATCTTGAAATACAACGTAGATCCTCGAGCCCTGCCGCCAAACATATCAAACCGTATTCTTCTCACTGTGGCGAGCAAAACGCATGGAGTCGATTTTGTCGGCAATTTGGAAGCAGCAAACAACTTCAGCAAAAATATTTCGTAAAATGCCTGAAGTTTTGCCCATCCAAAATCACATACATTTGATTACCAGCAGTATGGTCCATTTGGTACATCAGATGCAGTATTATTTTCTTTTCGAGGTAATATTCTTTCGTTATTTCATCTTTTTTGTGTGAATTACGAACAAAGTCTTGTAGTGAAAAAAAACGAAAACAAATCGATCTGTCAAACTTTTCAGGTCATCGAATGTTCCTGGGACACATTTGCGAAGCAATTGAGACAAGCGTCATCCCTCGACGACATTATCGCTGCTCATAACGTTTTCGTCGATTCTGTAAGGCATGGAACATTGTTGGACAAGGAATCAGAGGTAATCGGAAAGAATACAAAATTTCTCGAAATTTTATAAGCAATAACTCGTACGATCGGAATCAATTTTAACGTTGACGCATGTTTTTCAACGACCACCACTTTGTTTCTTTTCATATCGATGGTAAGGAATTAATGGATCACTTGCGTTCCGTTTACGGTCCAATTCTCGATCTTCAAAACTTGGAGGAAACATTTTTAGCTCGAGCGACCCAGGAATACGAGATACGATTGAGCACCACAAAGTTTGTTGATGAAACGAGCGAAGAATTGAAAAAGTGGGGCAGATCGAACAGCACGGATCTCGATAACAATGAGCGACAGGCCGCGTTCACGAAGTATTTAAACACACTTTCCATTCAACTGAAACTTTTGTCTCGGACTTATCAGGTACGTTGATAAACAAGCATTGCATTCGAGCGGCAAAATTTCTAACAAATGAAAATCATGGTTATTCCTAAGAATAAAACAATCCGAATACAGACATTGTTTGTTTCATAAAAAACGTTCGATTGCAGGATCGTGTTAAAAAATTCCTATTGATGCTGGCATCAGCGGAAGACGTATCGTTACAATTGTTGAGCGTTCGTTTGGACTTTAACGATCATTACAAGAGTAAAGACAGCAGATTGGCGGCGCCATTGACATACCAGCATCGAAAGCGAAGCGATTCAACGTTCATGGGATGTAAGTGACCCGAATTACTCCCGAACGCCGCGTCAACAACGATGAAAGGATCGATTGGCAAGAGGATCGACATCTCGGAGGAAGAGAAGCAAAGAATTGCCGACAAGTTGTTTCAATACTCGCCCGGTCGTCGTGCAGTAGGTAAGAACGCAGCGGCGCAGGAGTTGCCAAAATGGAAAATAACCATCGAGGACCATCATGGAAAATCGAGGATACACGGGACGAGAACGAATTTGAAAAACGTCGAAACGAGCAAAAAAACGTTTCGCATGTTTTTGGAAAATGAAATTTTGGCTTCGGCTAATTTGGAATTCGATAAAAGTCCTTTCGGTGATTTGAATTCGCCTGAAAGTCCTCACGATCTTAGTCAAATTGAGTTCTCCATTTATCCTTGTAATTTGTCGTTTTTGGGATTCGATGAAATAACTCAGGATTTTGAGGACGACGAAAAAATGGAAATCGCCAAAATCGATGAAAATCTCGAGATTCTGGAGCAGGAAATTCCTCCGGAAAGTTCGTCAAACTTTTCCTTCAAACATGATCGTTTTGATATCGAGAAGAAAAATATCATGAGAAAGTATACCAATAACAACAATATCGTTGGAGACGATGTGGGAAGTTGTAACGTCGAACACGACGATCGCCACCACGATCTTCTACCTTGGCACGAAAGTTTCCCGATGAACGATGATTCCATTTCCGTCGAAGGTTCCATTTCCGGTGACGATAGTCTTTCTAAAAATATATTGCATGAGAATAAAAATGTTGAGCCAAAATTGCGGAGGTTTCGTCGCAAGCTTGCCTCCATTTTTTGTTGCCTCGGTTGAGGGAAAACGAACCGAAAGAAGTGTTCTTTCGAGTTAAAAAGTCATTAGGAATTCCACCGATCGAAATTTCCAATCGATCGTTCATCCTCTTAAGCTCGAACGATTGAGAGGATTTAAGATTCGCTAAAAAAACAAATTTCTCGCTCTTGCTTCACCACGTGATTCCAATGAATCCCAAATATTTTCTTGTATAGTGCCATTCGTGATAAAATCAATGCCAGAACATATGTCTATATATTAAAACGAACATGACAAAAAAATAATACCGTTCGATCGAGCCATTTAATCAGTATTAGAATATTTTCCATTTTCAACGTCACACTCGTGTATTTTTTTCACTAAACAAAAGCCACTGGGAATGAGCAGCACAAAAATGAAAAGATTTTAAAATAACGTCCAGAAGAGATAAAATGTACCTGCTTCATAGGCGAACATTGTAAATATAAATAATCACACATATATAGATATTCGTGTATTGTAATTATGTATATGTTTCAATACATTATTTTTCGCACTGCCGCGTTCAATCTATTTTTCAAATTTTATTCGCATATCGAGCAAACACTCGACATCTAACAAAAATGAAACTACTTTGTTTCTTTTTTTTTTTTTACGAAGGGGGCAATGTCGAAGAAGAAAAACAATAAAAACAACCTTCAATTTGTTAATCGTTGGGGAATATTCCATTATCCAATTGCTTATTTTTAGTTTTTTTCCCCTTTGAACAGAAATTATTTTGTTTTTAAGAAAATAATTTTATGAAGTGAAATTTTAATGGTTTAATGTCCAAAAAATGTTCATCAAAATTTTGTTGATTTCTTTGCTTCTCAGGTCATTTTAGTACTTTTCGTAATGTACGAAGGAGAACGAAGCCGAGTCAATGTTTTTTTTGAAAATTCATCCATATTCATTCATGGTTCGTCAAAAAAATGGATAGTTTTTCACTAAAAATCTCGATCGGCCCAAAGTCGGAGAATATTTTGGACGTAAAAAATGATTTGAACAACTTTTCAAAAAGTATTCCCGGACGAGAGGAGAAGAAATGAGAAACGAATTCGTATATAGAAGAATTGATTTTTTTTACCGCCTGCCATACTCGTCGGGATAACGCAGAGAGGACGCGCTCGGTGGGTACCAGCATGACAGGGATTTGGGATTATCATTGCGCAAGGTCGGTATATCGTACGGTTCGAAGCATACATAGATATGTACCGTGGATGGAAGTCCATGGTTACGTCTGTGGAGTGTGTCCACAGAATCCATCACCCAGTTTCTCACACGAGCCATTACAATTCTTTATTTTGCAATTTATCATCAAACACGAATAATCAAAAAAATAACATTTCGATCAAGCTCAAAGTCTAGATGTTCCAATTGTCGCGTCACGGAGGCGAATAGCTTGCGTAAACTCATCTGTATATGTAAACGGGAAATAATTGATAAACCATCGAAAACCTTTGGAACGTGAATAAGTGCAATTTGAAGAATGAAATAATCATTCGGAGGTCGATGATTTTTGGAGTTCGAAGCCGTGAGAAATGAAATTTGTGCCTGGTGATCGAACAACCACTGGTCAAGATTCCGCCTCCTTGTCACGCTCAACCTCAAGGTCAGAAGAAAAGTGACGCGTCAGGATTACAATTCTTTTTTGTCCTTCGAACAATGCAATCGACACAACGATCAACCAAAAGTTTAATCTCGGTGAGTACTCGATTGCGTCTCGCTACCACTTCAATCCCGCCGCCACATACAATAACGAGAAATCAAAATCATCTTTCCCTTTTTCAGACCCGAAATGAGACTGAAAATCCGGACGATTGAACGAACAGGAAAATCAAAAAATCTTGAGTAGCAATAGAATTAAAAAAAATGAGACTGCAAATCAAAATAAAAGTTTGACATTGGGAGGAGGAAAAAAAATGAAGACTGTCAAATTGAAAGTTTGGATAAAGAAGGAGAAAAGACCGGGATTGGGAATAGTGCCAATTGTTAAGAGATAGCATCAAGGGGTTGTTCGAATAATAAAAAAACAACCCCGCGCGAGGGGGAGGGCCTTAGGGGATAAAAAATAAAAAATGGAATCCTCGAACGTGCCGAAGACATCAAATTGGCCGGCAGTCGAGAGCGATATTCACGGTTACGTGGGGGAAAATAATACGGCAAAGGGCAAAAGGCTCGGCGAGGTGGAAACAACGATGAGAACGACGACGACGACGACGACGAGCGAGGTGGGAAACAACAAGGACGAACAAGCTGAAAGTTCAGGCAGCGAAGCGGAAACAGAACCGGCGAGAAGCTTTCATCGCAAGCTCAGCACCAACAGAGCTATAAAAAATGCGGTGTGTATCCCCCCCACGGTCGGCCGCGCGGTCACTATTTTTTTTCGCGTAGCTCTTCAAACATTCAAACTTGACCTAGATCAACTTTTTCTAATAACCTTGCAAATTCGAGCAGAAAGACATCGAAATTCTTCCCTAATTATTTCGATTATTGCTAATTTATCAAATTATCCATTCGAAGAATTTGAAAAGGCGAAATGAAATTTTTCCAAAACAGTTAACATTTTTATTTCGTTAGATTGTTGAGGTATTGGATCGAGAATAAAATAATAAATCACAGTTGAACATGAACTCGTTAAAGAAAAGTTCAAATAAATAACGAGATAATTTGAACGGTTTCAGATATGTTGGACAAAGGAAGGATTTCTAATGAAGCAAACATGGTCGTTTCAACGATGGCGAAGAAGATATTTCAAGTTACGAGACAGAACGTTGTACTACGCGAAAGATACGAAGGTCAGAGAAAAAAAACGTCAGGATTATATAACCACTGTAATTGCCACGAATACGTATAGTTCGAGACCGAACAAAAAATCCTCCCCAATTAACGATTCCGCAAGGTTTCACCTTAATTGAATCGGAAAATGAGAATTTAACGAGAGCATCGGCGCGTTTATCGACTGCTGGAAATGAGCCTCGCGAAGGACTTTTCTCTAATAGAGAAAATAACAACAATTTCGAAATTTGAAACTGATAATTGCTTTCGTAGAAGTACGATCATTTTCGAAATAGATAAATCATCTTTTAAAATTGCAAAGATTTCTGAAAATCCAAGCGTCCCCGAAAAAAAAGCAGCTCCGAATAATCCATCATTTTCATCTATCGAATTAAATCTCCTTTCATGATTTTTTAATGCAAAAAATTGTAAATCCTTATGAAGGATCGTTCGCTGACGAGGAGGCAAAAAAAAATCGTTTGTCCTCAGAATTTTGCGTGCTCACTGTGTTTTTTAATTCGCGGAAAGCTTTCCCCATGATATCGCTTAAAATTCGTTATGACGAGACGGATCCTCGCAGCAACGTTCATCAGGAGGCGAAAAGAGCTCGAAAAAAATCATGATTCGTCGTAATATCATTTGTGACAGCTCTCACGAGTTTTTCACATTTGCATGAAATGTTTTTCACGATATTTCAATAGCTACATTAAAAGAAGCACTCGCGATTAATTTGTGGGGGAAGAAAAGGATTGAAAAAAGGCGCGTGCGTGTGTGTGACGATGAGAAAAGTATTTTCTGTCGGGGCTTATCGCTCGGCTGGTTTATTGGAAAATGATCGGTGGGCCGAGAGGAAGAGCGAGGGAGGGCGTTGATAAAACACAGCAATAGAAGAAGATTGCACATGCAAGTGAGCGAGCAGTTGCACGTGGTGGTATCTCGACATACTTCCGCGTACTCGGGGAAGAATGTTGGAGCGTTGGAACGAGAGGGAGTCCGTGTGGCGCGCAGGATCACTTCGATCCGTGAGCGAACAACGGAAGATGAGAGATACCAACGAGGAAAAGGGGGCGGGGGAGGAGAAAAAGGTAAACGAGGAACGAGATATTGGAGACGAAGCGGAGAAATGAAAATGCCAATTTAAGGGCGACGGTTAATGGTCGATCGAGTCTCTGGTCGGGCGAGCGATTTTCGATGACGAAAATCTCCAAATGAGAATGTGTGGGATTAAACGTGACAAAAACTGCTGGCTGTCCGAAGGAACAAACTATTCCTGACGCTTCCAAATCAGCAGCTTCGAATCGCTCGCTCCGTGCGAGACGCCGAGTTTTGTTGCGGTGAACGCGTTACTCCGACAGACGCGAGCGAATCAACCTTGAGTCAGCAGGACGAGCATCGAACAATCCCACTCGCACGAGAATGCCAGCCCCGTGCGGCCTCAACGCGTAGGCAGAGTCTCCGTTATTTCAATGACAGAAACAGATGAAAGAACCTCGTTGTCTTGCCTCCTGACAACGAGAGAGTACCAAGCTGCTAAACTTTCTCCTCGGAAAATCGATATAAACCATTGTACCGAGGCTAGGCTTTCAATGAATTTCCCTGTTTTTCCAGACACTCCCCCCGCCCTCCTCTTTCCGCTCCTTTTTTTTCACTCCGAACCAATCACCGGGGAGGTGTCACCCTGATGGAGTGCCATTTACCCATGAACCCATTCACAAGGACTATTTTCAATCGCGCGTCGATCCCGAACTTGTTGTAGTAACGTCCTTAAAGTCCGTCACCGACAATATATTTGCTTTCGCACTCCCGTTATTCGAAAGGTTGAATAAATAAGCGCGAAAAATTGAAGCCTCCTGAAGGAAGGAAGGAGCCTCCTGGCAGGCGTCGGCGATACTCTGCGAGACAGGAGAGCCGAAGATATATCTCGGGGTCGATCAACCCCCGGCGCTCCATTATCGAGCGGTTTCCGAATGAGCCTCGCGTACTCGAGCAGGGGCAGTGCCCCCTCATTAATATTCCCTTCTAAAGGGTCCTCCGCGGGGCAAGTAACTAATGATTGCGCTAATGAGAAGTATATTGGTTTACGTCCGAACGAATAACTTTTTTAATTAAGGCTGATGCGAAGACTCGTCCCTCTGCGCGAGGGCTCGTATTACTCGAAATATTCAAAATAGCGCGAGTCCGAGGGCCTTCGGAAACGAAATTCCGCTCGGTGAATCCCGAGCTTCCCATTAATCAAAGCGCCAATGCAAATTCGTGGGAAAATTCAAAATGGCTTACTCGCGGGGGCGAAATACTTGTGTCACTCTCGGCTCGTCAGTTCCAAGGTCGGGAGCGCGCAACTCGCAACGATCATTAATTCGAAAATGCAAAATGGCCGACGGAGATGTAATAACACACCCGCGGTGGAATTTCATTTCCGCATGACAAATTCGAAGCTTTCGCGCGACTCGAGACCTCGCGGCGGCGGCGGTCATTAATTGCGATATTCATGCGCGGAGAAAATTGGCGATCGTCCTCGTAGCGGCAGGTTTCATTTCCGCTTGACGAATTTCAAGGTTGTCCGAGACAAGAGCCTCGGTCGCGTTGAGATATAATGAAAGCGAGGCGTTCAGAATGACGTTGTCAGGAGGGTTTTCGGTTGCACGGTGCAACCGCCCTCGCTTTATCGTCCCGAGGACCGAGGGGGTGGGCTGACCGGTAAACACGCTCGGATTTCCATACGCAAAGCGTGTTTGTCGCCCGATCCTCGCATCTGCGGTCGACGCTCGAACCGCCGACCCCTCGACGATAAATGTCGCTGGCGGCCGCGCTGCACCGGGACTATTGACCCTCGCGCCTCATTATTTCCCATTTCTGACACACCGCCACAGCGCCGCGTGACTTCCGCTCCTGGTGCAACGTCGCGCGTGCGACGCTCCGCGCGTCCTTTCGGCAAACAGAAACGCCCGTTTTTCTTCGGGCTTCGTTAACCCCGCGCCGATCAATCGTCCAAACGAGCGTCGTTTGTTTATTCAGGTTTATTCATCGGGCTCGTCTCGTGTGCTCCGGCTTAATTTCCGAGCTTCTTTCCGGTTGGGACTCCCTCAAAATATGCTCCAGAAGTGATCCGAGTCATTTCCGGTAAATTTTCCTTGGCGAAAAACGCAGCAGAAAGTTCTGTTCTCCGCTTCCCCGGTACATCGTACGTCGTGTCCTCCTCCCTCAAGATCCGCTCGCTGCCCTCGTGTGTATAATTCGGCCATTAATCCCCGACAAAAGCAGATGAAAGACGGAAACTCTTTGCCGAGTTTTTCGGCTATACGGGAATGGAGATCCTCCGCTGAGGCAAACGAACGACCCCGGCAAGATACATTCTCAATAAAGCGGAGCGATTTATTCACCAGCTTGGGGAGATACAGCATAGCTTTGTATAGGAACGGTTTCAGCGAACAAGTTTATCTTCTTGATGCTTTTTCCCTTTGAATATCGCTGTCGAGATAACTCATCCCGATAACGTCCCCCTGCTTCGAGGTTCAATCGGATTTTTTTTTTCCTTCATCCCTGAACACACGCGCCGAGTGTAAAGGGGACTGGGCCGGAGCGGGGCAAAATGGGCCATCGCGGCTCCCGCAGAAGGAGTCTTCGGATAAAGCTCCGGAAAGCTCATCCATAGATAACCGCGCTCGAGGGCTCTTTCGGGGTCTGTAAAAAATGGAGGAAACTTTTGTGAGAAATATTTATTGAAATAAGGCGAAAAAAAGCCTGCTAAAAATCAGTTTTTTCGTCGATTTTGTCAAGTTTCGATTTCGTAGATGAAACTCGCGCCAATTTGCGTACAACATTTGAAGGGAGCGTTTCGGAGCAACGCGCGAGTCTCTCCGACCCAGTTTTCGCGTGTTCAATCCACGAGAATAATCCGAAATTTATAGTTTTCCGAAGAAACGTTTTCGTCTCTCGTACAGAGCGAAAATCCATCGGGAAGGAAGAGACACGGCGGTAGGCAGGAGGAGAAGAAAAGTTTCGGCTGCGAGACGAGCTTGCGAGTACCGAGGGGTGTATCGGAGGTTGGGTGGAAGCGGCGCGTAAGCCGGGGGAAAGGCGCGCGCGACCGAGAGCACACGAGGCTCGCCGAAACCCTCCGAATCTCTCCCCCGCTGCTCATTTACTCTTCCGACTGATAACGGGAGAGACTTTCGAGAGCCACGAGAATTTCTTCTCAGTCGCGAAGGAAAGCTTGCCAAGACGCTACACCCGCGTGCTCGAGCACGCGTTTTCTCTCCCTCGTGATTTGGAGAAACATTGAGATAAACAAGACTACGAAAATCGAGTCTAAAAACGAGAGAAAAAATCGTTCGTTTGCCAACCCGTTCAAAGTTGCAATTCCAAGTAATTTTTATTCCCACCATTCGAATATATTTCAGTGAGATTACCACGAGATCGATGCTTTTGACATTTCAAGACGATCCTTGCGATACTAATTTTATTCTTGACAACGAATCACCGATTCGTAATTCATCACCAGTTTTCTGGCCAATCGAATTTTTATTGCTTCCCACTCGCCAGTCTCGATCTTCCATCGAGATCTACCAATGCCAATTATTTTAAAAACAACCGATAAAACATCATTTTTTTGACGTTTGCTCCGACCAAGTGAGTAAATAAAAGGCCTAGGAAAACGGGGCGGGGGGCTCCATAATGAATTCGCGACCGACTCGGGGTCAAACACGAGCGCACGTGAACTCGTACACGAATATAGCACAAATGTCAGGTAAAAAGCTTACGAGCTGAGCCAACGCTCCCGCCCGGCTTTTTACTTGGTAGCGTGCGATCGGGCGCGATCAAAACAATGCCGTATTGTGTATTTTGCTCTCGCAGATCCCCTCTTTTCAACGGAATACGCGACTCACTCTTCCATCGCTTATGATCCAACATTGCGGAATATTTGATTGTCCCTCGGTAGCGTTGCGCTAATCGCATTATTATAAATTACATCGGAGCCCAAAAGTCCGACGATTCTCAATAAAATCGGCAGATTTCATAGCTGTAAAGACGAGTTATCCGTGGCCAGGAGTAACCGAAAGTTTGTGTTGTTTATGCGAAAATAATGATGAAAAAATTGGCGGTGAATCGATACGAATGAGAAGAAAAATTCTCGGTTCGAAAGATCGAAAACTGCTCGTTACGATTATTGCTCGATGATGATGAATAACGCATTGAAAATCGCACGAGCGGATGACGAGAGGACTTTGCTATGACGTAGGTTCCATGTGGTGGCTAACAAGTGACCTGTTTTTCTCGCTCTCGAGTAACCCACCACGAGAAATAATACAGCGGCGCGTTAAGCGTTTCAATGTTTCTGTGCGAAGCCGTGTTTTCATTGTTCGCGCGCCCTCGTTTTCCTCAAATTTTCATTCAAGTATGAAAACCGAATGAAAAGTCTCGCCTTGAACCGTTAAAAAGCGTCGATTCCGATTTTTCGACGTTTATTCTGAAATTATGCAACGATTATTCGACAGGAAATAGTCGCGGTTGAAAATCATCGCGAAGAATGAAGTTTATTTGCATAAACTGATATAGTGCGTTGCGGAGCGATTCGATTGGCCGAAGATCGAAAGCCGGGTGAACAGGCCATTTGGTAAGTTGATCAACGTCGTTGAATAACCGTCAGATTTTCATTTATATTTTTCCAGCGCCACGAAAGTCTCTCTCTTCCCCATCGATCTCCTTTTATAGTTTTCGCGTCGCGCGAGTACATTTCCCAAATGACAGTTGAACGCGCGAGCTCCTCATTTTATACGACTGGACGTAAAAAGAACGAGTCCCATGAAAAATGCGTACGATTATTCTCCTTGTTATTATTGCAGCGGCAAAGCACATATTTTTATGATCGTGTATACGACGCGTAGGATCGTTCGATATTACGTTGATGGATATAATTTTGATAAGTGCCTGTGCGTCATCTAAATTTAGTACCTCGTTAATTACAGCCTGCAAGCTCCACGTCCAAGTGGCCTATTTCGAGCTTACGACCCGCGTTGCACCGATGCACAACCAGATTTCATTAGCATAACGAGACCTTATTTTCTCCCATGAATATCTCACTGAATTACCGCCCCGAGGAAGCGTGTCTCGAGTCGCCAATTTGACTTTTCTCGGTCGCGCGCGGCCCTCCCCGCGCCCAAATTTAAGTTCGAAATCGTCGTGGAAAAAGCTCGAGGATCGGAAAAGGCGAGGGGCGTGGATGCGTCGTCCTGTCGCGGGGAAGAGAAAAGTTTAGCTTTTCGTGAAATCCCGGCGGCGGTTTTGCGAGGAATCGAGAAATGCATATACTCGTTACAAATACCACGGCGGCTCGGGATAACGAGAAAAGTTGGCTCGGGCTTTTTCACGAAAAATTGTAATTTGAGCTCGAAATCCGGAGGGATCGGAGCTGCGGATAGAACAGACGAAATACGCGGAGCGACCCCTCCCGAGCGGGGCTTTCACATTTGCCGGGTACATCGATCGCGCGCAAACTTCTGAGAAATAAAGTTCTTTAAAGTTTGTTATCGAGGAGAAAGTTGCGAGAATGGAAATTAATTGATCTCCGCTACGGGCGGAAAAACGAATCTGCAACGGGGACAGGTGAGCCGCCTCGCCCCGCCCGCCGCCCTCCGGATTCGCTATTGCCTCAATTATTTACAACCCTAACGGTCCACTACGTCGCCAACAGAAGAAATTACTCGCGAGGGACTCTTGAAAATTTGATACTCCATCAGTCCTCGAGGGTGGCGAGGGCGTCGCATCCGGCGTATGTAAACCCATCGCAAACATCCTCGCGCAAGCTTGTTTTTCTCGCATCCTTTTTATTCCCTCAGGCGACCGAGACGGTCGCGCGAGGGCCCGGAAAAGCGCGTGTTCGCAGAGAGAGAGAGAGAGAGAATAAAGTCCGGTGGGAAAGCAACGTGTAAGCGTATTTCTCCGCAGCACACAGAGTTTCCGAGACAGCTGTGAGCTTAACGGGAGCTTGGAAGAGAAAAGCCACAACTATAAATGCGAGCTAACAGCAACATAGCTAAGCACTCAGGCGAACTACTCAACGTCGAGAGATATAATAGAACGAGATTGAGAGTAGTTCCACTTGACTGTCACTCGAGAAGAAACGTACCGAGCGTCCCGACTGCTCGGCTACCTATAAACACTGTTTTCTCTGCTCTCTGCTCAAACCCACCGCGAGTCCATTTCGCTCGGGACAAAAAAACAAACCGTGAAACATCCATTTGCTCGGTAATTCTTATTCTCTTTGGAAGGGCCTCGCGATAGAGGCGATCCTCTCTGGCCTCTGAGTTCTCGCTCGGCCAATGCTCGTTGCTCGGTAATTCAAAGAACAATTGACGTTTCCCAGTAAGTCCAACTGTGTAAATGCGATGTAACGCCAATCCTTGCGGATGTCGGACACGCAACGTAAGCGGCGTTTGTAGGTATCGTGTAACTTTTTTAGAGCTCATCCAAAGCTCAGTTATCCGCGTCGACAGCCCACAAAACTCGTAAATCATCGCGCCGCTTCCTATCGCGCGACTCGACCCCGGCAACTTTCTTTTCTCGCGGATTCTCGCATATTTATAACTACCAAATTCATGCATAATGTAGGATGCGCGATGTTAATATGGAGGAAAGCAAACAATGGAGATTCTCGTGCCCGTGGAGTGTATAACGCGCGTGAATATTTATGAGCGTTTAGTTTCAATCCGCGAAATTAGCTGAGGATGCATGGTGCGCGCGGCGTTTAATGGAAAAGAAGATTCGTCGCAGACGCGACTTTAAAAAGTGACCTGCTCCGGTGACTTTTTAAAGTTCACCGGAGTGCAAACGAATTAAAAAGTTCTCGATCCTCGTTGACCGAAGCTCGGAGATCGATTCGTTCGCGACCGCGGACCGAAGCGTATCGCAGGGCGATAAAAATAAACGTGTCGAAATAATTTGGATGTGACGAAAGTTGCTTGATCCTACTTCGGCTCGCGCCGATGACCCGCCGCCGGATAATCCGCGAAATCCGGCTGCCAACTCGGCTGCCTGGCATTTAGAATTCCATAAAAGCTTCACGATTTTTTCTCCCCTTTCCGCCCCTAGGCCGCTGCCGCTTTTACCGTTAATCCTCGAAAGAGAACCGGCTGGAGAGGAAACTCCTTTCCTCCGTTTTTTCCCGTTGGGGATTGAACGCGGGACGAACGCGCGCTAGCGTGTTCGTCGATCCTTAATACATCAAGCCCGCGCGAACTTGACGGCGAGGCAACTCTGAAAAGAAGGGGGCTGGGGGATCGCGAGGCCGGGGACGAGAGGAGCGCGCAGCAGTCATGTTTTGCCTCGAGGATTCGAACCGAGCCTCATATTTTTTATCCATTTCTGAAAACTTGGAAATCTCTCAGCCCTCCCCCGCCGGAGCCTCCGCTCGGACGGTTTCTAGGTCGCGGCTCCCTTCGCGCTCTCGTTCGGCCTCGCGCGAATTTTTTCTCCACGGAAAAACGAGGGAAAAACAACAAAATCTTGACACGCTTTCCATTTCTCTTTTTCCCCCAACGATTTTCTTGTTTGTTCCTATACGACGCGCATCGAATCCTCGCAATTTCCCACGATAGATTCGAAACTTTTATTCGGAATCGAGTCGAGTATTTTTCAATATCTTTTCATAAATACGAAATGAAGCTTTGAAACTCGCCCTCGTTTTAATGACGATTCGAATCGATAAAGACTCACGGGAAAATGAAAGCGAGCGACGACAAAGGATCCTGCGGAAAAAGACTGAAAATATAGCATCCTGTTCTCGGAGAGCAAATACAAAAACGATTTCCGGGCTATTCGCGATACGCTTCGGCGATCCCTTTTTTCTGCATCCGGGTCAGAGTACATTTCTTGTTGCGTCGCTCGCTCTCCTCAGGCACATGCCCTCGGTGACCTCTGGATATTTAGTGCTCTTTTTCCGAGCTCTCGTCGCTCTCTTTCGACTCTGTTGAGTTATGTAGTGCGCTCTAATGCGAATCCAAGTGTGTGTACAAACCACGAAAATGCTTGACGAGATTGGGTCACGTGCCGATGACGCTGCTCGAGTCGGTTCCCCGAGCGCTGGCGATCGGAAAACTTGTAAGTGCAGCAACCGGAATATGCGAGCAAACGCGAAGATAATGCCACGTGCGTCTGTGATTTCATGCTCCGTTTATCTTCTCAGTTTCCCTCTCTCTCTCGTTTTTTTCTATTCCAAATGCCAGCTCCGTTAGCCGCACGATTCGTAAAGCTTTTTACTTTGTTCTTTCCCGGTCTCTATTGCCCCCCATTTGAATATCAAACGTTTCATCATGCCCGGCAAGTGAATTGGGATTAGACTCTGAAACGGAGAATCAATCGATTCGTTGATCGAATTGAAAATCAGGCGCGGATCGGGCCTCGTGTCCCTCGAATTCGATTTCTTCATCAACGCCAGTCCCCCGCCCACCTGCCCGCTCGCGCTCCCGCCCTTTACAAACCCTTTGCTCTCCTAGCCCGCTTTGACCTTTTGACCCCTATTTCTCGGCCGGCTTCTCCCTTATTCCGCCACAGTCCCGCGTCCCCCGTTTCACCCGCGAAGATGCAAAAATTCTTCTCCGAGAGTCCGGAGCCCGCGAACAGAAGCAGGCAACTGCTCCGCGGTTAAGTTGATATGAAAAGGGGCCGCCGTTATAAGAGGCTTGAGGGAACGAGCGCTCGGCAGATACGATAAAAGGGAGACAAGATCGTAGAAACGGTATTGATTGTACCGTGCGATCGACGTCTCGAATTATTCAAATGTCAATCCTGTCCGGAGAAGCGAGAGAGAGAGAGAGAGAGAGAGAGAAACGGAGGACTCTGTGTCAACGAATATTGGGGTCGATCGATAATACAACTCCCTGACCGACCTTTTCACGTTGATAGTATATAGGACGAATGGAGTTTAGCGACGTGTGAGATGGGGGCGCAATAAAAGGGATGGATGTCGATCGGGTTGCTGTTATATGCGAGAGCCCCTTTTATGTCTCCATTGAAAGAGGCAATGCGAGAATTTCTCGAGTCCTTAATCGTTCGACGAGGAGAAGACGAGAGACGTTCCAACTCGGGTCGAAACTTGAGGTCAAATCTCGCGTCATAACGCGCTGTGCTATCGCCCCGTGGCGGTGTTGCGTCGGGCTAATTACAAGAGTATTTGTCGCACGTGCGCCACCTCGCAGCACGCAATTCTCATCAAAATCCGCTTTAACTCTATCAATTATCAATTTTCTCGGTAAAGTTGAACGAGTTACGAGGAAATTGAGTTTACTTCGCTCGCGCGCAGATAGAGACCCCGGCGACATTTCTCATCCTCGTGAACCCATCGAGCGAGTCGAGAGTTCCTCCAGCGGGGAACCGATCGAACTTTTCTTCCGAAACTCCGACCTCCGATAACTCCTCCACCCTCCCATGCGTTGCTTTCATTCAATATCATATTTTCACAGCCGCGCTAAACCCACTCGCCGTTAACCGCTACGAAAAAGCCACTTTGAGCTTGCGGACTCGAATTTAACGAATTACGAGCGATTAAACCCTCCCCCGTCGAATGGTGTGTCACCGATCCAACGAAAGCGACTAAAGATTCGAAGCGATCGCTTCCCCGACGAAAATCCTCGCATACGCTAATCCCCCGCATTCGAAATACCTCCGCGCTGCGATCCGTCATCCGGATTTAATGGCAAACTAGAACGCCGATGTTTGTTCGTATCGTGAAACAGCACAGAGAAGGATAAAACTTTGATGAATTATCAAATTCCTTTGTCATCGGCTTTTTTGAAAGCTGCTCGACAAAATGGCACTCGATACCAAATCGACGTCAAAGGTTCACGAGCCCCAGAAGCATTGCCCCGAAAACTCGCGGATTCTCGGTCACGCAAATAATCCTAAAATGTTGTAAATTACATTAAAAAAGTCGATGATGAAGTCTGCAACTCCGCGTCTCGCTCCATAATTCAGGAGCAAAAGTACGAATGGAAAGCCGGTGAGGAAACGAAGGAAGTGCGACGGTGAAAAATTAGCGCAACTTATTTCCAAGCAACTGGAAACAAGAGATTAACTGGGAATGCTTCGGGAAACGGTCGAATAGTCGGCAAAGTGGTCGAAGCTTCGTTCCCCGTCAGACAGCATGACACAGCAATAAGTATCGCGCAGTACGAGGCTTTTTTAACGTCAGGGGTTGTAAGGTCGAAGGTCGCTGTCTGTCGGATCGTTTTCGAAATCCGACACTCGTTACTAATAGCCGTCGCAGGCTGGCTCGTCGAATTCCGTACCCTTTAGCGGTGGCGCGCATTGGCCGAGGGATCCGGATACCGAAGCTTCGCGAAGGGTTCCGTTTGGCTTTCAATAAACAGAAAAAGCCTCGTTCGCCCTCGGAAACCTTGGCGGGTTCGGCTCGCGCGGTGGATAACCTTTGTTTTTGTTTTTGTTTGTCGAGCTATCGTCGGGTACGTGGCTCGTTATTTCGTATGGCTCTCGCGCGACACCCGCGCGCGGGTCAAAAAATATTTATACGCGATGAGGTATCCTTCGGAGGGAACGCGACCTCCTTCGCCGGTTAACAGTTGTTGCGCCCTCGCGCATACGTTTTGCCTAAAATAACGAGAGGGAATTCCCCCTTTGCTCGTCAACGTCCTACCGAATTCCCAGCACACCGAGAAAGCTCGGTGGTTGGATTACGAAGGCCCTTCGCATTGCTCACGCTCCTCCCGGTAGAATACAAACCACTTTGAGATTGGTCTGCTCGCGAGGGCAGGGACTCGAGGAGCGTTCAACGATCGCGGACACTTGGATCAACTTGGGGATCGAGTCCCCGCTCGAACCTTGACGTTCAGTGGCTTCTCGATTAACGGAACTTGATAAAGCGATTGGTGAAACTTTGATGATTCGCACTTGGGCAACGACACGATGGGAGCAGCTCGAGATCTGTCGAGCCTCCTCACTGCGAGCCCGAATTTCAGTCTCGAACGAATTTTCCATTGATTCGTTGTTGCACGATATCGAGTAAGCGAATTTCTTCCTAAATGTGAGAGACGCGAACTCAAATTCTTGCGCGCTCAATTAAATTATCTCGCACAGCCGTTGGAAAACGCATGATCGAAAAAGGTGGGGGAGGTTCCTGCGTTTCCTAGTGTAAGAACGAGGGTTTTTCGTTCGACATTGTGTCATCTCTCCAGTCAATCTTTCCATAGTTGAAGCACGTTAGAAACAAACCCAAACAGATCCAATAAACCCGAACCGAAAAAAGTCCCAACAAGTCCAATCAAACCATAGTGGCAAAGGACAGTGGCAAAAATTAAAAATCTACTAGAATCAATTTGTAGATCGAAGTAGAGCGGAGCCTTCAAAATACACCCTAATACACACCCTAATAAATGATGGTTTTTTTTTAGATTGTTTTAAGAAGCTAATGAGTTATGAAGCTAGAATGCTTATCGCTAAGTTACGAAGAATTATCATTTCAAAAGACTGTTGACAGATCTATCATGATTTTCATGAATATTTGCTCGTAGCGTTGTTAAGAGGATGGATCAGTCGGTATATCGCAACCATGAGTGCGAGAGAGATAGTTGCAAATTTCGAAATCGAAATTCTTCGACACAGTTTGACCGATTAAAAAAAGGCTCTGTCAGTCGATTTTTGCCATCGTTCCGCGTAGGCTGACAGAGCCTTTTTTTAATCGATCAAACCGTGTAAAAGAATTTCGATTTCGAAAATTCCAAGTGAGGTTAATCGACTGATCCATACATGACATAAATGACAAAAGCATAATGGAATGATTCTATTATGAATTTGTCGACAAACTTGCGAGCCGACGAAGCGCGGGCAGCTGATCTGGAAAGTTGACACGTTTCTAAGATTTTCGTTCAGTACGAGCGGTTATCCGTGAGAAAAGTACCAGTCAACGAAAAATATGAGCACATACAACAGTCAAGGAAATGTCGGGTTGGCGCTGTACTTGGAGAGTTTCAATGATAAAAAAATACACTGGAGAGATGACACGGTGTCGCTCCGTTAAATTTGATGAGAAAGTTTACCCCGTTTACGCGCCTCGAAAATGGTGTTTGCACGGGGTGAGTGCGGGCATTGAAAACGTAACGCTTTGCGGGTAAACTTATTCTCCGACGAGGAAGCCGCGATTTATATGGAATTGCGATTCTCCGAGAATAGCGCCGTGTTGGAATAGCTAACGCGATAAAACCGATTGTTGAATCTTCCCGCTGGAAAGTTATCCCGGCATTTTGTCCCTCGAAGGAAATGGTTCGAGTTACCAAAGACAAAAGAACCGGGAACAAGCCGCTTCTCTTCACCGCGTGTTCTTCGATATTAATCAATGAGCAAGCGAAACGTTCGTCACTGTTAATTTCCTCGCTTCGCTGCTCGAACGCTCATTTACATTCCAGGCCATTTCTCTCCCGTTATCCGGAGCAACCCGTTCGATCGCACAGTTTATAATTACAAAGTTTTCCTCAATTTCTCCACAAAGTTCTTAACCGATCACAAAAAATCGTGGATCCACGTTTTTTTACGTAGTCCACCACTGTCAATTATCGCCGCCATCATAAAATTTAACTTCGAACGAAAGTTCGTCGAAAAGAATGCATAAATAAATCGTTTTTTCTCTTTATCCTAATACATTGGTTTTTGGAGGAGCGAAAAACTCTTGGAATATCGAAGAAAAGTGGTGTTTGCTCGGTGGAGCAACCTGACAGGTTTTCCTCTTAGTTTCCGGAATCTTATTTCTTTCCAGCACGCACTTTCGTGTAGTGCCACTCTAATCGTTCGACGCTCGCTCCTACCTCCGGAGTGTCTTTCCTCTCGCTTCGATCCAACTAATTTCGCCCTTTTCCTTCCGGTCCTTTTTCATCCGAAGCTCTTTAGTGCGGTACGCACACAGTGTCCCTCGACTTCCACCCTCGTACACGTCTCACCCTCGTTCACTTATGCCCTCCCGCCCCGCCGCCATCCCTGACCCCAACTTCGCCCTCGTTCTCTCCCTCGTAACTTCAGTATCTTTCGGCCTATTCTTCCTCCATTTCTTTTACCTTTCGCCCCTCTTTTTCCTCACGGTTGAGCATGTGTCATGCGAAACAAAAAAACTTTCATGTGTAATTGGCTCGAGCGAGTGTCAAATCGAGCGTTTTTATATCTTTTTCGTTATCTCTTTTGTTGATTCGTCATCGGAGAACGACGAAGGAACGATTTGGGGAGATGACATTTCTTCCTGCTCCACGTTTTTTCTTTGTGAATAATTCTTCTTTCCCTCAAGTCCCGATCGATACGAATTTTCTTTCGTTTTTTATCATTAACCGAAGCGTTGTTAAATCGAGATGAAAATGGTCGTTTGAAAAATGATGATTTTGCATGGAGCGCGGGGTGACGCAACGCTTTCGGTACGCCACGACTGCGTAAATGCGACCAAGGTCAAAAGGTCACGACCTCGACCGTGTTCTCGTTCGGATCGAATTTTCTAGTCGTCGTCTGGACTCTGTATCCATAAATGAGAATATATAATTATATATCCCGAACGCGGAGGTTCACTGCGAAGGGGTGGAAATATCCCGGTAATACGAAATAGCGTGTATCAGTGATCCGTTGCGTGAGCCCGGAGGGCTTTTGCGCCTGCTGTTGATGTTTGTTGCGATGACGGATTCACCGCGGCTCATTATTTCAGGCTGCCCCGCGCTCAAATTGATTCCGCAGTTGCCTCGACCGCTCGACAGAACCGCGCGTCCAACTGTTGTTTCAGAGTTCCAACAAACATTCGAAAAATGTCTCTGTTAGATTCCGCGGGTTTTAAAATTGAAACGTTTCACAATCAAGCCCAAAATTCAGGAGGGTCCAAAACTTTCGTACAAAAATTTTCTAACTTTTTCAGCAATCTCGAAGGCTCGATACTCGGAGTTTGACAGTTCTCGCTATGTCAGTCTCAATCGTCCAAAAAGCTTTATTTTTAGACCTTCCGGGACTTTCGCGACGTAATATATCGTCATTTTTCTCAGTCTGTACAATATTTATCAGGCCAGGTCGTTTAGGAACCTTTATTATCCCTCGTCCCTACAACTTTAACAATATAATATCGTCATCTTGGTATAGCTGGCTCTTTCGCAATGAATAAAAAAACATGAAGCGCGACACCCTCGTATCTGTGAACATATCTCGACGGGCTTAAACGAATTTTTCCCCACGACACTTTAGGACTACTCCACGATTCTGGACGTCCCCTTTATTCGTGAGCTTCTATGTATGACGAGAGAGTAGAACAGAAAGAGAGAGAGAGAGAGAGAGCGAGAAAGTGAGCGTCTCCCTCCCTCCGTATTACATGCATTCGTACATAGAAAATCCATTAACGTTATTACTCATATATGTATGTACGAGCAACAATATTCCCCCGTGTACACCGCGTGAGCTTCTAGCACTCGTTTCACTACGAAGGAGGACCTACGAGCTCGGGCCATCGTTCATTTCCTCCCAGCATGCAATTACGACACACTATTTATTTTTTCCTTTATTCCGGTCCCTTCCGTCAGCTCGTATTATTATTATTTTTTTTCTATTTCAATAGCATTTTTCCTTTCTATTCGTTCTAGGACACGATCTTCGATGAAATCGAGCTGACGGATCTCACACTCGCAGAATGCAGCACTAAAAACGCCAATCACAGCTTCCAAGTGAGTATACGATCAACTTTTTTTTGACCCCGCAATAAATTGAACGAAGAAACGAAAAATGTGCGTTTTTCGAACAAGCACAAAAATTCGGGTCATTTGATTATCGATAAATGAAAAATTGCTAATTAAATCTCTTATGGCCAGCAAAAAGATGATAGAACGATATTCTTAAGGCCTTATATACTCTTGCAGCAGGCGAAAAAACGTGATTTTCTTGATTTTGTTTTCGACGAGAAAATAAATGTTTATTGAAAAACTTTGACTGACATTCATTAGTAGATATGTTCACGTGTACAATTTTTTTTCATCAAAAAATATTAATTCGATCCGCACCAAATTTATACCAATTATTTATTATAATAATAGCTTGGGCCTGGACGAAGAATTTGTAAAAATTTCTATTTCAAAAAAGTGGCGACAGCCTTAACAAAAGATTCATTTTTTGACGTGCTATATTTTCGGTTTTTTTGTCACAATTTTTTTTTTCAACAAAATACAAAATCTTCCGCCCAGGCCCTATAGCTATTATTATAATAAATAAGTGATATAAATTTGATATGGATCGGATTAATAGTTTTCTAGTAATCGTGTCCACCCTAAAGGTATTTTTCAAAAAATACGATTCTGAGATAATCGCGTTTAAAGATTCAAGTATTAGACGACCGTGCGCACCAGGCGGTCGGTCGAAATACTCATAGCTACGAATCTCTTTATGAAATTTCGTGAGAATATTCTTCAGACACTGTACTTGAATAATTATATCAAATAAAAACAATTTTCGATTTTTTCACCCATCACAAGTGTATATACAAGGCCTTAATATCGGATAAAACTGGGTTGCCACTAGCCAGCTCAAAACTCGGAAAAGCTGGATAATGAAACTAGCGCATTTTTAGTAGTAGTAGTACGAAAACTATAAATGCGTATCTTATCGTGCAGTATAGTCGATTAAGCTGATTTTTATCATGACGAATAAAGTATTCTTGGTCATTTGCATGTTTATTTACTTTTTTAATTACCTCGCAATTGAGGAGTCGAAGGGGCTTCGAAAACGATGCTCTCTCGGAGATAATGCTCATTGAAGAATAAAACTGTGGTCTTTTCTTGCCCAAGAGAGCAATACGTGGGATAAACGTGGGTTTTCATTTTATTAGCTTCATTAAAGCTAATGGGCTCACGAAATTTTTTTCTTTATTTATTATTTTCGGACCCCTCCCGAGTTATGTGCCAGACGGAGTAAATGTTGTTCGTTAATTATTCTCGCAAGTATTTAATAAGAATATGGGAGGCGATAAAAAAAAGGTGAATGAGATAATGAAAGAAAAAAAAGCTGCCTCCTGTGAGGTTTGAACTCACGACCCCTGGTTTACGAGACCAGTGCTCTACCACTGAGCTAAAGAGGCTTGTTGCGTAACGATGCGCGAGGATGTTACTTTTCTTACGTATCAATAACAAAATGTTTATTTCAACGCGTTTATTTATAAATTAATTATCTTGTTAATCCCGTGATGTCGTTTGATTGAATTTTCGACCGAGGACGATTTTCGACGACGTGAGAGAGAAAAGCAACATTTTTCTTATTTAACCTCAGCTAGCTTTGCGAACGACGATTTCTTTTGTTTTTTCGCAAATTTGGTAACATTGTTGATTGATGCTGCTGCGAAACTCTGGCTGAATGAATTCAAAATCGGAAGATAAATATATCGATTGTTTTCTTGTTTTTCCTCATAACATATTTTTCAGTTTTTAACTATTTGTTCGTTTTTTTTACGTTGATAAAATACTTTTGGAAAAAATGTTGAAGCTTGTGAAGAAATCTTTTTGCGAGTTTAAAAAAAAGAAGAATTTTTCGGAGCGACATGCGCGTCGCGAAAATAAAATCTTAAAAAATGTATTTCGTATACGGACGCGAAGAGCAGCGTCTTGTGTGGATTTCGTTTTTTTTTCCATCGACATTTTACTCGATTTTTTAAAACTTTTTTCTTTTAAACTATCGAAAATAATGCTAAGCATATATTGTTAAATGTTTTTCATTGCTTTTTTTTTTATTTATCTGCTGTGAAAATACACTATTTTCAAATGCCTCCAAAACAACAGAGAACGCGATCCCGTTTTAAGGTACATGGGAAACTTAACCTCAAAGTTTTTGAGGTTATATATCTACTCTGAATATTATTTTATGTATTTTCTTTGCTCGAAAATGTTCCTTACATTTTTAATTTATATTTTTTTTACTCTTTATTATTGCGGCGAGCATTTTAATTATAGTATGGTACAAATACGGAGAATGTTTTAAATTATAATCGAGTTCTATTCACTATTTGGCGGTTTTCTATTAATCTACAATTTGCATTCTCTGCAAATCCATACATTTTACGAGACTTTTTAAAGAACTTGAACGTTAAAATATCCCCCGATAATAATCTGAAACGTTTGTCTATTTTTCCAAAATGTTCCTAATTTCAGTGATTTACCATGTTCTCTTGTTTTTTTTTGAAAATTATCACACGATATAAATTGTTCGAAACAGGTGATAACGCCATTCAGATCGCTAGTCCTCTGTGGTGAAAGTAGACAAGACATGGAGGAGTGGCTGGGCGCTTTGAGAACAGCTGGCGAAGGTCGTCCTCAAGGTGATGCCGGAACTGCCGAATTATTGGGTGGCAATCATCACTGGTATGCCACGAGCCATGCTCGGCCAACTTATTGCAATGTTTGTCGAGATGCGCTCTATGGTAAGTCACCGAATAGGCATTTCGACAAAATTTTCCATTCGAAAATACATTTTTCGCACGATCCTATCTATTTTCTCCACAGGTGTAACTTCGCACGGTCTGAGCTGTGAAGTTTGTAAATACAAGGTGCACAAAAGATGTAGCACCAAAGCAATAAACAATTGTAAGTGGACCACATTAGCGTCGATCGGTAAAGATATCATCGAGGACCAAGATGGGGTAAATAATTGACAAACATTCGAATAACGAAAAACAATATCATTACTGTTTACTTGATTTTCAGAACATACAAATGCCGCATCAATGGATGGAAGGCAATTTGCCAGTGTCCTCGAAGTGTTTTGTTTGTGATAAGACGTGTGGTTCTGTGCTCAGGTATTTTAAAGAGAAATTCTAGAGAAGAAATGAATCCTGATGTAATGAAAAAAAAAGATAATTGGTAATTTCTATTTCAATGATTGCACAGGCTTCAGGATTGGCGGTGTCTGTGGTGCAGGACAACAGTGCACACGGCATGTAGGCCAGCTATAAGCGTTACATGTCCATTAGGACCGTCGAAACTCAGCGTCGTACCTCCCACGGCGTTACACAGTATAGGTGATTTTCAATCATAAGTTTTTTTTATTTAATTTTTGGCTTAGACATAATAATTATGATGTCAAAATTGTTCTTCTATTTTGATTATTAGGTAGCGACGAAGCTTGGGAGGCAGTTCGACCCAACGGTTGCAGTCCACTTTTAGTTTTCGTAAACAGCAAATCAGGTGACAATCAAGGCATCAAGTTCCTGAGGAGATTCAAACAATTATTGAATCCTGCACAAGTATTTGATCTCATCAATGGTGGCCCTGGACCAGGGTAAGAATTATTTTCGTACTACAGTTGTCCTTCTATATACATATTTATCGAGGCGATATCATGGATTATATCGCGATATTCCCCTGGGCTCGTTAACGGTAGTAATAATAACAATAACAATAGGAGATAAGACTATCGATTTTTTTAACGATGAAAATACCGGTGATTATGGAGAAATATTAATTGGGGAAAAAATGCTGGAAAATTCTTCCTTGTCCTCCATTCCCTTCCCCGCTCCTTCCCGAAAAAATGGAGTTCTGAATGAATCTGGGGATTGTCGATGAAATCTTGAGATACGAGAATTTGTTATTGTGCGGTGTCGTAAACAGGCTAAGATTGTTTCGGCATTTCGACCCCTTCCGGATTCTCGTATGCAGCGGAGATGGCTCCGTTGGTTGGGTACTCTCCGAGATCGATCGGTTAGGAATGCACGTGAGTAACGCCCTTTTAAGGCTGTGCACGAGGATTTTTCCACTCTGGAATTTTTTTCTGATTTCTTATCCGTTTTTGTTTTTTCTGGATTTTCTTTTTTCATTTTATCTACATTCCATCCTCTTTATCATTTGGTTTTTAGTTTTCAAAATATATTTTCTCTTGGGAACGGTTTTTTTTACTAAAAGTCATTTAAGCTTTCTTGGATCTATTCATATTTTTCTTCTATCATATCAATCATCATTATGGTATTGTTTATGTTGGTGATTCCTCTCGATAGTCTCTGTCAACGATGGTTCTCTCCTTTGAATTGGTTTTGTCTTCTTAATATTCGACGTTCATGTATCTCTCAATCTTTCTCTTTCTCTTTCTCTCTCTCTCTCTCTCTCTCTCTCTCTGCATGTGGTCCAAGTTTTAACAATTGCAGCATGTGACCAATCTATATTGATAATTGAGCTATTTTAGTTCTAACGACGCGTACGAGAAATTAGTTGATAGTTATTTAGAAAAGATCAACAACGAGAATCGGCAGCTCATCGCGGTTGATCAATTAATTATAAATTGATTTGTGTATTTATCATTCTTAAGCTGTTGGTTGTAATCGCAAAACTTTGCCAAATGAAAGAAAATGAGTGGAAACGAAAAATTTGAATACATTTCGTTTGCGACAGAAGCAATGCCAGGTCGGTGTGTTGCCGCTGGGAACCGGAAACGATTTGGCACGTGTATTGGGATGGGGAGCTTCGTGCGATGACGATACGCACTTGCCCCAATTGTTGGAGAAATATGAGAAAGCTGGTACAAAAATGCTCGATCGCTGGAGCATCATGACGTTTCAACGTAGCATATCGTTGCAGTGTCGTAAAATGAGCCTCAATCAGACTGAATTGTCGTTGAACGTGTCGATGGTACATCAATACGAGGACAATGCTACTTCCCATATTGCCAATATTCTTCAATCGGACCAAGACCCCATCATTATATCTAGTGCCAAGTATACACATATTATTACACAATGGATAAATGAACGAAAATTCCAAAATTTGGCTTAAACTCAAAATCAATGTGGAAATACACGACCATACCAAAAATTTTTTATCATTTTCAGAGTTTTGTGCGAAACCGTGAAAGATTTTGCGACGCGTGTTCTCGAAGCGAGTATGAATGTGGGCGATGAGCAGCTGGGTGAAAAATGTGTGGTCCTCCAACAAAAATTGGATCTTTTGTTGCAAACGTTGAACAACGAGGAAAATTGTTTTTCCGATAATACTACGGAGGACGCTGAGCTCGGTACCACACTGAAAGACAACGACGCTTCGCCAGGCTTTCTGACGGGACAAGAAAAAGGAGTTCTGGAAAAACCAGAGAAGGATATTACGAATTTGAAACGTGTGAGAAAGAGAAAGGACAGAAAGGAGAAAGAAGCCATGCTCGCAAGGTAAACCGATGACCACAGATAACCGTTGGGAACAAAATTGATATTTCCAAATATTTTGATATTTTTCTACAATGCGATATGAAATCTCATTTTTTCCGTTTCCAGGGCCAACAGTTTGAAAAGAGCAATCAGGCAACTGGTTGAGCATACCGAACTCGTAATTGACGATCACAACAATCCTGGAAAAGGTTTCAAAAAGGCCCCAAATATTACAGTCACTGATGATACATCAAATACGTTGACTCGTAAAGGTCTAATATTATTATTATCATTTCTCTTTGTTATGCTCAAAATACAAGGTGAAATAGTTTTTTTTTTTTTTATCCCGTGTTTTTCATATATTCACAGATAAGAAGGAAAAGCTTGAATTGCTTGGATTGACATTAGAGCAATCGGAAAACCTGTGCCCAATGCCGACAATCCTGTCGGCAAATAGTATGGAAATATCACCTTGCCCGAGTCCAACACCAAATTTGGCATCTCTGAGTCCGATGCCCGATTTAAGGCGGGATTCTCAAGCCGAAGAAATGTTGACTCTGCCAGCACCCGATGGATTCGCCGATAGTCGACGAAATAGTTCTAATTTGCCATCCGATGGTTTGGCTGATAGTAGACGAAATAGTTCCAATGTTCCTCCAGAGTGAGCACTTTTTATTCGTGGTTTTTCGTTTGTCGGCAAAATTTGATATGACGAAAATAAAATTGACGTTTCAGTTCTACATTCAATTTCATGCGACCTTCGGCACTGATAAAAGCGAGCGAACGTGAGGAAATAGCGAATTTCGAGCATCGACAGAATTCAGAACCGACACAACTGGAAACACCGACGGACGTGCAAATCACTGTGACAAGTACGACTCTGGATACGAGCTCGCGTTCGGATGATACGACGATCCAGGACGCTCTAATTTCCCCGGATTCTGACTCTAGCGCCAATATCTCAACCGGTTGTATTCACCGACCAGAAGTCAACAACAGTGGGCCACATACTTACGTTTCTCGCAGCAGTTGTAGCAACAGCATAGTCAGCTCCGATAGCCTTGTCTCCGATACACTCGACTCCAAAAGTTGTACAGTCAAGAACAGCGAAAGTGAAATTGGTAGGTCAATAAAAATTTTCTTTTCAAGAATTTTTTCTTTTAATAAAATTTCATTATTGGAATTGATTTCTAATCGCTTAAATCTTTATCTGAATTCAACGTAAGTAAGATAGAAACCATTTATAGAAGTTATTCGGGCATATAGTGATTTACAATGATGTGGTAGAAAAAAGGGGTAGTCAAAATAAAATATGTATTCGGATAATTTGTCTTGACGCATTTTCAGGACACATAGACAGTGATATATTGGATTCGACGAAGCGTTCGGAGATGTCGGAAATGGGACACATTGATTCGCCAGAGAACTCCGAGATGTGCGCCAGTGAGATACAAACTTCGGAAAGTATGATCGACGATTTGAGCTCCCTGGGACAAGACTTGATAAGCACTATGCTCGGTGAGAAATACGACTCGGTCAGGGAATGTATCGAGTATGAGCATAATACGGGAGAAAGGGCGAGAAAATATTGTAGCTTGGCACAATTTGTTGAAGGGAACGATATAGCAAGGCGTTCGTTCAAAAGACCCTCGCGTTACACGAGCATTCTCTCCAAAGAGGTTCGTTTCAAAACTTTTTCAATTTCAAAAAACGACACAATACACGATCACTTCGGTTGACCTGTGAAATTCCATTCGGATCGAACCTTTTTTGAGCAAAGCGTTATATTTCAATGATTTCAAGAATCTTTTCTATAGCAAAAGAAAATACTATGAATTATTAATGAATGTTAAAATTATTGGAAAATAGAATTCCAAGACAAAAGCAACAGGAACCATAGGAGAAGGAGGAGAAACTGCGTTGGGGTTGGACGACGGAGATGCGATATTGCGAGAGAATTCAATGGAAAACGAGCGAACGAGCGATCTTCTCAATCCGGTGTGTTGTTTCAACGTGACCTCGGACGAATCAGGAACGAATGAAAACGATGGAGCGAATTTTCCACCGGCCATAAGCGTGATCGTTGATCCACCCAGTCCATCGATGTCAATAGAGAGCCGAAATGATCTTTCGCCGGGCTGCATCGACGTTCCAGAATCGAATTTACGGCGATACAGTGGCGGTAGCATGGAAAAATGTGAGTAATCCACCACATTCCTTTTCTTCAACTTACGTATCACGATTGAAACGGCCATTCGACTGTAAGAGAAGGAAAATATATATTGAACGAAAATATTTTATCCAATCGTCAGTGAGCGTAGAATTGCCGGAAACAGGCTTTTCACCCCAAGCGACACGTCGTATAAGCAGCGGAAGTTTGCTGAAAGCATCCGAAGTCGTTTCCCTCGCCGCTTCCACCGCGAGACTCGGTGGCTCCAATATGAGCTTACGCCACGATCGAGCAAAATCTGTCGATAAATCTGAGGATGTTAAAAAATTGCCCATCATTAATCCACTCGTGCAGTTACCAATGTGGCCGAGTACGTAAATTTATATTGATTGTTTATAATTTAGTAAATATCATTCATTTTTAATGGAATTTTTGGCAGACGTGAGTGGTGGTGCGGGCCTCATTAGTCAAGCTCTTCTCGCGAATGCTGACGCTCTCTGTGCGGCTGTCTCGCCTCTCATGGATCCTGACGAAACTTTGATGTACGTAAAATGATGGGAAAAATTATTTAAATTCGATATTTGCATTATTGATTTTTTTTTCTTGCGTTCACAGGGAAGGTTACTTCGAACGATGTGTGATGAATAATTATTTTGGTATTGGTATCGATGCCAAAATAAGTCTCGATTTTCATCACAAACGCGAGGAACATCCAGAAAAGTGTCGATCTCGAGCGAAAAATTATATGTGGTATGGAGTTTTGGGCTCGAAACAATGGCTTCAAAAAACTTACAAAAACCTGGAACAGAGAGTTCAACTAGAGTGCGATGGACAGAGAATTCCATTGCCTTCTCTGCAGGGCATAGTTGTTCTCAATATTCCAAGGTAAGCAACTATTCATTAATCATTGATTGAAACTTTTAAAATAATGAATGAATTCATATTATTCAATTTATTCCATGTTTTTCAACTTTTTCAGCTTCATGGGCGGAACGAATTTCTGGGGAGGAACGAAGGAGGGCGATTTATTTTTGGCACCTTCTTTCGACGATCGTATTTTGGAAGTGGTTGCAGTATTTGGTTCTGTACAAATGGCTGCATCGAGATTAATCAATTTGCAACATCATCGTATCGCCCAATGTCAAACGGTTCAGATAAATATTCTCGGTGAAGAGGGTGTTCCCATACAAGTTGATGGCGAAGCATGGATTCAACCCCCAGGAATGATAAGAATTATTCACAAAAATCGTATGCAAATGCTATATCGAAATCGAGTAAGTATCACAATATTTTTGTACAGAAAACAAATTTCCAGAAATTTTCACCTGTTTTGACTGCTGATATTCTTCAAATGAAAACAAGACATTTTGATTTATTTTGAAAAAAAAAAAAAAAAACGAAAGGGCAAACCTAAACCGTAACGTTTTCAGGCCCTGGAAACATCACTCAGAGCCTGGGAAGAGAAGCAACGTAGCAGCAATTCCACAGCAGTTTCGCAGTCGACCTCGACCTTAAGCAACGCGTCGCAATCGTGTTCCCGAACGCAGTTGAATATTGACGGAAAACCGATACAACTTTACGAGGAGGAACACAATATTCTTATCGGTTTTATCGAGGTCGTAACAACCCTCGTTAAATGGGTCAAATTACTCATTATTTCACATCCAAGTCTCGAGCCCGATCTCTATCAAATTGCTGATCGAACTGCCGTTAGCCTTGAAAAAGTTCATCCCGAAGGCAAAATTATAGAAGGAGTGAGTGTCAGTATTCTATTTTTTCAAAAACTTTTTCATCTTCAAGAATCTCACGATTGAAAAATTTGTTTTCACAGCCGAATTTGAGACCCGTCATTACAGATCTGGTGTCAAATGCTCGACAGCTCTATGAAGAATCCTGTGAACTTCTTAGAGACAAAGCTCAAAATTTGGTGAGAACAATTTCATATTTGAAATACTAAACATTAAAAATTCAATGTCGCCTACAATACCTTACGTTGTTATAGACAATTGGTTAAATATATTTTTTTATTCTCTTTTTTAAATATTACTCATCGGATTCGGTGTCTTTTCTCAGAGATTACGAGAAGACTTGGAAAACAAATTATCACTGTCGTTGGCGGCGATGGAACAAGAATTGCGAAAGTGCGTTTTCGATGAGAGAGGAACAGGAATGGTTTATTTGCAAAACGTTGCGTCGGACGATCAGGTACGATTAAACGAAAATTTCGAAAAAACCGTACATTTTATATTCTTGAATTCCTAAGAATATTTTTAGTGGGATTGAGAGTTTTTCTGTATTGCCAATTTATATTAATGGATTGAATAAGAAAAGAACAATTTATTCATAAATTTCTCGAAGCATCATATTTCTAAGCACGAAATTTAACCAACTGCCCGAATTTAATCGACTTTCTATCGACTCGGTTAGAAAGAAATAAAATTGATGATTCAAATAATTATTAGAGAAAGCAAGATTCCATTCGATTTTCTTATATCAGATTAGAAATTTATAAAATTTCACTCATTATTACCAGTAGCAATTGTTTTTAATCCAATTTCCGAAGTTCCGTCGACGAATTTTTTTTTTTTTTTTTTTTTTTTTTTTAAGGATAAATAATATTGAGCTTTTACAGAATGGCACATATCGTGTAGCTTTTAAATGTAAATGTTACTTTTTTCCATTTTTTATTAATCCATCTTAATGTGTGCTTTGTCACGGATTGTCTGAGTACTCGATCCCATTCGCGGGTAATAAGCTTTTTTTAAACCATTATAAGTACTGCCAAAAAAATTTAGATATTTAGCAGTAGATTTATGTATTTTTTCATGAATACTCCTCATTTTTGCTCATTCACTTATTTACTTGTAATGCATGTTTTTAATCATCACACAGTCTATGTAGTTCCAAGTTGATCACGTTAGCATGTTGCACGGAAATTCTCACAAAACGTGCTATTCGAACTCACGGAGAATATTCTTTTAGTTTGTTGAAGCATATGAAATTTTACTTCGACAACTTTTTTGGGTAGGATCATTACGTGTTTGCAGTATTTTTTCTTGGCAAATTTAGTCGAGTATTTTGAGTACGGGTCCTCGAAAGTAAACGTTAAAAATTGTGATATTCAAAATACAATATTTGAGTTTGAAACATTTGCAATGGAATCAACTATCAAATATCAGAAATCCAAGAAAAGCAGATGTAATTCTTCAAAATCAAGGTACTCGAAATACTATGTCTAATAACCACATGCACGTTGCTCGCTATGTTGTAATCATAAAAATAAAATACAAATTCGAATTTAGCGAAATGGAAACGTCCGAACTAACCACTCACATAAAAAATCGTTGTTTCTCTTTTTTTTTTTTTCTTTTTTTTTCCCCGTATTTCTCATCAATTTCCACAGGGTGACAAAAAGAATCGTCATCGTGGTTTGTTCTGGTTGAAGTTTCGACGTTCTGGTGGCGGTACTGCCAATCAACTGGCACGCGAACAAGTTACAAATTGGTCGGTACAGGACGTTTGTGTTTGGCTCGAGAATCTCCAACTTGGCGAGTACACGGAAAAATTTGTTTCTCACGACATTCGAGGACGTGAATTGCTCACGTTGGCTCGACGCGATCTCAAAGAACTCGGAATCATCAAGGTCGGTCATGTCAAGAGAATTCTTCAAGCTATCAATGACCTCAACAATTAATTTTTACTTTTTATCCATTCATCCTTTCTATTAGATAAATTAATAATTTAATTTATACTCCTTAAAATACTCAATCCTCCGTAAGATGGGAAAAAATTCTGAAAACACGAATACCAAAAATCATCCAAAATACAACGATTTATATTACCTCAATAGTTAGTTTCAATCTTTTTCGTCATTATTTTCAAAGTACTTCCATCAAATTTTCATTCAAAAATAATATGTATACTCGAAACTTCGAAATACGACCAAAACCTGAAAATCGAATTCAAAGCTACGAATACTGAACAAAACATACAAACCGCGCGAACAAACGCGGAAAAAATCTTATTTTTTTTGTGTCAAATCAAAATGATTATGATTTTTCTTATCTTAAAGAACTTAGCGAATAGAAAATTAGTAATTTCCTTACGCCTACGATCTTGCCCTGGCAAATCTCAAAATATCGATTTGACGATCCAGCTCCCGTTGTTTTGCTCTTCGTGGTTGAAAATTCAAGCATGCGATTATTTTTCTTTTAAAATTGATATGCAAATTCCATTTTTTCATCCTTTGCATATGTAGTACAACGCTTGGAACTGGTCACGATTTACTCAAACAATTATTGAGATAGCAATAACAGTATTATAATTCTGCGTTTTTCTTTTTGAAATCGTAAATAAAAAATCGAAAAAACGCAGGTGATTTTGTCCTAATGTTAACGTGAACTAATTTTTAGTCGTTTTTATGCTCGTAACAAATCGTGCGAGCATTGTTTTTTATTATTAATCAATATTATCGTTATTATTGTTATAATTAGTAAATTATTATTCGCGTAGGTGCTGTTTCGAATAAATCAAGCTAGATGCAATCGAATGAGTGATGAATATTTTCAATAATTTTTTCACTTGTCCATTGGAAATTTAACAAGGAAGAATAAATATGATGAATTTGAATGTGCCGTGGTAAATTGGAGTTGCAATATTTACGTACTAATAACTTCGATTCAAAAATTGCTTCATCCGCGTTCCGTTTATGAAAATTCATCACTCGTTCGATTTTCGGAAGAAATTAAACTTATTTTCGAAAACTAAGTAAAATACTTATAGTATTCGATTATCAATATCTTCCCGACTCGTAAAATTAGGAATTACGATTAATTCGAAGAAAAAGTAAACTCGTGGCGTAATAAATTGTAACGTGATGATTATAGAAAATAAGTTTCTAGAGATCTCTTTCTTTTGTTATTTCGAGACATCATTTTTTTCGTGTCTCGAAATGAATTTTAAAAAGAACTGTTTTAAAGGATATATTCCGAAGGAACACACGTTAAGAGCAGAAAAAGTAGAGGAAAAAGGGAACTAAAAGTGTCTTCTCTCCGTCTAATTTTCGTTGATGCGAAGCAAAAAAGTAAAAAAATGTTTCGCACAACTCAAAAATATGCCACTCGGACAGTATTATAATTAAATTTAACACTATATATCACATTTATTAGAAGAAAAATACTTTGAGACAAAAAAAGTCAACTTTTAATCGGAGTTTGGGCCAAAAAAAGAGGAATATGAATAGAAAAAAAAACAAGAAGTCCCCTAATTTTGAAACGAAGACACTAACTTTAGATGGTATCTTAGAGGAAGAAAAGACCGAAAACCCTACAGAAATGTCTTCTCGTCTGAAATCGATGAATCATCGATATTTTTTCTCAGCAAGACTTAATACGTTTGAAAAGAAAGGGAAAAATTAAAACAAAACCAAAAAATACACGAAAATACTAAATAATAATTTACATCTGACAAATTCTGTGATAATCTTATTAATATGTAAAATTCTACACGATATATGAGCGACGAATGAAAAAAAAACATGATGGAAAAAAACTAAAAAAAAAATGTTTTTTGAGCTGTCTCGTAAATAATTACCTTGTGATATAAGTACACATCTTGTTATATCGCTATGCTCGGCACACTTGTCATTTTAGCCATATTAAATTGTCATGAGTTTTCATGATGAAAAACAAAAAATTAACAATACAAAGACTTTTTTCAAAAAACTAAAATTGTGCACGAAATTCATAACGTTGAAAAATTATTTCAAAAATCTCGAGAGTGCAATCTAATTACACTCGCGTGTCTGTTGTATTCGATTCTATATTTAAGTACTTGAAATATAGAAAAAAAAAAACAATTGTTACAAAAAAAAAGAAAAAAAACAAATGATAATAATACATAATTACCACAACGTCATTTAATGTACTTTGAACTTTTCACTTTACGCATACACAATGTTAATTCGTAATAAAAACTTGCTTTTCAAAACCCCCTTAAAACTTGGACTTTTTACTATATCTCTTTCCTACTCCTACGATAATTTTGATTTCTTGACATTTTTTTCTGGAATTATTTATTTGGGAAATGAACTTTTGTATTAAAACCCCAATATCACTTATGTACAGAGTAAAACAATTGTTTATTTAAGTTATTATTGTATTTTATTATTTATGAATAGACTAATGAAATAAATGCTGCGAATTCAGAGCAAAATGCGTTTCAATCGCGCGAGGGATTTTTCTCTTCCTAGAATCGCCATCATTTCTGCGACAGCGGGTCCTTCCTGGAAATTTTATGAAATATTATTAATCTATTCCATTAAAATTAAAGTTTTTTTTCCATGATTTTTATGATTTTGGGAACGAAATGAATGAAAAAAATTTACCTCCAGTCCAGTAAGTAATGCTCTTAAAACTTTCATGAACTTTCCGAATGGAGCGCCATTCTTTTTTGCAATTTCTCGAAGAAAATTAGACAGGTACTCTTTCTCGAAGATTTCCACTTCATCCAACTTTTCGCAGACCAGTTTTACAGTATCTGAAGATTGACAAAAAAATTCAAACGTCACGTATACGTTGAAAAAAATCAACTCGATCGCTAAAAAATGAGAAGATCGATTTATGTAATACCTAGACATTGTGGATCTTGTTTAATCGGCAAATTCGTTGGAACCGTCCATAAAAATGCCAAGTCACGCGTCACCAAATCATCCAATTTGTTGATACGATTTCGGGCCCATTTCAACGTACTAATTATATGAGCTTCGTCCAACTGTAAACTCAGGTCGTTCGAACTAAAACATTAATAACAAAGTAAACGTAGTAAGAACATTGTTTTCTGATTTCTTATTATTTTCTACCAACATATTCGAAATAATAAACTAGTACAAAGATTTATGAAAACTCTTACCCAATTGGGAATTTTTCCAATACTAATCTAGTGACACGATCCACCAAAAACTTGTAGTTCCTTTCATTTTCCAACAATTGACCAAGTTCGAGTTTATTAAATTCCAAAAGTTTCTCCGGCGCGAGTTTCGTTGAGTTTGTGTTTATTCGATTGAGATCAAACTATGGAAAATCCGAAAAAGTCGTAATAAGATGATGGGAAAAGGAATTGTAAATAACACTCATTATATATGCTTCAATTTTATTAATTCAATCAAAATCATACCTGTTTAATTAGTTCCTCGTAACTGTAACACCGACTTTCACCACGGTCTCTTTTGAATCCACCACCAGCGTGAGTTATAAAATTGAGCAAAGCAGATGGGAAAATGCCTTGTTTCCGATAAGAATCGACGCGAATGTCCCCTTGACGTTTGGACAATTTCGAACCATCTGCGTTTAATATCAAAGGCAAGTGAGCAAATTGGGGTGGTTCCCAACCAAACGCTTCGTAGATTTGTATATGTTTTGGGGTTGAAATTTGCCATTCCACACCTCTCAAAACATGGGAGATTTCCATAAAGTGATCATCTACCACATTGGCAAAATGATAAGTTGGATATTCGTCTGCTTTCATTATCACCGGATCTCCTTCTTGCTGCGTCGCTGTTGAACTAATTTCACCATATATCAAATCATGAAAAGGTTGTGCTTCTGAAGATAACTGAAAATAGAACAGAAAAAATGAGCACAGTTATGAAATTTGGGTATTTCTTTAAATTTCTATTCGATTAATTTCATAAATATGAAAAACTCTGGTATTTATTGAAATACAAACCTTGAATCTTATGCAATAATTGCCTGTGTTAGCCAACTTTGACTTTGTCTCTTCTTTGCTCAGGTGCCTACAGCGATTGTCGTACTTTGGAATCTGTCCATTTTTTATAGCGTCCTTTTTCAACATTTGCAGGCGACGTTCTGTACAAAAGCAGTAATAAGCAGAACCGTTTACCAACAGTTTTTCTACCTGTTCTCTGAAAAAATACATCTCTTTTATGTTTTTTGTTTCAATCAAGTTCAAAAACACTGCAATGATAATTTCATTTAAAAAATTTATTGAGAAAGATGAAAAATTCTTCAGCTTAAAAAGTGAAAGAAAAATTTTCTTTACATTTTGTGAGGAATTCATGCTCACTTATAAATTTCTAAACGCTTTGATTGGATGTACGGACCCGCAGGACCTCCTCTCAAAGGATCTTCGTCCGGTATGATTCCGGCCCAGAATAAATCTTCTTGAAGCTTTTCCATAGCTCCTGGTTCGATTCTAGTTTGATCTGTATCCTCAATGCGCAGAATAAAACTACCATCATTGGCACGTGCAAATAGATAATTATAGAGGGCTGTTCTTAAGCCACCTAAATGTAAATATCCTGAAAATCATTCATTTTTGTTTCAAACACAAAATGTAAAAAATTTTTGTTAAGCTGTTTTTTCTTTGATAATTTATGAATATTATTACAATTTCAAGCAGCTTATGATGGCTCGAAGAAATTTACTGCTCATTAATTCCATTCAATGATTTTTCTTTTCTCACAAGAATACATTGATTATTGCTTACAAATCAAAATTAAAGTAAACAAAAATGAAATGACAAAACTACCTGTCGGGCTTGGAGCAAATCTTACACGAACAGCAGTTTTCTTGTAAAATCTTCGTACGAAAAATTGCAGAGTCCTGATTTTCAAAATTCTCCTAGGCATTGCTAAATAAATATTCCAAAAATCAACAATGAACAACAAATATTCAAGCGTTTGTTCAATTTTTTCTTTGACGAAGTGATAACCTTGATTTCTGTTGAAGTTGTGAGGAAATAACTACAAAAGTATGCAATATCATTGAAAAGTGAACTATTTATTTATTGCTGTTCCAAATGAATGCATTTACGAATTTACTTATCAACAAAGTCGATCATATATATATATATATAGCGGCTAATTTCTTGCTTCTTGCAGCGTGAAAATCACTAGAAAGTGCACACTGGTGGTGCACACCACATGTTTTAAGCAAGCACGGGTTTTAAGTTTCAATACTACATCTACATCATCTACATACTACATCTACACGTTCAATAATATTGTGCAATCACCTATATTGCGCAATTGACCGTGCATAGCGGGCCTTACTCCCGTCTTTTTGGCTCTGCGGGCGGCAGTCGGGAGTGAAAAAATTAATTGACAAAGAAATTATTGAAAACATAATCTAAATTAATATTTTCTTGTAAACTGAGAATTGCGATGAGAATGTGCCTTTACGAAAATGAAAAAAAAGGTTCATTCGCAAGAATTGTCGTCATCCGTGTCGTCGTTGAACCCCTTGATTGAACGAACCAAAGAACATAGAGAAATAACCGAAATATAACATTTATGTTCTCCGGTCGGTCGTACTTGCCACGACAGCGGTGTGTGTAGTAAAACGGAGCCATTGTCATTATTCACTCGGCTTTGGCAGCAGCCTCGCTCTGCCGCGCCTGCCGCGCTGCTCGTGTGACGTCACTGCCAAAAACCGCCGAATGCAGACGAAAAATTTACTTCGGCGAAAGGGCGGTCAGTCTACGAATTTAATGTAAAATTTTGAATAAAGGAGAACGAAAAGCCCGACAAAACATCGCGCGAGGAAGTAGTCGTCATCATTCAACGAGCTTTCAAAAATTATAGCTGATCGCCCCTAAACCGTCTCTCACCAAATGAGGTAAGTTTTATACTTTTCCCTGCTTTTGGAGGTTATGATTCCGTATACCGAAACAATTTTCCTCTTTCAATCATTTAAAAAATTTTTAATAATATAACATTTTTCGAACAACTTCACTTTCTGTATTCCACATTTCGTTGTTTTAATTCGATATTTATAATATATATTTTATAATCGATGATATTTATCGTCGTAAATAAATCTTTGTGTCAAGGTTCTCACGTGTGTCGTTTTTTATCATACTATCGTAATGAATTTGCAGAAATGCTGTTTTAGATTCATTCATCCAATGTTTGAGACGATTTACAATCAAATTTTCAATTTCGTTAAATTTCCGTTCTGTGTTCTTTCAGTTATTGGAATACAAAGTTCTGAAACTTAAACTCTGCTGTGCTTTGTAAATTTTTTTTCAATTCTTTAGTGTTTAATAATAGACCTGGCGAAAAAATCAAAATGATTAACGTGTCAATTGTACGAATACTAATAATAATATAATTTTAACGACCATCTACATCTTATTTGTGTAGAGCAACAATTTTTCCAAGGGTTATTGAATTTTTTCATATTACTGTTTCATTTGTACTTTACACGAAAGTTTAATTATTCAAAATGATAATTATTCTTTATAGAAAATTTAATTTTTCATTATTAAATTATCACAGGTCAAAAATAGAACTCGGCGATGTAACGCCGCACAATATAAAACAGCTCAAATTGCTGAATCAAGTGGTCTTCCCAGTCTCTTATAATGAAAAATTCTACAAAGATGTTTTGGAAGCAGGAGAACTTGCCAAATTGGCATACTATAACGACATCGTGGTAATTAAATCAAATTTTTTTCAAATCAAGAAAGCAATTGCAAGAACATTGAAAGAGTAAAAATTTCAGGTTGGTGCCGTTTGCTGTCGAGTAGATACGTCGGAAAACTCTCGTCGACTCTATATTATGACCTTGGGTTGTTTGTACCCCTACAGAAGACTCGGCATTGGTACAGTCATGGTACAGCATGTATTGAATTATGTGAACAAAGATGGCAACTTTGATTCCATATTTTTGTAAGTCTTTGTTTACATTTAAAATTTGAATTTCAGAACAACATTAATATTCCATATTTTTTGATCCAATGTATTCTGTCCTATCGGCCGTTCTCTATTGAGCGTGATTAAAAATTCTAAAGTAACCGCAGGATCTTTCACAAAAATTGGATGAAAGTTTGTTCTCTTTCTTCCCTTTATTATTTGACTAATTAATCGAGGTGTTTTGTAAATTCCAGACATGTACAAGTAAACAACGAGGATGCCATTGATTTTTATAAGAAATTTGACTTTGAGGTTGTGGAAACGAAGGAACATTATTACAAACGCATCGAGCCAGCGGACGCACACGTTTTACAAAAAATTCTACGCCCACAAGCGAATCATCAAACGAACTCGCAATAAAATAGCTTACTCCATCGTTTAAAAAGTTTTTTTTCTTTTTAATTATTATTTCTTCATCTATCATTTCTCTCCGCTACCTGCTGTACAAATTCTCAATAATAAACGTACCTCCGTACATCTAAATAAATCATTATTTCAATACGGGACGATTTTTTGGGCAAAGAATTTTCACGAATTCATTAGTATGTTATATCATGTTTCTAATGCCAAGGTGCTTAAAGTGTAAAAATTGTTCCCCTATTATACACAAAAAATGACATTTAAAAGCGTCGATTAGAAATTCTTCCAGGAAGAAAGAGGCGGGAAATTCAGGATACGAAAAAAATGGTCAATAACTAAATAAATGAATGTCCATTAAATCACCATGTATATATTTATTCGTTCCAATAGTTTCGTTTCCAATTGTACATTATTGTTCATTCTCACAAGAGGCCGACTTTCAATTTGTAAATCCTTTCAAGTCTCGAAAAATGATATTTCTGCTTAACGAACATTTCAAGGGTTCAGATTGAAATTTCAAATTATTCTCCCGTTAGTACATACGTAACAAATTTCATATTTACAGAATACGTGACACGCCTATTGCGGGAGAAAATTCTTTTATTTCATGCGCCTAAGTTTGCCACTTTGTTCAACTATTTTTTCTTTTCTCGATCCTTTCGAATTTAGCAATTTCGAAAAAATACTTGATTATTTTTTGCTTCTTATATAGCTTCATTTTTGAGTTGCGAGTTTCAATTTTCTTGAAACGAAAAAAAATCACTTTTTCATTTTACTCGTATTTGTATCCATATTTTTATCATAGACTTTTACAGCCAACTCGAATTAATAAATACAATTATTTGTGTACACATATATATATATATATACTTAAGCCTCCATTAAATACACAATATTGGACTGTTGAATTCTCAATTGCAGGTACGAGTTTTACATTTATAACATTAGGCGTGCTGCAGATCGAATGTCTTTCATTTAAATCGTAATAAAATCAATAAAAATATGTGTAAATTGGCAAAAAGCGAAACATTCAATGCCGTTTGAAGTGCTTCAGGACGCTTTTACGAAGAAAATTATTTAAAATGAAGGTTCACTTCATTGGCTGATTAAAACAGTTGATCGAGAGTGATGAAAAAAAATTATTGTCGATGTTATTTTTATTTTTTTCATTAAAAACTCGAATCTGACCTGCAGATATAAATAGAAAATACGAATAACTTCTGGGGATTGGAAACCGAAAACTATCAAAATGAAATAAATTATTGTATTTGAGTCTTTGCGGTTTTTATATACTCGTACGTACGAATAAAAATCGTGAATCTGCATCGTTTTTTACGAAATAGACGTGATTGGAGTTTTCGAAATTCAAATTCAAGTTTTTCATATTTATCATTTTTTTTTTCTTCAAATTTTGAACACAATTTATGTGAGATTTATCAATTCTTGGATCTTTTTGCAACACAAATCTGCACCATCGCTGGCTTCTTTTGACATCTAGAAAAAAGCAACATAAGAAAATTGGTTAGTAAAAACGTTACATTACTTTTAAAAATTTTCATGAATCACTTTCGTTTCAATTTGAATTTGAATATATTCTGACTCATTGTCACATCAATAACCTCTGAGAACATAACAAAATGATTGACTTTTTCGTAATTCATTTACCAGAATAAGATTGAGAAATCCATGTGGCAATCCTTCAAGAATATTCAGCGAGACATTGACTCCAAGAGATCTCAATTTTCGTGCAAACATGACGCAGTCGTCCAAGCAAGGATCGGCCTCCATACTCTGTTAGAAGAAACAAAATCATAAATACCTGAAGGGTTCGTCGAAAAGAAAAGGCAACGTTAAAAAAGTGCACGAAATTATAAGATTTTTTGATGAAGAGTTTTCAAAAATGTGTAATGCAACTTACCACGATTCTAACGGGGGGAAAACGAGCGAGAACGTTATCGGGAGTTAAAAAAGGGCTCAGGAGTGGGTCTCTAGGAACACTAAAGACAAATTCATCCGAAGGATTTCGAATCCCATCGGTATCGAGTTGTCGAGATTCTCTTCTTTCCGAACCGCTGAGAGACCAACCAAAAACTGACCATGATTTTTCACCATCAGAGCTATTCGAATCCCTGATTGGTGCACCATTTGCTGATGAGGCGGATGAGCCAAACCCAACGTTTTTGTACATGTCAACGAATTTCCTGATGTACTCCTGAGACGTCGTTTCTTTCTGCGCTTCACTCACTGAGCAGGACAGTGTCGGGAAAAAATTATTAAAAAAACATTCATGTTGAATTACAACGAATCCTCCCAATTAAATTCAAGAAATATCGATCTGAAAGGAATTTTCTTGTACTACTAACCTGGAATTCCATCAGCGTCAACCAAACTGACGGAATTCAAAGTTAAATCCGAATCCATGGAACCCAAACGATTCTCATTAGCTTCATCACCGCTTGGACTCAAGGCAAGAGCAATAAGATCGCTCTCGCTCACTTCGGCGAAAGATTCTGTGTCTGACTTTATTCCATCCTCAATTTCTTGACCCTTTTCACGACTGAGAACAAAACCATAATCATTTCAATTCTTTATGTCGGAGTTTGAAAAAAAACTTGAATTTACCTCTGATTTTTCGTAAGGTCAGCTGCAGCGTAAGCCTTCAAACATCTCATCATAAAACCAAAAGGCAATAACGGGTCAGCAAGACAGAGTAATCGAGAGGGGGAGGGTATGAATTCTACCCAAACTGGTGTGTAGGCCATGAATATACCATCAGGCTTCTTAATATCCAATTCGAAGCATCTTATTGTTGCCGCTAGTAATAAATTGGCACCAGCCGAATCACCTTTTGGAGAAAAAAATCAAAAATCGTTGATTCATTGCTTCAATACTACAGTATAGTATGAAAAAGTACAGTGACTCTGTAACGAACGGGAAGTTATGGAAAAATCGTTATGGCATGGGTGAAGTCGTTTTGGTTACCAATAAAAATGACTTTTTTAGCAGTAGTGCCAAGCAGAGTCGTGGAATGTTTGAGTGCCCAGCCGTAGGCGTAAACGACTTCTTCGAGAGCACGTGGGAAAGGAGCCTCTGGTGCGTGACTATAGTCGATCGATAATAAAGGTACGTCTAATGAAAAAGCCCATTTTTTTAAATAAACTTCATGAGATTTTGAGGTTTGGGCGACGAATCCACCGCCGTGACAATGAACTATCAGAATGTCGGATGCTCCCAATAAATCACCACCCACTCTTGCTGAACCCACCTGCGGAGATCAAAGAATTATATTTTACAACAATTTTACATCCGTTTTAAAAAACGAATTGTTCATTGTCATTCGGTACACCGCTCTTCGGATAGATAATGAAATTTTTCTTACCATTCCTACACGATGTTTGGAACTTAACAATCTCACATGTATGGGTTTTTTGCCCACATGACTAGAAGGAATTGGTACATTAACGGTTGTACCCCCAATCGTTGGTAAATTAAGTTCTTCAGGGGGTACAGAAATCATCTGATTTATTGGCAATGCTGATTGCACAATGGCCGGATACATTAGTAAGAGATCTGAGTGAAGAAATATCGAATCAATATCGTTTTGGTTTCCGTAAATCTTTCACATTTTACGGTTTTTTGCTGGTACTTACTCGATTCATTGAGCTCCCAAAAAGCTTGACAAAATTGAATATCCGCTCGTTGAGAAATATTAACAATTCGACGAGCTTTTATTTCGGGATCGAGAAAATATTTGACGAAATTTGTACATCTGCCCAGTACAGTGCCATTTGTATAATAAGTTTCACTGAAAGAAGCCATACCCGCTGAGAAAAACTTCAGGAGACTCTTTAAATCGTCGCAGAACTAAGAAAAAGAAAATTTTTTGTCAAAATAAACTATCATTGTTTTGTCAGTTTTTTGGACTGCATGTTATATCTCTGGTATTTACCTGAAATCCTAAACATCTACCGTAAAAACAATACTGATTGATGTTCTCTGCTTTATTCAAAAGTTCTTGAGGGCTGTGCTCATTTGAGGCGAAAAGAGATGGTTTCCCATCAAATGTTTCTTCGCTCCATGAGCGCAGTGTCTTCAAATGATGCAAGCAGGTGCACAACGATGTCAAAAGCTGAGAGCACGCTTCAATTTCCCTAGAATGAAATGGACTCAAGGTGAAACCCAGAAGAAATATAAAAGTATTCGCACAATTCTCTAACCCAATTAATGAAGAAATAATATTCCACGAATGATGATTATTAATTTGAAACATATTGTATTCACCTCATGTAATGCGCTTTTCGGAATAGCATAGATTCTCTTTGCGCATAAATCTGTCGACAGATGCTGCCGCAATGTAAAATACATTTATCAACCAGGATAAGGAAACTTCGATAACCATTGCCTGGAGTGGATTCGTCAAAGTCGTACAGAGGTGCAATTTTACCAACTTCTTTGTACAATGGACGTAACTCTGTCATGTAATCGGAAATAACGTGTAGCGCAGCTGTGATTCTTAGACCATTCTCATCTTGATGGGAGGAAAAGTATTCAGTATTTGCTCGACAAAGCTCCCTAAGCGCACCCCATTGTGGTGGCTCCAAAATTTCAAACGGTCTCTCGAATCCATCATCCAGTGACATCGTTCTGTTTTCTATTTGATAAAGTTCAACAAAAATATGTAGCACATTTTGAGAACACAGAAAATATGATTTCCATAACAATTTCTGCAAATTCTGGTCTTAACTAGGTAAGATGCCCAAAAATTTTATTAAATAGTATGACGTGTTTTTCGAAAATATTTGAAATTTCAAAAGAATTGAATTTTCGAAAATTTTGACCCCAAATCATTTTTGCATCCGTAATTTAGTTTCAAAAAAATTTAAGAAAATACCTGAATTTTCAATATATTTATGAAAAAAACAAGAGCGACGATGTATGTGTTGTCTGATTAAATTTTTAAGTACGCAGAAAACTTACCAAATTATTGCACAAAAAACTATGACTAATTTAGAAGCAAAAGCAGATTTATAAACGACGATTCAAAAGTTGATCAAAGGTCATACATATTTTTATACCGTTATCGATTATGATGACGTTTATGAAACAGCTGATAATGAACAATCGAATATCATTTTCATAAAGACAAAGTAGACCATTTGACATTGTTAATAAAATAAAGAAAACAAAAAATTAAAAAACATACGTCCGGGTTTAAATGAAAATATTTTGATTTGCGCTAAAATTTTATTTTGAGGTTAGAATCTTAAATGAAAGGAAGCTTTACTTAATTGATCTGTTCTCCGTCAAGATTGAACCCGCTGCGAAGCCATTTCCACGAAATTTCTAATTTTTCCAACTGCTTCTTATCTATTGTTGGACTTTTTTTCCTAACTACAAAAGATCCACCCTATTTTGATCACGAGTATCGCAGTTTATTGACTGTCTTGTATACATAATTTTTTAATACACAAATACAATCATCTGCCATCTGCCATATGGTATATATACCATTGTTCGATATACGAAAAATCTTGTAGCGTGAAAATCACTATAGGGATGGTGCAGATTCGATAGAGGGCGCAGGTCGAAAGTACTTGTGGCGCCTCTAATGTCATAAATTATAAGCTTTTGGGGGGGGTAGCACTTTCAATACTTTGATGGTGGCACATGCCCTCAGTGGGAGATAGCCATTCAGGAAGAGAAGAAGAAGAAGAATACTTTGATGGAAATATTCATAATAATGTAATATATATATAATAATACAATAATGTTAAAAGACCCTCAAAAGTTTCACTTTTCATCACTAGTGGCGCGGTAGTCTACTTGCACCATCCCTGTGCAAACAAATAAATATGGTCAGTAGAGGGGGTTTCTGCTGCTTCCGGCTTTTACAGACATTTCCGCTATTTAAAAAAAAAGCAAACGTAGTAGACGTTTACTGTATTATATATTCCGAAACCGAAATAAAAATATGACTCAACAACGTTTGCTCAACAAAACCAATACTAAAATCCACCACCATGTTTGGGGGAATCGTCGAAAAATGCAAATATGCACAGATGAAAAGTTGTGGTCATTGTCGTGGTGGTGAAACGTATTTCTTCCTAATCACATCAGATTGCGTGGAACTTTTCAGATGACAAGAAAGCAGCGCTCAGCGGAAGAAAAGAGTACTCAGATTATCTTTAACTTTATTTCCTCCATTATAACAACATCTGATAATTTATCCAGCCACAGAGAAAACAATGATCACGACTTCGATTTTTAAGAGTCGTTTTGCCACTCTTCTACTTGCCATCGATCATCGGCTTATTGGCAGCGTAGCCACGTTTTCAAAAAGTGTAAGCCAAACAGCGATTACTCTCAAAGAACGAGGAGTGAACAATATCTATAAAAAAATTAAAACCTATAAAACTGAAAGGAAAATAATGGAGAAGCAATCGATATCATCATCGAGTGTTCTGGGAGTGGAAAATTCTGAAAAAATCATGGGGATTGCTAATGCAGAGGCAGAGTCGGCAGAGTGTATGATTTACGAAAATCATTTTCAAAATGTCGGATGTCGAATACATTGCTTGAATTTGGAAGAAAAGTGCATCGACTTGGGAAATATAACCTCAGCATCAAAAATCAACAATAACCACCTTGGTAAAGAACGACAGTTGACATCGGGGAAGCAGCAACCCATGATATTTTACTTCGATTTGGAAACTTCAGGATTGGAGGTTGGTTGTGACATACTGCAAATCTCAGTGAGATCGGGGGATTCCCACTTCTTCTCGTTCGTAACACCGACAAAGCCTATCGACATCGCAGCATCGCAAGTGAATAATTTATATTTCCGAGACGGTGACCTTTACCAAGGCTACAAAAGAGTGGACACAATGCCCCTGGACAAAGTCCTTGAAGGAATGATCGACTACTTGGCCACGCTCAGCAACAAATGTGTTCTCGTGGCTCATAATTGTCCTTTCGATGCACGACACCTTCTCTCAAAGCTTCGAAAAAACCCGAAACTTTTCGATCGATTCAAAGCATTGATCTACGGGTTCGTTGATTCGTTGGAAATGTTTCGCGATAAATATCCCGAGAGGCGCTGGACAAAGGGCGCCCTAACCCTTACCCGACTCGTTGAAGAAAGCCTCGGCGAATCCCCTGCCGGTGCTCATGACGCAACGATAGACACGTACCTTCTCGAACGATTGGTCCATCATCACTTCAATGAAGAACTGATTCTCCACTATCGGAATACCCTTACATATGTTCTCAAAGATCGTAAATATTGGTCTACGCCGAAAAAATTTGAAACACAACGAAAATGATGCAAGATTAAAATTTGCTTCGTTTTTTTCATCTCTATTCCTTTTGGCCAAAGGCATTCGTTAAATTAACAAAACAAAAATATTTTTCAACGACAATAATTAAAATATTGCCATTAGAGGTATGTTTTTTTCCCTTTCAACTGTGTTTTCAAGATATATTTATTGATAAGTAGAATTACATGTATCCACAAACACAATATGATGATTCTTTTACGAAGAGATGTAATGCGCATCCAAATAAAAATACCTGCTGAGTGTAAAAATCTATAATTTAACGTGAAACTCATATGTTGTTGACCTCTCATTATAATTATTATTACGATTCGTATCGATGTAATTAGTTGTCATTGTTCATCATTCTGCACAGATGAAATGAATTTTCAAATCGATAAAAATATGTGGTTTTTTGTCTGCCAAACAGAGAAGAAAAGGATTTTTTTTTATTCGTGCATGCTTAATAGAAAAAATAAAATTCTGGTCAAGAATTGCGAATAGAAAATTTACTTTTCCTAAGCTCTTTTTTCCATGCTCTTTCCGTTTCATAATTTGAACTTTCAAATTCCGGCATATAAAGAGGTAAATAATGCAAACCTAAAATCTACTTTCCAATTTTTAATAATCTTGAATCTTCATTCTTTATAATCGCTTTCAATCCATTGTAATACTGTATTTGATACTATGGAAAGGACGTATATTTTCTTCTCTTCGCACGGCACATGCCTCTTTATATATTTTCCATTTTTGCCATAATTATTCATTTATTTGTTTCAAGCTATACCAATTATTCTCAATATCGATTTATCCCTTCTTTACAAAAATCAATTCTTATTGTTATTCAGGCAGGCCCGGGGCCGCCTCACAGGAAACCCCCTTTTATATCATTTTCACTTTTATTTTCAAATTGTTTTCAATGGAGATAAAAAATGTTGTGCAATGATCGTACCAATACCGATGACTCATTGATCCTTTGTAGTATTCTAAAAAAAAGATTTTTTTTCTCTTATTAAGGGTTACTGTATTTGCCCATATTGCTACGATTGGAATTTTGAATTTTCAAATTGCGGTGCCCGAAAGCTGATATTCAAAATTGATTTAGAAAGCGATTGATTAGATACAGGAGTGAAAAATAGAAAAATCACGTTTGACGAGTCGACGACGAGTTGAAATTCTAGAAATGATTGAAACACAATGAAGAAACATTTGTTTTGTTTGTTTTTTGTTTTTTTTTTTTTTTTATCACGAATACATTTATTGCTCGGGGAACAATGACGAAAGAATGACAAAATGTATAAGTGTTGAGAGAATTATGCGACAAACGGAAAAACAAGAAATTCGTAAAAAAAACTTTTCATATTTTTAGTAAACACAATCGATGCTCGCTCGATCAATTTACGCAGATATTAACAAACGAATGAGAATAATCATAGGTTTTCTTCAAATGTGTTAACCTGTGACACGACTTCGGGCCTGGTTTACACGACAGTGTCAATATCTGTTGTTGTTTTTTTTATATTTTTTTTTGTTTTTTTTTCCCAACGTCTATACGCTATATAGGTACATAATTAATATTTAAATTATAATTATTAATTATTACATATACATATATATATCCTTATCGTATATATATGTATACATAGCATTATTGTTTAAATGTTATTTTATTGATACTATTTGTTTAAACTTCATCGCCATAGTTACACTCACGTGGTAATTGCTATCATCTTAAATATATCTAAAATAATATTTTTAACATTCAGCAATGTGTCCTTGTGTGTGTGTATATCTGTGTGTATGTACGTGTCCGTGTGTATGTATCTTTTGTTGTTTCATTTAATCTTTTTTTGTATCCGTGTCATTTTTTTTTACGAATTTTCGTTTGTTTTTTTTTTTTTTTCAAAACGTTCTGTTTGCCCGTGTTTGTCTATGTTATTTTTCTGTATTTCGTATTCTTTTGCCTGGCTCACCCTTCAACCGGAGTTGCGCGCCGCCTCGATACATCAATTATTTTAAATAATTAGTCAATAAAAATCTTTCGTTTTTATTTTTTTTTTATTGGAAAATTATATTTATTTTGCGACACACGTGCAATATATGTATATTTTATTTTAGGAATTATCCAAGGACTTTTTACGCGTTCCCTACCGACGCCAAGAACAAAGAGTATTTTTTCTGAAAAATGGTTTTTATCGTTAATAAATAATAAATTATTTTAAGATTACTCGTTCACTTTTTTGGTGATTCGATAGACTCTCGTAAACCGAGATCGCGAAAGGACCGTCCCCGCTCCGAGATTTCAAATTTTCCTCCAAATTTTATAACTTCATATCGCAACTCGTACAAGTTTCGTCAAAAATCTCAAAATTAATCACACTCTGTGCGACCTCGGGAATGAAAAGAAAAACGTTGAAACCAGGAAATAGTGGCAAGATGTTCTACGTGATCGAACGTTTGAAATATCCGGTCGAAGTGCGCAAGCGGATGATGAAAAATACGATAAATCGAGAGTACGAAAAAACATGACGAAGAGTTTTGCTTGTTCGTTTTCTTCTTCTTCTTCTTCTTTTTTTTTTATCACGCTACTCTGGCCAAAGTGCGTGCCTCTATTCTCCTGATCATATACAAATATATAAGCGTTAAACGTGTAATATATTATCATCGTCATCATCATCATATATATTTAAATATATATATATATAATTATAATATCCTAAGATAGTTATTGTATGAACGAATTTTTCGAGAAAAAGAAATGCCTTGCGTCTTTCATACGTCGTTTTAGTTTGTTTTTCGAATAGCCGACCGGAACACACTCGCATTATCGACACCCAAGCCAGGAGGTGTTAATGCCACCACTTGGGGTTTATTAATTAATACGTATTTGGGTTTTCTCAGAGTCTTGCGCTTTTTTTTTTTTTATTATTTCCTCTGACTTGTTTCAATTTTTCTCGTCTGTGAAAAAAAACTTTTCCTCTTGTCCGATAGCCCTCGACGTGATTCTTTTACCAAAGACTTATTATTGCTCATTATTTTTGGAGCCACATCAGCCAACGATAATACAATCGAACGAGGCTATCGAACATTTTCCTTGCAATTGCTTTTTTTTTCTTCAATCACGATTTTCTACAAACCCAAAGTGTTTTCCGTGCCCCCTCCGGACGCAAGATTCGCTCTTTTTTTTCACCTCGAAAATTCGTGGACTTGTCCGCCATTTTGGAATGATATAGAATATAATATTACGACCCCTTTCTGCGCATTTTTTTCTTGCCTCGCTTTTTTTTTGTCACTTCAGATGCGTAAGTGATTCAATTAGTGTTTCTTAAACGTTAGGTTGCTCATCATCTTTTTGCGAGTTAACGGGCTCGCCGATCGGCAGTCTTCGGCGTGAACCACACTTCGACCGTCGATCGAGGCCTCGAGTAGAACATTAAGTACTCGTTGGAAAACAGGCAGTGGGAATCGACGAAAGGGTACGAGAACGAAGAAAAAAGAATACTTAGAGGGCTAATTGCCGAGCACTCGACGAAAAATCCAAGTCACGAGAACAAAACAGAAAAATGGATAAATCAATTCGTGAATTCATCGACGGACGTTCTGATATCTTGAGAGTATTTATTATTTTTTCCTTCTCTTCCTCTCCCCTTGTCGTTCCTCCTCCTCCTCCTCCTCCTCCGTTTATTCTCTCGATTGTTTTCATTCTTCTTTTTTTTTTAAATTTTTTTATCGTGTTTACGCTCTTACACCTAAGTTATAATGGCTAAACTCACGTTCGCGCGCGCGCGTCTTTTTATTTCAATATCATTTGCGGTTTTTTCTTTTCTCTTTTATGTATACTTTTACGTTTTTAATGTCTTCCTCTTCATAAAGCTGCTATCGAAAATGCTCGCCGCTTCGCGAGAGCAAAAAGCTGCGATTAATACGTCGTGTATTTGTGTGTGGTTGCGTGTATTTTTTTTTTTTTCATCTTCGATCCTCTTATTGTTTTTCATTCTCGTGTCATCATCGTTACCGCAGAAAATATCAGATCCGAAAAATGCTGCTCGCGTTGTTAACCTCGAAGAATATTCCTGATATTCGCGTTCCAGCCCGAGAATTCAGCTATTATGACACGTTCTATGGCACGTACTTTGTTTTCATGTTACGAGATTATGGTTCTTCATTATTTTTTCGAACGCTCTCAGCACTGTGACGTTTCTTTTTAATCGATGAGAGTAGTCAATTGAATATTGAATAGAAAATGAGAAAGGAACGAAGTCAAATAAATACGAGAGAATTCGAAAAAAGGAGACCACACACGATAGATGATTATTGCGAGTGTCCTACGACGACACACGAACGCGTTATTTTTTCCCCCTGCTTCCTTTGCCATTTTCAGCTCTATTCTCGAGAAACAAAAACACACGTTCTTATTCTTTGACCTCGAAGTACTTGTAAGTAGGATTTTCGTAGCCATTTATTTGCATATTGGCAACGTGTCGTTCTTCGGGCGTTGCAGCCTGATCGACTTCAATGAAACCCTGTGGAAAGAGAAAATATTATGTCACCCATGAGACGTAACTTTTTGCAAAGTCAAATATTTTCGAGGGGAAAGAGTTGCGTTGTATTCGAACCTGGCTGTGAGGACTTCGAGCGCTGCGCCTTTTGAATACCGCAACACCGACAACGGCTGCGGCCATCAGAGCGATTCCGGCGAATGCGAGAGTGAAATAAACCGATCGGCTTTCTCTGTGATAAACTTCCCGTCTCACAGAGTACCCCTGATAAAATATCAATTGAAATAGTAACGAAACGACAAACAAAAAGTTTTTATATTTTATCGGAGCAAGCTCTATGTAATTTCTATGTAAAAAAATATTTTCAGTTGTAGGTTGAATGTTCGTTCGTCGACGAGTCTCCGTAAACAAGGCTTTTTCAGACCGTATTTACGCCGCAATCAAACATCGGACTCGTAACTCACCGGTTCCGAGTGTGATACATCGTGAGTCATACTGTGAGATGCTCTGACTATTCCTTCGTTGTGCATCGCCGCGACAGCTGCTTGTTGCTGCGGCTCAGCTTGCGGCGGTTTTTGTTGAAGCTGTTGCGGTTGCGGCTGCTGCTGTTGTTGTTTTTGTAGTTGTGGCTGTTGCTGTTGATGCTGCTGCTGCGGTGGCTGCTGCTGTTGCTGCTGCTGTTGTTGCTGCTCCTGTGGCTGGGCGACCGGAACATCTTTTTTCTCAATGATCGGATCTCCTTCTTCGTGTTGTTCCTGTTCCGTTCTCAATTCACCCCGCTCCACTTTCCGTTGCTCCTTACGCTCGCGTTCCAAGGCCTTTTGATGTTCCTTCTCTACAATATGCCAATTTCGCAATGCAAAGTTGCAATTTGATTTTTTTTCCCCCGTTTTTTAATGCAGAATTTAATTTCGCGTGGGCCACCAACCTTGTTGCTTAGTGGCGACATCCGCTTGGTATTTATCCAATATCGCCGCCTCCGCCTCCCGAGTCATCGCGAGAAGAAGACCTGGCGTTTCGTCCTTGCTCCTGAGGGCCAACACATAATCATCCATCAGCCGTCCGATTTTTGCACTCAACTCCGGATACCTATGAACGAATACGACACAAAGAAACGTTAAATAGCATCGTACATAAGAGTTTGTTACTTCAACTCGGAAAAACCTTGGCTCATCCCCGCGAGTCCCGGGCTGTTCGTGAAACAACGAATTTTCGCGTCACGTTTTTTTTTCTCTTTTTCGCTCAATCATATTTTTCATCATTTACGAAATTCTTTGAACAAACTAGGATAGATTGTAAAAGTGTAAGAGTAAATCGAGATTGGTGCTTCGTGTGCCAAATCGCTTTTAATTGGAAGCGTCTTTTAACGAGAAAGAGAGAAGGAAAGATACGAAGTTATTAATTTTCAATCGCTTCACTACCGTTCGAGCATCAATAGGCTCTGATTGGTGATCCTGTCGATTTCCGCCAGGTGCTCCAGCGTCGCTGGTTTCTCACGTTGCGCCTGTTCCAGGCTGCTGTCCAGCAGATGTTTGTAATGAGCGATCGTGTGGTGCCTGTCCTTGTGGAGTGCTCTCAGCAATTTTTGCAGGCATTTTTGTATTCGGTGAGTCTAAGCGTTTTTCAACATCGCCCCATATAAAACGTATTTTTAGTTAAAAACAACGACAACAAGTTAAAGAGGACACAACATTGAGAGATCGAAGCATCGAATAGCGATTTTGAGACTTTGTTTTTTGAGACTTACGTTCGGTGGGGTTTCGTTGAGAGCAGCGGTGTAACACGACATAGCCTCCTCGTTCCTCTGCTTCACGGCTTCCTGCAAAGTTTGTAAAAATATTTTTACGAATTACGTAAAGCTGCGGTTTTTCAAGGGTTCGAAAGGTTGAGAAAGGGGCGGGTTTTGGGGGGGGGGGGGGGGGGGGAGGTAGAGGTGGTTCTTAGTCGGCCTCGAAGAGTACCGGATCAAAGTTGATACCGTCACAGAGAGGTCTTTGGGGATTGGCTAGCTTTTTCGAGACGAGGAATTTTTGTTTGTTTCTTTGTTTCTTTTTTGTTTTCGTAAATGCTAAGTGAGACGCACTTGCACGCGTTGTTGATGCATCGCGCTAAGCTGATGTTTCTCGGCTGCCCCGCTCGCCTCGAGGGCCGCCACTGTTTCCTGGAACCTCGCGGTCATCCAACGCTTGAAGGCGTCCGCCGCAACTGGATTCCTCGCTCTGATGTCCTGATATCTCTCCTCAAGATCGCTCCAGTCCTTCATCACCTGAAAACGTTGTAGCACAGGGGATTTCGACACCAATGCTTTCCACCCCTTTCGAAATCCTTTTTTAACCACACCGCCCGGTCGACTTTTTCTTTTTTCAAACAAATTTCTTATTATCGGGTAGCTCAAGGTGCATGTCGCGACATCCGGGTTGACTTTTTCTTGCCTGTCTTCTTTTATGATTTTTATCGGGTGAGGAGAAAGCTGCGGTGACGCCCTCGGAGCCGACGGTCCCTGAACCGTCTCGTGGCTCCCAAGCGCGCCACTGCACCCAATTACCAACGACCAATAGGCTATTCTCAGATCAATTATAATCCTCGTGTCAATTTTTTTTTTTTTTTCATTATCCGTACAGCGAATATAGTATGACAAAGAAACGAGGTGCGCAATATATTTGAAAAATGCATCGTTCGCAATCGGCGCAATTGCAGGTTTCAAGAGGAGACTTACCTTGGTTACTTTTTCCTTGTGAACCTCCTCGAGTCTCATTTGGGCCTGTTTGTAACTCTGATGCTCGGAGCGCGGATCGAAATGCGTCAAATACGGATCGGGGGTTCCTTGAGGCTGTTGGGAAGGCTGCAAAGTACTGGAGCTAACGGGGAGTGGCATCGCCGTTGGTTCCAATTTGCTCTTCTCGGTCGTCGGCGCGCTCGTCGAGGGTCGTCTTCAAAACGTTAAAATCCAATGAAAACGCTGTTATGAATAATTCCTATGTTTTCGAAGCCTCGATACGTACGATGAGCCAGTAGTCGTGTCGTAGTCATCGAGATAAGCCTCGTCGCTGTCGTCGTCGTAAGCTTGGTCGCTGAGAACATCCTCGAGATCGCTATCGGACTCGTCCTCATCCTCGGTGTCGCCATCGAGATCGTCCTCGTCGTCAAGGTCATCGTCATCCTCCTCAATGTCATCGTCCACTCCTTTCGGGATTGGTAGATCAAACGGTTTCTTCGGTTTTATATTATCTGCATCGAAGAATGAGAAAAAGAAAAAAAATAATGGAGGTTTTATCGTCAGTTTCATAAAAGCGGTAGCGCCCGGAGAGCGGATCGTCGATCGGGGTTTGCGTTTGACGAAGGCTTGTGCCGGAGGTTGGAAAGCGCGCGGAGGGAGAGAGGGCCAAAGGCGTTCGATACGCCGGACCGTTTATGAGAATACTTTTCGATGCGGACATACCGCGCCAGAGGCGATTGTCTGGGATATTGAATGGGCAAAACGGGAAGCAGGGGCATAAGAGAAGAGATGCAGAATAATCTCAGCGGAATTTGACGTCAGCGGAAGGGGCAGGAGGGACAAGCGCCAAGAGGAGTGTAAAAAAGGAGATTGAATTTGATTCGAGGAGTCGTCGCCGTTGTACCGCGCGCGTATGTGTCACCGATAATCCTGCAACGTTTCGAGCTCCTCGCTCCTCCTCCTCCTCCTCTTTACCAATGCGACGGTTTTGTTCCTTCCTCAATTTTCTTTATTTTTCCTCTTTTTCTCCTCCCTGATGCACGTCGGAGAACAAAAGGGTTTGAAGAAGCGTGGACGGAGAATGTGTACACCGGGGGTTATTTATCGAGGAAAATAACGAGCGAAATCCCCCTGGGAAAGTCGTCAACGGGACCAAAAAGAAAAACAAAAACTGTATATATAAAAAGATGTAATAAAATGCGTAACTCGCGAACGCTGGCAATGCCTCTCTCTGGACGCGGAGTAAATTTCCAGCAGGTTTATCCGGGTCCGTATAGCTTCGAATTCCGCCTAACCCGATCGTTTATTCTCGCAATATTTACGAGCCACCGCTGACCTTGTTTACCGCAAAATGTTTCGATTTTGGGGTAGAACGTTGAAGAGGGACGACAACGGCGGCGGCGGCGGCGGTGGTCGTGGTAGCGAGAGGAGAGCGATCAATGCCAGAGAAACCGCCGCAACCTCGAGAGAGTTTACCGCTTGTGTATCCGGACTTAAATTTCCCGGAACAATGTCCCCCGCGAGTTAAGCAAGCCGGAGGGGATGAAAAGCGCGATGAAACTCGTCCGGCAGATCGATGCGTATTATTTCTTTACGGAGAATTCGCGGAGCAACGCATTTTGACAAAATTTCTCGATTAATCGCGATTCATGGATAAAAGGAAAAAAATATTTCAAGAGGAGAGAGCTAACGAGCGACAGGGAGCCGCAGACAGGATCGGAGGATACTCGCGGATAATCAGCGTATTGTGGCCGCGAATGTATGGATGAATAATATCCAGCAGAGACGGAGGGGATCGGGTTTTCGCTAACTAGGTTCTCGAGCGATGTACCGTAGCATTATCCAAGAATAGGACGCCTTGATGAGCTGCTCCGACTTCTCAGCGACATAACCGCAAACGCGGACAAAAGCCTCGTCTCGTTTTCATACAAACACGTATCTATCTCTCGAGCAGGTACGCGCGGATATACACATATACGATTCGCTTTTTATCTGGGTCACGCGAGAGCCGTTTGAGTGGACAGCTTGGCATTTCTCCTGAGGATATCATCACGCGTTTCTCACCCGCGAGAACCTCCCACCGGTTCGCGCGACACCCCCGGGCTAATATCTTATCGCCGTCCCCCCACCCTCTTTTTATCTTTATTTCTCTTTTCTCGAACCTCGACTCGCTCGCGCGAACGAGCGAAAAAGACATTCGGGCCCGCGAGGTTTCTTCTCGCCTACGGAGTCCTGATACGAGACGACAACGATCGCGACCCCGCATTTTATCAATTTATCCAAACGACTCGATCGATTTGAGTGAGAAAAGTTCGCATCCTCGCCGGATCCATTAGCAGATAAGAAAACGAAGGAGACGTTGAAACAACGTTCCAATGCACGAATTTATCTCTTCGATACCGTATAAAAGCTTGAAAATGAGAATACGAGGACGAAGCTGCTCCCGCGGCCGGAAGAAGCTCCTCGCTAAAGATTGCATACCCCGCGAGAGCCGACGATAAAGGAGATTAATATTTTTCAAACGCGCGACACTCCCCCCGAGAATAGTATATTTATAGTAGAGGCGCGCATTCACAAAGATCGCAATGTGTGGGATCCGAGGGACGAATGTCTGGCGCGCGGGATTCCTCCGAGATCGCTCCGTCCCATATATACACACACGCGTCTATTCGTACAAATGTAGGTGGGGACGCCTATACAGTAAATAGGGCCTTGCACCCGTATTTACACGCTATCTCCGGAATTCCATGCCGCTTTATGCTCTCGAGATATGACGTCCCCTCCTCCTTCTTATGTGCCGAGAGAGAGAGAGAGAGAGAGAGAGAGAGAGAGAGAGAGAGAGAGAGAGACAGAGCTCATAGAACAGATGACCGGCCTCCCCCCCCTCGCGCTTTGTGCGCCTTCCGAAGAAAGTCGGAAGCGATGCGACGTATTTTACTTTTTCACTTCCCCTTTATATATCCACGTGCGTATGCGCGAGTGCTTAATATATAATATGCACGGGCGAGAGAATAGAAAAGGACGTCCATTTGTGGAGTCGTCTCGACGCGCAGTCGTCGTCGACGTACCCCTACATTATTGATTGCACAGTTTTGGCGCACACAGAGGGCGCTCTCGCTCCCTCGCGAGACACTTTTCACCCGACAAACATCCTCGATACCCGAGCATCGCGGCTTTTCGCGCTTTCCATCCGCCCCAATCCCCGATTCCACGATCAACTTGTCAAATTTTTAGTCCTCATCATCAGGCCTCCCCGATTCCATTGCACTTTGCACCCCTTCGACGATCGGTCGCAAAGCTTTTACCGCGACTCGCGCTAGATCCGCAGCCTTTTTTGACAAAGCCTTTTCTTTTCAAATTTACTTTCTTCTTCCTCCAGATTTATCGCAATTTTTTTTGACGAATCGAATGGAAAAAATATTGTTCGCGGATATTTCGTGTTTCGTCGATGCTCGGAGGGGAAAAAAAATCAAAGTGTCTCCGGAACTCGAATATCGAATTGGTCTTCCTGTCCAATCAGCTCGATCTTTACCACCCCCGACCAGATAATTTGCAATGAGGCGAAAGAAGGAGACCGAGAGGGGGGAGAAAGATGAAGAAAAAAGGATTCAAGTGCTCGCCAATCCCCTTTTTATTGCTTCACCGAGAAAGCATAGCCCCCATTTTGCCTCGAGGTACTTGAGAAAATGGCTGAATAAGATAGTCGCCGCGGAAATATTCGTTGAATGAAACGGGGGGCTGGGAGAAACGTGACGAAGAAAATTTCAGCTTTTTACTACTTTTTTTTTTCTACTCCCGTTATACTTGAATATTCAATGAAAAAAAAAAAAAAAAAAAATGTAATTTGCACGGTGCTTTAGCGTTTTTGCATAAAATAATTAGGGATTTCATCCTCCTGCCCAAATAACGTTACGTTTTCGATCAGCCGATCTGCCGCTAATGATCTGCAAAATCTTGGAAAATTAACTCGTGCCGAGTAGCTCGAGCGATTAATCATCTTCAAGAATTACGGTATTACGAATAATATGCGGAAACTTTGGTGAATTTCTTCAAAGAAAAAGGAAATGATGAAAAATCCTCCGAATTTACTAAACTTTCAAACGAGATTTTGGAGTATTTTTCAAGCTCGCTCGTTTGACGATGGACCAAAGTGCACAAATAAAAAAATAAAACGAAATATCAATGCGGAGAAAAAAGATAAAAATAATGGAACTTTAGCGAGAGTGATTAATAGTTACGTACGTTACGTACCTTTCGCATGTTTCGGACAGCAGACAAACTCGACACCGGAAAAGAGGGATATGCCGCAGGGCAGAAGCATCGCGAAACTTCGGAGATTCATGTTACGCTCTCGGCAAGTATCAGCAGCGGTCGAGTTCCATCTGCGGAAAAGAATAACGACGCGGGTTTTCCATCGGTCCGGCTCGAAACTCTCGTGGTAAAAAAAAAAAAAGTAATTTCGTGATGAAAACAAAGAATTTGGCATCCATTGGAAATGACGAACCTGTGGGACTCCCAGCATTTCGTATGATTGTGGAGATGGTCGAAGAGACATCCTTCGGGGACGAGAAGGGCGTCGCTCTGGAAGGGCCCCTCTGCGAATGAAAAATAACGAAAAACAAAATTAATTCGAGCGTTCCAAGTGAGAAAAAAATTGACGCGTCGCTAGAAATTTCCCGGCAAATCCCTCCGCAGCCGCGGTTCGTCGATTCGTCGCGTCGATTCGGAGGTTGGATGCTGTACGATAAAAGTAGGGCAGAAAAAACAACAAGAAAGTACAGACGAACCGGTAATTCAAGCGTTTGACTAAAATAAATTGTCTCGGTGCTCAAATTAATGGCGCGTTATCAAGTACTCCGCGCGATTAAACTAGCGAGTAATTAAAACTTTGCGAACAACACGCCGGGGGTCACAACGAAAAATTACCATTTCGGGTAGCATCCGTTGAGGATTTCATTTTCACGCGCTTTCACGGCCCCGGTTCGAGCCCGACGATTTATACACCGCGGATGACATTAAAAATTCGTCTCAACGACGATCCAAAGTCGATTCGAATCGCGAGGCGAGGTAGAATTCGAATCGAATTTTGATAGGACGGCGAAATTCATAGGAAAGTTGGTGCCTCCGTATAGGAGCGCTCGAGTTTTTTATGCGAACGAGAACTCGATCAAAGACCAAGTATAATTTGAAATTGAGTGGAAAAAAAAGAAAGGGGCAAAGGGAGAAAAAGCGAAGAGCGAGTTTCTTCTTATCGCGATTCTCGGCTGTTTGGTATTCCGAGGGAACAAGTTCGGACGAAGAAGCCCCTTTAACCTATAAATATCGTAGAGCGCTTCTCGGGACGGTACTTAGGAGGTTGCAAGGCGTATCCCACCCACCCTCGCTCCACTTAGTTTTCAACGAAAAGTTTCAAACGCTCGGAGCGAGTGGCAGGCATGGCCGAAAGCGTACACCCGTGTGTTTGCTGGCATCGGGTTATACACGAGGCGAACTCTGCCACTCTCAACCGCCTAGATTTCCTACTACAAACACTTTTCCCGTGCGAGCTCGCCCCCAATAGTATGTGAAAACTAGCCGAAACTAATATACATTCAACGGAGCTGAACTAAATAGTGTGCAATGAAAGGGCACAGCTCGAATCGTACAGCGAATTATTCAAAACTTTATTCTCATATTTTATCTCGATGGAAATAATATCTTGCGCGCCGCGAGTTTCATTCGATCCTCGGTCACTCTTTTCAAAAACCTCCATCGTCCGGAGCGCCTCCGACATTATCCGAGAAAAAGCGACCCGATCAATCGACCGCATGATTTTAGACGATTCTCGTTCGAGAATTCAATCCCAATTATCCCAAATCTTGTTTCAAGAACTCGCAAATTGGAACGAAAAAATTGAAAAATTTACACAATTAAAATGAAGCGAGTACTGTCGTATACGAGATTCGCTATCGCGGGAATACTTTCGTTGGCGGTACCGTTGGAAAATTTCGATAATAAATGAGAAAACGTCGGGGTGCGGTGTACTATTTCAAGGATCGTTCGATGCTGAAACATTTAAACGCCAAATTCGATATTCAGATTGAAAGAAAATTCTTGGATTGGAGCATGCGCCTCGAGTGTATCGGTTAATTTGCACTTTTTTTATTATTCGGGTATATAAAAAGCGAGATTGAAGTTTGGATCGATGGTGGGTGGGAGGACCAGAGGGACCGAGTTTAAGTGTAGAGGAGAGGCGCGTTCTGGCGCACTCGAGTGATATCTTAAAAGGTTTTTGCGGTCCTTTTGAAATTCATGAACGAACGACGATAAATCACGACTGAGAATTTATTTACACTCTTTTGTTTAACTACCGGAGCGAATGTGAATTGCAAAATCCCCCGCCTCCCCATCGAACCGTTTTTATTTTATTCTGAATAATAAAATCGAAGCGAGTAATGAAGATTCGAGAGGGTATCGCGCGATCGAGCTATTAAACGCCGAGGGAATAGTCGCGTCGTTACCCTCCGATCGACTCAATAAAACAAATAATGCAATGTCAAAAATGATATTTTTTATATCGACAGTAATTATGCACCGAGATTCGGTCAGCGTCTCGCAGAGGGATCCTAATTGTACGACCGTTGGTGCATTATTGATTCATTTATCGTGATAAGAATGCATATATAGTTATGGCGCAATCGGTATCGTCAGTCGTGAAAGGCCATACGCGCTAATGGAACTTTGTCGACAAAATATAGATCAAAGCGAGCTTTAATTTGATCAATTCCATCGTTCATGGACGAGCACGCAGCGGGCGCGAGGCGCGCTTCGTCTACGTCAACGGCAACGCTCCGCTCTCTCTCTCTCTCTGTCTCTATTCGATTTTCAATCTCACATTTTTATTTTTATTCTCGTCCGGGTCTTCTCGCAATTTCAATTGTACGGTTTCTACCTCTGCGCTTCCCTATGTACTACTAAATGGGCTAAGATATGACAAAGAAACGAGCTTTTTCTCTTCACTTCTTTTTGCGGAGGAACAAAAAAAATCAAGAACGGAGTCAGCGATGACGAGAAGCTGGAGAGTCTGCCTCGGAACATCGGGACACAAAAGGATCTCTTGCGAAACACGCCATTCATTCAAAATGGCGATTCCTTGTACGAGGAAAAAAGCGAGAGAGAAAACGATCCGAGAGGATTCGCGATAAGGACACTCTTCGGAGCCATTGTCAAGTTGAAATTAAGTTTCATCCCTTTCCCTTTTTCAACTCGTTTCAACTTTCAAACTCTTTTCACGATGTAAGAACCCCCCGAATGTAAGAAATCGGACGATCGTCTCCCGCGATGATAACGCGATCGGCCGATCGTTTTGTCGGAAAATCGATACGAGTCATTGCGAGCGAAAGTTCTTTCGGTTTCATAGGACCGATCATAGGGCGAGCATAGCATCATTGGAGTACGAAAAGAGAGTTTCGTACCGAGACATCTGTAAGGCTTGACCCATCTGGACAGCTTGCATTTGGTTCGTCCAGGCTTGCACCAGCCGCCGACCCTCACGTAGTGAGATGACTCAACGATGTTGGTTATATCCCTCTTGGGATACGCCTTCGAACAAACAAAAATTGTGTTATTCAAAAAAACTCGACCATCGATCATTCATCCAAATCGCAATATTATTTTTCCTCTTTCGATGATGAACTTTCGAGGGAATGAAAAAAAAAATGAAAGATCCGTCGAACAAACGAACCTTTTTGCAGTATTCGAGTATCTCCAGTTTGTCGGTCATGCAGCTTTTCTTCTCGGTCGATGAAACCCATCGTCCTTGTTCGCCCATATGTTGGGCGAGATAGACCTCTCCGGCCTCGCACAATGTCGCCACCTTGATAATCATAATTTCCATACAGATTAGAGCGTCGTGTCATTATTTTCCGCGCTCTCCCATCGTCATTCGTTTTTTTCATTGTTTCATCATTGCGTGTAACATTGAAAAAGTTCATCGTTGCTGATTTTTTTAGTGTGCAAAAGCGATGCTTCGAAAATGAGTGTTCCGTTAATGCGCTCTGTTAACGGAATTGACGTTCTCTTACCTGAGGTTCCGACCTGCCACCCGCCGGCGCAAGTTCAAGCCTCTCCGAGACCGCCTGTAACACAAATACGAAGAAAAGCATTATTAGCGTGTGAATTTTTCCAAGTTATATCGTGCCCTATTCAACATTTATTGTTGAAAGTCGTGATGTTTTCAATTAGTATACCAAGCCCGTGTCGATTCAACCTGAAATTGTGTATTCGCCGTCTTGGACGAAGGAGAACCGGGTCTTTGATCACTGCTCTGCGGTGCATTTTTTCTAATTCAAATATTTTTTTGATCAAGCTCGCGCATGCTGAAAAGCCATTTTTTTCGCCAGCTTACATTTGCTTACCGTCGTTTGTAATTCAGAAGAAAAAAAATAGAAAAGGTCCGAATTAAAAGCTGCGCCGCAACGTAATTCGTCAAAGGATTTTGCGTACGCGATGCTGGTCTACATTTCAAATGGGTAAAAAAAGTGCTTCGGGCACTCTGGCGAACGAGCAAAAAAGTTGACTCGAAAGCGACGCTTTCGAGTCAACTCTTTGAATAACGAAAAGTTTTAAAAAATCAAAGAAAATATACGCTTTGATTCGAAAATCTTGAATATATATTAACGCACACGCGGCATCAAAATATTCCTGAGGTTATAATTATTTTCCATTTATCAACAACAAAGAAAAGTAATCCGATTGCAACGAGCAGTTCGTTCCTCCGCCACCGTCGTCCTTAATCCCTGTGACAAGCCCCTCCACCCCGTTTTAGCTTACAAGCAAGATCCGCGAGCGTAACATTTTTACCACGAAGACGCGAAGAATTTAACGACGCAGAGCGAGCGGACCTGATTGACATCGGGACGACTCGATTACGTTGGACGATGTATTATCGAGCTTAAACCGTTAAAGCTCCCTTAAGGTCTGCATTCGCACCGGAGGCGAGTCGCGCTCGAAGCTTTTTAAAATATAAGCTTCTTATCGAACGTACGAACTTGTATCTCGGGATTGCGTAATCGATCTTGATCTCATTTGAAATCCGGGCTCGTTAGCGCGGCAAGAAGATCGAGTTGTTTAACGTTAGCTGCGCAAAGGGAGCGCATCCAGTCTCTCGGAACTCGAAAGTATGATTTTGATATTTGATCGAACGCTGCTATCTCCTCAAGAGGAGGCCGCCGCGCGTTTCGAAACGGAAATGGAAGGCAGATTTGGAAGCAGCCCCCGTTCATCAAGATCGTTTCGAGTGCGCGGAGCTTCGTCGATCTTGTGACAGTGCACGGTTTGTACGATTGGTTGGAAAGGGAAGGCGGATCAGTGGGTCGAGTGAAAATGCGGTGGAAAGTCGTCAGCGGAGAGATGACCGGCAGCAGGCTTTCCAGCACGGAGGCTCGATGGAACGATGAGAGCGCGCTAGTCGATAAAATGCGTTCCTCGTCGATATAGGAGCGAGCCAAACGCGAGATATTTCTGACAAATGAAGAGCGCACGCAGTTGAATGCAAATAGTTTTGGGGTATAAGAGCAGCTTCGAAATAGAAGCGTGCGTCGATGGCATGAGAAAGGGAATAAGAGGAGAGACACACAGTCGCCTAAAAGCAAATTCTCGTTAACTAGCAGTCGATTATCCTTTGAACGGCGCTTATCACGGGAGCATGTTCCAGGCAGGGATTCAGTTTGATGCCAGGTGGGAGGATTCCCGGGAATGATGTAAAGAGAGCGAGAGGACCGAGCGCCAGGGGGGAGGAAGAGGAGGAATAGGAAAGTGGCGCGGAGAAGAGGAGGTTTTGAGCCCGACGAAGCGTGCACAGAGCCCTCGAGCGCTCGAGGGGTCCCGGAGGGTTAATTTCCGGTCGCTGTTGAAGGAGATGTGTAGAGGGAGATACTTGAGTGGCTCCCGCAGATATAAGCCTGCTGTACCGAACTATGTACACGATGGAGGCAAATTTAAGTTGAGACGCAAGGGGCCGAGCGAGTCGAAAGCTTCTTTTTTAGGTTATGTCTGATTGGATGGGTCGAGCGGGGAAGAACGTAGCATGTTTAAGGGCATATTTGCCCGGGGCAAATGGATAACGATAAGCTCTCGAGGAGCGCGCGGCTCCATTGAACATCGTCGACTCTCGCTCGAGCAGGATTCGTCGCATAATTCGAGATATTTTTTTAGTTACCGCGGCGGGTGAACTTGAATCGGGGAAACCTCAACATTGATTGTACCTATACGAAGCTGAGAGTCGCGGAATTAGTTATACAGTTGGCTCTCATCGTGTCCGGGTAAACCTACGCGAGCATTCGATTGCGCCGTCAAAAGATCAATGTTCCGCATTAGGATCGCAGGGCTCGGGATAAAGACGTATTTCGGTGGAGAGCCTGCTGAAACAACTGAACGCGAGGACACCGTGCATCGTTAGAAAAGCATTCTCGATCCTGCTCGACGTTCGTACACGCGGCAGTACAAACACACACGGGGCGGAGATTGAGCGGGCAAAGCGAGCATCCTCGCCGGAGCTCTCTCTCTCTCTCTGTTAATACGAACAAAAGGTCAAGCCGGAGGTTTTCGACGAAGCTGACCCGAGCGACGAATGCAATCAGCGAGCGGCGGGGCTATTTCCAGCGGGAGTTAACCCGGCCAAACGGGGCAATACGGGCCGATGAATCTCATGGAGAATTGTTAGTCCACACGGGAGAGAGCTAATGAAACCGCGAGTGCTCCCCGACCGTCGAGCAAACACGCTATACGGTTTAGCGAATCCGCTACAACGCGGATGCCGCAAAGCGTACGCGCGCATACACACCCACGTGTCTTGGACGCTCGTCAGACCCGGAGAGAGCTTTGTGTCCGCAAACGAGAGGGCGAGAGACCGCCGGGCTTTCAACCGACTCCGCGTGGAGATGAGATTTTGAAAGCTCCCGCGACGAGGCTCGATTGCAGGATTACGTCCCACGATCTCTGACGCGAATAACAGCCGCGCGGTATCTACTAAAAATAAGTGCTCGTCCCCCGTTGATCGAACCGCGGCGCATTATCGACGAGAGCTCGATGATCCGGAAGTTGGCGAACGATTAAAGGTCTCCGGGTGCGCAGTCCTCCGAACGCAGCGAATCAAAGTTCGGACGCCCCCGCCGAAAATATACGGTGTCCTCGACTCGATCGGACTCGGCTATTCAACGACGGATATACGATTTTCATTGATTTCCTGCTCCCTTGGATCGCGCGCTGCGACGTATTTTTGACACGTGCTCGTGAGGAAAAGAGGTTCGATGGTGCGCGGCGGTAATGTGGGCGATACACGGCGAAAGGGAGGAAAAAGAGGGGGGGCTAACGATATCGATTCGCGTTGCTGGCTCGTAAGGTTGAAAGACAGACGACAGACCTTTCTGGCCGAATGCACGAGCACAGAGAACGCGTGCGCAAATGAACGCGCGAACCCCCTGCTCGTACACGTCGAGGGGGGCGCTCGTCAAGCGCGAATCAAGTCTCGACGTGTGTCGGTAACCTCTCTGCTTTCAGCGGCCATGTATCGCCTTGCGTATGCACGGATTACACGCTCGCGTGTGCGCGGCTATTCCGCTTCCTTCTCTTTCCATTCGACTCCCCCTTATCCGGCAGACCTCGCAAAGCTTCCCAAAACGCCCTTGAATTTGATAAATATGCGCGCCCCTTCCTGCGTCGCGCTCTGTCGTGCGACGAGCATTTTCAACGACCTCTGGATTACGACGCACTTTGGAACGGGAAAGTCCGCGGTCCAGCCGACGAGGCCGCTCCGCGAGATTGAACGCGGCGGCTTTCGTCTTATCCTCGAAAAATCTCTCCCGTTTCTTTCTCCGCGGGGAAGGCGCGTTTTCTTTTGGAGAGTGCGGTTACAACAAAGATTAACTCCACAGGGAAAAGCGTCCGCGCGACGGAGGGTTGGGACCTCGCCCTTCGAGGCACTCAATTCCCCGCTCGTTATCGAACGGAAGGGTCGCGCGAGACGGTTCGCCCTTGCTCGTGAATCATACCCATTTCCTGAGGTGAACGACAACGTCGTATACGCGTCGTCGACGATGACGGGACAGCCTCGCCACACCCTGGTAACGAAACCACTTGGTTCTTTCGAGAGGCTCGCTCTGCCGCTGTCACGCGATTCATCATGATTCGTAAGCCTCGCCGCACGGGTGACACGCGCCGCATCGTTCCATTTGTCGGGCCAATAAAACCCTCGAGTCAAGATTTCGCGGTGCGTCGGGCCGGGCCGAATAAGCCTCGAGCCTTTATTAAAAACGTGATGCGAATTCGTCCGGTTCGACCCGCCTCCCGGAAGATCGTAGCATAGCGAGGAAAAGTCCTCGCCAAGTCCCATTACGCCCGCGCTCCTTCCGTTCCGGCGGTCTCCTCGTGTGTCCGGCGCCTCAAATCTTTTTCCTCCTCTCGAGCAGGAGATTAAACTTTGCACAGCTTCCAGAGCAAGTTGAACTTGTGACGGGCGAGCCATCCGACAGGCTGCTCGACGACTCGTCCGTCTTGGGTGATACTTCCGGTCTGTTGCAGGCTCCCAAACTTTTCGACTTACCCTCGCTGCTCGGGCGTACCTTCGGCCTCGTGTTCCCTCCATCGCCCCAGAACTCCGAAACAACGCGGCTGTGACCGCATTATAATCGGACGTTTACGAGAGTCGACGCTCGCGGTGCGAGACGTCAAGTTGCGAGGCTGGGATAGGACCTCGGAAAAAAAAAGTTCAATCCCAATCCCCGGCGAGAGTGTACGCGCGACTCCTGACGAAAATCTCAAAGGGCTCGCACAACTTTCGTTTTTTATTCTCTCCGCTATCCGGCACATCCACTTTCTACTCTCGGCCACCCTTCTTCGTTCTCGCACTTGATTATCCGAGCGACTCCCGCTTTCGTACTTTCCCTCCTTTGCCGCGTCTCACCCCGTCCTTTTTCTTCTCCGATCGATCCTCCTTTTACCGGCTCTACTTTGCATCTCATTATCGTACCACTTAAAACGAGGAAGAAAGAGTCTGCTCCTCGTCGTTCGAATCGAATCTTCGAGAGCCAACTTTTCAATTCGAATGCGTTTTCCCGACGGAAACTTATCTTCAGACTTTTTCCGCTCGTCGCTCGTGCTACGAAAATCCCAATAACCCAAATAGCAGGTTTCTCCTCTCCCGTCGAGAAATTACAACGTCACCGGCAAGTTTCGACTGAGCGCGACGAAGGATCTTGTTGTACAGCATTTGATACAGCATCTTGCGGGAAAAGCTCGAGAGGAAGCGCGCGCGGCGAGCGGAGCAGATTGACCGGAAGTTTTGGGCGACGTTGGCGATGAGTTGTTGTACCGAGAGTTGTTGACGAAGTAAGTAAGTAAGCAAGCAACTTCCCCTCCGCTCTATAAGCTCCTCGAGCCTCTGGCCAGATCTCCGTTATTAAATTAAACGAAACCGTTCAAGATGGCAGCACCGATCCTCGCATAAAATTCCATTTTTCACTCCACTCGAGCACCAATTTCGTTCATCGCTATTTTATTACGAAAGTAAAGCGTTCGCGATTACATTGAAAAAATAAAATAAACAAAGCATCGAGCGATAATCGATTATTGCATGCAGCGACGTAATTGCTCGTTTATTCGAGCACAAACGCGGGTTAATGGAAATCGTGTCCCGATAATACGCGGATATCCTCGAACGGGAATAGCAATGGCGAACACCCCCCGCCGCCCCGTCTCGAATATCGGACGACGCGCGTTATTTTACATTCGTCCTTTCAATCAAAGTGGCTAAACGCGCATATTCGTGGATGATTAACAACGTCGAGAAAGAAGCGAGCCGTCGATGAGGAATCGAGACGAAAATTGGAGATGACATTTTTTCGTTTGTTCCCAGCAATCCTCCTCGCGATATAATCTCGTTAAATAAAAAACGCGCCTTCGCAACGGAAGCTCTCGAGCTTTTCCTCTTTCAGTCGCTCGTTTCTGCTTCCGGTTTTCCGTAATTGCATGAAACTTAACGAGCTGCGCCCTTTGTACCGGGGCCAGCAAAAACTTGTTATTGATAATCAGACCCGTGCGTTTGTAACTGCGAATATTGAATAATTGTGTTTGCGATTATTAATTCAACAATCTCACTCGCGTGACAATAAATTTGCAGAAGCAAAATTGCACGCGCAGTCGGGGAACGCGGCCGCTCCGACGAGTCGCTGGATCGACGATTTCAAAAATTATTCATCGGGCAGCCCGATTTCTGGTATCGACGTTCCCACACCGGATATTCCATGTTGATATTCAATTAAAGACAAAAAAATGACAAAAATTCGAACAACGGACTCGATTAAAATGAGAGTTTGCCAATACATTTATTTCGCAGCGACTTTTCCAATTCCACTTTCGCATGAACTTTCATCGCCGCGGTTAAAAAACGAAATAAAAAAAAGGAATCCCGGCTATCCCCCTTTTGCCCTTTCATTTAGCAGATATGATTTGTATTTTTCGAGCCGCAGTTGGGCGGACATGAACAATGCGCCATATCGATCTCCCACCGGGTCGATGCAATCCCTCCTCCGCCTTTTATATCGCTTTACCTCTCGTGCACTGTCCTACTCGCTGTTCACATGCAGATACGTAATAATAAGGAAGTCGATGCATCGCTCTCTTGCCGTCGGAGATCGAGAATAAAGAGCCCTCCGAAGTTCCTCGCGGCGGCGATATAATTTTCAGAGTTTAATGTTTCAAACGTCAAACTGACATTTTCCCGTTGACCGCGCCGCCGCCGCGATTTACGGAGCTCTGAAAAACTGCATTCCAAATTCCCATCTCGAAAGTATTTGTTTTTTCACAATTCTCAACGCATCAAATATTCCGCGTACGCGGAATGAAAACCCGGAGATAAATATCGCGTGGGAGTCTCCTATCGAGCGAAGAGGAGGTTCGGCACGCGACACTTCAAATCGATCGGTACTTGGAGCAGGAAACTTGGAGAAAGTAGAAAAAGCCGCTGCGGTCAGACGCCGAGTCCAGCCGGATCGCGTACTTCCGTTCCAAATTCGTGTCCGAGTTAATCCATTTTCAAAGCATATAACAAAAGAGTCAAGATTCGAACAACAATTTTTGCCAAATCATCATATTTTTTCGGCTTTTTCCATAAATCAAAATCTCGCGGGAGGAGAATTTCGTGTACAAGTGCGAAGCGCATTTGCGACAAAATGGGCTCAGGAGTGCCGAGCAAGCGAGAAGATCTCGCTCCTCGTAATTGGATAAAGAGATTAAGATTGCCAATAGTAGGGTGCTCACCCGGGAGCGCTGAACCCTATTTTCTACGTATAGATCCCGCGCGCCTACTCCGCGTGTGTTCGACATTAGCCTCTCAATTATATATATATATATATATATACGTATATACGCTACGCTTGCCGTCTATAATCAAATTAATCTCCGCGAATGCATCTTGACTCGCTCGCGGACGCTTGAAAATTGTCACGGCACTTGCGAGTCTCGTCGCCCGAGGCGATTAACGCGCCGAGAAATATTTTATGAAGATCGCGTATATAATTGATAAACCATCACGTCCAAATTCCCAATTTATCTCCTGTCGGAGGCCAAGCGGTTCATTTCCGAACGTGATTCGGCCGAGGACAGAGGAAATCGCTTTCTTGCTTATTTTCGTATTTCGATTTAGGGAAAAAACGAAAAGTTAGGAGAAACAAGGAATGATGCGATCGGAAAAAAAAAGGTCTGGAGTCGTCACACCTCGACGGGAGCTTCCGATCGACCGTTGGATCTGCCCGCATATTCCGTGGTCCGCATCCGAAAACGGGGAAAAACGGCAAATGGTGCGTGGGTAAAAAGAAATTGTAAATATTGAGGGAAAACTCGGAATTCGGTGGCAAACGAAAAAGGAGAAATTAAAGAGGAAAAGCCAGGCCAGAGGGGATTGGAATCGAATCGAAATAGAAAAAAGTTATCGTTACTTTGATCCAACGCTGGAAAACTAATTTTTTATCATGAAAAACGATCGCGCACAGATTCATTTATGATTCGCATTGTACTTGTAACGTTCCCTCCTCAAGCCCGCCCACGCCAAAGACATAATAGCCGGACGTAAGTCAACCCACTGGGTAGATACCGATGCGACCAAGAGAGACCCGAGAAAATCTTGGAAGCGATTTGCGACGAGCTGTGAAACGCAACGAGATGCGTACTCGGAATGACTTAAGAATGAGCCAAGGAGTGTACTGCGAGCGATGAGTCCATCACAATGGAACGTACACGATCACAATTGCAAATAAACATTTACCGAACCATTGCTCCCCGATGAGTGGCCGAGATTCAATCTCGAAACTTTCAATCTAAATTGAAGTCATGAAAACTCGAACGACAAACGTTCGTCGTTTTGGAACGAAAACGTGCGATACTGTATAACAGAAAATTATTTCAACGAAGACTTTCCGATCGAGACGACAGTGAATCGGTGAAAAAAAGACTTAAATAATCACCGCTCGGTGCATCGATCGTCATTTATAACAAAATAACGTAAAGCTAAATAAAAGCTCGCAAAAAAAGATAAAACAACTTTCCAGATGTATAAACAATACCGATAAAGACGAATTTGTACGTCGGGCATTTTTGGAACGTAACATAATGCGGTACAAGCCCTTACGTGCCCCAGCCGGTCTCCGATCGATAAGCCACGTTCGTTTCGCATCGTTTTTTTTTCTTTCTCTTCACGAGAAAACCTGTATATCTATACACGTGTACGCGTGTATTATTTTTCCAGTGTAAATCGTAATTTACGATGATGTACAGGCATACGAGGGTATGCGCGATAATGTGAGGTTTGCGAGATGTACAGCGATATATGTAGCCGAGCACACGCTCGTAGTTTAGTATTTTTTGCTAAAAAGACACGTTCTCATATATCGAGGCTAATATTTCACTAACCTGAGCTCGGTAGGCGAGCAGAGCCGCCAGAATAACGTGAGCCGCCAGCATCCCTGTCATCTGGACCATAGAAATTCCCGGCACTGTATATTTTACTGCGTCCTTTTTCCTCCCGCTTTCTCACCTGCCGATCGTCTCTCTCTCTCTCTCTCTCTCTTTCTATAATATATATATACGTGTATTTACGTCGTCTCTTTCGAGCACTTTTTTACGATCGAAAATTCTTTCCTCCGTCCGGTTTATTCTTCTCAAAGTTAACGAAGCACGATAGACGCACCAACACTTATATTCGATTATTCGAGACTCGTTCGATCTTCATTGAGGGAAAAAAACAGTGCGAGAAACTTAAACAATTTTTGAGCGAAAAACGACACACCATTCGCGCGCCGCCACCTGGGGGCGCTTATATTTTTCCTTTCCCCCCACCCCCCTTTGTTCGGACTCGAGTTTTCCGAGGTTAGTTCGTCGTCTCTGTTTTCTTGCCCCCTGCGATGTTGATGCGCTAGGCTAAGGAAATTTAGGTTTTTTGTTTGCACACAATTGTTGTTGCAGGAACGATGGGTCTCTGCTCGGGACCACCGCAGTACTACTCGCTGCTCCGCGCTGGGTGGGTCGCTTGACCGTATCCTACCAGATTCAAAATGGCTGACCTACGCCTCCTTTGCGCCGACGCCGCCGCCTACGGCGGCTTCCCTATCTCTCCATCTACCGGGTGAGCCCTATTAATCTCAACCTTAATCCAAAGCCCTTCGCGCTGCTGCTTCTTCGCGGTAACTCGAGCTATTTCATTGCGACGATGGAACTTTGACTCAAAAAAAACAACTTGGTTAAATATAAAAATTTTGAAAATTTCAATATTTTTACGTATTCGTATTTTCAAAACAGTACACAATCTTGTTTACCATGATTTTTCGGGAACAGAAAAATCGCATTATTTAAGATTCTTGGATCGTCGAAGCCTGAATCGTTTGCATAATTTTGACGTATTTTTTCGGATCCTCGAAAAGAAAAATGTCCTGTGCCAGCAGGGGGACACCCGGTACCGAGGATAATGCCGCAGAACGCATATCTCCCGCAGGCTCGCGCCTCCACGCGCATACGCGAACCGCCTGATGAGTCGATAGCGTGGCGGGAATCGAATGATTTTTCAAATGCTTTTCAAGAGCGAGTACAGCTATTTACAGCACCGAGTTACAATTAGACTCGGCGCAGTTAGTGTAATTGGAGTAATTAGCTTCAAATTTATTTAAAAAACAAATATAGAAACGGTGCTGTACAATTATGACTTCGATTCTAGAAAAATTGTTTTAAAAAAAATCAATGTATTTTTGGATTTTATTTGTTCTTTGTTATTATTTCGTTGTTGCACACGTTGCACGATGCCATAGCACCGGTCCATGCATTAGAGTGCTCTATTTTTTTTCCATTATTGCTCGGAGCGATATCAAAGAGTCTTCTTTCACAAATTCAGTGCTATCACGCGGAAGCCCAAGAGTACCATAGTGAAAAAAAGAATGAGAAATTTTTGTTTTTTTTAAAGGTTATAGAGGTAAAAAGTTTCAATGCGACGCTGCTCGAGCACGTGACCTCGTGACGTTAATCACCAAGCAGGAAAGTCAATGTGAGTGCACGGAGTGTGTGTGTGTGTGTGTGTTACTTGTTGGAAGACTCGCACAACGCGCTTTCCTGCCTTTTACCTTTCCCGTAAAATTCTCGACGAGGACAGAAGACGAGAAAATGCTCGTGAAGAAAATGAGGAAAAATGGATTAAAAAAGAAGAAAGCGAATAAACTGAAGGAATACGAGGAAAAGTGTTAAGTACTTGGCATAACGTTTAACGTTGAAAAATATAGGGCGCGAGGGATGAATAGAACGGGGAGTGGGGAAAGAAGCGGGGATTAGTCACACACTGCGGATGTATACACGCATGTGAGATCATCGAATGGCCGAAGAGGGCGCTGCGAAGCGGCGCGTACTACGACGAAATACATCGCTTCGTGTGGATTAGTTCGAGCGAGCCCCGTTGACGCACGAATCCATCACGGGCTTTTCCCTCTTCTTAATTCTCCCACGTTTTTTCTTTTTATAATTTTTCGGATATATCCCGTTTAATTAAGGAGTGAAAATATAGCAGGACTCGAGAGCTTTCGCAATAAGCAAATTCCTCGACTCCGGCAAGTGCGGAACATGTTTTAAGGCAAACATCTTTTAGGTTAATGGCGCTGTAGCGATATTTTTGAAGACTCGTTCCACGACCTAACCCTGCCTCATTTTTTCAACGGAAATTTCAATCCGTAAAAGTCAGTCTCCGATTGCGTTTCTTCTCTTTGCGTTTCTTCCAACGAAGAACAGCCCGCTCGCCGAAGCGAGGAACGAAATACCGCGACGATGGAGGTGAAATGTCCAGTAGCTCGAGGGTTCGCGGACATCGAGGGACATGTATGAGGACTCGTAACACCCGCTATATACATATGTATACGCAGGGATGGCCAGGAGGTACGCGACCGCGAAGCAAGAAATTATGTATTATTCGTGGCTGGTGAAAAGAGAGAGAGAGAGAGAGCAGAGGGCTGGCTCCGTCGGAGAAGGGGCCTGCGAGTAGTCGACTCTGGGTCGATAAGTCTGAGAAAATCGAATGGCGTTTCTGCGCCGCTCTAGCTTCCCTCCTTTTGCTGCTTCAGTGAGTCACGATGTACATTAAATGAATACTCATGCGGATACACACATACAGAGGATTTTCGCTGGTAATCCGAACCAAGCCAAATTGAAATGACCCGCAATTTCTTTGTCTTCACCTCTCCTCCATGTTTCTGCTATTTGCGAGCTTTGAGAAAATATTGAAAAATGCGTAATGCGCGAGTCAATGGAGGGGGGGGGGCTCCGGAAACGCGTTCGTCGAGCATTATCGAATCTTCAAGTTCAGACCGAAAGTGCCATTAAAGGTAAGTTATAAGTGATGTGTTTATGTTGGCGAGAAACTTTTGGTCGAAGAGAGTTATAACGGAGGCGAAAGTGCATGCGGGCTATCGCGGGATCTCCGTTAATTACCGCGACGATGCGGAGGCTCCCGGTTACCTCGAGCAGTTCGATTCCCTTAGACATTCTTCGCTAAAGTTATCTCAAAAGAGCTTTTTACTAATCATTAATGCAAATCCAGGAGACTCGGGAGTCGGAGAAACTATTCCGAAATAAGCCGGTGCCGATGCACGAGTTTTGGAGGTTCGGCCATCGGGAATTGATGAGGAGAAAGAGCGCCGGGGTGGCAGACGCGTTGCTCGCGATGCTTCGAGAACAAAGGAACGGCGAGCGGTCGGTACTCGAATTGAGCAATAAAGCAGAAGCGCTCAGTACCAGGCCAGGAGGTTGAGCGCGATGGAAGAAACACAACGAGATTGCAAAGGGATCAGAAATTAGGGACGGAGGAGGGTGCCGGAGTGATGAAAAGTTGACGAGGGACGAATGGAGAAGGAAGGAAGGAAGGAAGGGACTCGGAATCGTCGGAGAACTCCATTATCGGTACACCGGATTGTTTCGCACTGGTACAAGCCACGGTGGTCGACCGATTGCGTTGGTACACTGCGACGGAAGGAGGAATTGAGCGGGGAGATGGGGAATTCGTCGTCGACGAATAACCGCGGAGGAAAGGGAGGACGTGTAGGATCGAGGCAGGCAGGCAGGCGGGGAGGAGGGAGTACCCCGGAGTGCGAGATTCTCCCGTTGGGGAAATTGAAACGCCGCCCCGAATGCCGAAAGTGCCCTTGCGGAATGATGAGAACATCTCGTGGAATCGCCAGCAGCCAGGAGGGAGGAAGGAAACAAGAGCAACGAGGAATTCGGAATATGTTTCGTATTCACGGTGTCGTTGTAGGCGATGAGTGAAATATCCTTAATGCAACTGAATCGCGCGAGATAAAACGTCCCTTAAAATATCAGCTGCTGGAGCTGAACGAAGCGAGTTCGAGTCTCGATATTTTGAATTAACGACGCTTTTAGCGAGAGAAAACGGCTTGTATAAAAGTTTTGATGGGTGGAAAGGCGCAAGCCTCTCTCGTTGAACGCAACGACTGCCAATCGATGACTAAGAGCCTCGTCGTTGTCGCATGCTTTTCGGTGTAAAGTGCGAATAACGAGCGTGGCGAATCGATCCTTGTACAACGCTCGGAGAGACGAGGGCAAAGAAGGTGGAGAAGAGAGAGAGAGAGAGAGAGAGAGGAAGGGAAAGACAGTAGCTCCAATGGACCGCGGCATTGGTGCCTACGGTTAAATCAACAACCTGTAGATACTCTGGCGGCATTTGTGCGGTGTACAAAGAGGCGTTAAACAGCGGTATTAGGTACTACAATTGACAAAAGCTTCTTTGTATTACCGTACTACGGATAATGCCCCGTGCAGCTTTAAAAGTGGGTAAATCAATAGCGGTCGTTCATTCAAAAATCCTTGCTCGTTTTTTTCAATGCTTTTGCATCGTATTTGAGCTAGCGTTACGAGTTAAACTGCTGTCGCAAGATAAATGGTTGCGTCGAGCAGCGCGAGACGAGGCCGGTATCGATCGCCCAAAATTTAGTACATCATTGTAAAAGCTTGGTAAAGTCGTCGAAGAATTGTCCAAATACATAACGAGGATAGATGGTTCGAATATAATAGGGCGGGGGGGAGGTGGTGGGTACGCGAGGCGCTGGTCTCGTAACGGAAAGTATGGAGATTGAAAAGAAATGTTGAATAATGACCGGAGCGTCGATAATCCGTAGTGAATGACGTTGCAGGATTTATGGAAGGGCCGGAAGCGCCAGGATGAATGAGTCCGAGGGAGTGGAAAGCGAATAGGGGGAGAAGGTGATCGAGTTCCGCGACGGTAAAAAGGACGTACTCCCGGTGTCGTGGAAGAATCCTCGTTGGAAAGTGAGCGCCTATTGGATTCCAAGCTATCGGGGAACGGTGGATTTGCCTGAAAGCGAGAGAACGAGAGAACGAGAGAACGAGAGAACGAGACGGAAAAGGGGTTGGCGGAGGATGGATGGGGCGAGGGTGGCGTTCGTTCGATGACCGAGCTTTCAGCTCGGCGGTTCTGGCCTCGGAGCGGCGGTCGCGGCGGCTCTTTCAGGTGTCAGAGAGCTCTTTGTCCTTGCCAAGCAGCGGCTATCCATCGAGCCACCTCGGCTTTTCTCTTCTTGCTGAGAAAGCTAGAAGCCGGATCTCGAACTTATCCTTCTCCGACATTAACATCCTGTCCTCTTGCGGCGGGATTCTCAGGGTAAGGAACAGAATGACGGACATTTGTACACCATTCGCGCGACCGAGGAACGCTGCGCTCCTTCGGGCTGAAAAATAATTAATAGACGGATAACGGTGGTCAAGATTACTCTCCGAGAGCGAGCTTTCCGACCCTCCGACACCGGTAAACGGAGCTTCGCACAATCGGAATGTTAATTTCGGCAACGAGTTTCATTCGAGCACAACATTACGAGGCTACGAGGCTCGGCAGACCCGTGGTTGGACGGGCCTACGAGCTCCGACTATACAAAACTTGATCAAGCGCGATGTTGAAGCCTTGAGAATTTGCGTTTTACCTTCCAAGGACCGAGCGGAGAGGTGGGAGGTTACTTTGTGAAGTAACATTCGTTACAAGCTGCTGGTTGAAGAAAGAGGCTGCAGTTAAAACGAGCTCTAATGAAAGACAGCTTCAAAGAGCGGATAAACGGCTTTTTCAAGCCGAAAAATTAATTAAGGTTAACTCAGTGGCGGCGAGCTTGAGTGCGGAAGGGAAATGATAAAAAAGAAAAATGTGTGCCGCGAAGCAGCTCCACCTCCGCCGGGAGATTTAATAAGAGAGTTTGCCCAAGTAAGCGAGACCCGATGCGCGATAAATGAGATAAAGCGGTAGAGATGAGTTGTGAAATAATGACCTATCAACGAGTATTTATAGAATAGTCGATAGAGTTTTCACCAATTATCGGTTTCTGGCATACTCGTGTACCTCCAGTTTTGCTGCTCATGTGCCGAAGTACACGACGAAAGGAGGGAAGGGGATGGGCCTGCCTAACCGGAATAGGTGGGCGAGAAGTGTGAGGAGGGCAATGATGAGGACATTCGAGGACGCGTACGGAAAGCAGAGAGGGTTGTACAAGGGGCGGGAGAGTGGGAGCTCGAACCGACATAGCCTTGGCCCATGGTACGCGGTGGTGGTGCTCGTGGTCGCTGTCGGTGCCTCGTGTGCAACGGGGGGACACGGCACACGCCAACCCCAACGTGTTGCCCGGGTAACGGTATCGATTTCAGCGGGTGAGCTGTGCAGCCGCGAGAGAGAGAGAGAGAGAACGACGCGAAGCCATCGGGCAACTCCGCGTAAACCCCCCCAACAGAATCGCCAACAGCGACTAAACGACGCAGCACCAGTAGCAACACACGGCCAGACTTCCGGCGGAGTTCTCCTCCGCGATGGTACAACCAGCGCCACCTATCCTTCGGCTCGTCTCCCCCTATCCGCGCTCTCCGAAACTTTCGCACAAACTCCTTGGCCTCTCGGCACTCGCCACTCCTTCCGTAACGCGATTAGCCGCAAAGTACATGGGCATCGCTATTGGAAACTCGAGTACTCCGATATGACATCTGATTGACGGAGAGAGAGAGAGAGAGAGCAGGCTTGGCAGGGGATAAGAATGCCGTGTCAAAGTGACGTTTTAATCCCGTCAAGACGCCGTATTAGCCTCTCCTGCGACTAATTGCTTTTCCCTTCCTGCCCCCGAGTCGTCTTACACTCGGGCGTGCTGCACGACCTCGCCGCGCGAGAACAAACTTGACTAATATTGAGCAAAGTAGAGTCAAGAGACCCAATATTACTCGACACGCCTCGACGCGTTATGATCTCGTGTAATTCACCGCGAGCCCCTACGATCACTGATCTTCCCCATCAGGATCCTACTTTGAGGCCCGTAAGCATACTTTTCTTCGTGCAATATCGCCTCAAAGATCTCTCTCGAACGTTTTCATAAAAGTGCCTCGGCGCATTTGTAAGTCGATATAAACTACGATTGCAACACGAAACTTGCTGTGGTAGGTCGCACTCGAGAGCAGGCTCCGCTCGTGTCGCCACCCCCGCGAGCACCTGTCGACGAAACTTTAAGTACGAATTTACGGGGAAAAACAACTCGCGGCTTCACCTCGCCAGCCCGCTATTGGTATTCCCGATGCTGCTTTGTACTTGGCGGTTTGCCTCCCGGTGCCCTGCCTCTCTGTGAAACCATTCGAGAACAAAGAATCGTTCCCTCCGGTGCAAAACAGCATCCAGTAAAAAAAAAAAAAAAAAATGAAAAAAAAAGCGGAAAACAAAACAAAGTATGACGCCACAAACATTTTGTTGTTTTCATTTCCCTTTCAGATATGCCCCCGACACGCGGCGAGAGTGGCTCGGCTTCTGCTATAAAAACTTGGTTTCAACGATACGTGATGAATATTGCACCGTAGTGGAATACTGGGTCGGAGCCCAAAGGGATAAAAAGCCTTGAGCAGGAAGGATACAAAAACAATCAAGTCCGGAATTGCGGTGGTCGTCGAATAAAGTTTCGCGTTGCAGTTCGAGTGCTGCTGCTGCTGCTGCTGCTGCTGCTGCGTGAAAGGGAAGAACTCGCAGCCGTTGGCCATATTGAGAACAATCGTTGACAACTTTTATCATCGACATCCGATCAGTTCCAAGCTCTTTTCAAGTTACCCCCGTGGTAATACAATTTGATAAAAAACAAAAATTACTTACCTCGACACAGACGCGAATCCGATTGACCGGAAGGGATTCCCTGAAATGGCACTCTACACGGAGAATCGCGCAAGAGTTTTTCGCCGTGTAACCGTCGCTAATGAGGAGGAAGAAGGAAGAATTCGGGGTCGAGCCGCTGAAATCTGATGGAAACCTCGATATCTACGACTGTTATAAAATTTTCGCGCTAACCCCGCCGAATATCGGCCTGGATTTACACCGAATGCCCACATTTTTTCCATCACCCGCAACGGCAGTGGGATATTCACGTTTTTTTTCTGCAGAGACGAACGCGAGTTGTTTTCGCTCTAGCCGATCGAGCGAAAGAGAGAAAAACGGCGGGAAGGTGGGCTCGATGGAGGATAAAAAAAGAGGAGGAAACGTATTGCCGGGAAGCTGGAACCGAAAAATGATAATATTGAATGGAAGCGAGGGCGGGGGGCAGAGGAAAAAAACGAAACCGAATTCTCGGACGTGTGGACGTGAAAAGCGATTATTTATATACAAAGGCCGCTGGAACGATATATACGCGAAAGAGTGAGCCCGCTATCGGCCAACCAGAATCTATTTTATTCGCTTCGACAATAGCGTCTCGCGAATTCCTCTCTTTCTCCTACCGAACCGTCTGCCAAACACGCCCTTCGTATACACGTACGCACACTCGCGCACGCAGCAGAATGAAAACGTATCCCAACTTTTCCATAGCCGCGTACGTACCTATAAAACCCGAGCGTTTTATTTATTTATTTATTTTTTATTTTCCACTCTCATATCAACCTCGGTCAATATGTATACCATCCGATGGATTCTATATACCGTTTCCTCCATCTCGCACGTGTGTACAGACTTTTACAGGGTGTCTCGGAATTCGTATTTTGAAGAGAAAAGTTCTCGCGTCCATTTTTATTTACGATCCTGCGTTGCTGGGATATCGACGAAACCGTAAAACGGCCAATAACGTTGAGCCTCCGTTAACGCACCTCGTTGGCCCTCCACCAATTATTATTATTAACCGCCTTCGTAACCTTGAACCATAGAAAATGATGTAAGAGGATTTTTCTCGTCGTCGAACTCGATTCACGGGACGTCGGAGCTTCGCGTGACACCGAAACGCTCGAAAAGCCCCGACTCCGTTCAGCTGCTTTCGGTTCTGTTTGGGAAAGGGTGCGAACGTTTGCAGCTTCCGACGCTCCGATGTTCGTCCGTCGGGTATCCAGTCTCGAAAAAATTCACGATAATCAAGCGAAAGCTTTTTACCTGTATTTCTTGCTTTTATTTTTTGTTCGTCATCGGAGCACCCGCGTGGGCAGGCTCGTGTGTGTGCGAGCACTCGAAACGAATCCACACGCGCCATTGAACCTAATACCACGATTTAAAAACATGTATGCACCGCGCGAATGGTAAATTTTCCTCTCTCCTCCCACCGGATCTTTCGGGAATTTTTTCACTCCGCCCAGCGCCCGCTCCTTTCCTCTTTTCTTCTCTCTGCTATAAGCCACCGCTCCAGGATCATTATTGGGAAGATGCGCCGTACAGAATTTAGAGGATTTCCGGTTCAAAGACCGCTGAAGTTGTCGCGGGAGAAGCTCCTCCGCTCTCGAACTCGTCCTCATTTTGGCTGCTGGTCGACCTCGAAAAGGCCACAAACTTTGTTGGCCGGCACGGCTTTGTCTGAAACAATATTCCATCCGATCTCTCTCTCTCTCTCTCTTTCCCCATGGAAGTCTGCCGTGCGCGCGTATGTGAGCTTTGCTTTTAGCGAGGAATATCGAATCAGTAATTCGAACACGTACGGAAGCTCTGCCGAGAGTGCCCCGGAACGGGCAAGTGCTTTTTTCCCCTCTTTTCGAGACTTTCATGCCTTTCAGGCCATTTTTTACTGTCCCGGCAAATCCGAATTTTGTCAGAGCGAGTTTTACTGTTTTCTTTCGCGTATCGAGTGACAAAGCTTATTTTCGAATCGATTGAAACAACTGCAACGCGAGCGGTTATCACAGCTACTCGCGAATTGTCATAATTTCCTCGAGGCCCCTATTCGTCGTCGTACGAGGTCAATTGTTTCACCGCGCGCGAGAGAGCTATAATTGTATTAGCGTCGCTAATCATCCCGGGGGCTGGCGATAATCGAGACGAATGGGCGTCGAGCGTTTCGTCCGTCAGCAAAGATTCGTTATTCCAATGAGAGCAAAAAACCAACAAAATCGAATCTTCGGATTGCGACGGCTCGAATGAACGGTGCGAAATAATTCCATTACGGATTCCTTGTTCTCGCGTGCTTGGGCTACAACAAAAAACAAAACAGCGGCAGCTTACCGATCATTTTCGGATACGGAAGATTCAGTTGCTCCATAATCTGGACAAATTCCTCGAGAGATTTCGTCAGACGCGGATTAAATTTCCGTTCCTCCGCGACGCTCGTGACCATTCGTCCGTTGTAATCGTGAGCCGGATACAAACGAAAGTTTTCCGGTAGTTGGAAAATTTTCGAGTGAATCGAATCGTACAGAGTTGCCGCGGAGCCTCCCTTTCATCGAAAAATTCATTTCGGTTAGCCGCGATCGTTGATCATTGTTTAACGAATCGCGAAAAAAAACTCACTTGAAAGTCCGTTCGGCCACAGCCGCGTATGAGCAAAGCGTCGCCCGTAAATGCCATGCCCTGCTCCGCACAAACGTAAGTCACGCACCCTGTACAAAAAAAAAAAATAAAATAAAACATTGGAAAAACGTTTGATTCGCGAGATGCGCCCGGCGGACGAAGGAATATTTGAAAAATATGTCCGCTTCGAAGTTTCTCACCTTCCGTGTGTCCAGGAGTCGATAAAACTTTGAGCGCGTGCTTTCCAAATTTAACGAGGTCGTTGGGCTCGAGCAAAACGTCGGCTTGGGCACCGCTCGATCGAGATATCACCGATTTACAGCCAGGCAACAGCGTCTTCAGTTTTCCCGTTCCCGTTATATGGTCCGCGTGCATGTGTGTGTTTACTAGAGCGTCGAAACGAAAACAAACACAAATATATTCCGTTCAAAATCATTAAGATTATTCTTGCCCGAAAAATTTCAATTATTGCTCTGTATTCTCATTCTTATTTAAAATATTTTGACGGAATCGAATCCCGGAGAGAAAACATCGGAAATGTAATTCAAGCTCGCGGGGTGCAACCGTCGAAAAAGTGCCTCGAGTATATTGGGAGAGCGAAGAAAGGCGCGCGACAAGGCCCGCCGCCTGCGGCTATCTTTGCCAACTTCATTTTCAGCCTGAAATCGCATCAGGAGACGATTTCATCGCGCGAAAAGTTTCACGTTTGCCAGCAGCCTCTGCGTATACGTGTATATATCAATCAAAAGTTTCGAACAAGAGAAAACTCGTAATCTCGTTTTCCGCGACCGCCATTTCGCTTTTTTTGGGCTAGAAAAGAATAGACGATCGTACGATAAGCGATGCGGATCGTTTGCAAAAAAAATCTCTTTCCCCGTTCGACAGTGAAGACGAGAAAATATTTCAAGTTTTTCACGAACCTACGTTCTTACACTTCATTTTTGCGTCCTTTAATAAAATTCCATTCAATTCCCTCAAGGCAATCTCGAGTTGTTCGAAATTTTTAGCACTGTCATTTTTTTTTTCGTACTCACGAGCAAAAAGAAGCTGCAACTCTAGTTCCTCGATGATTTTTGCATCACGCTCGGCCCACTCGATAACCGGATCAATGAAAACTGCATGGCGACTTTGAACATCTGCGAGCAGGTACGTGTACGTGCATGACTTTGGGTCGAAAAACTGCACACAAAAACAATATGAGAAAATTAATTTCTTCCACGAGTAGACACTGAAAAATGGCATACAAATTCAAATGACTTTTTTTCTGTTAAAAAATAAAATTTGAAAAATGTATCATCCGATCAATCGACAAGGGGATCAATAAATTATTTGAAAAACCGACAAATGAAAAACATTTGAAACTTATCATTAGAGCTTTTCAAGCGATTCGATAGGTTGAAATATGTTATTATGTGATTAGATTGATACCTGACGAAACAAAAAGTCCTTTGACATCGGCACGTTTTCCATCGTTCTAATCGACGTTAGTCCATTTTCACAAAATTTTCGCGCACTTTGTGCCAACGATAGTGTACGCAAGACTGCGCAACACCTGGCAACTTTAACGGTAACTTGGTTCATGTTCGTGATTGGAAAGTTACATTAGAAGAGTGAATTACGACTGCACTGCATCAAGATAACATATCATTCCGAGTTGAGCTCGTGAATATCTGCACCCAAAAATCAAGGTCGAATTATCGGATTATCTCAATGTTTCCCTTTGTCCGCCAATATTTCAGGGATCATAACAACTGCGCAAGATTTCGAACGCGATGATTAACCTAAATCTCGACTGAAACTCATTTCAACCTGAATTCCGCACATAACCTGCAAAGCCTCACTGTCCATGATTGCTCAACAGCTGACTTGTAACAACGAATTCAGACGTACATACACGGAGAGAAAAAAATAGTACTGGTTACCACCAAGCCAGATAGTACTCAGTGCTATCCGAAAAAAAATAAAATTTCAAATTCAACTCACTATGTGGATAGCACTGGTTACTATCTATCTGTGTGGCGTTCCAGTTAGTTCGCGCAACAACCGCTACGAGGCTACAACTTTCTCGTATACACTTCGACAGGCTCTCATCAAATATATACATCGTCCATGCCAGAACCCTTCATCCAAAAAGCGTCTGGGGTAGGGTACAGTAGGCACAGCCCCACTGATGAGTGTGCCACTGTACCCGAGACAAAACGCAATCCTCTCCTCTCCAACCATTCTTTTCAAAACCACAGCTGTGGCGGATCCTACATTACCAAACATCCGTACCAAAAATCCTATATTTAAGGTGATCTATCACTTGCGTGGTGCTTGCGTGAGTGCGAGAGAGATAGCTGCAAAATGGTTACACGTTTTACTCGGACATCCTTGATTTTTTGAGAAAAATAAAAGTTACACCTTGTTCTCTAATAAAATGAGAATAGCGTGTAACTCATATTTTCTTTCAAATATCAACCTACTCGGAATAAAACTTGCAGCAGGATTTTTACCGACTGAACAACTGATAGATCACGTTAAACAATCTACACGAATGAGAAATAAACAGCAGCCGTCGAGAGCCAATCAACAACAAGAGCCCAGCGGACAACAAATAATAACGTAGCAGAGCCGAATCAACACACACAAAGTCGTCGACGCAGCACGCAGCAAAAACAACGGCCAGAATAACTACGTATTACCAAAAATGAAAACAAATTCGGATCAGGTAATTCTTGTGCTTGTGCGATTCAGAAGACACAGCTTTATTTTTTTTACGCAGTATTCTATTGTTTTTAACGATAGTGACCAGGCTTTCTGCATAAAATATATAAAACTATTTAATATTTTCATCAAATAGTTCTTTTGTAAATTTTTTTATCGGTTATTTTGGCAAATGTAAAGAAAGATTAGTAAAAGATTTTAGGTCAAAATTTGGTCCAAGTATTGTGCTGATTGCTCTTTGTACATTACTCTTGTAATCTTGTTTGTCTCTCATTTGAATTATTGCATTGAAATCTCGTGTCATCAAAATGTCACGATAATTTTGAGGAGTTTATAGGTTTTGATTTCTGCGTATCGATATTGCGATTATCTCCTAATAATATATCATCCAACTGCACGTGTATGTATATCGAAAACAAACAAAAGAGCAGCGCAATTGTTACTTTTCAAGGAAAACCGTTTCGAGCAAAAGTTATACAATTTTCTGAAATCGTTTCTACTTGCAATGCTCGATGAACGACAATCCGAATCACCTTTCAATCGAAATAATCCTGCTGCCCAAATTTTTTCGATATAACGAAATGTAAGAGTACAAAAAAGATGAAAGAACAAATATTGACTCGCTGGATGTCGTCGGATCGCGTTCCTCCTATCTCGATTTTTCTACCATCACAATGTATATAAAAAATGAATAAAACATTTGAAGATACGAGAACATTTTTTTAATTGTACTGCAAAACAACGCGCTTCTCTCAGAAAAAAAACCGTTCACAATTTTCAACTTATTCTCGTATAACACCTTTAGTTACCGATTAAATGTACACTGCCAATGTACCCTTAATTACCCTTATTATTCTCTAATGAAAGTACGTTTTTGGGAAAAAACATTACACGTTAAGCTCATAAGTCATATCAGCAATTAATTAGTAATTAAAATCATAAATGAAACATTATTCCGTTGATAAACTAAAAATAAAAACAAATTCCTAGGACCGTCAGAGGAATACAAAATAATCTGCGACGTAATACTTTTCTCGCTGAGAAGGTCCATGGAATTGGAATTGAACAAAAAAAAATTGTATGATAATAGTAATGATAATCTTTTTGTGCTATCATAAACGCTAATTACGATCTTGGACACTCTTGTTGATACTGGCCCCAAGCATTTATCACCGTTCGAATGTCATAGAGCACCGGAGATGTCTCAGGATAAATCTGATCCTTATAGCTGTTAGAGTGACTTGTTTTGGCTTGATCATGTTTAGCTTATGGAGAATTTTAAGGGCGCTTTTCAGCGGTACCAGGACTAGGAACTGGTCGATTTTGTTGAATTGATCCCTCTGTACGTTCACTGAAGTGCTGAAATAAAGTTTAAAAAAATCTCTGTATTCAGTTGCATTACAATGTTTCAAACGTGTCTTAATCAAGCTAACGTTTTTTCAAGCCGAACCTCTCGTTATAAACTAGCAACGATATGATCGATGCAATTTTTAGTAACGTTGAATTTATTGGTGATGCAATTATTAGTGTCCATTCGATCAAACAATTTTGCATATTCAATAATTTTTTGAACGCGGTGCCTCGTTATTGTTGACATATAAATGCAGGATATAGGAGATTCGAGTGAAATGACAAATATTGATTGCATAAGATCAAGAAATTTGCATGGCCCACAAAAAAAAAAGCAGTTTTTATTTTTACAAGCAATTTTTCAAAATGGTCAGTGTACTCACGAATTTTCCTAACGCTCAAGTGATCTTGATTTTGGGAAGTTATTTTTTTCGGCGCCACTGCGTTTGATTCTGCGAGCTGCTCAGCATCGGGAATTTCTCGCATTGTCTGAAATCGGCTTTTTTTCGAGTCAGATGGTGATTTTATTTTTTTCTGGAATGCGACCGCGCTGTCGATTGAGTCGAGCCAATCCGATGGAGAACGCGACGAATTGTTGTTAGAAAATTGAGTACCGTTGCAAACAACTCGTTCGATGGGTGTTTTGTTAAAAACAGGCAAAGTTTGCGCGGGAGGACCTGTGGGCGGCGTTGATGCAACAGAATAATTGTTGTTCGCATGGAAGCCACTTTCGATCGACGATTCAACGTTGACCCCTTTCGATTCGATTAGTTTTTGTCGTTCCTTCATAATTTCCTTCGTTTTCTCCATGTAATTAGAATAGTTTTTATTCTCGTTTTTGTACATAACTGGTCCAGATTCGTAGATCATTCGAGGCTGCGGTTCGAGCTCTGGTCTCTTCGTGTGGTGAAATGCTCGCACTACGAGGCCCTTTCAGTTGAGATTTTTCTGACAGAGATGGCGAATTCATTTCCGACAAAACATCGAGTCTAAAGGGATTCGTATCTTTGAATTGGAAATTTCCAGGCTCGAAGGTTGTTTTTGAACCAAAAGTACGCTCCGCAAAATTATGAACGGATGGCGACACAGTGAATCCTGGAATTTCGTTCGACGGGTCGTTCGACGAACAAATTGGTCGTAAAAGTTCAGTGATTTCTTCGAAAATTTTCATCACGTCGGGCCTTGCAGAAAAGCCATTCTTCAAGAATAATTCAACATCGAATTTCAATCGCGCCGCTGATATTCTCATCCACTTGTTTATGTGTTGCTGAATATCGAAACCTGGCTTTTCGATAATGCTTTTCGCGAACGTGAAATCCGTTATACTCGGTTCTTTCTCTTCCGAAATAGAGCTCAAACCGTTCTGTCCTTGACTCGTTCCGTATGACCTCGATTCTGATGATTGGTTGTAAGGCCTTTCGCTCATGTCAACCGTTTTGCCCTGTAAGTTAACGCCACGTAAGTTAACAAATTTGACAAAAAAAAATGGTACAAAAAAACGACTGATTTATCCCTCGTGAAAATATTAAATATAGCAGGATAATGCTATAGTCGGAGAGGGAACACAAAGTTGTTTTTCTGTTGGCCTGTACGTTTTTTTATAGAGTTGAAGAATATAAAATTCAGAAAATCTTTGAATAATATCGAAAAAGGATTCGATTTATCCGTGTCATACTGCGAGTGAAAAAATGAAATGAGAAAATTATAATATTCGTCGTGCGGGATTGATATCATTCGTCAAGATTCAACGTACATACTACGTAGGTTAACTGAATTTGAATAATATAATAGAAAAATACAGAAAAAATAGCAAAAACTTCAAAAATAACGTTTTAGAGCTTTGATGCGGGAAATTTTGTAACTAGTGTCCGATTTTTCTCCGGATGAGCTATCGTCGAGAGTCGCAAAAGTGTTGGGCTCATTGAGCATCGGCGATTTCTGAATTTCACTCAAAATCGAATAACGTTTAGAATAACGTATAGCGTTAGAGATTCGTCGTTCGAAGAAGAATTTGGATCGATGAGGGGTTTTTTGTCATTTCGAGAATCGCTGGATCGGGAGGGCGTGCGAGATTCGTCATCATCGAGAGGCAATTCCGATTTTTTGAACATGGAATCTTTGGTGAGATTCAAATTCGCACAAGCAAACGAATCGTCGTCTCGTCAATCGTAATAGATTTACAACAGTCCTACGCTGGCGGATTGGTGTCAGTTTCCTGTCTCGAGGAACCGCGCGACCCCGTATCAATGTCAATGTCTTCGGATATTTCGATACTGCTCTCGCCGCTCGGGTCGATCTGCTCCGAATTCACTTCTTCAATAACGACCGATTGACTTCCAGAAGGTTCCGGACAATTGGTCACTGTTTCACAAGTCTCGGGAACCTCATGAAGACGCCTTCTTGGTTTGCTCAAACGATAAATCGTCGGAATTGAGAGTGAAGTTGAAGGTACTATTCGCGTGTGAGTGAATCAAATTTTGCAGTGGCGTCTTCGATTTAAGACAAACATTTTGGAGCCAAGCATTCGTGTCTTTTGGCGAATCTGAAACGGACCCCCCCCCCCCCCTTTTCACCGGGTTCATTCAGTATTGCAGGTTGATTCTTTGGTATTCGAGAGCAAATCCGGTTTGTTCGTATTCGATTCATCGATGTCTGCGATTAAATTTATTTCCAATGGAGAAGATTTCTGAATCGGTTGCCCAGTCGATATTTCACTCGAGGAATCCTTCGAGTCTGAAAACTATTAAATTTATTGACTTTGTTGATTGTACAGCAGAATCCGAACTCTCATCCCTTTCGCTCAACGACTCCGACAAAGTTTTCGTCTCTTTGCTCTGTGATGAGCTCGAATCGACAGCCTAATCATCGTCCGAACTGTCCTTCAACGCCTCGCTTCGTATAATATTCATTATTCTGTCCAGTATAAATAGTTTTACACGCTCCTGGCGCTACTCTTTCCATCCGTTCTTCATCATTTTCAACCGAGGTTTTATGTCCTTTATCGGTTTGATATTTTCTTTGAGTGCAGGTGCTGATTCAACCTTCGCACAAAATGAGAGTACAACTTCATCGACAATTCGTACGAAACATTTGTCAGTTTTTGGGAGATTCGAAGGCTCTTTGTTTCTCAGTAATTTATGATTTTTCTTTGTGATCGATACTTTTTTTTTAGTCACCGAATTTTTCATCAATTTTTTTATCTCCTTCTTTTTATCTCCTCCATGGTACGGTGAATCACTATCGGTAGTTCTATCGGCTTTCGATAGTTTGCGACTCTGATGCGATTCACACAGATCTTTGAGCAGTTTCTTATTGATTTTTTGACCACGTGTACCGGAATCCGATTTCACTTAGCTCGTTTTATTCTTGTCCTTAACAACGCTCTCTTCATCGATTCCTGACGAAAAACGACGATTCTCGCATTCCTCTCCCGTGCTCTCTTCAACTAACAATGGTGACGCTGAAATTTTACCGATCTTTGATTCACGATGTAATTTTAACAAACTATCGTAAAAATCGCGTTTTTCCCCATTAGATCGTTCTCGATCCGTGCGTTATTCGCTTTTGAGTAAATCTCACTTGTATCGCTCGACAAGAGCTCTTTACCACTTTGTGGGGAAATGCGAGACTTGCATTCCAAGAAACGTCGGAATGGATAGTTCCGTTGCCTGATACGAACCATAGATCCATAAACCGCGAAACCGCTTTGAACTATCCAATCGTTTATGTGGAAATCCTCGGGTCCGTCGGTGTTTGTCAAACCCACCATCATCGAATTCGTCTGACGAGATACGAGAAAACCGGTTAAGACATTAAAAAATATTGTGTTGATGCAGATTTAATGCAGAACTTACCTCTGCGTCTATCGAAGCTATTGTAGCAACGAGCGGCACGTTCCTTGTTTTATTAACAAATTCGCATACGACGTTCCGCGGCCATTGAGTTCCTGACACAGGTTTTACGTTGTACAAGCCGCAAGGTATCGCCTGCGCTGGTATATTTGAAAACTTGCGATGCAAATAATGTATGGATTCTGCTGGATAATTACTCATGATGGTTCCATAATCGTAAAACAAGACCTATAAACGCACAATTCAGAATCTTTGAGTCTTCGTTTCTGTCACCGATTCGTTAAACTTATCCAAATTCATTATAATTTTGTATTACAAATCCAAAAATCCAAATTCATTCCCAACTAGCCATGCAAAAAAGATTTTTTTTTAAAGAAAAACGAGAAAAAATGCTCTCCATCATTAATTCCTTGCAAAGTGAAATATTATTCCCTTTTCTTTGTCTTTTTTTCTCTGCAGATGGTATGCAACAATAAATATTGGCATTCGCCAATATTTAGAGAAGAGATAGTGTTAAAAAAAAACTTACGGTAACGGAATTGTCTGGCATGACAGTCTTGATAATGGCTCTGTGCCATTTACCATCATATGTACAAGCACAATTCATCCCTTTCCTCATCACAGCCAATGGCAGCACGTACTCTTTAGCCTTACGTTCGTAAAAAGCGCTAAAATAAATAAAAATCTATTAAAAATGTGCTTTCAAAAAGCCCGGTTGGTGATTCTTTAGAAAGGAGTTTGAAACCTACTGAAGTTCGTTCATGAAGATTTGGAATTTGGGGATTCGCCGGAGCAATTGTATCCAAAAGAATGTCGGTGTATAAACGTCGCAAACTGTCACGTCGATGTATTCGTTAATCCCACAATTCAACATGGTGACACAAATTTGCCCAACAGTCTCGTCCGCAGTCATCACTCCGGGGGGGATAAGTTTATCCATTGTTGATTTAGACTGATGAAAAAAAAATTGAAAAAAGTAGTTCAGCAAAAAGTCGATATTTTTCCAGTCGAAATTTGACTCGATCGAGACTAGCAATTATGAAAGTTAAAAAAATTCTCATTTGCAACATAAATGTACTTGCTTGTCTCCAATTTTTCTACATTAATATTATTATTATATTTTATTTATTATTATTATTATTATTATTATTATTATATTAATATATAATAATTATTATTAATATAATTAAATATTATATATAATAATAATATAATATTTTAAGATTATTATTTAAGATTATTATTAATATTAATAAAGTTAATCATACCAAAACAGATGGGATTGCTTCAGTTGGTTCGATACTCTGTTCATAGATGTTGTAAAGAGAAGCGAGACTGAGAACTTTAGGCCTCTCACGAGGCTTAGCGTCTGAAATGCCAGTTTTAGCATTATACACTTTGAAATCCCCTTTGTCCTGTGGTCTCGTTGATTGAAAGATCCCTGGCAGATGAGAGACAAACTCGATAACGCTGACGAAGCCAAGTTCTTTGTAGTTGAGAGGAATCGTATATTCGTTCCGGTATAATTCAGGCAAATCAGTGCACCAGATTCCGTCGGGATGTTTTTCGATGAGTTTCTGCAGGCGGAGTCGCGTCCGTTCGTTAATGAGATGGCTTATCGCTTCGTTATCGGTTGCGTTGTCGTTGGTGGAGGTTGATTCTTTCAGCTCATGGAAACCTGGTGGACACTTTGCAGTCTCATTTTTTTCAGAACTGGACGTGGAATAAACGGGTGTTTTTTCATTGGATGGATGGTTCTCTTTTGGTTTATCGTCCTCCTTTTGCACAGTGTTTTCATCCACTTCGGCATAGAAATCTTTGCTATAGTCATCATCTTCGCTGTAGGAAAATCCAGCAGGTTTGCAGATGGCTTTTCCTCCATTAAATCGTGAAGGCTGGTCATTGGCTCGAGATTCTTCGCTTGTGGAGGTATCTCGAGGTTGTGGCTGTTTATATTCCTCATGACGATATGAAGCTATTTTTCTGTGATTCTGATCAGCCACCAGATTACTCACATGATTCGTTTTCTCCGACACTACCGGATAAGCATAATGCGTTCCGTTGTAAGGTCTTATGCTCAATCCACCAGTTAAACTCTGTAGAAAATCCACCAGACATCCATGACCAAATTCTCTGAACGGTATGTGTATACCAGTTTCTTCTTTGAAGTCAAGGTCCAATTTAATTATCGGCACACCTGTTGTAAACGTCTCTTTCCTTGTTATCAACAGGTAAGACAAGAGGTTCTGCACTTCTTCCCTAGACAGTGGGGTCGACATTTTCAAAATGCCTATAGCACACAATTATCTGAAACAAAATCAAAAAATTTCATTTCTCTATCAATGATCTTAAGAGAATGGATCAGTCGGTATATCGCAACCGTGAGTGCGAGAGAGATAGCTGCAAATTTCGAAATCGAAATTCTTTGACACAGTTTGACTGATTAAAAAAAGGCTCTGTCAGTCAATTTTTGCCATCGTTCTGCGTAGGCTGACAGAGCCTTTTTTTAATCGGTCAAACCGTGTCAGAGAATTTCAATTTCAAAAATTCCAAGGGAGATTCCCTAGTAGCAATTTCCAAAAGGGTGCCGGTAAAAATCCTGTTGCACGGTTTATTCCGAGTAGCTTGATATTTGAAAGAAAATATGAGTTACACGCTATTCTCATTTTATCAGAGAACAAGGTGTAACTTTTATTTTTCTCAAAAAATCAAGGGTGTCCGAGTAAACCGTGCAACCATTTTGCAGTTATCTCTCTCGCACTCGCGCAAGTGATAAATCACCTTAATGGTATACAAATGTCCGCCAAAAAGTTATCCGAAAGTTAACAGTTGTCCGAAAGATAACTTTTGTACATAGAAGAGTAGTCCATAAGAATCTTATGTGCCGACTTTAGTGGGGACATGTCCCCAGCGTTAGTTCTGAAATGCGCCGGCGCTAGTGGCGCGTTTCACTCTCGCTCTCACTTCCTCCCGTAGGCTTATATGCAGGGGACATCATGGCATCCTTTCTGCTCTTACAGCTGTTATGTGCTGGGGACATAGGGCGTCCTTTTTGCTCTCATAGCTGTTATGCGTTGGGGACATAGGACGTCCTTTTTGCTCTCAGCTGTTATGCGTTGGGGACATCATGGCATCCTTTTCGCTCTGATAGCTTTCTGCACTAAGGGCGATTTTTCTTTTTACTCACATTTTTTAAGATAAATCTTTTTCATCTTAGGAAAAAATTTATTTTTTTTAAATTCTTTTAATTCGAAATGAATATAGGGATGGTGCAGATTCGATAGAGGGCAGGTCGAAAGGTCTGGTGACGCATCCATCCCGGTTTCCGTCGAGAACCGCCATCTTATTTTATCTCTTTCCGGTTATCACCGTCGCAGAGGTGCGTGGTATTTGACATATTATCCACAATTGTTTAAATAATTTTGAAAAAATAGCACGAAATTTGTGTTGAATTTTTTTACCGAGTCCGTGCTTTTGTCGAACTTTGTATCAAGTGTGCAATTGTGTTTTGAATTGTTCAACGAGATTGAAGGGAAATTTTCCTTTGCTCGGCGTTGCTTCGCGCACCCATGTGGTCCACGCGAACTCTTCATTCGCTTTTATTTGAATACTAAAATGTTCTCGAAAAAATAATCAAATTTGTTTGCCCTATTTTCAGATGCCTTCCGTAACTCTTAAGGACGTTGACCAAAACAAATTCGTTAAGGCGTTTGCCGCGTTTCTCAAAAAGTAAGTTCTGTGATTTATTTTTAATCCGCATAACCTCAAATATTATCTTTTTGCTCGTTATTCTCGACAAATACTTTTTCTTTTTCCAATTAATATCTATCACGGTCAGTTGAATTATTTCTTATTCAGTTAAGATGACGAACAACTAGTTTAAATAGGCACTATTTTAGAATTAATTTCCTCTAGCATTTGGCATTATTCAATAAAAAATATATATATTCTATTCAATCATTGGATTTACATGAATGCAGGATTTCGGAAAATTTTTGTGCTTTATACAAAAGTTCACAAGCGTCGATTACCTTGCTAGTTCTTTCACTTTCCATGAATTGTTTCAAATGCATTTCAACACTCTATATTTATTGAAAAAAATGTTGGATAATTCTATATTTGGCTAATCAATATTTGTCTTACAATTGTTCAAAATTAGAACCGGCAAAATGCCTGTCCCTGAATGGGTTGACATTGTAAAGTCGGCACGCTTCAAGGAACTCGCTCCTTACGATCCAGACTGGTACTACATCAGATGTGCCGCGCTCGTTCGACACATCTATATCCGTAGCCCTATAGGTGTTGGAGCAGTGACCAAAATATTTGGTGGACGCAAACGAAATGGAACTCATCCCAGCCATTTCTGCCGTTCAGCCGGTGGAGTTGCCCGCAAAGCTCTACAGAGTTTAGAACAACTTAAACTTATTGAAAAAGCTTCTACGGGTGGACGCAAACTCACCAGCCAAGGCCGCCGTGATCTTGACCGTATTGCTGCTCAAGTAAAAGCAAAGACAAGGACACAGCTCAAATTGCAGGAGACTCTTGTGCTATAAGCCCCGTTCCACGTAATATAAATAAAAACACGAAAATTCAATTTTCTCGTCTTATTTATTCTCACTACTCAAATATTCAAATAAGATTTTTAAACTATTAGCTCAATCATTCATTCAAAACATCCCAAATTCGTTAATATTCATTGATTTACCAAAAATTAGTATTTTGGAAAATCAATACGCACGATTCCTTTTCTTGATAGCCTAGCTACGGTAAATAATTGTCAGTCGGTAAAAAAATTTGTTATTATCTTTTTATTTAATTTTGGAAAACTCTTTCAACATCACAAAATGGATCAACTGAAAAGAAATCGGATAAAGAATCTCAGTAACTTTAAAACGACTTTAATTACTGGTATCATTTCTGAGAAATTGTTTAAACTTGAGAAATGACGGAAACAAAACGTAAGTAAACAAAGAACGAGTGAGCCGAAATTGGAAACTTCCTTGATAACACCTCAATTTTATTGATCCACGCAACGCAAATCTACACTCCCGACCGAGTTCCGTTGAAATGGACTCTGGAACTTGTAAAGTTGGCCACTACGATGGTGGTAAACGACACTAAAATCCCTAACGTTACTAGATCTTTCATAGTGCTTTTTAGAACCGGTATGGTGTGATCACTGGGCGCAACTGAATATAGATATGAAATAATACATATATATATGTATATAAACGAATAATAAAGGAAATAAAAGAAAAAGCTACGATCGCGCTTGGTTCAGTGGTGGTGCGTATGTGCCTCGCGAGCGAGCGAGCGAGCGAGTGTTTGGTCCGCAACGTCGGCGGAGTTTTACGTTTTTGAGTGTGTGAAATAAAAATCCGTTAAAAAATAAATAACATAAAAGACAACAAATATATATGTGCACGTGTAAATCTCAATGATGTTACGTTCGTTCCAGATGAAAGCATCGCTGGGAAAAATGTCGCGAAAATGAACGAGTTCGTGATGTTTTGAGGGGCCGGGGAGGGCCGAGAAGTGTAGAAGAGGGGATGTAAAACCAAATATCTGATCGAATAGAAACGGGCGTGATATTGAAATTAAAAAAAAACCATAAAGATATTACAAATTTGATGTGACAAGGTTGTTGAATTCCGACTGAGTTAATCGCGAAACTTTTGCGAATTGTTGCTCGTTATTCATTCGACCTGAAACGTATTGAGGAATGCCCGGAATAAAAAGTTATCAAAAAAATCCAATAATATTCCCAAATTCTGGGAACTGATTGAAGAACGATAAAAAATATCGAGGCCCGGTCATGAATCAAAAAAGGGCGGGGAGGATGGGCAAGGTACGCCGCATCGGAAATAGGAGAAATGCTCTTGAATTTTGAGAACCATCCATTGGAAATTCAAGACTGGAAGAAAAAAAGGTTCATTCGGGATGCCGAAAAATGTGTGCAACTCCAAAATCGATTGACAATTAATTCCCTATTTATCCTTATCTAATAAGAGTGTGATAAAATTTGTTGGAATATATACAGGCATCCATGTTTTGCATTTCGCTAGTTTTTTTTTCGGTCGTGAACGAAAATACAGTTTTTATCTATTGTCAGTGAGTGCTCTCTGTGTGTTGTTTTTTTTACGTCGCAGCAAGTGTGAAACCAGAAAAACGTATGAGCGCATTGTGCATTCTCGTTGAGTCGAGGAAAAATTGATAAAAAATTTAGTACGCTTATAGAATATTTAAAATTATCAACATGCCGGGTTTAATTGCGGTCAGTGAATTCGTTGAGGAAACCAGGGAGGACTACAATTCGCCGACGACGTCGACATTCGTATCGCGAATGCCACAATGCCGGCAAACCATCGCAGCCCTCGAAGAAGTGAGTTATCCCATTTTTATTTAGTTTACCACAAATTATATCTCCACTCCGTATCATTCATTTTTTTCGTGTAAAAATGTCAAAAGCTTTGAAAGCATATCGTCGAAATGTCAACCGATTCTAACCATCCCGACCTCGCGTTTTTGGCTCCTTTGTCTTTTTGTCCAACGTATATGGGGCGTTCCGTGCAACGAAAAACCAATTTTTTAAATTAATACATTTTCATGTCAATTCTTTTCCAGTTGTATCAGCAGCGTTTCGTCACAAACGTTGTACATATTTTCGTATTGAAATGTCAGTGCACATAAATATTTCAAATTTTTTATCCAAGTCTCTTCGTTCTCGCGATCTTTATCTATTTTATATCCTAGTATTCCCCAACATTTTCAACAAAGCTGTAAAACGATCGATCGAATATGAAAAATAAAAGTAATTATTAAATCATGCCGCGAATTAATACAAAAACTAATTGGCTGAATAATAATTGAAGGGTAGAATAATTGAAACGAAAAAGTCACGATTATCAAGAATCTTAAGTAGAAGATTCCAGACTTGGTAAAACGTTGAAGTGAAAAAAAAAAAAACATAAAAAAAGGCTTGGGGCGTTTGTCAGTTTGGACTTGTCGGTTGTGCAGGCTGTGTGGCGGTGCTCTTCTCGATTCCTCTTCTTCCTTCCTTCGCGTTTTTTTCATGAGAGCAGACCTAAAAGTACTTTCACCGCGTTATACACGATTGCGTCGTGCTTTATGACGAAATTCTCGATTTTTTCCGTCTCCCTCTCCCCCCGCCCCCTCTCGTCCGGCGCTCTTGGAGCGTTACTTCATCGAGGGAAAAAAGTAAATATTGAAAAAAAAAAAAAAAAAAACACTACACGAGCAAATACTGAGAAAACTATATGTTTACAATGTTTTTCTCTCCTCAACGGCATTCGAGAATAATACCCGTTACATTCTAACGTGTTCTAATCATGAGCGAGTACTCTCTCGACGGTTGATCGGAATATTTATTCGTAATTACATAGATGTCGTCGTTGAAGTCGTGAAAATTGGTAATTTTGAAATTGCCAAAACTTTTGAAATTCTAACGAGAATAACTTTCCATCCTGAAACAAGATTGAACGGTGAATATTGAAAAAAATATCCAAAAACGATATTTCAAAGTGGAGAAACATAAAGCGTGAACGAATCGAGCTACCGCAATTTTTTTTCTCCCTCACGTACACACGCAGAACGAAGTGTGTAGAGAAAGACTAAGAAGGAAATAGATAGGCAGCTCGTCGTGAAATATTCAGGTGTGCAATAGAGGCACGAGGAGAAAAAAAGAAAAGAAAAAAAAGAAGCTAAAGAAATCGAAGTCTGGAGTGTCTAGTCTCGACAGCGTTGCACGGCCGAGCACTCCTCGAAAATAGTGCTGAGCCGACACAAACGCGAGTCTGTATTCTCTGTAATGTACGTGATTAATCGAGTGTGACGAGAGATCACTCGGAGGACCCAAAAGTCTCTTGGGTAGGTCGATGCCTCTGCTGCTTCTCCCTTTGAGTGTGCATGTGCTGCGATAGAGATTACAAATCGAGATCAAAATTGTTAATTCGAGGAAAATGTCAAGCCCGTTGAAGGGGAGCGCGATCTCATCGAGCTTATCGGATAATTTGAAACTCGCGAGTTTTCAAATTGTTTTTCATCGACTCGCCTATACAGTCATTACTGTCAAGCGTTATTTTTCGAGGATTTTTCTCATTACTATAAAGCGGGCATATCCGTGCGGAGGAGACTCATCGTCTCGGACAATTTCCGGTAACGACGCGAGGCAAAACGAGAACCCAGATGTTCGGTAGCGTAACGCATTAGTATTTCGTATACAGAGGCCGTTCCACGCGCCAAAATCTTCAAAAATTTCAAAATTCTTGGCCAATTATTTTCCTCACGCTCAATTTCAATTTTTTCGAACTTATTTGAGGTGCTTTTTTACACGTGTACGCGCGGTGGGCGTTTTGGGAAAGTCCGTCGTGGTTTTTTTTGGGCGTGGGGAGAAGAGAGGAAAAGTGGGCGAGTCTGCGGAGCGTGCGGATTTTCGTTAACCCAGATAGAACCGCCCGTGGTGTCGGTATAGCCGACTCTCGCGGGAGACCAACTCGATAATCGTTGCGCCGTAAGTAAACGGCGAATCATTGAGCCATCGGCAGGTATTCCCCCGGTACGGAGGAATTCCAAATTGCGTCAGCAATTTCAATTTCGTTTGAAAGCTTCGAATCGAGAAATTCGACTTGTTTTTTCATCGTTTTGCGTTTCGTCTGGGCGAGAACGCGATAGGAAACGAGAAAGAAGAGAAAAAAAAAATGGAAATTTTGCATACCGAAAATATTTTGGTCGTGAGCCTCTTTTCTCCTGCAGTTCTAAATTGAGCCAAGTTTATTTTCATCTCTTCTCGGCTCGGAAGAAATTCTATGTAAGAAGTGAGAGAGAGAGAGAGAGAGCGCTGGCCGCGCGGCCGCGGAGTTTGCTTCAATTTGAGAAAATAGCGCACGCGCGCGCACGCATAAATAAGAATGCGCGCGCGAGCGCAAAGAGAGAGGCGAATGAAATGTTGCGTCTACGGTTATGACGTAATTCGGACGCGGATGACACTTGATTATGACAACAAAAATAGCCGACCGCGTTAACTCTGAGGTTGTGCCTTATATATTTCCTTAATTCGGGAGACGATTTGACTTTTTTTCAAACTTTGAATTTTTTATCGAATTCGAAATTCGTTCGAGTTTTCCGTTGAGCCAGTTGATTCTCAATGTGTTTCGCGATCTTCGCGAATTCACAAAACAAGTCAATTACTGACCCATTTTTCCAAGTGAGAGGCCGTCCAACGACCATTTTTCAACTACTTAAAATTCTTCGAACGCGTCGTCTAGTAATTTATTGAGTTTTGTGGATTTTTTATTTATTTTCAAACTCACGCGCCAGAAGGTATCTTACGGTCGCCCGCTCCCTTCGCGAGGAGTTTCTATCCGAGCTGCGAACAGCTGCGAGCGACGAAAATCGGAAGAGACAGAGAGCGGCGTAGAGGGTGAACGATTGGTGCCTCGGGCTAGAGCGCAGAGGTGAGGTTCTCTCTTCCATTTTTAGCGAGACTCGATCACACCTGGTGGATGTATGAGCCATCAACCGGAAAGTCATTCCACGATTCCAGTCACGTATATTGTGTTTACTCCCGTCATCTCGGAGGATTTGTTCGAGCGGTCGAAGGACGATTAAAAATCGTTTTTTACGATTCGTCACACTCGTGTCGGACATCTCAATTTGGCACTGGATTGATTTTTCACTCATTTCTTGTTGATTTCCTTGAATCTCGCTCGAGCGTCCTGCCTCAATATTTTTTTGTGTTTCGAGGCCGATTCCATCGGACGGAGTGGGTCAATTGAGGGCCGCTTGACTCGATCATGCATCATTTAATTGGATTTGTTTCGTTGAAACAAGGCGCCCCCCTAAAGTTCCAAGTTGGACGTCATCGGAGACCGCGTGACGTCTTCCAAACCCGTACGAAAGAACCTCCAACGTCCTTTGTATATTTACAAACGTACTTAACCGTTGCACTCTCGCGAGGCGAGCTCGTCAAACCGTTAGCCAAGCCCCTTAGCCGCGATGGGCCGTAAGCACATTAGAGAAAACGCTGTAACAGAAAATCCTGTTTGTCTTGGCGGAACGAAAGTTTGAGTCGATTGTGAATTTTTCTCCTAAATCTGTCGATCGGTACATATGCGATTAGAAAGATTAGAAAACAGAAAAGTGTGGTTATGCGCGCGAACGAGAACGAGAACGAGGAGAGCTGGGAGTGGGGGAAGCGGAGGGAAGCCCTCGGCGCGTGCGCGTCGCTTCGTCGCCGCGGCTGATTGGCCGTCGATCGAACAATCCTTGTTCCATCGATAACGGTCCGTTGGAAATTGGAAAGAACTAGTAGCCCAATAGTTATATCGAACTCTGGGGATTTTGGATCGAGAGTTTTTGGTAGCGGCTGTATATATGCGGGGCGAATGTGGAAGAAGCGCGCGAGGCGAGGAAGCGATGACGCGAACGAGGAGGAGCAAGAAAAGAGATAGAGCGGCGGGGGGGGGGGGGGGGGGGGGCGGGGAGAAGAGACCGAGAGGAAACGGGAGACTCGCGGAGAGCGCAATAGAGAGCACTGGTTTTGCGTTCGGCGAATTAGCGCTCCGGGCTCTGTTCGTAAATTACAGCACGTACAAAACCGTTCGCAGATATAAACGACCTACCAAGGACGCGGGGCCCCCAGGAATTTCTCCCATTCTCTCTTGCACCGCTACAGCCGCCGTCCCAGCTGTATCACCTGCGCTCCTACCGTCTCCTCCCGGTCGCTCCCCCCTCGCCGCCTCTTTTTATTTTCTATTTCTTTCTTTCCCCCTGCTCTCTCGGACTCTCGGCCGCCACCAGCGTGGCAGCTCCGTGCCGGTGCCCTGTCTCTTTATTTATTCTTTTCTTTCTTTCTTTCGAATATCTCTTCCGTGGCTCGTGCGTGCGAGCTCGAGATTCTCGGGAAAATATACGAGCTGGAATATAACGCGGCGATCCCTCCGGAGATACGAAGACGCGTCCCTGATGTCAAAATCGGATGTAAACATTTTCAAGTTCCATCCTATTGAGATATAAAATATTTCACCAAGAACCTCGAGAAATTTGGTAGGGAATTTTATTTTCAACTTCGAATCGATGATACTCGTAATTAAATGATAAAATTATCGATCGAGATGAATATTTGAAAACGAAAGTCCACCCGCCCGTGTATCGAGGAGGCAATTTCTCTGCCAAGATTCGCTTTTTTCTATGAAACGGCAAAAGGGAGGGGGGGCCCTATGCGAGATGAGAAAGGATCGGAACTGGTCGAGCCTCTGGGATTCGACCTCGAAGCTAGCGCGTGCGCGGTGAGGACCGCGTAAAGAGGAGAAGGAGGGGGGGGGGGGAATAAAGATCGGACGAGCGGGGAGAGAAAGAGAATGAAATAAAAAGTGAAAAAAGCTGTGCAAGGGGGAAGGTCGTTCGTGTCCATGAGCGTGCTTGAGAAGACCGCACCGCGCCCGACCATGAATGAGACGCGACCCACGTTTTTATTTTCATACTCGCAAATTTATTCGACTTTCCTTTACTGCGCGTTAATTTGTACTTTCGACGGATTTTGGTAAACACTCGCGTTGTCTACCAAACCCGAGAATGGGCACGAGCGAGCGATTCCGATTAATTATGCATTCCTCGCTGTATTCGTCGAATTGATCGCAATACTTGATCACTCATTTCCTCCTTTTCGCCCACTCGCGATCACGCATATTTAAATAACCATTCCAAATCGAACGAGACTCATTCCGCGATTCCTTATGCTCCGTCGGGTCTTGATAGAATCATTTTTCGTTCGATCCCTCGACAGTTCTCGTTTGATCTTTTGCACAAAAAGCATTAGCAATTTTTCGGTCTCCGCGCGCATTCCAACGGATATTGACGACATCGGAGCCGGCAGAGGCGAACGATTCTCCGATATACATATCCGAATGCATTAGAGACGCAACGGCAACAATGACACACGCGCGCTATTATGATGACGACTCGGTATGCGCCGCTATGTGTATTAAGAAAGTATGCGAGCGCTGTGCAACATCGCCGTGCATACGATACAGGGGGACGCGCGGAGTAACCGGCAGTCGAAAATAATCGAACGCCTTTGAACTTTCGACATTCCTGCGTGCACGAGGTCGATAACGCAACGTTGATCGCGTTTTATAAGACGTCGCGGACTACCATTTTGGGAGACTCGAACAATCCCATTTGACCGCCTGCTTCATTACAGCCTCATCCGCCGATCGAGACTGCAACGACCGTCCGTTCCTCGTTAGAAAAAAAATATTCCATCGATTCGTTTCAAAATGAAAAAAAAAAGTAAAAATTTAAACAAACGAGAGAAGAAATAGAAACGGTTGTGTCAAAAGGATTTTAGCGAATGAAGCGCGCGGGATAAATATTTTATCGGGGACGAGGCCTTAAAAATTTTCAGTACGAGGGGGGGAGAAACGTAAATAAAGAAATAGAAAGAGCGTTTCTAGAATCGGGTGCTAAAAGATAAACATCGTTCGATGGTTCTCGAGGTCAGACTGACACTTCGTTCGAAGCGTCGTGTGATATACAGTGCTCGTGGTCCGGCGGTGAGTTCTCCAGCTCGGCCGCGCACACGACACAAACTTGGACCTCTGAAGTCTGTCGTTGCGACCGCTGCGTTTTTCCCTTTGTTTTGCGACGCGTTTCTTTTGAAATTCACTCTTATTAGTTTGTAGTTTTCGGAAGGCCCTCGCTCGCCCCCGTGCCGTTCCTCGTTCCTCGTTATCGAATCGTCCGCAGCGATTTATTCGAGATTAATTTTTTTAGCGCGGCGATAGAGATACGCGCGCACTGAATATTCATTTAACGGGAGGTTTGTTTTTCGTATTGCAGACCCTGGACTTCGACCGAGATGGCCTGACGAAGCTGAAGAAAGCCATCAAAGCGATACACAATTCGGGGAACGGTGAGTAGAGCGGCTCGTAATGCGATACGTAGAAATCCAGTTTTTCAAACTCGTTCGTTCACCGGGGTTCCACGAATAGTGAGAATTCTCAGCGATCCCCCGAGAAACGAAAAAATCGTCGATCGGAGGCCGAATAAATTATAAATTTGATTGAAATTTTGTTGGACTACATACGGCGGGGCGTACGTTGCTCCAGCGGAGTGGGAAGCTTCGCTGGAACAAGAACCGCCGGCGGACGGTAAGAAAGGGGCGCTCGAGTACATATCCGTTGACGCGATCGCAACAACGAGCCCGTAAAGTGCGCGTTATAATATACGCAAACGTGCCAGCTCGGTGGCTCGAAAATTAATCGAACGTCCGTCGCGGTCGGTAGAATGGAAGAGGAAAATGGGTTGAACGAACATACGGAGCGGCTCGCGGTGCTCGCACACGCTCACAGCCCTTATCTCATTGCAATGCGAGGGTGGAGATGTCCCTTTGAGTGATATACGCATTGTGGGTCAAATCATTGAGAGAGGGCATGCGCCGCCGGCTCCTCGCCACCGAAGAGCGCTTTTCGCTCCTCCGCGTCCCGCGCGCCAGCTCGCAGTCCTCGCACGGAGTTGAAAGACCGAGCGCAGACCGGGTAGACGGATCGATTTTTTACTGGCGCCTGTGTGGCACTTTCGAACCCTCCGCGTACGCCGGGGATAAACCGCCTGCCTCCGTAGTACCGTAACACATCGAGACGCGCGTCAGCTCGATGAATACGCCGCTATGAAATCACTCACCCCGCATATGCATCTCCCTCGGATCGCGAGTCCTTTTCAGAGCTGCGCTCCGCAAACATCTTTACACGCTATTTTTCCGACGAGATTATTCGGCTCTTTTGCCGTCTTTCAGCCGCAAGCTTTTCAACGGGGATAAAAAACGTTTGTCAACTTTCTCTCGAGGATTTATCGATCGCGAATTTTCGAATTGATTATTCTCGAGAACCGCTCGACCGAATTGCCGCAAATTTGGACCCCGGATCGTTGCTTCTGGTACTGGCAGCTTTTTTTTTTAAGAGTTTTCTATCGACAGCGTTCTCGCAAAGTCTCGCGTCTCTTGCGCGCTCTTTCCATAAACGTTCTCTCACGTTTTTATCCTACGCGCGTGCTGCCACTCGCAACGATCGCTTCTCGTGGCAAGATAAACCGCGCGGTAACGCCCTCAAACTTCCGACGCATGCATCTCCATTTCTCTTCACTTTTTATTATTCCTTATTTTTTCTTTCGCACTTGTATACGGGACTCCGCGCTTGCTTTATTATTATTGCCTCTTTCTCTATCGCTCGGCAAGTCCCAGCACCGGTTTGTATAAACGGCGCTCGGCCGCAGGCACGTGAAATTGTAGCCTGCTCGGTTTCCGCACTCCGCTTCTCCCCCCCTCCCCGTACACGTGAAACTTTCGTTGATTTATCTCGCGTCCGCAGACCCGACGTTGCGTCACGCGGCCCCCATTATTTTTTCCATTTTTTCATTCCGCGCGATTTTTCCGCCTCCTCTCGTTTCATTGTACTCTCTCGACTTTGCACGTTAATTCAACAGCCTCTTTCGGGCTTCGAGCCTTATTTCTTAGATAAGGATTAGAAAAACTACGTTTTTCGAAGGGGAAGGAAAAAACGCTCGATTCGCGGGGGAAGCTCTCATAAATTCAGGAAGAGGAAACGCGACTGTCGACGAGCTTATCAATGATTTGGGGAAAAAAAAATTCCACCGGAAGCAGACGTCAGGATGAGACCGACGCCGGCACGTGAGGCTACCACGAGATGCGCATAAATTTTTTTTCTGATCAGCTATCGCGTTCCGAACGAGAGAACTTTCATCGTGATTCTCCGAGATGTACGTTATATAGTTTTGTGAAAGAGTCAGACGCGGGGAATGGAATCGCGTTTGAGTTTTCTGCCGGGTCTGCGTGATTTTTTCATTACCCGGAGTCGTGCGAGTTTACGATCGGGAACTTTCAGTACGAGTATTTTATGATCGGGGCAATGCCGCGTCATTTATTATTTTCGAGTTTCCGTATTCTCGCAAGGAATGAGGAAATCCACCGCATCTTTCCATATTTATCGAGAACAAAGACATTAAAAATCATTTATTCGTCCGCATAGAACTGCGGGGAAGTAAAATTGCCGCTCGGATTTTCTTGTTTTTATAGAATTTTTTATAAAATTAATGGCCCGGTCGAAATTTTTATTCGATGAGATAAAAGATTTTGCAAGATTTTTTGCACAGTTAAAAGAGGCGATTAACCCACGAGATTGGGCAATTGTTTGCGAGCGCTCGAACGCCTTTTTCCGCCCTCTTGATCCAGGGAAATCCGAGTGGCGAGAGGGCGCACTCAAGACCGAGGTATACAATGGTACGTGAGTGGCTTGTTCTTACGAGGAGCGAACGAGCCACCTGAGAAATTTAATGAGACGACTGTACGAGGGCCCCGGCACACGAAACCAATGACCCTAAAAAATATTATTGTGCTTTCGAAAAATATTCAACAAATTTGTTGAAAATGTGAAAAAATAAATTTAGGTCAAACTATGTGCTGCTCGCCTTTTCACGAAGATTTTCTCTTCGCTTTTTCAGCCCACGTGGACAACGAGGTTTACCTCGGGCGAGCCCTGGAAAGACTCGGAGATGCCGCCCTCAAGGAGCAGGAGCCCGACATCGGTGCTGCCTTTCTCAAGTTCGCCGTAGTCACCAAAGAGCTCAGCGCTCTCATGAAAACGCTGGTACGTTAAAAACTATTTTTTTTTCCTCCATACGAACAAATACGCACTCATTTCGTTGGACGAAACACACAATTTTTCGTCGAGCACAGAGAAAAATGATTCTCCCTCGTTCTTCAAGGCCCAACGAGTCCCGCATTCGGCTCTGGATTTAAGCAATAATAATTAGTCGGTGCCTCCCACATGGAATCGTATATATATATTTATACGATATTAAATGCATTATCGCCCATTGCTATATCGCTCGTTAGTCATGACGCGTGAATTAGCTACGTCAACATATCGCGTTTTATTGAGTCCCTGACAAACTCGTTACGCAACTCATCTCATATTCTATTCCCGACCCGTGCAATTTTATATCTGTATCCTCTCCGCTGTTTATGGTAACCCCCGTCCGCCTTTTCAATTGACCGCCGGCTTCTTTTTTTTTCTTTTTTCCTCCTTATTCTTTCCTTCCTTCCTTCCTTCCTTCCTTCCTTCTCCAACTTATTCCTTTTCTTTGATTATTTGTCACGAACTTACTGGCGTCGGTGACGCTCGCGAACGTGTACCTTCTTCGGCGCGCTGCTCATGACGAATCGTTCAATATTTTTATTTCTTTCTCTCTTTGTTCATGCACAATTTATTCTTGTTATTGAGATAATGGAGGTATCCGATGGGCGGATGTGTCCTTCGAAAAATTATTCGATTTCAAGAGATCCTGGTTTTCACGATTTTTCAATACACTCAATTTGCGATCAGATCCGAAAGCGTTTCGAGTTATTAAATTCGAATGATGCTGATTTTTGTAAAATTGTTTGAATAAAATGTAAAAACTTGTGGAATTTTGTGCCCTAGATGCAAAATATAAACAACATCGTCATGTTCCCACTGGACTCGGTGCTGAAAGGGGATTTGAGAGGCGTCAAGGGCGACCTGAAAAGGCCGTTTGAAAAAGCATGGAAAGATTACGAGACCAAGTACGCGAAAATCGAAAAGGAAAAGAAGCAGCACGCGAAAGAGGCTGGCCTCATTCGCTCGGAAGTTACACCCGCTGAAATTGCTGACGAAATGGAAAAGGAGAGACGGTTGTTTCAATTACAGATGTGCGAGGTAAGCTAAATAAAAAAAAAATATAAAATATAAACGTCGATTGGACGAAAAAGAAAAATTATTTAATCCTCATATTTTATTTTCCAGTATCTGATTAAGGTCAACGAGATCAAGACGAAAAAGGGTATCGAACTTTTGCAGCATCTCGTCGAGTATTATCACGCCCAAACCAAGTGAGGATCGCCCATCCAAATGTTTCTTCGTTATTCGATAATCGTTACTCTAAACGAACAATTTTTTCAGTTATTTTCAAGATGGCCTCAAAACAATCGAACACTTTGGATCCTACGTGGCTGATTTGAGTGTCAAATTACAAAAGATTCGACAAAATCAGGACGAAGAAAGGAGACGGTTAACGGAACTGCGAAGTTTGTTGAGGAGTTCCGGTTGTGACAAAGAAGTAAGCAAAAAATATCATCAGGAAATGGAGAAAAAAGAAAAATTCTCCTCAGAGAGGGAAAAATAATGATTATTTTGATGAATTTTCTCCAGTTGAATGCAAACGCGAGCGCGGGCTACTCGTTGCATCAATTGCAAGGTGACAAACAGCACGGTGTCACGAGATCCGGGCATTTGTTGAAAAAGAGCGAAGGCAAAATGAGACGGGTTTGGCAAAAAAGAAGATGCGCCGTACAAGCCGAGGGATATTTGGACATTTGCCACGCCGACGAAAACAAACCACCGACTCGTGTCAATTTATTGACGTGTCAAATCAAACTCGTACCCGATGACAAGCGCGGCTTCGATCTTATTAGTTGTGAGTTTTTCGGTATTACTCTAATTCAAAAAAAAAACAAAATCTCTTCCCCCCCCCCCCCCCCCTACTATTTTTGTAATCTTTTAGAAAAAATTATGTAATTCCCCAATCAAAAAGTTTTAACATTAACGTTTTTGAGACATTTTGAACTTTTGTTTTTTGTAGACAACAGAACTTATCATTTCCAAGCGGAAGACGAGGCTGACCAGAGAGCATGGATGTCGGTATTAGTGAATTGCAAAGAAAGAGCATTGATGCGGGCATTTGACGCGAGCGGAAAAGCCGAAGCTGGTCAAGGCAATCCTAGTCTAGTTGAACTTCAACAAGCTGTGATACGTTGCATCATGAGACTTCCCGGCAACGATCACTGCTGCGATTGTTCCTCGCAAAATGGTTAATATTGCTCCTTTCGTTACATCAAATAAACTAACGTTGTTACAATAGCATGAAAAAGAAAACTGTGTGAAAAATTTATTTTAGATGCAACATGGCTGTCGACGAATTTCGGGATAATTGTGTGCATCGAGTGCAGCGGTATTCACAGGGATTTAGGTGTTCACATATCAAGAATACAATCGTTGACGTTGGACAATATGGGAACCGCTCAATTATTGCTTGCGCGTTATATGACCAATCAGTCATTCAACGAAGTTATGGAAGCGACTCTGCATCACAATCTAAAGCCTACTCCGTCCTCCACCATGTGAGTCTACCGACTCGTTCAATTAAAATTATACTACGCTTCTAAATATTTCATTGATATGACAAAATTCAACAACTGGTGGAAAATTCGTGACAAATCAATTAACGTTGACAAATTAAACGTCGGAGTCTTATTAGCTTTTGAAGAGAACATTAGAAATCAATTTATCTTTGTCACCAGTGGTGACATTAATGTGACTCTGATCCATTCTTGAAATATATTTTTATGAGAATTTCGGTTTATTTCAACGAACAAAGGGACGAACGGTACGAGTTTATACGAGCGAAATACGTGGACAAAAGGTACGTAATGAACACGTGTGCCGACGAGCACGATCTTCTCTCGGATCTCGAGCATGCGGTAAACAATCGTGATTTGCAACAATTGCTGCAAGTTTATGCGGAAAACGTCGACGTTGCGGCGCCTCTTCCCACCTCGGTGAGTGAAAAATAAAACGTTTGTTATTCATCTACGCAGAACTGTTGTTTTTTTTTTCTTTTTTAAATTTACCATTATCGTTATATTGCCGCTTCAGGATATTGGCGAAACGGCCTTGCATCTGGCGGTATTACGAGAAATGGGAAGCAGCCTCCACATTGTTGATTTCCTTGCACAAAATATGCCAACCGGTGGAATCGATCGTACGAGCCTAGCCGGGGAAACTGCGCTTCATCTTTCAGCACGACACGATCGTGCCGAAGCAATGAAATTGCTCCTACGCGCTGGCGCTGACCCGACGCTGAGAAATAATCAAGACAAAACACCATTGGATATTGCACAAGAAATGGGACATCACACGTGCAAAGAATTGGTAGATATAAACCTTCGGGAAATCATTCGAATCGAAATATTTTATCTGAAAATCAAGAAACGTTAAAAACGTTTGGGAAAATATTGCTTTCAGTTAAACAGTGCTCTGCAGAGGCAAAAAACACTTTTGGACAACGTCAACATCGACTGGAATCTGTCGCATGACGAAGGATCGACAGATTTTTCGGATGATGAGACGATAATCGAGGATCGAGTGAGTATTCAGAAAGATTTTCTCTCTTCCTTTTACAAATATGTATTTTTATATGACTTTACGAAATATCATTGATTGCTTGCTCGACTTACTCAGAATGGATGTTTGACGCCGGAAAAGAAGTCGCGTAGCAGACCACCTTCGTACGCCGGTGGGGGAGGAAACGGACCCGGTGATTCGCCAATTACCCTGAGAAGTCGTAGCAGCACTTGTGACAGTCTGCAAAGCGGTTCCTCGCCAAATTCAGTCACCAACAGACAACAAATGCCACCCCCACCACCGCCGCAAACTAGAAAACCTGTCATCGGTAATTATATTTTTATGGTTACTTCAAATTTTAATGCAACTGTTGGATTTTTAATGAAAATCATCCAATCGTTTCGCCTTGTTTTTCATCAAGCTTCTAGCTCGATCGGGCCCGATATGTCGATGAACATTCACGGATCGTTGAAGAAACGAGTAGCACCTCCGCCACCGCCGCCTGGCAATGGAACGGGACTGTTAACCGCCCATTATGGAACTTTACCGTCCTCAGCTTCGTTGGTGAGTTCCTCCCACAGCAGAACGACGAGCGAGCCTATTTTGGCTGGGCACTCGTTACACACCTTGCCACACTCGTTGAATACCCTCGGCTCTCAACATCACAAAAGATCACCCAGCGGAGATTCTTCCACCAGTCATGGTACACTCATATTATTTACTATGATGTTGACTGATTAATGATCGAATTGTTAATCTCGCTATGAATTTGTGAGGACTGAGTGCAACATTTCGCTTTTACTCAGGAATGGACAAAGTTAACAGCTCGACTCTGCAGAGGCCACGAAACCCACCACCACCGGCGCCTTCGGTGCCAAGCTCGTCAAGACTGAGCAACGGTCGTAGCAGCGAATCTTTGAGCTCCATGTGTTCCGATCATGGTATTGCCGGCAATCCTATACCTCCACCGAGAAAGGTAAGATTTTTTCTCCTCTTCGATCACTGATAAAATATAATTCCATCATTTTTTCCGGTTCAATAATGAGACAGGAATTATCGCCATATGCGCAATCAGACAAATTCTTTGTATTTACTCGATTACTCGTTCCCGATATATTAATTTATACTTTGAAAATCCTTCGTTATTATAGGATTTAGTTGAAAAACGTACGATTGATTTTCTATGTTTTTCCTTGTTTCATTTTGTTTCTATCTCTTTCATAAGTTAAAACTTTTCTCGATTAACAGCTTGAGCACCTCATACTAATCACACACATCGTGCATCCTTTTTTTTTCTCTTCATCTGCTCTGCAAAATTTTTTTTTTTTTTTTTTTTTTTCAATATGATTCTTTGGGAGTAAGCTCACAGGGAGAATTTCTTTTCCCCCATCCATTTCCACGAGCATTTTAAAAAATGAATGTAATCTTTCAAAAATGGAATTTGTATCTATAGGAATAAATCGTTTCGAGAGTTGTGTGAGAATGGTGTTGGGAAGGAAATATGAGTTTGAGCATGAAAGTTGACGATTTTTGGTGGTTGTTAAGTGGAAATATGGATTGTTATTAACAATTTATGGTACAGAGAAGGGACCGGTCAAGACTAGAGAGCTACGCCGAGGAGCCTTCGTCTTTGCTCCCAAACACGAATATGGTAAACATTTGGCACCACCACACTATGGCATGCTACACTTGAAAAGAGCAAAAGAAACAAAAACTTGAAAAATTTAGCACGCCAAGTGAATTCCTTGTTGATTATTTTTCAAGTAACACAAAGTGAATAAATTAAATGATTTTTAATAGTTCAAAATAATACTGTGAATGTTGGAAAATAATTATTACTGCAGTCAACAATATTAACAATGATTACAGAAACTTTTTGCGATTTATCTTTTTGCCAGGAAAATAAAAAATAATTGTTTCAAGTGTGGCGGCGCTTCGCATGGTCCAGTTGTGCTGTTCGTTGCATTTCTCACTCATTTGTTTCACGGGATTAAGAAATAGGAACATAAATTTATTTGAACTTCACAATTCATTGATTTCACTGTTTTCAAGAAGTGCTTGAAAAAATTTATCCGTTCGCACACACACTTGCACATTATATCGTCGACCGTCTATCATCGTTTCCTTTTTTTTATTTTGTAATCCCCAATTTTTTTGAATAAATTTTGTTGATTAGTCATCCTAATCAAAGCAATAGTATAAATGAACAAAATTGAAAAAAAAAAAAAAAAAAATATGTAGGTATTTGCAAATAGCGAAACATTACTTCCCAGGGATCTCGGACGCTTGACTGGCGCATTGAAAACGAGGCATGTTAACCTGACAGAATTTTCATTGTTTTTGCCAAGAACAAAAAAATAACTGAGAAATATATCGAGTTTTTTCGAAACGTGGTTTGTTGTTTGTCAATTTTAGTGCATATGAAATGATCGTAAAGCAAAACAATGTATATATCTTAATTTCGCATGAGCTTTTGTGTTAACTTGGAAATTCTAGCGTTTCTCATTCGTGGATAGGTTTTATGTTATTTCATACTGATAATGCGTATGAAAATTATTTCGTGCGGTCAACATTTTTTCTTAACAATTCTCCAACAGCTGTTGTTGCGTGCTATAACTCGAATACGTTTTTTTCTCATTTTTTTTCTTTTCATTCTAATATTATACAACGTGTGATTTATTTTTAGATCGATCTAGAATTTCCAATACTGTGTCTCTTTTCTTCCAAGGAAATAGTAACTCATACTTATTGCTTATGGTAAAAACATCTTTCGTCTTGATGAATTTCTACTGAGGTTGGAGCGCGAGTATTGCGTTATTTGTGCTCAAAATATCGAAGATAGGAAAAGCTTTGTTTTCGTTGGAAGAAAAGGAGATTTGAGTGTTATTCGTATGTGTTATGAATTAATGCTTCCTACTGGGACAGCCGTTTTTGTTTTATTCCCTTCAGCCAACGAGCTCGAACCTCAACGGTCTTCGTCGTTGTCGAGCGTTGTACGATTGCGAAGCGGACAACGAGGATGAGCTATCGTTCCGCGAGGGTGAAGTTATAATCGTGACGAACGAGCAAACCGACGACGACAATTGGATGGAGGGCGCTCTGGAAAGATCACCGGAGAGGCGGGGCATGTTCCCGATAAGTTTTGTTCATATGCTACAGGAATAACCCTCGTTGAGTTTCAACTCACTCACGAGAACAACGAGTTCGACGAGTGTCGTCAGCGTTACCAGCCTCGGGCACCAAAACGGACGAAAATTCCCCAAGTAATGCGTGACCTGACCTCCTCCTTAAATTATATACATTTTTACGGACATTTCCCAGGCGAAATGGAATACGATCCGTCTTGGATTACACAAGGACATCGTTCGAGTGCACAAAAAATTATGAAAATTTCTCTATGCTCGAAAAAGTTTTCGTTCGGATTTGAATCCTGAGAAAATATTCTTTCAAAAAGTTATGGAAAATGGTGTCTTTGAAATTATTAATAAAACATCTTCTCGAATGTCTATTTAAAGAAAGAATGGCTATAAAAATTCCATATACGTAAATTTTAAGTACGAGCATTAAATTCATGATGAAACATTTCGAAGTACAAGAATTAATAGGAAAGAATGAGAATTTTCGAGCCTAAGTACACGAGATTCTGAACAGAGATTCCAAACGTTATGAAAAATTTTGTCTGAATATGGCTTAAATAATTGTATATCTAGGAATAAAAAATCAATTGAGTGTGCAAATGTTTTCGAGATTTTTCAGAAAAACAAACCGGAGGCTAAACATTACTATCGAGGATCTTTTAGAACCCTCCCGGCATCCAAATGACTCCAAACGTCTATCTAGATTCTTACAAAATTAAAACTTTTATCTTTGGCCCTATGGAGCATAAAAATGTTGCCTACAAGGCTCGGAATCTTATAAAATATTAGGGATATTTTCTAAAAAAAAGTAGTGCTTGATAAATCTATTTAAAAATACACACACACACACACACACACGCGCGCGCGCGCGCGCGCGCGCAAACCTTTAAATAACAGACTATTTTCAAAAATAGAAGAAAGGGTGAAAAATATTGTGGACACAGGTTTCCAAACTTTTTGAAAAAACTTGCACTTTAGGAATTTCCTCTCGGAGCTATGAGAGACGCAGAGGTAATGGATGTCACAGACCGAGACGGGAAATTAGTTCAGTTAGTGTATACGAGTAACTTCATTTTACACTGCGATCTGAATGTCTAAACACGGTTGTTATTATTCGTTGATACACCGAACCGGAAAGCAAAAGAAGAAAAAATGTGATAATCGAAAATCTTCATTTTTCACTTCTGGTTTTCGAATCGAATGGAAAAGTTACTAATTACGAGAATATCGTAACGCGCCATTTACGCTTAGTTAATTCATAATTTCACATAAACAAATGATACAGACACATGCACCTGAAAAAAAATCTAAAATAAAATTTTTGTAGTTTTTCGTGTGAAAATGAAATGGGAAAATTTGGATTGATCGACGGCATCAAGGGTAAAAGAATATTTCAAAAAGAGGAAAAATATATCGTGATTGAGACTTGGAAATTTTAGAATTGTAAACAGACCTAACAGAAAAAAAAATTATTCTCGCTGAGCAAAGGTGCGTTAATATTGCATGACACACAAAAATAAGTATTATTAGAATATTCGTATAGAAATAGACGAAGCAAAAGATGTATAGATAAAAAAACATAAGAAAATCTTTGAAGCGTGTAAATTTTTTTTGTAATGCCATACTGTTTTATAGTACATATAGATAGATACATAATGATATAAATATATAAATATATTAAAAATCCACACACACATATATAAATATATATATATATATTTCGTCGAATAAATTATAAGATTTTATTAGTCATTTGGAAAATCATAGTTACGTTGAGGAAAAAATTCAAATCACATTCGAATTGGAATGTTCGAGACCAAAGAAAAAATCGAAAAGAAAACATGATGGAGGAAAAGCTCGAAATTGTTAGTTCCAGTGTGTAAATAGTTTGAATGTAAATAAAAAAAAAGAGGGTTGAGGGAGAAAAAATTGAGAGGAGAATGAAAAAGCGCAGAGAGAGATCGATGTTAATGATAAATGATTTATTCAATGATCAATAATCTTAGAATAAGATTTTGAGAAATGCGTTAGGAAAACGAACATGTGAATATATGTTGTAATTTGAAAAACATGCGAGACGGAAATTAAATAAATTAATTTTACGTATTTATTAATTTAATATAAGAGAGATTTTCCTGTCACGTGATTGAGAAAGGAGCTGTCATCAAAATTAGAAGGAGTTTCTTAGGAATTTTGATGAGAATTAAAAACTTCCTAATTGGGAAAGTAAAAAAAATGGATAAACATAAATAATATATTCAATCTTTTTATGTAACGATGTTCTATGATAATGATTATTTATCGAATCGCTTCATTGGGGGGAGGAGGTGGCCAGTAAAAACCAATTCAGAATCCGTTGGAGTGAAAATTCAAGTTTTGAAATTTCGAAAACGAAAATGTTACTCTTTGATAAATATTGAGTTTTACTGGCACACAGAATTTTGCCCTACAGTAGCGAATAAAAAAAAGTCACTCGTCCTAGAACAACTTAATGCTGATTATTCCGGCGTAATATTTAACCGATAAGTATTTGTACTACACGAAAATTGATTATTCGTATATCGCTATTTCAATGAAATATGAGGGCAAATCGTCAAAAGATAAACCAATAATAACGAAAAATCGACAAATGAACAATCTCACCGTTAAATGATGCACAAAGTGTTCCGGAGAACGAAAAAATGAAAACATATTGAATATTTAAAATACGAAATAAATGCTGCTTAGGGAGCTGTATTCATCATTAAGTTATTGGCTCGTTCATTCAACCGACCCGTTCTGCATCGTTTTTTTTTTCTATGAAAAATAAAACAGAGTCTACATTACAGAATTCTTGTCGCTGCTGAAAATTTATCCAATCAGATACATAGAGAATTCTGATTGGAAGTTTTTATGATTCAAGAAATAAAATCGCCACAAGACTCATTAATATTTTTCGTATTGCGTATGAAAATGTTTTATTGAAAAGTGGTATTTTGTTTGTTTTGTTTTTTTTTTCGTTCAGCTCACACACTACAACGTCAGTGTACGTATTATTTCGTTTTCTCTATTTATAACTTTGTTTGTTTAACAGTACAAAAATTGCGTTTTTACACGTTGTTGTTTCGGCTTAAAGAACTAAATATCCCAGCTAGCAGAGCCTGATTTCAAACAGGAAAGTACAACGTTGAATATCCGAAGAGCTTCCTCCGAAACATTCTTCAAAAGGAAAACAATAATTTGAGAGGATTTTCGAGGACGAATATCTTATTCTGTGGCCAAAGGCTTGCTACCTGGATCTGGGACTCGATCATAGGCCCAGGCAATAATTTCCACCATATTCTTTTTCAAAAAAACATTGGAATTCCTTTAAAAATTCGAAATTCCGATTTTTTTCTCATTTTTTGCCCCGACCAAAACAAGTGGACCCAGAGATTTATGAATATTTATATAATTACGTGTGGTATATCGCATCATTAATATATTATCAGCCGCCGCCTTCGATCTATAAACATTAAAATATTGGTGAACAACGATTTTTCGTTTCTTCTTTTTGAGTGCCTTCTTGTTTTCTTTTTAATTTTTAAATTTTTTATGCAAATGGAACCGGTGATTGGAAAATATAGTTCTACCAGTAAGTACAGTATTAAATCTCGCCAGTCTTAATTAAGATTCCGAACGGTGGTTGACAACAAAGTGTTGATGAAAAAATGGTCCACAGAATGAAGAAAAAGCTTTAAAAACAAAGACGAGGCTCAGGCCTTTGGCATCGTCGGGACGTGATTGTAATTTTACATCTATGCAGGTTAATCGATAAATTTATATAATATATATATATATTTAGATATATATTTATATAGATTTATGTGTATGAGCTATAAAGACAATTAATCAGAAGGAAAAAGAAGAAAAATTATACAAAAGCAAGGCTCAATGATCGCAGCGCCATTTACCGTTTGAATTATATTTGCAAAAATCCAATCAAATACAATATGGCGGCGACGGAATTCACTTTTTCTTCATCTCTTTTTTATCTTGATTATTGTTTTCATCAATAAACGCGTTAATGCAAATTAAACAAAATTCGCTTGCTCTTTCTTTTCCTCTTGTTAGTTTAGGTCCTGCCTTTATATAATTACATAATTGTTGTATTTAATTTTCTTTTCCTTTTATTTTCTCTCGTTATTATTCATTTCCATTGTTTATTTCGTTTTCTTCTTCTTCTTCTTCTTCTCCTCCTCGCATTCAAATTTAATTACAACTGAACAAAATTCCTGAAATCGCCGTGGAACAGTCTTTTTGTTACTTCGCTTGCTTCGAGTTTTCATTTCCTTCATTCTTTTTTGATGAGAAAAAACATGTGGACCTCCATAAGGTATGTTTTCGTTTCGATTTATATTTTTTAAGATTTCAAATTTGAGCGAATAAAACAGAAATATAATCTCGCATCGAAAGCGAAAAGAACGCTTGTTGAAAACAGGTTCATCATTTTCAGATACACTTCAAAGATAAAACGACCGTTCGTTGATTGAAAATAATTGTATTGATGCATGAGAAATTATGACGTATTCTTAAAATTTTCTCAATTTGGACTGAACATTTTTCCGGACTCTCCCGAAATCCTGAGCATAACTCAAGGGTCAAGATTTTCAACGTCCCAATATTCAGCGATTTCACAATTGGAGTATGAACAAACAGGATTTGTAAATAATTGAGCATAAGCAGAATTGACGAGCAGAAAACAATGGAATAAGAAATGTAATTGCTTGACTAGCTTAATCATCTCGCACTCGGAGTTGAAGATTAAATTGTGGTTTTTTTTGTTTCTTTACAGTTCGGCCTATTGTCGATATCGTTCGCAAGTATAAACGTGAAAAAAGGACAAAAATAATTACACATTTAAGGCTAAAATAATTTAGTTTGAATCGCGCAAAACGAAATTTGTATCTAGAAAATTTTCAAGTTTTCAATTCAATATAATCAAATCTTGGGTTTCATTCAATTGTCTCACTAAATTCCAAAGGCCGTTTCACTGGGATACTTGATTAGATTTCACAAAACAAGAAATGTTTGAAAAAAAGCGATCCACCATGAGATAGGCTTACATCAATTATCTTCTAATATAATAATATAATAACGCTATAATCGTTAATAACCTAAAATCGCTACACTAGTACTTCCATTATTCATAATACATTTGTTTTTCTTCCTCTCCTGTGTATTTTACGATTATTATTTTATTTATTCATTTTTTTTTCACTTTTTCCTTTTCTCTTCCGCAGTCAAACTCATTTCTAATCGTTATTTATTTTGACAGGTTTTTTTCATCCTTTCCGCAGTCTTCCAATTGTTTTATATTCACGCGCACGCTTCGACAAAGTCGTAACAATTTTACTTATTTTTATTTTGAATTTTTGCAAAATTCTCCTTCCATCGAATCAATTGAATCTCTGTGTTTAGAGAGATACTTCTCTCTCGTCATCGACTGGCAGGGCGCGCGAAATAGTCAGTCTTTCATTTTTTTTTTATCCTCGATCTATAATTTAATTAATCAGTTTACTTTGCGTTTCGTTTTTTTTTTACTCTTTTTTCTTTTCTCTTGCACGAAAAATATTACTAAGGTATATTTACGCAAAGCTATTTTGAAATATTTTTTTCCCAGCTTTTTTTTATGCGTTACAATAATAAAGTGTATGCTTAACAATTTGAAGCCACAGATTTCGATGTTACTTATCAAACGCTTTTTACGTCCACACTTTTTTCCTTCTCTCTCTCTCTCTCTCTCTTCTGTTCATCTTTTTTTCATAGCGATTGCAAATCTCGCTTTGTCAAAATCGAAATGAAACCCTCCTCTCTCCTTCAACTGACGTGTAAGGCCCTCAGAGTCTTTTTCCCCCTTTTTTGATACAAATTAATTTACGGAATCGAATAAAAAGACGAGAAACAAGTCATTCTTTCCTTTTTGGTCTTTTTTTTTCGAATCTCAGCCACGATTTTGGATACGCGTCGATGATTCAAAATTCGGAGATTGAATATTTTTTTCTCGACGACTATTTTTCTTTAAAGACGAAGCTTGAAATGAAATTTTCCATCGAACTAGAACCCGACAAATACCAAAGAACCACCCGAGATATAAAACTTTAGTGAAGAAATCAAAAAACACAAAATAGAGTTCCGCACCAAAAAATTCACTACTAAGGCGAATATCTCAACCGTATGATCGAGAAAGAAAGAGTCACACATATATTTATATAAATATATATGTACACGTATTTATATCACGAAATATGTGCACGAAGTACAAAACATACGAGTACGTATGAGTCAATATATCGAAAAATTCACGACAGGATAGAAAAAATAATGACAATTTTTTGATCCTAGCTTATCATTATTTTTTCGTATTTCAAGCTTCGGATCTTGTGTTTTATTTTTCTTTTTGCGTACGTTTATCGATGTTTTATGCTATATATGGACAATCTACAAAAATGCATTTATAATTAATATTAAAAATCTTCGTTACGAAGGTTTGCAATCTTTTCCCACCGGGTTGTGTTGTGTTCACTTGTTGTTTTCAGTACTTTTCTAGTGTGTTTGTTAAATTATCGTTCGAGCTCACGTTTGGTACATAAAGAGAGCTCGAACTTGTTTCTCTTTCTTATTCTTCGTTAGATCTTTTCTTGCATGAAACAATTCCATTAAAACGTAAAAAAAAAACAAAAAAAATTGTATTAATCAGTCAGTTTCGTTAAAATCAAAGTTTGCAATTATCATTATTTTTACCATTACTATTATTATTATAATTATCATTATTATCACTATGATTATTATTATTATGAGATAATGCGTGTTGGAGCTTAAAATCAGAAGAATTCCATTTCCCGAAATGGATAACACAAAAAACAATATTGCAAATACCGCACAGCTGTTTCACACTAAATCCTTTTTCTCCCAAGTTCATTTCATTCTTCAATCTCTTTTTCCTCGTTTATTTTTCGTCTAATCTCATTTTTTTTATTCTTCGGATTTTTCTACTCGTTCAAAATTCTATTGTAATTATATAATATAATATATTCCATATTTAGATTGTAGTAAATAAGTTTCGAAGGAAAGAATCTATCTTTCTAGTAGAAATTTGGCTTGCCAAACTTTCTCTGTTTTGTTTTTTCGTTTTCTCTTTTTTTTTCGTATTTAAATATTACAATTGCGATTCAATGGATTCTCAATAATCGGGATTCTCTCTCTCTTTCTCTCTCTCTCTCTCACATACACACATTCTCGCGCACATCCATGTCTTTCTTTTGCATCTACAAATCGTTCGTACCGAGATGATTCTCATTGCGCTTCTCTCTCCGTCCTCTCATTTCGTCCCGCGTGAATTTTCGTGAAATTCCCAAAAACTAAAAATTATTTGGTAGTGTCTGTATTGTTTTTTTGTTCTTTGACTCTGTGAGCGTTTTTTGTTTTCAGCATCCTCGAACCTTACGCGCTATTTCATCGCACGAAATTATTTCGCTTGTCCAAAAAAGTCGTGCCGTTGGCCCTCGTTAATTAATTGTTTTTCATGATTGTTTTTACCTTTTTCATTGTGACTCTTTTGTTTTTGCTGTTCTGTACTTCTCCTTTTTGTTCATAATTTTAGGCCTCACCAAAACCACCGATCGCTTGCTCAGTCATTCGCAAACAGAGCGATTCTAGCCGTGAATTTATTTCTGGCTCCGTTGTCTCTAACGGGTTACTCGTATTGGTGAAAAATTGGTCGCGCGGCGCGCTGTAAGTTCGCTGCAATGTTTTCTGCAATAACTGGAAACAAGAAACGAAAAAAAAATCTTCCTTTCATTATATAACGAAGAAAACGAACCAAGATTATACAATATTTATCATTGTTTCACACTTTTTTCCGTATGATGATTAGTATGTTGAAATGCAGTTCTTTAGGGTAACAAGATAAGAGTGAATTGTATACATGAGGATTAATCAGAATATTTAACTTTGGTTCTGTGGAAAGTAGTTGAACAAACCTCCAAACTAGTTTCCTGGAGGCTCGGTCGTTTCTCGGCGGCGTGCAGTTGTCGCAAACTGTTCTGATTTATGCTGTGACTGTGATTGTTTTGCAAGTACGGTGTCGAAATACTATTTCTATGTGGGCTAACCATGAAGCTGCTGATGTGTTGGTGTGGATTATTATGCATGTGACCAAGATTCAAACTTGGTTTCCTGCTGTGAGGGTTGTGCTGTTGGGCGTTGCAGAATCTCCGGTTACCGTAACTGTAACTGTGCTGCCATCTGATCAAACAAGAAATTCAAAAAAGTATGAATTCTTTCATAATAGAACAACAAAAAACGGAATGCTATCAAAATCACATCAGTCGTTGATAGGCATTATATAAAAATGAGGAAACCCGTAGGTTTGGTTTTTATCATTCCTGAAAAAAAAAATATATATTTCTGTTAAAAAAACTCACTTTGGTGTTGGTCTCGGATTTCCAAGACGACTACGCCATTGTTGAACCTTTTCTTTCTGATTTGGAGTGAAGCAGTCGTGCTGCAGCACTTTTTCTAATATGTTTATACAGCCGCATAATACAATGTCATCGATACTTTCGAGAGCCAATCTGCTGCACACTGAAATTTGAAGAAAAAAAAATCATTCAAAAAATCTTGAAATAAACATTCTCTGGTCGTTGGACAGTATTTTTCGAAAGACATGATCATTCCATCATAAAACAATTTTATTTGAATTTTATTGGATCACTCACATTTTCCAAGAACTCGGGTAAATTGAGCCGGAATATCTTGAGGATCGGTTTCCTGGCTCGGCTTCAAAGGAGTAGTGAGAATGGTGTTGAGCTCATCGAGGGTCGTGACCAAAAGTGCGGGCCCTTGAGAAAACGAGGCGGTTTGATTTCCGTCCCGGGTCGGTTGCAGTAGATCCTTCTCTAAATTGTACAACGTTGTATAACGTTGCTGCAATTTTGTAATCGATAGCGCAAGCTTGTGCCTCGCTCCTTTTGTCACACCCTGTTCAGCCAGTTGTTCCTCCGTTAATTCAAGCATTTCCTCGTAACTCATGGTAGCGAACAAATAACTGTATTTGTGCAGGCGAAGAGTTTTCAACCAGGCTGGAACATCTGTGATATGAAAAGGTGATGTAAACTCTTCTTTCATTTTCGTCTGTCTAGTTTTTTAACGCTTTATCATTATCTAACGAACCTCGCATTCCACTGCTGAGAGTCCGAGTCGAGGCTTCGTCAAGTCGACCCTCGCTGCCACTGCTCGCACACGAACTTTGCGGACTCAAGGGTCCTAGTCCAATGAGACTGCCTATTGAATGAATAAAATTATACAACTTCATTGCATTATTGTTTCTCTTCATTGGCGCAAATCAAACACCCTTTTCTAGACTGATGAGTGAGGATGTTTTTTTTTTGTTTTTCGTGTTACCGATAATAATTTTTAATCACAGGGAAGAAGCATATTTGAATTTAGAGTAGAACGTACTAGAATTATCGCCGGAGACACTGAAACTTCGCGGCTTGTGTCTAGTCGTATTATTTGTATTGTTGCTCCTTTCAACGATTTCCAGATGATTCGGAGGTGCGACAGGTGGAGTCAAACTGTTGGAACGACGTTGCCTGCTAACTGGTACTGGGAATGGCACGCTGTAACTCTGACCAAGTTGCGAATTGAACAAACTCGATTGTTTGTTCTGTTGCTGCTGCTGTATTTGCTGCTGCTGTAATTCTCGCTGTTTCGATGCTCGTTGCCACGTCGTATCCCACCTAAATTACCACCGAAAATAACTGCTTCAAAACTCCACTCAAAGTCAAATTTTACAATTCGAATCTTTTACTGTCGTGTTCATGGGGTTTTCAAGCGTTTTTCAATATACCGTTTTAAACGATAACTCAATGGCACGCAAAATTGAATAAATTGAAAAAAAATTTTTTTTTTTAAATTCTAAGTTTTCATCTGTATTGGTTCTGTTTCTTCCACAATGCTGACCTAGCAGAGTTATTGGTGTATTCCTCAAGACTATTGATCGGCGGTGACGTGCTAATTTTCTCCTCGATGTGCCTCAGCCATTGTGTGAGCGGACGTCTGTCTTGACTAGTTATGGCTGGATGTATGAGAGTATATCCGAGCAATTGTTGCACCTGTTCAATGTACAAACCCGAATTCGAGCACTGGTTTACGAGCTCGGGTATCGCTGCCAAATAGCATTGTTTGCACTCGACGTCACCAGGACGTAGCAGGGGTAGATGCGTGAGCAATTGGTTTATCGCTACCTCCGTTGGTTCCGAAAGTAATGAATTTATGAAAGCTGTTCCCGAAAAATAGAAAGATCCAAATTATTATCATAGAAATTAAAAATACGTTTTGAAAAGTTATTCAGTTTCCTCTGTTGACCGATTAATTAAATAGAGATTGAATAAAAATGATAAATTGCTACAATAATAAATCACGAGGACGTTTGGTTCTTCTTTTGCCCCTCTAATTGCTTCTATTAAACATTTGTTGTCTTTTTGTTTTTATCGTTGCTCACCAGGATTGTTGGCGTTGGATTCTTGTCTGTCGAGTTCAGAAACCGCGTGCAAAGAGTGATGCACCGCCTGAGCCAAAAATCTAGCTTGCACAGCTGGGATACGTCGAAGTAGAGCATAAAGAACTACTGTTTGCTCGCATTCGTTCCACTGCGAAAAGACACGTGTCAATTCGCTCACTTGCTCGCTGAACAATGCTCCTGGAGACCACTTCATGTTGTCTCTTCTGTTCTTTACTCTTTTCTGTCGATAACCCCTCAATGTTGTATTTTCTCCAACTACGAGTCTCTCTACCTCCCACCAGTTCTTTACGTAGATTTTAATTCAACTTTTTTTTAAATCTCAAAGTTCAAGTGTCATTGTTAATTTTTTTGAAGGCGCCCACAGGATCCTGCAAGAGAAACATACAAAATTTATTTGTTATGATTTATAAGTTTGTTTAAGAAACTTGAAAATCGAAAAAAAAGAAACATTTACTACAGCCTATTGTTTTTCACGAAAAAGATCATTTCTATGATTTTTTGGATAAAAACTATCATAAGGTGTTTTAAAAACAGGGATAAAATATGATAAAATTTATAATATTATATTTGTCAAAAAATGAAACGCATAAAAATTAAATGAATTTTGATGGACAATGGGCCAACAATGTTCGTATTCATATGGAAAAACGGCTTGTCAACTGCTTCGAAAAAACAACGGAAATCCAAACATCAACAATAAAACAAAAGGCTAGTAAAAAATAACAACACGAAGCCTGATCCAAAATGGCGGCGGAAACTCGATAAGCCTGTACAAACACCAATAACGACGAGAATCTTATTAAAATTAGTCAAATCTGCGAAGATTGTACAGTAATTTGAAAATAACTGCAGAATCTGAATATTATTTCGAGACATCCAAGTCGAATTCAGTTATCAAACATTACAAAATGTCTTCAAGGACGCCGCGAAACACCAGGAGGGAAAAAAAGTATACATGTATATACGAATCCCTTGAACCAAAATAATAAGGGGAATAACATCACCAATCCACGAACACAAAATTCAACAGAATAACGTGATAAAAAATACATAGACTTCGTTATATTCTGCGTTTCCGTTGAACACATGAAAATTTCGGTCGAGATACAGCCCCCTTCCCTTTCTATCGAAAACAAAACTGGGATCTGAACAAAAACGCGCAAATGTATATCTGTATGGATGACTTCTCCTACTAATGTATATGTATATATATGTTGGAACGACGCACCGCAGGTCATTCGCACCGCGAGCGCGAAACTTCCATGTTGTGTTGTCGTAGGTACGGCCACACGCATATATAGGTATACACAGACAAACGCACGTATATAGATATAGCAATTAGTGGCTATTAGAGTTGTGCTTCGATTTCGTACAGTTTTTTACCCCAAACATATTCTTTGTAGGGAAAAAGCTTACAGAGTCGAAAATTTAGCAAAATTCGCGTTTCCTTGTTCTTTTCCGACCCACAACCGTCCACGGCCCCCCACGTTTGCGTCGCGATAAGAATTCCGATGAGGTCAAGTTTGTTTACCCCGAGTTGGGTGTATTTATAGCTCGCCTGGCATGATCCATCGCACTCGCTATCCAACTGATACCTTTGTAAACCTGTCGCACAGTTCCCTATCCTCCTCCCAGCGTTTCCAGCCCCGTTTTCGTGTTCAAGGTAAAAAAAAATCCCACTGGATATGAGTTGATAAAATGTGCGGTATTTTTTTAGAGGGACATGAGAGTTTTCTTCTCGGGGCTTTCACGTAAGCTTCGCCAAGTTGGCTCAGCGCCACTAAACTGGGAAGGGAAAGAGTTCACGGGTTCAAGGGGCGCGGGGGGCCAAGCCGCTAGAGGGCGACATCGCCGGGTCTCGCGTCCCTAACATCCACTCATGAAGAAAACAATTTTTTGGTTCAGAATTATTTTCAGGCACGACGTAGGTAAATGAATTTTCATAGTTCCGGGAATGTTTGAATTTTTCATAATTATTCATCGGTCAGGCCAATGCGCCTCTTTTTTTGATGCCACAGATATGTACCCGAAGTTAAACTCTTCGTCCTCCCCCCCCCCCCCCCCCCTCGACGAGCCATCGAGTGTTTTTGTACAGTCAAGTCTTTTTATTTACCTTCGTTTCCGAGATTTTTCGTTTTGTTTACGTTTTCTTCGCCTCGGGATTTGATTTTCAGTTCCTCGTTTTACGAGGTTGCTTTCATTCGTTTTCTCGCCGATCGATCTTAACCACGCCGCGAGAAAAAAAATTTGAAACGAACACACCGTTACAGCATATTTCTAGAAATGTTCATTCAATCACACTTCCTTCCCGCACACGATGAAGCGCGCTTTAAACGTTATCCACCATACGTTTCGGTGGGCCTACGTGACCGCACTGGCTCCTCGCATCACCGATGAAACTATTATTTTTTTTCGCCTTTCACGAGGAAAGACAGAAAAGAGAGAGACAGAGAGAAAGTGAGAGAGCACTCCTCCCCACGAATCCCAGCAACTCCCATTCCGAGCGTCTACCAATCAAAACGTTTTTTTAGGATTCACGAACACGTCTACTTTTGTGCGCAATCCTTACAATTTTATATTGCGCAACTTTTTCACTCTGTTTACTTCCCATAGTTTTACTAGTGTTTCAAGAAAGAATCGAATGTAACACATATTTTCTAGGATATCAGACGACAAGTTATTTCGACTTGAGTTAATTAATGTAATCGCTTTCAAACTTCACTCATAATCCTGGTACTTCTTACTACAACACTCTCATTCGCTCATATCGACCAATGAAAGGGAATGCAAAAATTGGTCGAAACTTGAATCGTGAAACTAGATACTTAAAGATCAAAAAATTGAATGAAAATTATAATTTTAACATACAATATTTCGAATTACGCTAGCATATTCGAACTGACACCAGATTCTTCAAAATTTTTCATCAATTCATCCAACTGAATGTAAAATTCTTGCAGACAGATAAAAAAGGATTATAGGTACAAAATATAAATAGCTTTTAGTAAATAACAGTCTCAAGCACGGAAACACGTGTTTATTGAAAAAATATTAAAATAACGCGATCGTTTCACGACATTGTGCGGTGAGCGAATAAATACATTGCCGCAGACTTTTGTTGTCATCTGCGACAGAAGAACTTACTATTAGTTATTTTCTTATTGACCGCCATAACAGTTTTGGTTTTTTGGCATGAATTGTGTTATATTTTCAAAACCCACTATTTTTTAATGCAGTGGCGATTTAAAACTACATGATAAAAATATTTATAACGATCCTTGGTTGAAGAATCGAATTCCATAGGTTTTTTTTATTTGCCTCATTTTCCTAATTTTCATATATTTTCTCCCATCCCGTCGCTCTCAGTGACCAGAGCACGCTCCAAAATAACTCGTCCTTCCTTGTAGCGCTGATTATCGTCTGTTGCAAACTCATACACCCAGCCAAGCTTCGCATCACAATTTTTGCAACTGACGTCTCGTACCATATGACGTCCGGTTAACATAACTCTATCTTGGACTTCACTGTGAAACAAACAATATTTTTCCATATTTGTTCAAGTTTTATTTAGTAAGCAGCTATTATTAGTATAATGACTAACAAGTTCAGTTCCAATACATCAATGATTAATTAAGATCTTGAGAACTAAATTTCATGGAGTATCAAAGCGATTCGTGTAAAAAAAAATGCATTGTTGATTGTAAATGCTGTGGACAAGTCTTGACAGTTTTTTTGAAGTTGAATTCCCTTCTCCAGTTTGAGCATCAATTTTTCTGTAGGTCCAGTTAATTAAACTATACAAAGTTTTCACAGTACGTATTACGGCGTGACTGCATTATTAATCTCTGAATATTTTTATAAATTAGGATGAATCGATGTAGAAAATTAGGATAAAAACATTTCGCATTTGATCTTCACTGTACGTCAATATAACCTCAAAGTCCACCCAAAATAACCTAGAATGCTGAACTAAAACGAGATTTCAGACGTTTTTATACCTGTAATTAAGGTTGACAACTTTGTTAAATAAGAATGCGCGGCCCGTGGCTCCGGTGAATCTCGTGCTTATCAGATGTCCACGATTTGTCAGGTACGTGTCACAAGCATGACAAGAAAATAACCTCGTACCTCCCATATGTTCTAAAAAAATTACACCCATTTTGCTTTCAAATTCGATATACTTTTTTCAATCGAACTCCAAATCCTTAACAGTTTCTCGTTGATCGAGTTCAAATTATTATTCGCTGTGGCTATTCGCACCCTTTTTTCGTACGTTGCGTCGTACGTGGTCGTACGTCGCACGTTTGAGTCGTACGTCTAAAGCCGCGTTCGGAGAATCACTATTTACGCTAAAAATACAAGATATAGTAATATATCATTCAATGATAGCGTTAGCATTTGTAGCGCAACAGAGCAACGACTCTCTGAACGCGCCTTAAGGTGATCTATCACTTGCTTGCGTGGTGCTTGCGTGAGTGCGAGAGAGATAGCTGCAAAATGGTTACACGTTTTACTCGGACATCCTTGATTTTTTGAGAAAAATAAAAGTTACACCTTGTTCTCTAATAAAATGAGAATAGCGTGTAACTCATATTTTCTTTCCAATATCAACCTACTCGGAATAAAACGTGCAACAGGATTTTTACCGACTGAACAACTGATAAATCACCTTAAGCGTGCATCTTACGTATATATAGTCCAGTCAATGCAGGAATCGAGCAACTTTCAAGGGGAAATCTGCAAACTTGATTTAAGACTAATTTGATGACGCTGAATCGAATGGCGTAGATTATTTTGCGATCAACCCCCGGCAACATCATAAGCAAAATATGGTCATCGACGTACATCTCGTAAATTATGATCAATTCGGACCTTTATTTCTCCTAGACCCAAGCGCTTGTTTGTGACTGGCCATTTCCGTTGGATCCAGCACGTAATTGGATTTTTCTGGACAAATTTTACCTGGACTCTCTCAATTACCTTCAATTAAAGCTGAATTTTGAACTTGTTTTGCTTAATTAAATCTTGCCTCGTATCAAAATGAAATTAATTGTGGTGTTGGAACATAAAATGAATGTAATTATAAGAAAAAAGTTTTTCTTTATAAAGCAATAGTTTTCACGCCGGGCCACGGAGAGTCGCGTCGAGCGGCTAAGTACGCGTGGCGCGAGATTCAAATGAGACATTTTATGTGAAATGAAAAGGAAGTGCCGTTTCAATATATATGCCATATCAACACCTCTTATAACCATAATTCTAACGTGCTGTATTACCTCAATTTCCCAATTGATGATCATATCGTAACCTCAATTATTTTAGGCTGCATAAATGAAATGAATTTTGCGCAACAATTTAGCTATTTAGCTAAATTTGGTGAATATCCCTCGATGTCAGTCATGGAGTGCAAAGATCAAAACCCCCAAGAAAATTTTTTTATTTTCGTAATTGTTTTCAGTATTAATAACATTTTTTGGGAAGAAGAATAATAAAAAGATACAAAATGTATTGAAAATTTTTTTATTTTTGATCAGCTTTCAATTTTATTCAGTTGATAATTTCGCATGTTTAAATTCATCGATGAATGTTTTTTTTTTTCATTATTAGTTGGAAATTCGTATAAATAAATTATCTCGATAAATGGCCAAACATATAATTTGTAAAATGAAATTTAACAACAAATCAGCATAACTAACATTGCGCAAACATCACTTCGCACTATCATAAATCTTGAGAAAATTGGTGATTCATTCGTTGTAGAGTCAAAATATTGGCCGCTCGGGAAGCAATCACGATCAGTCAATTCACGAGACGTTTTCTCATTCCCACTAGAAGAACGACCTCCACATAATCTACATTTCGAATTTCGTTTTCTGTAAGTAAAATTGAAAACATGTTTTAGTTTTAAGTTTCTTCCTATGCAAATATGAGAATGACATTATGTTTTTTGATAAAATTTTTACATTTCTTTATAATCCAAACATTTTTGCATAAATTCACACGAAGAATTTTTACCCTGATGATGTAGACTGCACGGAGCTTACAGCTTTGCATTCTTACGCATTCTTTTTGATTTTATCCCATTTTCCCCCATCGACGTTGGAGCCTCTCGGCGGTTTCACCAAAGAGTAGCTGCAGAGCAATCTAAAAGTTTGGATGAAGAATTTTGGGTCCGGATGGTCATTGCTGCCGCCTGCGTTACGCATCATACCAAAAAATCTCTGAAAAAATATGTTGATAAATTGCATTATTCCCTGACGGTCCAAGAAGAGTATTATAGTAGAATACAGTAGGATTATTGCTCAATCAATGAGAAAAATAGTTCTAGCCAAATATTAATAGGTTTTAGCACTTTATTTAAAGATTGGAGGCATAGGAAGTAAAAAACACAACTCGTAACCTGCCTTCAAAGCGTCTTGATTTAAGGGGAGATATACACCTAGATGATCGAAAAAAGGTCATTTTTGCGAATTTTTCGTAGGAAAACTATTCGAAATTTCGGATTGAAGTTTGAACCAAATGAGAGTTTACACATACAAGAATATGTTCAATTTTTTTTTATTAAAAAATATAAAAAATATATAGAGATATCGCATGTTCTTTGGAGCGCGGTAAAAAAATCTGCTCACACGGTAGCCACTGTCGTTTGTTCAAAAATCATCTAAAACAAATAAACCAAAAAGATCATTAAACTGGATACTATAATCTAGTAGATGTGTCATAGCCGATTTTGAAAATATGGAGTTTTGACAAAATGGCGAACGTTTGAACATAAAGAACGATTTTTGAGCCCAAAATTAGTTATTTTGTATATAAAAAAAAAACTAGGCAACGAAAAAAAAAATCCTGTGACATATCTACTAGATAATGCTATACAGAATAAGCACACCAAATTTTAAGTCAATCGGTTTATTCGTTTTCGAGAAATTTTGGGTATCGATTTGAAAAACGTGGTTTCGAGAAAAACGCGTTTGAAAATTCAGGAATGAATAAATGTTAAGATTTGTCCACTTACATGGAATCATCCATATACCAGTCCCATAGTGCAGGTCGTCTACGGTCAACGCCATGTTCATGGCTTCCAAATTTTGTTAGCGGCGCCGTATTCGACCTTTTTTGTTTGTAACTGCGCTGGCTATTTTCAATATCTATTCGCAAACGAAAATTTTGTGTATTGCACTTATTGGTATAACTCTCTTATTTATCGAGGTATTGCTTTACCGTTTTGAAAAGATATTCTTGAGACCACAATCTTGAAGAAAATGGAAAAAAAAATCCATTTTTTCCGAACATCTAGGTGTATATTTCCCCTTAAACGTGCTGTCATGAGGTATTCGAAATTTGATTCTACGCGAAGGGCATCCAATATCTCAACGGTTGCACCCAGGGTTACTTTCAAGCCGTTCATGGTACTAGATGAAATTGGTATTTCTCTGCTCGGTACAGAGTCCTCCCAATTTTTCAAGTACGTAAGGAAACTTAAAATCGCTTTGTTCTGCAAGCAGGAACAAAGAAAAAATAGCAAACTTAGGAAACTTGAGGACCAGAACATTCAAAAAAAAGCAGTGTAGCAATGTACAAAAATAAAAGAATCAGTTGCGTTTAGAATAAAAGAAGGTTAAAAGAATCATGGAGCTATATTGTAGCCCTAATATAATAAAAGGTATCTGATGGTCAGCGAGAATCATTCCAACCAGGACTCGAAAGTCTAGTGAGTAGAAAATACATGCAGTAGAGAGAAAAACGAAAAAGTGCGAAAACCACGACCACGAACAATGCAAGAGTGAATAATTTTACGACGATTTTTGTATTACCAGCATGAAGATGAACAACATTGCGAGCTACTCCTCGCAAAATTCAACGATAGTGAATTGAATATGTGCGGCGGAACTGTTGAACATCAACCTTAATTCTTGCATTCTGTGAAAAAGACGAAAAATCTACAAATTGCGATGATTGTGGATCCATCGAAGATTATAGGCGATAATCGGAGAGCTGCTCTGCAAGTCTGTCAAAAGCTGCAAACAATTTGTCATTATAATACTGATTATTGATAAATAGCATACGACGATCTTGATGGTGTATTGTATGTGTATTTGGCATGTTCTTAGTCGCGTAATATTGATCACGGACAGTTATATTGGTACACGAAAGTGTTGAAATAGGTGAACAGCGTTCACGAATTGCGTAGCAAGAACTGGGGGTCCCGTACTCGTAAGAATCCCCAACTAAAAGGGAACCTTGTTAATTTAAAAAAAAAAGTACTTGGCACATGAAAATAAAACAAACAAAAAATTGAATAACTTTTTTTTTGAAATTTTGGTCGTCAATTCGTCATTATATTTTATGTTAACATCTTTAAGGCACATTTGAAATACAAATAATTATATTCTTGTACTTGCGTCGAAAAAAAAATCGAATTTTCTAACTTTCGAAAAAGAAAAATAATTAAAAATGAAAAGAAACGTGGAGTCGATAGAAAAATATGAAAAATTCCTTTAGCCAAAATCACAGTCTCTCACTTTCCTTCGTATTACGAATTTGTAAAAGTTACCTTTCTCATTTAGTTGCGTAACTTAAAAATTGCTGTTTGCTTTTTTTTTTTAGATATTTGCCATATAAATACTATATAAATATACACTCAGTTTTATGTATGTCAGTGGACTTTTTTTCGATATACATGTATATATAATATTATTTACGTACTTACATATTCATATGTTCCCATATATCTATATTAGGGTGATGCAAAAAAAAATCGGTTTTTTCTTTTTTTTTTTGGAGCTCCAGCGGAAATAGTTAATACATTAAAAAAAAGTAATTTTCCCAAACTTTCAGATTAAAAAAAAAATTTTAGATAATGCTCAAGCCACTTTTTGATATTTTCCTGTTTTCCCTCAAAAATCGCGGAGCAAAAATTTTCGTTTTGCTCTCATAGCATAAAGTGTTAGTGCTCCATGAAATTATAAATCTAATACAATTTTTTCACTCTCAAAAAAAATGTCAAGACTACCTCGCATAATTTATTTCTCCTTTTCTGTATATTTAGCTATAAATCATGAGATTAAAAGACGTGTGGAAATAGTTATTCTTGTTGTCCTTCCAAAAGAAAGGGCGAAAGTATTTTGCAAAAACAATTTTTCAAAATTTTGTCGAATTGAAATTCTCGGTTTCATTTCTATTTCTATTTCCATTTTTATTACAAAATAACATTTTTATACCAATATCAAAGTCTGATATTTTATCACAGAAGACGTTATAATTTGGGAATTTTCCAGTTTTCCCATTTGTTTTAAAAATTAGTAAAATATTTTGACTAAAATTTAATGAAAAATAGATGTAAGCTTATGAATACAAAATCGCAAGAATTTTTAATTCCGAACTGTTTTTTTACAATCAAAAACTATTTGAATTTGTACAGGAAGGCAACTTTGTACAATAGACCTATTTAGATCTTGTCAATTTAATTTTTTTTTAATTCGCGAAAATTACCAGACCGATTTTGGAAGTTTGATGAAAAATATTTGCGATTTTGAATCCATTAGTCTTCATTTTTTTCTAACAGAATTCGGTCAAAATATTTTACTAATTTTTATAACGCACAAGAAAACTATAAAATTCCCAAATTTTAACGTTTTCTGCATTGAAATATCAGACTTCGAAATAAAGAATTTGAATTCGGCAAAACACAGCTTTATTTGGTACGTTGTCATGTTTGTACGATGCCCTAGCAAGTTTTCGTGCATAAAAATATTTACATCTATGAAAAATACAGGAAAATTGAAATCAATCGCTTGAGAAAATACAAAAATCATTGTTATAACATGTAATATTGAAAAACTATGATTTTGCAAAGTACATTCACCTTTTCTATTGGAAGGAGGACAAGAATAATTATTTGTCTCATAATTTGTATCTAAATAATATATAGAAAAAAAAGAAACAAATTATGCAAGGTAGCCGTAAAATTTTTTTGAGGGTGACATAATTTTATTAGATTTATAATTTCATGGAGCACTAACACTTTCTACTATGAGAGCAAAAAAAAAAAATTTTTGCTCCGTGATTTTTGAGAGAAAACAGGAAAATATCGAAAAGTGGTTTGAGCACTATCTAAAATTTTTTTTAAAAATCTGAAATTTTGGGAAAATTACTTTTTTTGATGCACTAACGATGTCCGTTGGAGCTCCGAGAAAAAAAATATCAATTTTTTTTGCATCACCCTAATCTATATATATATATATATATATTGGCAACGTGAATTTCGTGTTACCGATTAAACTCCATAAAGTAGCGGACGTTAGGCATTTTTTACCATTCAACAGTGTTCGTGCACGAATCATTGTTTTTTTTTCCAACGTCCCTAACAATACTAATATTTTTTTTCAAAATTTATTCACATTCTGAACACCAAAGTTTTTTCCTTGCAAAGCGGCTTGAGTGATCATTTTTTGGCAATATCATTTCTGGGAATCGATACTGCCAATGATGATTAACGAAATACCTCATTCGAATGAAACCTTGATGTTTTTTTTTCTAATACGCATTCAATGAACAAAGTGACCAGTTTTTTTTTCCTTTGGTGCCTAATTCAAAGAATAAACATTTTTATTTGGTCCGCTCATCCAATCGCCAGTTATTTGATATATGTAAGTACGCATTCACATATATGGTTGAATATAAACTGCGCGTTTATATATTTTGATTATACAACTTTTTCTCGCGTTTTCGCGTAACGTAACACTGAATTTTTTTGTTTTCTTATTTCGACCATGACCTCCCAATGTGTGGGCTAATACTGTCCCTACTTCAATGTACAATGTACACCAAACACGCGTTAATAGAATATTCGTACAGAAAGAGTGTTCGAAAAACCGATCTATTGATAGAGTCGATGGATTGTAAAATTCCCAATGTAAAATCTTTGGAGATTTTTATCTCCGATTCACCGTTGCAAATGCGTATTAAATTAATGCCCCAACGATCACCGATCGGTTAAGACGACGCTTAGCAGAGGACCTATCATGAGTTCCCTCTGTTTCTTTGCAACGGTGCATCGGAGAATCCATAAGAACTATTTTCAGAATTAAGAGATTTGTCCCGTAGATAACTGAGATTTTTTTTTAACCCTGCGTACACTTTCTTGGAGACTATATAATAATATGTATGTACGTCTGTTTAATAAAAATCTGGATGAAGCGCCTTTCCATTGCAAAATAGCACAACGACGAATCATAGTTATTAGTATATTATAGTTATCAACGAGAATTGTCTAACATTTGATAAAAATGTCAATTTTATTGACGTCGTGCAATTTTGATGAAAATCGGCGAATCTTCAAAAATGCCCGATCGACCAAACGATTGTCAATTCCCGAGTAAATTCATCTGTGTAAATATTGCGTTCTCGATGTTAGAAAAATGGGAAAAGAAAACTTCATAACCGATCAAACAATTGGAGGAAACAATCCCGAAGCACCAGATTGCTCGTTTTGGCGAGCGCTTAAAAATTATTTACTTCTACTTTTGTTTATAAATATTAATAGGCATTTTTTTTTATAAATATATCCATGTCTGTATATGAACGTAAAAAACTATGACACGTGGTCCGTTCCACGGGCGTTTACTCATTTATCGATTTTTCTATCCCTGAAGTAAAAAATTCAAGTTATATCCTGTTTCTTCATTGTTTTCAATTATGTTTAGAAAATTTAGCTTCTGCTTCGTAAATCGTTATTACACGTTGAAAGTAAAATTATTTTCCATTACAGAAACCCAGAAACTTTTGTAACTGCAAAATTCAAATTTTGGAATCAAAAAATCAATATTCTTCTCGCCATAACCACTATCATGTTATTCCTAAAATTATTTAAAGTGGAAACATGTGATAATGAATTTTCTTCTTCTGTTGTCACAAGAAGTGTGATTTTTCTTTTAAAATATCCATTTCACGAAGACTGCAAGACTTAACGAAGCCAATGTATTGTTTTGGTTTGATGGAATTGGTTTTTAATTAGCGCTGCTTTCTCTTGGTTTTTTTCCATCTTAAATCCTCATTCATTTGGTCAATTTCGTGCGATTTGCCGCAATTTCAGCAAGGCACGCGAGTGCATCAAGATCTGGTGAAGCGCACCATGCTAATAATGGGAAAAAAATAACAAATATTTCAATGCATCAATTTTTCAACTCACTACAATAGCTCATTACATTTCCAAATGTAAGCATGCGGAACTCAAGTGAGCCCCAACTATGAATTTGTGCATTGATAAAAACTATAAAATCGAGATTGATTGATGAATTTACAAAGGTTATTAATATTGCATTTGACTCACGTTTGTTATCGGTCTGGTTTTTATCATTTTTTGAGACACTCGTTGCTGCAGTATTTCGTGTTATACTTTGTTTCCTGGCTTTTCGTTTTTGGCTTCCAACGAGGAGAGATTTGTCGGAATCTTCATGGGAATCGATGAATTCATTGATCGTTCCAGGTAAATCTCCGCTGACGTGACCCTGAAGCAACGAATTATGTTTTCCCACAGAAGAACTTATCTTTTGCGTGATTTTTTTCTTTTTCGTTCGTTGCTGCTTCTTCTTGCCCTGAAATTCTTCGAGGCTCAGCTCCGGTAAAGCCTCTATCTTTTTCTCCAAGTTAAAATCCCTTGAGGGTAAAAAAAATCGTCAAAAAAAATTTGTAACTGACGAGCGGTAATTTATTTTATTAGTCGATTACTTACTCAGCCTTGAACCTTTTATATGATGGCCACTCGCTATAATTGTGGTGTGACTCGGCACCTTCGGTTTCGGTTTCCTCAGGTTTTGATGCTTCTAATTTACCTTCGGCACTGAAATTATGATTTTTTTTTCAACAAAATAATAATTTTTGGTCATCTCTAAAATAGCCGAACATCTTTTTTTACCTCTCAACAAGATGTTCCAAATCACTGCGTGTACTATTTGCACCTTCGCTGCTTAGAGAATCTGTTTTTTCACTCACGTTCGAAGAAATTGAGTTCCTTCTTTCCTTTGGTCGTTCTTCGTGACTGAGAACAGATTTAACACGAAATCCCATTACATTGTGTTTGGGGGAAATGATTTAAAACTGACAAGTGAAATTCATTACGTATTCAAAGTTCCTGGACGTCGTCGTTTTGGTTGATGACCTATTGCACCCACATTCCTTTGCTGTTCAGCCATTAATTGCTGATATCGTAAGCCTTTGCAGCTTCTTTCGGTTCGAAAATTATTTTCTTCTCCCGTTTCATTTTTCTCCTCCTCGTTCTGTTAAATAAGCGAAAATTTATTACCCCTCAAAAGCTATGGAAGGAAAAAACGATTTGGTGATTGGTAATGATCAATCGTAAATCAAATGTGATATGATGTTTTTGGGCCTCGAAATTCTAATCCCAAATTCAAAATTCATCATAGTTTAAATGAAATATTGAATAAAAAAAATTGTTGGAATTGAAGCAGATATCAACAATGAGGGTAAAGTAACTTCAATTCTGTGCCTCTTCGTATTCTTTACCAATTGATGATGTTCATTGTTGTTGGATTCTGTGTTGTTTAATTTCTCATTGCAAAAGAGATCGACAGTGCATTTCCTTCTCTGTTCGTTGTCAATTGGAACATCCGTGTACAGTTTTTTGGGACTTTCTGGAGCATTGTCTGCCAAATTTTGGGACTTTGATTCTTTGTTAGCCTCAACCTCTGTGGAATTTTTTTGAGGAGTGAAAAGAGAACTCAGACCCCCAATTTGAGTTTCATCAGCCAATTTTCCTGGCTGTATGGAAGCATCTTCTTCGGACGTAGTAGTTTTTTCATTGTTGATGCTGTCGTAATTGGATTCGTCCTCTAAATTTTCTTCGCTGACATCGATTTCTGATTTTTTATTTCGTGGTCTTGTTGTTAATGTTCGTAAAGGTGGGGCTGGTAATTTGTACCATTTGAAATCTGGATTTGCATTGAGAAACGCATCTTTATACTGTAAGGAAAATTGATCACAAGATTATTTCTCCACTTACTTTTTCCTCTCTCGAATCAACAAGTGCTGCATGACTTCTTTATTAACTTATTTTCATAAAAAATTGACAATTAATTGAGTCTCACATCTTGCGCCAAGTTGGTGTAATCACATTTCTGTTCCGGGCCTAGAGTGGCCCACCACTCACCAAGAACCCTGGTAACAGCTCTATTCTCCAAATTTGGGAAAGATTTTCTCACTGAACTTCGATGCTTTTTACAAAATATCAAAAATGCATTCATTGGCCTTCTGGCATGATGAGCTGGTTCTCTCAAATCCTGAATGTTCTGAAAAAAATGGTGACGATGACATTGGCAATGTTATGATTTGAAAATGCAAGGAGAACGAGGCATTTTTGATCCAACGTTCCATAAAAATCATTGATCTAACAAATAATCAATGAAAGATAGAGAAATTTTTTAATATTAATTCTTCCGATTCTTGTGATTAAGCATGCCAGAATCCTTGTTCTTTTGGTTGATGAGAATGGTGAAAAACTTGCTGTTAAATTCAATCAGAATTGGAAATTTAAAAAAAAGTTTTTTTCTAAACCTTTCATTTCCTAAAAACAAATTTTATTTGTATAAAATGAATTTGCTTTGAGATTGAAACGTCAAAGAATTATTTTGATATTAATGGCATTAGAAAGCATCAATTTATGATAGCTTGTGTTGGGGGAAAAAAATCTGATAACACACAAATAGTTTATCAAGCACTGATACTTTGACAATTGACGAATTTTTTTCGAAGCAGGGAGAAATTTCTAGCAGCTGTTGAAGATGTTTCAAAAAAATATTTTATCGAGTTCTATAAAGGGTATAGGTAAAAAAAAAATTGATTTTTCACAATTAAAAATAAATTTGCCAAAAAAATAATTACATTGCTACAATATTTCCGTGAAAGTTCGAACGAAAGCAGAAATCCGTTGTGACGGAACGATCTCAAGGTTAAAAAGAGCGGACAATGAAATCTTTGAATTTTCTACGTGTCTGAAACTCTTTATTATGACTTTTGACAGAAGGACGTCACTCAACGAAAACAATATTTGACGTCAGCAGATTCAGTACAGAATGGAGGGGAAAACAACGAAGATGCTGTAGAAAATTGATGGAATTTTAGAAATATCCAAATTTTTATTTACAGTTAGTGTCAAAAATAGGGATGGGAGAAAAATGATTTAACATTTGGCAGGTACGAACCTTGTGCTGTTGATCGTTGGCAGCCATTTTTGGATTTTACTTCACAATATTCACTTGAGGCGACGCATAATAAAAGATAAAACACTTGCTCGTGACTCAGTCGCGATTTCTCGATTCTTTTTTTTTTATTTCGTTGATGTGACTTTTGCGTTCTTGTCTATTATTTCGTGAATGACACTCTCACGAAATTTCTCAAGATTGACGATGGTTCACTCGTAATGATTTGACGAAACGAGATACTTTTCCGGAAAACTTCGCGACGTGATGAAAGACAGAATACCAACAGATGTTGTTCGTGACTCCAAGTCAAAAGATTAATTTTTCTTTCTCGGTCGATCGCTCTCACTCTCCTTTTCCTCTTTCTCACTCTCGTATGAAGAAATTATTGTTCCTTTTCCGATCTATATTCTATATTCCCTGGTTTTTATACGAACTCTTTTAATCGCAACCGGAAGTGGAATGAACCGTTTGTGATGTTCCGCCAATTATAGAGACGAACGAAACGTCAGAATTATTGAAAACAACGTCACTGCAGCTTGTTGCACGCGATATTCGATATGTCATGTGTGTCGTCTCTGTAGTGCTCTCCAGTGTTCGCTTGTTTCCAATTGTAGATTTTTTAAATAATTATACGAGTAAAACTTTGGTAACCTTCACTTGTCAGAAGTTTTTGTCACAAGTTGTCGGTTATCATTTTTTTACGAATAGTCTATTTTGTTTTTCTTTCTCTCTCACACACACACATTCTCGAAGTTTCAAATTCCATACGTTCCAAACATCTTATTACAGTACTGCCAATAATGCAGTTTGACGTTTTTGTTTTCGGTATAACAATCGAATCATCTATTTCATCAATGAATTTTTATTATTTTCTATGGGAAAATCGACAAATTTATACACAAATTAACAGTGACAGATTCGACTGTCTGACTGAAGCACAACCATCAGTTTTCTAAGGTTTTTGTCAAGGTCGTTGGCAGTCGTTGAAAAAATTGAGGGACGATAGCTGTGCATCTATTTCTCCCTTTTTTGTTAATTTGGTAGTGACATCTCTGGAATTGCATAAGTGTTAACCCTTTTACCGACTACAGGTAAATGTTTCGACTATATATATTTGATCAAAAAAATTCCTGAATTTCCAGAATAAATCATCATTATTTTATTTTTATCTTCAAATAATTGTAATCCTATAGTGTCGAAAATATTTTTTTTAAATTAACCCTATATACCTGGGTTGATTTTTAAAAAATTTTTCTGAGCACGTACAAATCCTCTGCTCTTGTTTTGAAGTCTTATTTTCCCGAGCGCACAAACCTCAAAGCGTGGTACATTGTAATGAACGTAACGAATCAAAATCAAACACTACACAAATACATTTTTTTGTAACAATCCTTTTTTGGTATCTCCGCCTCTCGTCATAAATTTTCATTGGTTCATATATAATATATGTAACCGTGTATTCTCATAGAAAAATGGCTTCCTGAATTCTTGTTTATCCGTCGACCAGTGAGAAAACAAGTTTCAGCATGTAATCGGAACTTTCGTTGGAAAAATTTTTATTATTACGAATCTTAATCAAGTTTTAACAGAAGCAAGATTCATGGAGACTTTTCCTACCGAATACGAGATTTTTCGTCTTGAGTGAAAGTGACGTCCAAATTTTTTGAGGTTAATTTATCTTTGGGAATCTCGATAACCTCCAAAAATGGCTGCTTCTTTGTCAGGTAAAATCTTTCATCGAATTTGACTAGTGATTTTGATTTTTTTTCTTTAGCTACGTTTTTCAATTGAATTGTTAACTATTTTGGAATTTCAACATTAAAGTATGCTATGCGGGATCGTTCCATGTTATGATCCAATCTAAATTGTCTTCGAATAGCTCATTAATGAAATTTAACACGTTTTTAATCAAACTGAACGAAGTTTCAGTTTTTAGTATTTTATTGACCAATGTATATGAAATGAGTAAATGATTACTCTGTATGATTCAACACAATTTTCATCAAAAATATAATTTAGAAAAGAAATTATTCTCAATAGTTGATCAAAACAATAATGAAAAATAGTTTATGGTTGTTGATTGAGTGAAATGTAAACTGGCTTTGCTACTTGCTCATAAGGCTATAGACAAAAATGAAACCATTGATTTCTCATAAACAGCATACTGGGTCAAATTTTTCCAAGGTGCTGGTTTCCCATTGGATGTAGCTACGAAACATGCCGTAGTATTTTCCAACAACCGTATAAAACCAGACATGTTGCCGGAATTGGATAAAGCCAGTTTGAAAGACATGGGAATAACGCTGATAGGAGATATGATAGCTATTTTAAGATACGCCAAGAAAGTAGTAGAAGCGATGACTTGCGAGAATTTTCTGGTTGATACAGAAGATGAGAAACCAGTGAAGAAAATTAAAGCGACAGTTCCGAGTCGCGAAATAGCTAAAAATGTAGTTGTCAAAACTTCGAATAAGAATATAGCAGGGAAAATGAAAAGCAGCCAAGAAGTCACGACAAAAGCTGTGCCAAAACCTGTTATTGTCAACAGTACAGCAAAAGCTGTGACGGTAAAGAAAAAAGTGACTCCGAGTCCTAGAGTTGTATCGGCAGTGACCAAAGAAATTGCCAAACCCGCTGTGGTTAAAAGAAAAATTGTTGCCGTCGTTTCGGAGAGCGAAAGTGACGAAATCACCGAAATCGACGACGACAACAAAGAAGATTGGATGAGGAAAAATGGTAAAAAGGTGAAAATGACGATCAGGGATGAGGATAAAGTTGGATACACGGTCATCATGCCCAAAGGAAGAACCATGCAAAGTCAACAAACTTTGAAAAAAATTACCGACCAAAAACGTACTGTTTTCGATCGCTTGGGCGATAGCTCTGTTACAAGCACAACCAATCCAGCAGAGAGCAATTCTACACCGACTTTCAATATCACCGGACTCGGTAATGAAAGTCTAAAAAGAACTTTCAGTGTTTTCACTCGTCTCGGGGACAAAGATGCCATAGAAACGGTGAAGAAAATAACTATCTCAAAAGAACCAGCGGATGTCTTCCGGCCTGGAATCCTTAAGACAACGAGACCTTCCTCCATCGGATCAACTAGTCTCTCTCTCAAACAAGAACCCATAGTTATAACGACAAAATCAATCGGTACTATGCATGCGGATCATGAAAAGAAGCAAAAGACTACAGCTAACATCAGACAACTCGTTAGGACCACAAAAAAAATAAGGCTAAACGAACCATCTTCGGCACTCAAGTCCTCTGCTAAGGTTACTATAAAAGGTAGCAGGCCAGGTAGCAAATTAGGTAAGAATCTCTCGTATTGTGGATACAAAAATTACAAGCTTGAAAGTATATTCTGCCTTCAGGAAGAAATTAATATGTAAAAAATAATTATTTTGTATTTCACAGCATCCGAAAGAGTCGGAATTGTACCGGCAAAAGCTCGTCTTGGACTCGGAGGCAACGCAGTGACAAAACAAGTCACGTTTGATCGGTTCGCAAAAGTGACTTCTTTCGAAAAGCCCGGAGTATTCAGTCGTTTGGGTTTCTGAGACGTTTTGGATTTAAAAAAACTATAGTCCAGTAATTTTTTCAACCTTTGATCACGATTGTTGTAATTCGTTTTTAACGTTTATTTTTCGTTGCTTTCTCCAAATGATTTCTCGTTGTATATAGTGGGAGGAATATTTGGAAAAGCTCCGCCACGTTTCATATTCCAGAAATTAACCATATTTTACGAATTTTCATTTCCATTTCATGATTGTTCTCTCTTAATGGGAAAAAGAAGTAACCAAACGTTTGACAGCGTACCTTAATGAGATGGTTCAGTTTTATTTGGAATTTGAGAGGACAGAAATATGTAATAGGATCAAGGTGAATGAAACAACTCTTTTATACGAAACTATATGTGCTCCGCAATGAATCATCTTTACTATGTATCAATTACGTACAAATACACGTAAACGTCATTTCCTATAAGTTTCTTAAAAAATCATAACAAATTTTGTTAATTATGGTTGACAAAATTCCAATAGAAAATCATTTTTTTCCTCCGAAATTGCTAAAGAGATATACACATTTTTTGCATAATTGTTCCTTTTTTGCAATTGTAAACATGTAAATGAAACAAACCATTAGGACAGTCTCGAAATTACGCCAAGCTACTTCTATTATTTTTTTCTAACATAATGTTTACTGTACAATGTTTTAAGCTCAATTGGTAATGGTACGCTTGCTTTCCTTTTTTTTTTTTATTTTTTTTTTATTGAATCGTTACGAGGATGGAAGTTGCGAACGGGCGATCGAGAGACTGGCCTGTCCGGTTTTTAAGGGCGGGCGCACAGAAAATTACCAATGAGCTTCACCGGTGATCGAAGATTATCGCAGAAAGTTGGTCCACGGCCTTCGTTGCCCTTTGGTTGTGCAGGCTGAAACTTAAATGTCCATTCGGATGAGAAATAAACTGTTTAACGATCCATCACGCCTACAGTGTCTTGTCTCGTTTGTATTTTCTTTTGTCGTGAAAAATTGACAAATTCTTGATGCAAGATTTTCATACTTATTGAAAGTTTTGTTTGAAACTCGACAATTTATGATAGATGCTCGAGGACACTGACGTTTTCGAATAATCAATGGTGGAACGATACATTTTCTTGTTTATACTCAACCTGTTCTTTTTTTGTGTAAACGATGCATTATTTATTGATAAATGCAAATATGGGGGAAGATTGCGGCTCCGAGACTAGTTCCAATTTTCACACTGAGACGACTGTAACCATTTCGAAAAACATGAATTATACTAGTAATTTAAGAAAATGCGTCAAACGAACCAAACCTTCGTTCAATTATTTATTTCCAATGATACTGATGTTATTACTCATGGAATTCAACTGATATTACAAAAATCAACTCAATACCGTAAAGCGATCCTAGTTTATAAAATTAGAATGTTCAATCTCGTAATTGTATGGGAGAATGAATAAAAAGGAATAAACAACAACGAATAGAATAAAAAAAAACGAAGGTTAGGTTTACAGAACAAAGTTGACGCCCACCTTTAGAACACAATTCCAAGTGCCACTTGATTCCCACCAAGTTTCGCCGCCCTGCAAAAATGAAACAATCTTTACAACCTCGGAGGAAAAAATGTTACACGTGTGTGTTTGACGAAGATAACAAGAGTCGGTGACACAAGTTTTTTTTACAATCTCTCTATGACACAGCTTACAAAATAATAATAATAATAATACAAAATTCATCGAAGTTTATATAAAAATATTGGGGCAATCGGAAGAGATAAGGTCTCCCAGAAAACGTGTCAGATGCGAGGCATTGACAATCGATTGGGCAGAAAAAAATAACAATAGCTGCGAGTAAGGTAAGAAAACAGTTTTTGATGTATTACGAAGAGCATGTGATAATGCGTATGGAGACGAAATACCGACCATTGAATGTGCGATACAAATCGCGTAATCGACCAAATTCGCAGAATATTATCAATCAAAGCGTTTCAAGGTAGACGAAGATGAACCTTGAGGAAATTCCATTTCCCAGTTCATTTTTTTTCACGAATCCTTGCATCACTCGATGGAATTGGCACTGTTGAGATGGCAAATGGAGCAAAACTCGAGGGAGATTTTTCCGGAATTGACGTGGAGACAAATGCCACTGTTGTCGAGGTTATCGAACAATTTCGTAGAATCATAAGTCTCAAGATCCTGAGAAAGATTTTCGTCGAAATTATCGACGGAGTTGAATATGTCCTCGTCGAATGGTGGCAAGCGATCAAGTTCAAGGTCAAAGCTGTCCTTGAAGATGAAACTTTCGTTGTTACCGAGATAGGGATGATTTTCGTTGTTATCGATTGAGTAAGAATTTTCTTCGGAGCTATCTCGTGACGAATTGGTATAAGTGTGATCAGAATCACCACCAATGGTTGAAAGTCTATTCCTCATTCCGGCAGCAGTTTCTTCGCAGCGTTTTCCTCCCCCGCACTTGCCACCGGCACTTTCCAATTTCCCGTTCCATTCACTCGCGGTCCGCAGCTGTTTTGAGTATCCGCTCTCTGCGCATTTTCGATTCGATCGAATCTCGCTTCCTGCTGCAGCTCTTCGGGTCGATAACGATTCATTCATCGACCGCAAGAGATTTGTTATGCTGCTGCTGTTGTTCAGAACGTTACGAAGGTATGAAACCTCACCCTTCAAACGCTTCAAATCGATGTTCTGACGTTGTATCGTGTTTGCCAAATTTTTATTCTCTTGCTTAAAAAATGCTAATTTGTTCTCTATTTTCTCCAGGTATTCTTTCTTCCGACGACGATTCTCTCGCGCTAAAAGCGCATTCCTGTTTAGACACGGTCGTTTGGTGGTTCCTCGACTCCCACCCCCGCGGCAATTTCTCCCACCTGACAAAACTGATCCCTCGTTTTTAGACTGCCCCGAGCGACTGTTTGACATAATTTCATAATCCATATCACTCTGATCATTGTTCACGCTCTCCTCATCCTCCGAACTAGTGTACTCTCGCATCGCAACCAAAGAAGTCAGATTTATATAGAAGCCCAGTTCTTATGGGCGGCTTGAAGACAAACTTTCTGCGACCCAAACTGCCGCTCTGCGGCGCGGCGTTCGCTTGTGACGTCACTAGCGAACAGCTGTCACGGAGGTGGGGAAGTTAGAATGTTGTTTCTCTCTCACACATTAAATGGCCAAAAGATGCTTGGCCTAAGCGCGTGGGGTCGAGGGATCGAATCCTACATTTCGATATTTTTTTTTTGTGTATACTTATATAAATATCAGCGAGCACTTCTCTTTATAATATAATTTTTGGAAACTATAAATATCGTTAAAACAATAAATAAATCACGGGTAATTTGGACAAGCAGTATGAGCTCGATCTGGGATCGAGTGTTCAAGTCCTGTTTATTTTTTTTTTTTTTTCGAGTCCACAACAGACTATACCCGTGAAGCAGCTGAAAAATCATAGAAATATTTGAGTAGAAATTTAAAGGATGAGAAAACTCTTTGACTGGAAATAAAAGAATATTAGATAGCGATCTAGATTTTTTTTAATGCACTTACTCGTATGCATATGTGATTCGAATGTGCAGTTTTCTCATGTAATTCGATCAGTTATTTATTCACGTAGTCAGGATTATTGATGCTTGAGTTTGAAATGTTTCCGTATTAGAGAATTTCGTGAATTTAAAATGGAAAAAAATTCGATCATAGCTAGAATTTGGTAAACACCGATTTGACAAGAACAAATCTTGAGTTAACAGCCCAATAATATTCATGACATGAGATTTTTTTTTCCAGAATCAACTATATATCTTTTTAAAAATTTCTGAAAAAATTCCTGTAAATTTTTGTGAATATTGATGTTATTTCTGAGACGTTGAATGAACGATTCCTGGAATACCGTCATATGAAAAAATTGAAGAAGATCGATAGTAACAAGAATAGAAAAAAATTCAGCATAGGTCAGAAGAACTACATTTATTTATGCAACGAAAGGGATATTTTTGTATAAAAAGGGTCTGTCCCTGTGTGTGAATGTGATTGTTTTCGAAACTTGGTATAAAGCAAGCATATAGTTGTTTCGTGTACCCACTCTCAGTTAATTTGAGTTCACGTATAGCAGTGTTATTGAAAAATAGACAGTGCATTTTAGAGTTTTTTTTTAAAGAAAAAAAACATGCGTGAGCTAAAATTATTCAATGGAAACCACGGGAAGGTGGTGGGTGTCTTCCATCAGGACAGGGAGGATGTACTGGAGAGGGAGGGTGGGAATGAGAATTCAATGAAAGTGTTAAAGAGTTTTCCCAGAAAAAAAGAAAAAATTGTAGAAAAAAAACGGTCAACTTTTTTTTAAAAGGATTTTGAAGAAATAATGCTCTTACATGCTGGGAACAGTAGGATCACTCTTTAACACAGGAAGTTTTTGAGAACCTTTACCAGGTTACAAAACAAACCTTAACGATAAAAAAGTAAACGATATTAAAAGTTTTCAGTTAGGTTACAACAAGAACAGCTTTTCTGACTAGAAATCGTTAACGTAAATCAAGTTTAAATAAAGAACCCATGCAAAACTTCAATCAGATCTTATATCTTATATAAAAATTTTTCTCAAAAAATGAAAATGTGGACTAGTTTTGAAAATCACTTCAAAAGTACCATTAAAAAAAAATATTTGACTAGAATTGTAAATAAAACGTATCCCTGAAAAAAAATATCGCTTTAAGCTTTGAATAAATCATAAATCTGAAAGAAAATCTTTGTTAGGGATGTGAAAAAGCATACTATGGCTTTGAATAAGTAAAAAAATATATTTAGCCTAAAAAAGTTGGGACATTGAAGCTTACATCTTTGAAATGCTACGTTTCAAAAAAGTTTAAACCATTTTGGATACTTCTAAAATGAAAAGTTTATAAAGTGCAAATCATTCAATATTGAATCTTATATATTCACTGAGCAAATCCCATAGAGAAAAAAAAATTTGTAATAAAAATGGAAGGAAAAAAATTTAATCTATCATTGTAATTTACTTTATTACGCGTTTTATTATCCGTAATTTACTTTATTACAATAAATGGAAACAATTTAGTTGGAAATAAAGTGAAAAAAATGATTTTTCTTTCATGGCAAATTTATCAAATCGACAAAATTGGGCTCGATCATTTTTTTGAAATCCCAATGCCAAAAAAATTAGAAATTAAAATGAATTCTGCTAGATATATACTACCTGAAAAAAAAAAACTGCAATAGCGAAACTAAATCTAATTTTCGTATAAATCACTGAAAAATGATGCTGAAGTTTCCAATGTTGGAGTCCAACGAAATGAATGAAAAAAACGTTTTTAATTCACCAATTTTTTATTTCACGAATTGTTGGTACAGCTTGAAAAACTACGAATCGCAAATTTGGCAGGGAACAAAATAGGAGAATTACTGGAATTATTGGAGTTTTTTTCGATCATTTCGTTGGACTCCAACGTTGGAAACTTCAGCGTCATACCGAAAATACATTTTTCTGTTTGAAAACAATTTTGAGGAAAATAATATAATTCAAATTAATTGAATTTATATCTAAAAAGTTATAATTTTATTGAAAAAATGTTCATTTAAAAAAGATGTTTATTTAGAAAGAAAAAAAAATGCATCATCATACGAGATTCGAACCCTAGACCTTCTAGACGGTAAACGTGGATGGTAACCACCTGACCACGCTAGTACTTATACAGAGTAAGAATTGTTACTTCGTCATAAGTCGTGAGAAGGCTTGAGGTTTAAGGGTTATGATTTGTTTAAAATTTGAGTCACACCGTCACTAATTTTTGTTTTCATACATTTGTGAAATCGAATGTATCGACGTTCAGTTAAATCGAACTGAACAAAAAAACTGTTCTCCGCGGTTTCTCACCACACACGTACACGTATAACAACATTCGCGATATTCAATATTCGTTGAATTTACGGTTAATTTGGTCGCATTTCAAAGAATATACTAATTGGAGACAATAATAACTATGAAATACTTTATTTTTTGATATCTCCTCCTTTCTCGAAGATATAATCACAAAATGTCATCCAATAGCTTACATTGTTTCATTATTTTTCCTTTATCAAAACAAACTCACGCTTCTCTCTCCTTCGGAAAACGATGAAACGTCAATTCCGGATTTTTCCTCTTGGAGTTTCTACATCCTTGATATAAACACAAGGCGTTAGACGGCATTTTCACTACATATAATTAAAGATCCGAAAATTTAAAGGGACCGGCACGACAAAGCGCTGACTCAAAACACACAATGGCGGTTAGAAAGTGAGGGGTGAGCGCAAGCCTGACGTCACAGCCTGACGTCACGTGTCCCCAGCGTATAAGCCCATGAGAGAGAGTGAGAGCGAGAACGGTATGCCGACGGCAGCGCCGCTGGATACGAACTAACGCTGGGGACATGTCCCCACTAAAATCGGCACAAAATTTCCTGAAGGACTGGACTTCTATCTAAACATCTGACTTCTTTGTCGCAACGTTTTTAACGCGTTTCAATGACATGGCGGCCGCGACCAACTGTGCCTCCGCGATTTTCCAAAAAAATAAACTGTTTCGCAATCTTCCCGTTATTCAATGTACGTCGACGACTACTCACTTTTCTCAATTCGTGTGGATCGGATGTTCTTAAATTCAGAGATATTATTTGATATCAAGATAATTGCACTACGAAACTTGGATGATTGTTGCGACGTTGACACGTCAACAGGAAAACACTCTGTGCTGTGCGCTGTCGCGCTCTGTGCTGCCCTGCGCCTGCAATCCCTGCAATATGGAATCGGAGCGATCGACGCGACGCGGCGACTATTCCAGAAAGTTCGGTCACATGTGACGGTTTCAAATCAAAATGTTGGCGGGCAAATTCAAATGAAATTGATTAAATTTACGATTCAGACACTTTTTCATTCAACGGATGAAATTTTTTATTCGAGTAAAACCCTTTGCACAATCTTAAACTCATCGCCCACGTTTCAGGGGTATCCCATCTTTATGATATCAATGGAACATAATATTTTTTAATTTTCGTATCGCATCGTTGTGCAGAGTACGCAAATGTATGTATATATATTTAAATTATGAGGCAATAATTTAGTCCGGATGGAAAAAAAAAATTGAAATTCCAGTGGAAATTAAGGATATCGTTGAACAATAAAATGGGTCACAATTTCATAACTTTTTCCTTATTAAAATAGCAAATAACTCTGCTTTCACCACACATGCGCCGAAAGTTCAATTTTTCGAAATCGTTGAATTTTTGGTGCATTTGTGGTGAAAAATAGTATACACTCCATGGGAGTGAAATTAGACCACCTCGCCTTCGGCTCGGGTGACAATTCTGCCCGCTGTTTGAAGTAGTCTACTTTCCCTCCCTAGGTGTGTAATATACTATTTTCAATGATCAAAGCAGTCTGACTGGGAGATCAGAGGTTCGGGAGGAAAAAACAATTGCCTCATTCGGTAAATACATACGTATATATATATATATATATATTAATATACATTTAAATATACATTTCAGTATTCGCGTGGATTCGTATAGAAATATAATCTGAAATAATCCTAAGACTATTTAGTTGTTGAATAATGTCACTAGATGTGTGACTAAAATTTTTTTCTCATTTTTTTCCTTTAAACTCGGCACACATTGCACATCTTTTCGCAGGAATGAAAGAATAGTTTTGTATAATTGGAAATTCTTTTTCATGTATATTATAGATATCCAGAAAATACGTAAAGACACACACGCGCTCCGCTTGTTTTTCCGCACTAGGGACGTTTTTCTAAATTATCGGGATCGTGGTGTTTTTTTTTTTTTTCAAATTTTTTTTATAATGAACAAATTATGGACTAAAGACTGCTGGATATGTCATAAAGGCGATGATCAACTACGTCTACATAAGTTTGGTCCAATTTTTCTCGTAACACGAACACTTTTTAATTTTTCTTGTTTTCGCAGCTCGTTCTTTTTTTTCGTTAGTTTCGTCGATTTATTCCAAAGCACAACGATTTTTTTTATGATTAATGTACAATTAATATATAATACTATTTAGGCTGGATCGGTCGAAGCAACAATCGCCCCTTTGCGGATGCTTTATTCTCTTATAACTTTTTTCTTCTATATTAATTTTTTTTTACAACACGTGTCACGAGATAATCCAACCGTTCGCTAAGCGGAGGAATCATCCGGATAATTCACGTGGAAACTTAACGAAGGATATTGGAAATATCGATCGGTTGATTAAAACAGGTCTGTGGGAAGGGAACGACGTTAAATATGACGCGATCGTTTTCTCGCATTTCTTAATACCTGTGTATCCGTGTCAGCTCGAATTATATAACGTAAACCAACAAACGAATTTTGAGTACAAAAGCACCGTTGTGGATTGAATTCCTCCGAAAAGTAATCAATTTTTAGAGTTACCACCAATCCATTCTTCAAATCATAAAATCTTAGCCCTTGGAGCAGCTCGAAAAGCGAGTCATCTCAAAATCGATTCGAATACGTGCAACTTTCGAAAACTCGACCTTCGCTTTTCATGCGGCTCTCTGTAGTACCAAACACTGTCGTTAAAAAAATAGTGTTTCGAAATTTTGTTGTAGGAAATTTCACGTCCCTCCAAACTCTTGTACGGTTTCAAGTTTTCATCGCACGAGTCATCCAACCTGGGGTGTATGATTCCGCGGTACATCGGCGAAGGGGAGAAAACGAATGGCGCCATCGAGGCTTTTGTCTTTTGGAAGTTTCGTAATAACAACAATATATAGACTATTTTCTTATCCACGTTAAAAACGTCCTTTCTCTCTCTCTCTCTCTCTCTCTCTCTTTCTCTTGACCTCTCTGCTCTGTCTCTCGAAACGAGGTTCAGAGTCTCTTATTGTTTTCCGTTTGTACTTATAATCTATGTCTCTTACTTGGCTCTCTCCTCGTCGCGGTTAAACGCCACCTACGGCATATATATTTAAGTACATTGATTTATTGCACTATTTTTACTCTTCTCTCTCCCATTCTTATTTGCATATTTTTCCTTTTAATACTTTGCAGCCTTTACTTGGAGGCAACGAGCCTCGTGATCGCTTCCATCTCGTATTCGGACTCGTGGACTCGAAGCTTCCTTCTTCTTTTCTCATCCAAATAACAGACTTCGGCTTCGTCCTCATCTTCCTCGTCATCTTCCTCCGCGTCTTGTTCAACGAAGGGACCGCATCTCGGAAAGGTCCATCTCTTGTTCGAAAGATTGTAATCCCGCGCGCGAGCTATTTCCATGGCTCGACGCTTCTCCGCGTGCCGTCACAGCTTCGTATGCTTCACGCTGTCCGTCCAATAATTTTGTATTGTCATCGCCTCGAGCGAATTTAGGAACGAATCATTGTCCAGGCTGTACATCTCTTCGGAATTGTCCTTCGGAATTCAAGTAAGAACGGTGTCAAAGTTCAACATCGAGCAATTTATTTATTTATTGTTAAAATAAAATAAAACTTACTCGTATCGTCGAATCGTCGATGTAACCGGAACTATCGGGATTGCTGCATTTGTCACTGTTCAGAGTCTGCGGTGGATTGAGATACTTGCGTCTGCGAAAAAAAAATATAAAAAAATGCCAAGTGTAGACGAGGAGTTATTTCATGTTTTTATTATATTATATTCCGTCGAAAAGAAAGGTTTTATAATGTACCTGTACATTATAAAACCGAGACTGGCCATCGTGCTGAGTAAAACGATTGTGGCGAGACAACTTCCGGTTATGGCCGCGATATCGACGATGGACGGCGACGACGATGTCTCGATTTCCCGATTAACGCTCTCAGCCTCAAGGAGAACCTGATTGACGTTTACATCGGAAGCTCGATCCTCCGCCTCCTCCTGCTCCTCCCTGTCGTCTCTTTGAAAATCGCTCGAAAAGGCGTTTCTCGCTCTACTCAGCCGCGTCGATTCGCTGATCCCGGCTGTAAGAAAATCTCAAAAGATTCGTCGAATACAGCAGCTTGTTCGTCTTTCAATTGTGTTTTCCCATCAACATTTTAATCAGCGGGTATATAAAAAGAAAGGAGAGAGAAATGCCAAGTAGCATCGAGAAGAACGACGTGTGGGGGAATACCTTGAAGAATGGAGGCTGCGGTGGCGGAAAGTCTCGGTTCGGCAAGTTCTTGATCGATTTCGATGTCCTCGGAGCCATTGAAAGTTCTGGTGGTAAAATGTTGGCGGTTGACGGTGGTGATGCTTCTGGTGCTATTGACAACGAGTTTGATTCTGGCCCCTTCGATGCGCAGCGGTAAAACGGTTAAATCTTTATTTTCTTGATCGCGGCTTTTGGAGCTAAAATTTTTGAGAGCCTCCGATCGGCCGGTCGGATTGTCATTTTTCTTCTTTCTTCTTTCGGGAGTTTTGCTGGTGGTGAGTAACCAGGTTATTTGACTGTCGTTCTCACCGCCGGAGTATTCGACGACCGAGGAAAGCTTCCTCGTGGTCGATTCGAGCCCGGCCCCATCGAGGCGATGATCGCTGTTCGCCGATGCGAAATTCGCCTTGGACGGCGAGTCGTACGAACTTATGGCCTTGGCAACGCGGAAACTCCCGACCGTCGTCCCGGGCTCGATTCCCGCGCTCTCCATAATCGACGACGCCTCACCGTTCCTCCTCGATGCCGGCTGTTGCTCTATTCTCGGATCCTGGGTCGTCGATGGTAACGGGCTCGCCAGTAATAAGCCTGGCAACGCATCATTATACATTTAAACAAAAGCATCCTTTCCAGGGACCAATATTTAAACTTTCATTCCTATCGCCTCTGGAGGCGTAATAAAAAATTTCCGGGCGGGTAAATAACTCACCGGCCAGTTGTGCGGTAACCCAGAACCAGTGCATCCACCAGTGAAGCGTCATCGCGTCATCCGTAAGCTCGCGCACTGCTGCTGTTCGGACAAGACAAACAAGACAAAACATAATTGGATCGAGCTCGATAAGTCGAATAGATTGGAATCTTATCGCGGCGGCGATACGTATCCGCTTCGCCGTCGATTGCGGCTAAGAGAAAGTTGCGAATTTTAAGAATCGCTCGTTATTGCTTTACTTTCGAAACGGCAGCTCGAAAATCCGAGGAAACTATATTAATCGATGCGGAACGTCGCGCTTATCGGGATATTCATCATCGATTCCTCGTCCACGCTTATCTCTCTCGGCTCGCTCGTAGATATCGATACACATTTATGTATACGACCTCCCCGCGCAGACTCGCCAGAAGCACTGCTCTTTAAGCAAATCGTGCCTCTCGCAGGTGTCGTATCCAGTTGCGCAACTCTATTTTTTTTCTTTCCTTCTACTTTGACGCACAAATAATAATAATAATAATAATAATAATAATAATAATAATAGTAACGAACGGTTGAAATATCTCGAGTTTCTGTATATTACGCCGTAGGATGGCTTACACGCGCGGAAACTCTATTCGTATACATGCTCGATCGCGAGGAACGCGGCTGTTGGATAAATTGCTGCGAAAAACCATATATGAAATTCGAGTCTCCCTTCGCGCCTCTCGTTTCCGACTAGGAAACCGTTTTTTGATGATTCAGCGACTGCTGTTGCGGATGCGAGTGTACGTCCAGTTTATCTTGGAAGTACTGTTATACGCACGTTGGCGGGGGGTACAACGGTACCGAAAGAGAGGATGGACGAGAGGAGTTGACACACGCGAGAGAGTTTCTCACTAAATTACACGTTCGTACCTCCGCGAATAAAGATATAAATATATACAATAATGATACTGCAACGACGCGAATAGCTCGAACCGTCATTTCCTAGTCAGTGTTTAACAATTTTTTTATTTCATTCTTTTGTTCGGCCGGTCGCGCGCGGTAACAATAATACGGAATTGTAAGTTTCGACGATCAAATGTTTGCATTGGTGGTCGTTTAGTCTCGCGGAATAAATAATGACGCGTAATGAAGGCGCTCTCGCGCGTTCGTTAAAATTGTCGGAGGAATCGGTCGCGTGTCGCCCAGCGAGGAAGTCGCTCATTAAGCGACCCGGCCAATTAACATTTAATTAACGCTCCGGGGACAGTCACGAGCACGACAATTCAATGCTTTTTTCATCATCTTCGAAGCGACGCTGCATCGATATTCATTAATCTCGAAAGTGATATGTATCAACACCGCCGTGAAAGAATAAATGTTGATTTTTACTCTCTCACATACACCGAGAATTGGCCGTGTTTCGCAGTGTTTCTGTTTTTTTTTTCGAAATCTCATTCAACCGATTAGAAAGTGCACTATTTTTTAGCCAAGTTGACGGGCTCCGGAAGATACGGGTCGGGGAAAAAACGAGTCGTCGCGGGGAACGCCAAAGTTGCAGCAGTTTTCTACAAACTTTCTCCCTCGAATCCGTTTCGCGATTCTATTAAAATCTCCTTCATGCGATTCTTCTTCGATAAAAAACATTTTTTATTTCCAACTTTTGCCATGCAGCGGCGTTCGACTTTTCCCTCAGCGAGCTCAAAATTCCTGTGGAATCGCTTCGAAGCAACGAGTGCGCAGCGGAGAACCGAATCGGCAGAGTTTCGAGCGGTGTCTCCGTCGACGTTGGACGTAGCTACGTCACGACAGGCTGAATTCGCGAATGTGTAAAAAACAATACGGACTCACGGAGCGTGAAAAAGACTCGAGGCTGTGATACAGGATAGAGAAAGATGGGATGAGAAGAAAAAAAGAGCGAGAGGCCCGGCCGGATGTCGCAATCCCATCACTCCTCTCCGCCTGCCTGCCTGCTCTGCAGCCATGAAATCCGCGCAAATGAAGAAGGAGCGCGCGCACCCAGACACCGTCCAGTCCGAGCTCAATATCTCGTTAATAATTCTACCCACCCGGTCATTACGGTGCATGCGTTTGATCTCTCGTTGAAGAAACCCCCGCGAGCTATTCGGATTAGTAGCGCGACGCTAAGATTTTAAGACTCGGAGCCTCCTTAACCCACTTTCGTATATTCATCGCGCAATTTTAAATCCCACGTTTCCGGAGACTCGGATCTGCCCGGGTTTCGCGCAAACATCGCGCGCGGCGTTCTCGCGAAGCCACGAATCGACTGGATTTTCTACTTTTTTACTGTTTATCTAGGCAGAGGAAACGCACGAATTTAACGACTTTTCAAATGTAATTCGCGCGATGGAGACTCGACCTTGGTTCGCGGCAGCGGCGGTGGCAATATATTCATCGTGGAAACATTTTTTTTTCCTCTCGCATGTGCGTTCCGTGGCTGTTGCCGGTGGGTTATGTACAGCAGCGAGTCCAATTGTGCGTGACGTCGGAAGTTATTGCGCAATCATCTCATGCGGGATGAGAATCTTTGACTCGATCGATCATTGATTTTCGTTTGAAAATTTTCCACATCATTCGCTATTAAAACAACCGAACAACATTTCGACGTGTTTTTCCAGCCGCCTAAGCCCACTTGTAATCATAATGCGACTAAACGAGCAGCGTGTTTACCAACTTTTACTTTCACTTCATGCTCCAAAGGATTCGATTGCACGAAGACGCTCGCTGCCGCAGCAGCGAACCGTTCCATTTGCTCTCGCGCCTTCTTCACCGCCAAAGATAACGAAACTACAATCCTCGTAGACCAAAGAATTTCCCTCGAAAGATCTCTCGAAGCTGTCATTTCCGCTACTCCGAACAAAAGTCCATTGAATCCGAGTTTATTTTTTTTTTCTTTTCGTAATACGTTGACGAAGGATAAAAGTTTGCGAGGGGCGTAAATGCATCGACGCACCGTCTAAGTTTGAGGCACCGAATTAACATACGGAGAGCGTATGTTGTTATACTCGCAGGGGGGCATTGACCGGAAGTACTTTCTACGAGGGCATATAAAACGACTCGTCCGTGTACAACGGAATATGCCACGCGGGGGTTGAGAGAAAACGAGCATCGAGTCTAAAGTCGTTCCGAATCGATACCGCCTTTTCGACTCTTATTTTCATTCATTGACAAATTACGCGAGCGTTATCGATTCGGGGCTTGTAATTTCGGGCACGTCGATCGAGAGGGCGGTAAAAATGTTCTTTCTCCAATCGGCAAAGGCGCGTGTCGTCCCGTAATATTTGGTACGAAATTTTTTAAAATTACGAAAGGATTGATGCAATATTTCACACAGAATAAAAATATTGAAATTTGAAGAAAATTGGCAAGTTATTTCAAATTAAAAGAGGAAAAAAGAAAAATGTTGAATAAAATATTAGGGTAATGAGAGGCACGGAATTTGCGCGGAGGGTTAGGGCGGATGACGAGATTGTAACCGGAGCCGCGTGTGTCGCTCGTCTCGAATAAATGTAAGCGCAGAACCCTCGAGATAGCTCGAAAGAAATGCGAATGGCTCTCGAGTACGAGGCACGAGACTCTGTATACAAATGTCGATGTAGCTACATAGATATATAAATAAGACGATGGCACGCGCCATCCGCTCTGCTTTCATTAAATTACGCGACTCCTCGCGGTAGACATGAGCGTGTATTATTCATTTTAATGCGATAAGTAAGTAGCGTTAACAGGGGGGAAAAGAAAACGCGCGAGATTGACCGGTGCGCGCGTTTATCGCACGCGTAAATGACGCCGAGTACATGAAAATGTAACCCGCGACGATCATTCATTCCGCAATGTTTATCACGGAAAAATGTGGTTTAATTAGCGTTTTCGCTCCAATTAATTTATAATTCATCGGACAATATACGAACGCGTTTCGGATCGCGAATAGCCTGGAAATTAAATAAACCGGAAGTGACTCGGTTTCTGCGAGAGGATATCGCATCGAGGAAAGTGGCCTTCGACGATGACCTTGAAGCCTTCGCAGTTGTTTTTGCTCTTTATTTAATTTTTTCCAATAAATTTGAGAGTGCCAACTGATTACAGTTTTTTTGTGCTCGCAATTGATTTTTTCCATTTTTATTGATGTTGAATTCTTCAGCAAATTTCGAACGACATTTACTGTTTATCTTGTGATTATTTTATCTCTCCAGGTGTGTCCGATCGTACGAAAATCCAGGTCATCACACACACACGCGCGTACACGCACTAGAGCAAAAGACTTTTGTGATGAGCAAAGCCACATCAATTTTTCCCTCCTCCTCCTCCTCGTTCTATTCTATATACTTCTCTCTTTGCACTCGTTTTATCGCCCGTCCGGCTTTTGTAAACTCCTCTAACACGCTCTATACTCGCTCAAGTATATGTTCTAGCCTCGATCACGTATCCGAAACAGCCTATACCGCGCGTACCCTATCAACCACGTTTGTCCTGTATTCCTTTTAAACGCAATTTCTTTTCTTTCAACATGCAAATATCGTGCTACCGTTATACCTTGTCCGAATACATACGTACTCGTAGCACGTTCCAAAATCTCCATAAAACTGTATTCGAAAGCTGCGCGGAATCGTGCATTTTATGCACCCAAAACCAGTAAAATTTCATTGTCTTTGAAGATTGACATTACCGAATCTTTCGTTTTTTCGTAATTCTGGCCCACAATTTAATAAAAACAAAAAAAAACCTTGGTTAAGGCGATCGTGATAGGCGTCGTTAACAATGAAAAACAAATAAAATTTTTAGACGCAACGGTGACTCGATAAATAATCGAAAAACGTGGTTTCTAGATTGACCTTCAAGATTTGGCAAACGACGAAATATATGAAAAAAAGTACGTTTTCGATCGTCGAGATCGAATACGAATAGGAATATTCTTTCGCACAATCGGTAGCGTTTACAATTACTTCGAAAAGGATGAGTAAAAGCCAAGACCCGTGAGCACTCGAGAATGTCAGTCCATAATGCGAACAAAAAAATAAAATCTTCGACGCGCGAGACATTTTCCTGCACGATCAAATGTCAAATCACGAGAGAACATATGAAAATAGTTTTTCCATAGAGATTCCCACTGACACGCGATTCGAACCAGCAACAATACAAATTTCCGATGTTAAAAATAATTCCTGCACCATTTGCAAGACGACTGGAGTGAATAAAAAAAAAAAAAAAAAAAAAAAAAAAAAAAAAAAAAAACAGGGAAGCAAAGAATAAATAACAGCTCACCGTTCGCGTTGATACCGCTCACTGACTGTTACATGACACTCGAACGTAAAAAGAAAATTAATCGAGTGTTCTCGCGAAAGTACGGAAAACAGAGACGATTTTCCAGTTGTTTTTTGTGTGAAACACACGGGATAAAAAAGCGCGACGTACGCGTCGATGTAATGGATGAGAATTAGACGCTTTTATTCTTGTTCATTGTTCCACTTTTCAATAGTCCTTCCAATGGTTTATTGAGATTTTTTTTTGTTTTCAAGGTGTACGAGGACAGTACGCCACGGGAGAGAGAGCCTCGCGATAAACGTGCCCGCGAGCATCGGTGTCGCAGACTGTCACTGTTCTCGCCATTTTGGTTCACACAGGCACAAACGCACAAACACACATTGACTCTTTTCCCTCTCTCTCGGCTTTTGGCTTGTTGTAATTCAGGTTCCCGAGTCTTCGAATCTTCATAACGCTGTGAGAATCCAATCTCCCCCCCCTCTGTTTTCCTTTCATTCCGCCGAGCCGCCGAGGGAGCGAGGGAGGTAATAAGCAGGTGCGCGCATGCGTTCGATAGGTACCACTGTGCTGTCTGTCTTTTTTTCAGCAATTTTTTTGTCTCTCTCTTTTTAACGCAATTTGATGGCGATCCTCTTTACCGATAAGGAGTTTTAAGCTCAAAAACCATGCACTGACAGCCACGAAGGCCCATCATATACACGGAATGGTCCCCTGAAGTAAAGATTGTTTGTTGCTATAATTTTTGGGTCTATAAAAATGTCATATGTTGAGTAAAAATATTATTTCATTGCACAATTGATGAATCTACATTAATTTTTCTTCTCTATAAAATGTAAAAAAATGAGCGAACATCACGAAACTGAGAGCGAGCGAAGTATCCCGCGCGGCAGAAAAAAAAGAGAGCGAGAAAACCTCATGCGTCGCAGACAGCTTCGGCTCATTCACTCCGCGTGGCAGCACCTCCCGGCCGCGCCAGTACTCCAGCCAGCAATTCGGGTAGCCGACGCGAGGTCGCTCTTTGAAACCCCCCAAAGAAAACTTAATTAGGCGCGATGGCCGCGATCAAAAAAATAATTAACATTTGAAACTCATGTGTGGCACCAATAAACCGTTCAGAAGTTACAACTCAGGCCGTACTCTCTGTTAGAGAAGCTTCTAACTAGCTCGACAATTGCATTTTAAAGGGCGCTAGCTTACGATTTTGACGTCGGTCGATCGCGGCTGATTAAATCTTCTTTACCGGGCGACGAAGGTTTATTGACGCGAATTTTGGTTTCAAAAATCCATCTCGCGCTGGCTGCCTGGAACTACTGGGCTGCTAAATCTTTTTACCGGCGAAAACGACCGTGGCGACATCTCTGCTTACCGTCCGAAACTAGACCCTGACGTTAGGCTAGGTTCTCGAGCCCTAGTGATTTTTCCGGTATTTTAGAACAATCCCTACCGATCGCTAGCGCCAGCTAGCGCGCTCGAGCGGTGCTGCTGCTTGGCGTGAGCGGCCCGCAGCTGTGTCTGCTGTGTGCGGCACGTGAGGTATTTCACTCTCTCTCTCTCTCTCTCTTTCTGCCGAGCGGGGGGGTAGTTCGTTCTCTCTCAGTTTCGTGGCGATCGTTAATTTCTGAACACTAATAGAAAAAAATGTAAACCACGAATAACAGGTCGCGATATTTTTTCATTCATATAGCGCGACTGTAATGAAAAATGTATTCTCTATACGCACTATTGAACATTGAATACTTATTCATTTCGTAACAGCAGCAACTCGAAATATCATAGGAAATGGTCTGTAAAAGTTTGAGGTGCGAAACGTTCAAGCTTCTCGATTCCGCCACTGGTAACTCTAGTTGTCAAAATTTTACAAGTTTCAAGTCCACGTATCGTTAGCAAATACTTCTGGAATGATCCTCGTATACCTCTTTTCCATAGAGACTAGCTTTTTTCACTCGCCTCGTCGGGCAAGCCTGGGTTTGATCCGTTTGATCCAGCGGCGGAACTGCCCTATTTTCTACAGCTATATACCGCGAGAAGTGGGAATATAGACGAACTTTTCGATGCTCGTCTACTCTGTTCCAGATACCAAGCGAGATTTTCAATGCCCAAATTTACTATCTTTTGGTATATCAAATATATGTACGTATTATCGTTGAAAATTATCGGAAAGACATTTATATCGTTCCGTTTATTTCGTGCTAACTCGCTTTGGTCAGTTTGGCTATTTTCCAGGGTCACTTGTAGCTCAAAGCAATATAAATATTATTCTGTAAGCGTTTTGGGTTCGAAGCGTCGCGATTTCGAGTTCCAAAGAGACGTCGATGTATCCCGTTCTCATGTTTGAATAATTCGATCGTCACCGAGATATTATATATTGTTGTCCGAAAAATCAAATCAGCCTTGAGCGAATAATATACCCCGCGCTCGCCGAAATATTTTGTCAAATGAAAACGACGATTGAAAGAAATGGATGAAAAAATATGGAGAAAATAAGTGTGTGTTCGAATCGGCAGCTGGTGATTGAAATAAGGATGACGAAATTGGGGGAAATATATAGTGGAGGAGAAGAATACGCATCGGTGAGGTGGTCGAGAACGTGTGTTGGTCGAGGTGCGATACATGGGGGAAATCTTTCTCTTTATCTTTTTCTCTGCTTTTGCTCGTGGGGGTGGATTCTATTCCGGTAAATGTAGACGATCCAAAATTAAACGACTCGAAACGCACTACAAGAGCACACGAAGCTTATCTTCCTTGACTGCTTCGTTGAAGTACACACGCGGGCGCGGGCGCGCGAGGAAGAAAAACGAACGTGTCGATTGATGCTTCAACGTATATTTTCCCGTAGGCGAAATAAACTGAAACCGTTTCCTCCATTCCGCCCCTTTTCTCCTCTTCAAGCTCCTAAAGTCCATTGTTGATTTCCCTCGAGTCTTCGTTCCGCGTTGCGCACCGGAAACGTCGAGCTTATTTCAGTCGATCTTACGACTGGAATTTCGTTCGCGCTCCTGAAAATTATTCTCGCAGCAACGTCATTTTCGATTCTTATTTATTCCTGTTAAATATCAATTTCGCTCTTGGAGCTCATATTTCCTAAATTTTTGCGAACCAAACATATTGAAAAAAGAATAGTTATTGTTCTTTTTTCATTTCTCTCATTTTTAATGTAATCCGGAAACGAGAAAGCGGTCGCGATCCTATTAATACACATTTAAGGGGGAGGGGCTCGCAGGGGTGTTAGGAGGAAGGATTTCACGCCCGAGAGAGGGATATTTTCAATGAATCGAAATAAATCGGCCGAGAGAGAGAGCAGTTGAAAAGCTTCGCGAGCAGCGAGTCGAAAACGTTGGTCGAAGCGCGTGCGCGAGCCGCGTCTCGAAAAGTCTTTTACCCGCATCCGCCGACGCCTTCTTCTTGCTCTTCTTTTTCTTCCTCGTCTTGCTCTTCTTCTTCTTCTTCTTCTTCTTCTTGAATGAACGTACGGAACCAGTTCTCCTCGAAGTGTCCACCCTCGCACACACACTTTCCACGAAGGACCACCGATCTGTATTCGACTGAATTTCCAAAATTTCTTCACTTTTTCTCGCTCATCTTTTGCAACGTCCAAAATATTTTACATACTCGGAACGTCAATAGTTTTCAATTGCACGGACGAATTGAACCTTCGAGGGAGGTCAAAGTATCAATAAACAATGAATCATCGTTGTTTTGTCGTGACAAGTTATCCTGGATTCCAACGATCAAACCCAAACGGTAATGTGAAATCATTTGTTACTAATAAAAAATAACTTGAGTTTTGACAGCTGCCGCGCCGCGTTTCGTGACAAATTTTTCGGTCTCATTGCGAAGCGAGTTTCACGCGAGCATCAACGATGCGCAAAAATTTTTTGTAATCATAAAAATTGATTGGTCAATGACAGATCCGTGATTAAAAAAGTCTGTCATTCCAAGTTGAACAGTTTTCTACGAATGTCATATTTTGCTCATGAGCATTTTTCGAGTTTGCTTGAATTTATTTGAAAGATGTTTATCGATCTTGTTGCTAATTATTGCTTGCCAAGTTTTTCTCTTTGCCGAGCTTTGGAGCTGGAATATTTTTCAACCGTTTTGAAAGAATTTTTCAATCGGTTAAGAAAAACGTGGTCAGCCCGTTCGATGACAATGAAGAAAAACGGAGATTATCGAGGAGGTACCAAAAAAAAAAAAATAAGAGGAAGACGAGCGTATTGGATCGGAAGAGAATCTGCCCCGGACGTGAGACATCGCGCGAAGATGACCAAGACCCCTCAAATAAATGCCGAATAAACAATTGCACCGGTGAATTATTTCTTCGACATAAAATTGATGGATTTTGGATCTGTGCGAATGCGCTCCAACGAATACTTCCGGCAAAGAGAACGATCGCGTGGCAGAGAGCGACGAAAAGTGCTGAAAATTACGAACAAGAGCGATTGGGCAATCGCGAAAGTACGGAGATGAAAATTCGACGAGGGAAACAATAATTTTCCGTTAAATGGAAAGAAATTAAAAAATGTTGCAACCAACTGGTCGCAATAATTATTATTCGAAAGCATTTTGGAAAAGGAAAAAATAATGAAAAATCATTAGAGAGCGCGCGCGTAATAATTGATGAGAATGAATTCTCTGTGAAAACTCGATATGCGCAAAGATCAAGAGAAAGGAAAGATTTGCTGATGGAACAGCTGCGGGAAGAAGAGTCCCATGAACCGAAGAGACATCCGGCTGCTGCCTCCCAACCGAGTCTCGCCTTCTTAATTTCTTGGAATATTTGATTATGCCCTCGCGCTCTTGTATAGCATTGAAGCACACGAAGCTTCGAAGCTCGAAAAAAAATTTATTCGATAATAAAAATGAGCATGCGGAAATATAATTTCTTGATATTCCGACGGGGATTGTAGAAATTGGAAAAGTATGCGGCCGTACGTTCTTCTCTCCATCGCCGTGAATAATAACGCGTGTTCGCAGCTATGCCGTCTTCGATCCTCGCGCACTCGCGTTTATTTGGAGATTAAATTTAGCTCCCCCGCCCGAGCAGTCTCATCGGCCATTAAATTGCTTATATATATAGGGGAATATGGGGCAAAGTGGCCACCCACTTTTTTTGGGGCATTTTTGAATTCTGGGGCAAAGCGGCGACTCACGGAATTTCGATTTCGGGGGCACAGGATCAGTGAGAATTGTATGTTTTCTGAGAAATTTATAGCTATTTGAGGCAGAGGGTGCGAGAATCGTTTCGATTGACAAAAATCGTACTTATAACGGACTTGATATTCATCAACACCTGCACGCAAGGTGTGCGCCTTGCGAATAAAGTTGATCGCAGAAAATACAAGCAACGTCCGATAAGAACGGAGTTTTGCCACGGGTAATGGCAAAATTTATCCAAGTATTCCGACTAATTTTTTTTCCAAAATTCGAGAAATAAGGAGGTGGAATTATTTTTGGGACATAAAAATAAGTAAATGAGCATGTGCTAACCGACGAAACTCGTTAAATTCCTCAAGTGGGCCACTTTGCCCCATACTCCCCTGTATTGTCTTATAAATGAAAGCAGAAAGCAAGAACGCGCGAGCAGCACACTTTTCAGCTTTGGAAGGTTCGTCGATTTGATAACAGGTTCGTACTCGATTCCGTTCCGGAGCGAAACGAATGTTAGCCGCGCGGGAGGATCGTGTCGGAAACGGAAACGCGCTGGTCGAGGGTCGAGTCTGACGTCGGTCGAGGATTTGTCTTTTTCCGCTTTGCTGCCGTTGCACGATAAAATTCGCCAGCAAAGGGGAACAGGCCGATTCTTCCGCGTCGTCATCGAGAAACTCGGAAAAATGCGTGGAAACATCGATGATGCAAATACGTTGCGAGTGGATTCGAGGATGAAATTCGAAGGAGAAGAAGAATATGAGAAGAAGAAAGAGAGGGATAAATAGAAAACGATGCTGCTGAAAAGTGATAAGTAAAAGGAGGGAGGAGGGAGCCGCGAGAGAAATTATCGGCCAAGGATTAACACGGACCTATTCCCGACTTGCCGGTATTTCCGTCCTCGTGGCTCGAAGCTCGCTTCTTACTTAGCCGAGAGAGATTTTCGTCTCTTCGTATATACGCGCGAATCGTGCGTACACATCGACGGGAGAGTCAACGACGCCACCGCCCTCGCATTCGGACCCCGCCTTTTTCCTTTTTCGTTTTACTCTCTTCCCGATATTATTTCTCCTCTTTATAACCATTCCGTATAACATTTTACTGGACGTTTCGTTGCCTCGTTTCTCTCAAATTCTCTTTGAGCGTTAATAATAAGCCAAATGGAAGACGATGCAACAAAAACATGCTGCCGGCGGGATATTTCACAACGCGGCGTGACTCAAACCCAAATAACTCACGCGGATACTAGACTTTTCATCAAAAAGAATCTTAGTGAAAAAATATTACAGAATAAATGTTGGAGGGAATCCAATAATTGTCGCACGAGCAATACATTTTTTTTTTTTTTTTCATTCATTTTCTCCGCGACTGTATTATTGACGCGTCAATTATTGTCGTAGAACTTGAGAGTGGAATTGAGAGAGTTTGCATTAAATTGGAGACATGAAATGACGGCGTGTTTAGCGGGTGGAAAGCGTCGGACGAACTTTAAGAACCCCATAACTCGTAACTTCGGTTTAAATTTAACTCCCTGCCGGCTGGAAGACGCGCATACACGCGCAACGAAGAATTTATAGAGTGATAGATCGCCGGCCAGGCCGTGTATGAACCATCGACGCTTGAAAATCTCTCCGAGTTATATATAAAAAGCTTCTCCGATTTTTCACGTTGCACGAAAAAAATTACGGGAATAGCGAAACAGAAAGTGAGCGGGAACCTAATATGAATCCAACGGCCATAAAACGACGCCGTCCTCAAATATATTCTCATCGACGAATAAAATTATTTTTCATGAAAAAATCAACCGCAGTTGCGATTACCGATTAAAATTCGAAATACCCGAAGCCTCCAATTGTGTTGAAATATATCAAATCGTCGTTGCGGACGACGAGAGATGAGATATTATTATCATCATATATTTATCACGCACGGAAAGGGGAAGGGGAAGAAGAAGAAGAAGAAGAAGACGAGAAAGAGGAAAACGAAGGTAATAATGTGTAGTATAGAAAATTTGTGAGGGGAAGAAACATGCACTAAATGTCTCTTGAGCGAAAGACGAATTAGCGAGTACGTCGCGATAAATCATAAATGTTAAACTCGAACATCGTTGTGTGTTTCTCCGCAAAATTGTCCTCGGTTCGTTTACACGTAACGTATATATATATATATATCCATTGAAATATCACTGACACCGGTTCATCCAAACCCACACTCCACAGTTCTCATATTTCTCATAACAATTATCGTACGCGCACGCGTCATCAGTTATTTTATTTTTATATAAATAAAACAGTTGGATCGTTTTTGTTTTAATGACAAAGCAAATGACTCTATAGATATGAACGGGGAGAACGACATCGATTGATTTTGCACAATCTGCCCAATCGAAATGTTGAAAAATCCGTTCTGGTTCAAAGGATTTGAGGTTATGCGAACGCGAGTAGGAAAAATTGAGTAAGTATGCACGAAAAACATTATTTTCGGGTCCTCCGACGATTAATCAAAGTGCCGACGCGTTCGCTCATCCAAAACGTGGGTGAAATCACGGGAACCCGAGACGCTTGTCCGAGGCGAGCGATTCCCGCGCCAAATTTGCGTTTGTCTGTGTTACAAAACCCGAGCTCTCAAGTGTATCGCGACGTTTTGCTCTCTTTAAGAAAAAAAAATGGTCCACCGACTAACCAATATAATCGAGAGGGAAAATTGAATAATATATTTGAATTTTTGTTGCACTCCCGTTGTACAAAATTCATTAGTTCATCTGTAATCAGTAATTCGCTATTGCAGAGCCATGAACGCAAATTCAAATTCACGAAATATGAGCGCGAGCAAAATATATTTAGGATTACGAACCACAAGGAACAAAGGTATATAAAAATATATAGTGATTTCACTGGTTCGAAACGGCGCGTCAAAAAGGACACATGCGTAAGAGGAGCCGTCCGTTCTTATTTTTTCCGGTGAAGACTTCCGATGCTATGCGCGCGCGCACACTCGACCATCTCCGTCTTCGGGTTCGGGGCATTTCGGGGGATATCACGTCTGCGCCGCGCACACGCATACACGAATATGTACGTACCGACGCGTTGACGATGATGGAACAGAGACGAACACAAACAAAATGGCGGTTGCGCGCAGTGGTCTGTTTATTTACTACGTATCGTAAAAGCGATAAAAAAAATCGTAATCATTTTCGATAGAAACTAATGGAGGTGTGAGAATTCGAAAATTTATATGAAAATACGGAACAACCAAGAATAATACGAATGTGTCGTGGGTTTACGCAATTGATGAGAAATTAGTGCGAGTTTTTGGAAACGTTGAAAAGTGATTGTCAAGAATCTGCTGTTAAAGAGACAAAGAGAGTGAGAGCGAGGGAGGGAGATGGAGAGAGTGAGCGAATGAGTGAGACAGAGAAAGAAAAAAAAATAAAAAGACATCACAGTTTGTGACCGCGAGGTAGACAGGGACAGACACATTGACGCTTTTATATTGCGTCTTTTCTTCATGGTCATTATTCGGAAACCAAACATAACCTATTTGTTGTTTTGTGTTGGGTAACTTTTCTGCCTGTTCCCTGCTGCCTACCCTCCTCCAGTTTGGGTTTCGCGCTTCTTGAAACTTCCACCATTTTTCACCGTACAACTGTCTCGCACAGTTTTCTTTTCGAAATTTAAAAAAATTCATCAAGTTTACGTTCACTATGCGATGTATGGGAATAAGCTGAGAAACGTCGATGACGAGTCTCTCCTTGGAATTTCGAGCATGGCCGACGAATCGTTGCCGGCGAGCTTGGAAAAACTCGAAATTGATCGCGCTTCGATCTCCACCGTTGAACGTTCAAGGTAATTCGATTCTTTAAAGCCCCTCTTGTTTATCTACCTTCTCTTTTCACCTTCGTTTTTGCAAATTCAAATACGGCCTCGATTTCGAAATTTCGAATTATACGTAAATATCCTCCAAGGTCACACACTCGGTGTACGAGTCGACTTTTTCAATTCACTGCATCTTCATTCGTATTGTTTACCTCATTCACACTCGATTCTCATTGATCTGTGGTCGACAACGGATTTTTTTTGACACTTTTCAGACGGCATTATAAATCGTGAGTTTCAAACGGAGGAGATGGGTTTTGGTGAAAATTAAAATTTATTTAAGAGAACAACGCAAAATCTTAGTGAGAATTCCCCATTTTTCCCAGAACAAATCGAGTTTGTGAGAGATTTTCGTTTTTTTTTTTTTTTTTTTTTTCACCACAACTATCGACATTCCATTCGTCAATTTTTATGTGAAATGAGTATTTTTCAAAGTTATTATATATTAATTCGAAATAGAGAAATGAACCGTTTTTTTTTCTATTTCAGCGGCGAATTGAGCGAGCGATCGAAATCCCTGAATCCGTTTGTTTCGAGCTCGAGGAGTGTAAAATCGCCGGTAGATACGAGTTATTTATTCAGGCGAAGATCAATGCCGAACAGGCCAGCGCCGAGTTTCGTGAGTCCGCGGGGAGTGCAGACCACGTCGAATTTCAAGTCTTCAAGAAGCAAGACGGTTTGTAATCGTCCTCGGAAAAAAGAAAAAAAAATACTGCGAGAAGCTGTATTAAAATTGAGCGATTCGAGCACGGGTTCGAGTTTGAGCGAAAATTTGGCCAACACGTTACTGAAGGAGGCTTGTAGATTGAGCATTTCGAGTATAAGCACAAGAATCTTCGGCAGTGGTAATGCAACGAAAGATTTTCGCGGTTTGAATCAGCGGGACAAACCGGATACGAGAAGGGTTAAGGACGATGCGAGTTTACCGGTCGAAAGTTTCGAAACGAGCAGTTTTCAAAGAGCGCGGAGCAACACGATGCCCAGCTTAAAAAGAAGAAGCCCCGGGCCAGGAGGGGGAGGAGAAGAAAACGAAAATTCAAACGTCCAAACACCCGCGCCCTCGACATCTTCGTCCTTGCTTCCGGTTCCCATCGACCCCAGTCTCAATTCCCAAAATGGTGGACAATCCTCGAGCACCGCTTCGTCAAGCACTTGCTCCGTTCAAGCTCGAATCTCTCCTCCATCCTGTGACGTTACGATCGACGAACTCGCCAGCTACTTCGAGGAATTCGTTCATATTCCAAAGAAGATGTCCCACATGGCTGAAATGATGTACATTTAAATTATAACGGCCCATTTCTTTTTCCCAATTCGCGCTCCCATTTTAACTTCAACGTTACTTTTTTCAAAGGGTTTCGACCTTTACAGAAAAACTCCGGCCTTCGGGCTTACTACCCATTTTTCGTGTTCGCAAAAGTCAATCGGCGGAGCGTTTGTAATGACCAATATTACAGTCATTGTTTGAAATTTCGTAAAATTTTCTCGTCCCTTTCCAGCCTATTCAAAGTTTCCTCAGAGACAAAACGAAAACGATCAAATCTTAATTATAAAGTAAATTGTGGCTGCCCTATCGAACACACACAAAGTCCTAATTTCGCTGTGAGATGAACCGTTGAACGAGGAATTGAAAAATCTTTTCTCGAACGAGTCCTACAATCAATTTTTTCTCTTATTTTTGTCATATTTTTTTTGAACCCGCGCTGACCACTTATTTTTTAATGAAATATTGTTTCAATACGTCCCTTTTTCGTGTTGTCCCTCGCGTCCTTATTTCCTACATAAATTATATATCTACATGTACGATAATGATAATTATAATAATAAAAAAAGGTTAATAAAAAAAAGTATGAGCATCGAGAATTTTTTTTACTTTGTCCAGAATTTTAATATTCTTAATGCAAGTCCTGGAAAGTTGTACATTTTTATCAAAATTATCATTATGATTATTATTACTTCGAATCACTCACAATTTAAAATAATGATGGGTGATCGAAAACTCAAACTAAATGCATAAATATTCGAAAGCCTGTTCAAGACATTTTTCCAGTCACAATGAAAAATGACATTCATGATTATTTGACATTTGCTTGTCTTCCGATAAACTTCATGGGGGTGAATAGAATAATGAATGAACAATATAATTATGATACATAATGTATGTATATATATATGTATATACACACACATATATATATATATATATATATATAATTTTTTTTCTTTATCTCCATAGGCTTATAAGATAATGAAATACAATCATACAAATGAATTCGTAAATGTGTACTTAAAGATAATAAGCTTTGGTTCATAAACAATATTATAATCGATTGATCGTGAATGAATGAATTAAATGACAACGACGACGATTTACGAATGAATGTTGCGTGACAAGAAAATCAATCGAGATTTTCGGTATGAAAATGTGTGCGAGATATTTGCTTTATCCGTTTTTCGTTGATCCAATAATAATAATAATCATCATCATCAGCATCATCATCATTGGATCGATTGTCCTCGGGAATTTTGAGGGCAAACACAAATAAGTCTAGTTCGAGGTAATTTTTCAAAATTCAATATGGGCAAATTCGATACAAAAACGGATGAGGTCTGCCGACTACTATATCACAGTTTGGTCGAAAAAAAAAACACATTTTTTCCACTCGTCCCATTCAACATAAACCACAGGATAAACGATTAATCGAAGATTCGTTGAGTAAGAAAAAAAAGCTTCCGCCAAGTTTTTTGCGGTTAGTATGGTGAAACATATATTTCTTAAGTACGAAAGTTAGAAAATGGCAGGAGGAGTCATCCTGGAAAGAATACGCGTGGGCCTGGAAGTGAGGTTTTATTTTCTATTGAAAGCTGTATTTGCGTTAATTAGTGGCTATCGATCATAATTTATCGTTGCAACGCAACTAATTATCGAAATCATGGCTTCTCAATGTTTTTTGAGAAAAACCCATATTCTTCCTGTCGAGATTGACAAAAGTAGTTATTTTTAATATACGCTGGTTGACACGTAGAAAAGTTTTACACTCATAAAATCTCATTTCTCTGGCCATACGTAACAACTCGAACGCGAATGATGAATCGAAGAGTAAACGAAAGTTTGACGCGTTTTTCTGGGTTATGACGAGGCGAAATTGGAATGCAAGTTGGGGGTTGAGTGGGAAGGGAGTGAGTCACGAATCAATACGCGGCCTTCAAAAATCTCCCATTCCGCTTTTTTCCTCTTTTGTTTTGGTCGGTATAAAAAGGTTTGTAGAAAAAACGGGAACGAACGTATTTTTTCTTCACTATTTTTCCATGCGCTTGTTGTTTTTGTTATATTTGAAACTCTTGTTGGACGTTATGCTGTTGAACGGTTGAACCGACGTTCGAAAACATTGTCGGACTTTTCTGGAAAATCGTTCATTTTTATTCTGGTAATTGATCAGTGGTTACGATCGTGTTGACGGAAAGTTCAATTTTTTTCTCATCTACGATCTAAAAAATCTCGAGAAAGCCTCGAGACATTAAAAAAATTCAAAGACCAGGGAAAACTAAATTTTCAATCGAAATCACAAAAATTTTACCGTCAGTCTTTCCCACATGAAATTCTAAAAAATCCCTGTAACTTTTGCGTCGATCGTCAACCAGTAAAAAAAATGGAAAAAAAGTGTTGAAAACCGTGAATTTTTTTCTCCAATCTATCGATCCATGAATTCACGTATATTCACGCTTATATGAAAGTATGTGTGTGTGAGAGAGAGTGCGATGGATTATTCGTACTAATGACACAAACTATGATCTCTTTAACCTTTTTTTTTCAATTACCAGCGAACGAAGCGAGTTTGTTGTTTTTTTTTTTTTTTCCAATTAACAAAATTCGACAAAACGTGGTGTACTCCGTTCGCTAGGATTTTTCAGTAGGACGATTCTAGAATCTAAACTAAAGTCTGCTGTCTTTTCTTTTTCTTACTATTTAGTATAAAATTTACAATTTTTTCCACCTTTGTTCCTCTCTTCTTTTTTTTTTTGTACGAGTAAAACACATCGATGACTTGAGTCTTAATCTTAAATTCTCGTCTTGTACGTCCTCCTCTATCATTATTTTTCATCAAATTGTAGGAATCTATATATATGTATATATATATATACGTTTATATACATGCGAAAGTATCTCGACGAGGGTTCAGTTTAAAAAAATTTTCGCCATTTTATGATTCAGATGACTTTTTTCAAATTAAATTAATCGGATAATGTTTCCTGTCTTTCCTTGTGAAAAGCGCAACAACAACTGTAACAACCTCCATTGTTCTCGACATTAACGTATTTTCGAAAAATTACCTTTTCACGATTCAAAAAACGGCGTACCAATTCGAACGTGGCGAAAATTTTCCGACAAACTTCCGCGTGAAATACCTCACGTATACATAGATATATATGTACATATATAAAACGCTAATATACTCGCTACAGTATATAATTCGCACTCGCTCATCGAATTTCAAAACACTCACACAAAAATCATTTCAGATTCCCGCACGAATCACACATACGCACGCACGTCAGCACACTTCGTATAATTAGTAACTCTCAGTTTTTTTATTAATTTTTTTTGTAGTTTTCTTTTTTATTCCTCGTCTCGAAAATCCGGGACGACAATTTTTCCAAGAAATCCTTCTTCGTCGTTATATTGTATTTAATAAATTTCGTATAACTTTTTTTTCTTCGCTTCTTTGCCGAGCAATTTCCATTAATAGCGCAAGAAGAGGAAAATGAGCTGAAAATGGTCCGGTAAACATCCGACAACAACCAAACGATTTTTTTCTCGCTCTCTCCCGGTCTAGATTGTTTCTCCTCTTTCTTTTCTCGCAACTCCAAAGGTCTGATTATTGTGCTACAGATTCACTTGAATCCGAATTTTTTTCGTTTTTCTATTTCGTTCGCTTTTCTCGAGCAAAGTTGTTTTTAAAAAGTCTTTTCTTCTCCGTTCTTTTCAACGAGTTTGTATTACCAACAAGCGCTTCCCAAATTTTTTTTTTCGGTAGCCAATTCGAGCGCTCGTTTTTTTTTTCAAATTTATTCTGTGCAAATACACCGTTCCGTTAAGAGTTTACGTGAAAAAGTTTTAATCTTGCGACTTACATAAAAACTCTCGTAATCGATTCTTTTCGCTTTTTTTTTTCCCTTTAATGGCACACGAAAATTTGTCCCGGTTCCTCAAGGAACGAGCTTCGTTCTGGCAGTGTTTTTGAGACTCAGTTTTATTTTTATGTCTAATTTTTCGTTAGCGATTTTTGACACGTATTCGATATTGAAAAATTTTTGAGCTCAGAATTTTGGTGCTTGGTCGGTTGAGAAAAATTTGAAAAAATTCTTATCGTTTTTGTACGTTCGGAAAATTGGTTTTCCACAATGATTGTGCCAAAGTATTTTCAACGAATTCTTTAAACGATCATCGAGATTCTCTGTTTCGTTGTTCGGAATGAACTCTCTGCGATCTTTCTACTGGCAAGTATGAATGAAAAGAAAAAAATCCATTTGGTACGATGGTAGAAGAAAGGGTTGAAGAAACGCGTTTGGCACAATAATAATAAAAACTTGATTTAAAGATAATTCTATAAGAGTTGGAATGAATGATAACAAATTTTTGGCAACCGTGCCAAGCACAAAAAATCAGATTTCAAAAAAGTTTCATCCGGAAAGAATGGTAAAAAATCGTTAAGAAAAAGGCGGTGAGGGTTGGGCAAAAAGAAGGGAGGGAGGGAGGGAGGGAGGAAGTGAAACGGTAAACGTTTGAAAAAGTGTAAAAATAATAGAGTCGGAGCTCAGCAATAAATACCATAAAACTCCATGGCACAATTAATATGAGGAGGATGAAAATGTCCATGGGGTAACGGATGGCCATGCAGATGGGCCCTGTATCAGTCTGTCGGAGGTTCGAGATAAGGTATTTCGCTGGTAACGTTAAACGATTCGAAATAATGATTGAGAAATTCAAAAGTGGGACGTTTTTCAGGACTGGAATCCCAGCATTGAAGCATGAGACGATAGATAGTGTCGGGCAAGGGTTGAGTAGGAGGTTTGGGCATTCGATAGCCTTTCTCGACTTGTTCGATAACTTCGCGTCCATGCATACCAGGATAGGGGACTTGTCCATAGGTGAAAAGTTCCATGAGTAAAACACCATAAGACCAGACATCAGATTTGATGCTGAAACGTCCATAAACAATGGCTTCCGGCGCGGTCCATTTGACCGGAAATCGACTGCCTTGTTTAGGACAATATTCATCATCTTCGATGACCCTTGCCAGACCGAAATCACAGATTTTAGCACGATTTTTCTCCCCTATAAGAACGTTCCTCGCGGCTAAATCCCGATGTATCAATTGTTTCGATTCCAAGTGCTCCATACCGGAAGCTACTTGTGCAGCGATATAAATCAAATCCTCGAATTGCATGTATTTCCCATCGCCGGTACGTAAGAAATCGATTAAGCTACCGTTGCACATGTATTCCTGCACTATGTAAATTGGCTCCTCCTTCGAGCAAACAGCGTATAACGCGACCAAATGCCGGTGCCTGAATTGCTTCATTATCGCTGCCTCCTGCAAAAACGCCTCCGTCGACATCGTACCGGGACGCAACGTTTTTACCGCTACCTCGATCTTGTTCCGCCATTTGCCATAATAAACCTCACCGAAATTACCGTGACCCAATTTTCGGATCAATTGAATTTCGCTACGATTTATCTCCCATTTGTCCCTCAATTCGGGACCCAAATCCCACATGTCCGGCTGAGGTTTTGGACAAGGTTTCGATAATACGTGACACAGACCCAGGGCATTTTCTGCAAATCAAACAAGACCACATTTTTTTTTTCTTTCGAAATCCTTGATTTTTGCGTGTGCGTGTTTTTTTTTTTTTTTTTTTTTTTTTTTTCAACTCACTGCTGTAGGCCATAACGAGTGCCGGTAATGTAGGAAAAGTTTGATTGGTAGCGATGAAAAAGCCGCCGTTATCGAGAGGTTTGATTTTATAATGTTTGACATGATGTCCCCGGCCTTCCTCCCAATCTTTCACCGAGAGGCTGTAACCGCGCGGATTGTGCTCGCTCGGTCTTACGAGGAACGTTCCACGGGGATTTTCATCGACCAAGAGAAGCTTTCCTGCCTCTTTTCTCGATACGTTCTCGAAGAACCAGCTGGTCGGACGAACGCGAAGACAGAAACATTCGATGATTAGTAAAATTCTTCTTTTTTTTTTTCTCCTCGAAGCAACGTTGAAAAAAAAGCAAAAGAGCAGGTACAAACTTACTCCTCGCTCTCGACTGAACGTTCAACGGCCACAAAATTCCAGGGTATCAAACCTTCCTGAAGAGTCCTGAGATGCAACACTCTCCACCAATCGTGCTCCGAGTCATCCAGAACTTCCATACGATCGCCCTTGACGAAACTAACGTCGGTGCTCTCGCGAGCCGTGTAATTGTAAAGCGCAACAACAACCTTGTTCGCCCTTTGCGAATGAGCTGCAAATTTTGTATAGAAAGAAAAAAAACAAAATTCGTATAATTTTTTCATTCGAAAGAAAAATCAAACGAATAAACCAACGACGTACATAATATTATCAAAAAAGTAGGAAAAAATAAAAGTCATGAAAATAGGATCGATTAAATGAAACAGTTGAACGAAACGCAGCGATAAAATTACGGAAGCAACGCGAAGAGGTGGAAAAAACGAAAAAAATAAAATAAAGAGAAAATACACACATGCAGGCACAACGACGGGTGAGCTTGTTTTACGTGGTTGATGCTGTAGCTTACAGGGGGTTGGTCTTGGTCGTATAATGTCAGCTCTGGCTTGTACCCCTCTTTGGTTTGGATCAGCGGTGTACCGATCGAGCGAGCCGCCATTGCTGTGCTTCGAGACTAATCCCGTCTCGGCTTTCTTATAAACTGTCCCAAAAAAGTCAATTCTCGCGTTACTCATCTATTTTGTATCTTTCCACGAGTCTAATATCGCGTAAAATAGAAGAAAACTCACCGATCGGTTGAGGCTCTTGTCGTTTGCTGCAACACTTGCCCATCTTGAAAACTCGCTCGGTTGGTTTTATTTTCTAACGAATGAAAATAATTCGGGGCTCGAGGCTCGAGATTGTCCACCGAACGACCAAGATCCTTCTTATCTGTTTCTCGTCGATATGGAAACACGGCGAGGTTCCATCTCCGCTGCCTTTTCTCAGCGATTTTCCTTGGCTCCTTCTTCTTATTCTCGAACTATGAATTACGAGCTAAAAACTCGTTCATCGTCTCGTCATTGGTCCCGGGTAATATCTGCAAACAGGCGAGAAATCGGTCATCAAAATTTTCCGAATTCTTGATTTTTTTTTTTCGAATGATCCCTATGTGTATTGAAAAAACGAGTGGAGGGGTTAGAGAATTCTCTCCCCTATGAGAGCGGCAGCCCCGAATTTTCGTCGACGAGGCAACGACGACCAAGGGGGGGGGTGAGTTCGGTGACTGCTGTATATTCGTATTCCGATATAACTGGCTCTTCGCATATACATTTGCGGGTGTATCGAGGCTTGGGGACGCGGCGTCCGCCATCTTTGTTTTTCAGAACTCAAATTTTTCTTCCCTCCCTCGCTCGTTCGATATCTTCGAACGAGGAATTATGCATGCAACTCGAAGGAAAAACACAACTGTCGATACTAAAAATACTGTGACTATTTTTGCTTGAATTCCGCAAACAAGTTTCTCCTACAGTTATTGAGAACCCGAACGGAAATGCTTTTCGATCGGGTATATACGCTAATAACTCGTATATATGTGTGAATCCGAACATAATATCTCTCGCACGCGCATATATATAAACACCTCCACCGTATTTCGCCTATATAAGCTTTTGTCCCCGTATATATACAGGCATAAGAGGAAAGGAGATTCTGCTTTCCGATCGAATATTCGATGCATGGCTGTGTTACTTCCTTCGCCGGTCTCCCTCTCTCTCTCTCTCTCTCTCTCTCTCTCTCTCTCTCTCTCGCTCGCTCGTTCGATAAGTTTGTGAATTCTCTTTGTTCGATTATTTGGAAAATGATGAATTTCTTAGTGAACGGACAAAGTTTGAGCAATTTTTCGTTCTCCTCATTATTACCGCTGCTTTTCGATGCTATTCGCGGATGGAGAGGAGGAATTATTGAAGATCGACTTTCAAGGAGCTTAGAGAATCAAGGTCAGGGCGGTGCTAACGGTTCGTTTGTTGGCTTTGAACAAAAGATTATTCGGGCGGGCGGAGCCAGCAATGAAAATATTGAATTTGAATTCTTTGTTTGAAAATGAAGCGAATGACCTCGTTCGGAGAGAGAAAGGTTGCGGACGATGGGAACGAGGCATCGATAGTGTACACGAAAGTGTCCAAGTGTTTTGATAAAGATTACAACGAACGAATTCTTCCATTTCCATTAAACGCGCCTCCCCCCGTCGTCGTACACTTACGCACGCCTCAAACACTTTTCTATATCTCGAACGAAAGAAAATGCTCTCAGGCCAAAAGGACGAAACTGCTCTCGAAGCACTTGAGAAAAAAAAATGCGCTTTCTTTATATATCTCGACGAGAGAAGCAGGCCGGAAAGAAAATTCCCACGATTTCAACCATCTCGGATATTCCAAAATCATTGACTCAACATTTTTTGAAATAATCTCCGTTCCGAGTTTCGGTAAATGTGTTAATTTAGTAATAACGGAGTTACCGCGCAAAGAGAGAGGAAGAGAGTGTCGCGGTGAAACGCCATGCGGGGTTTCGTCGATCGATCGAAGGAGGCGGCTCATTCGCCTTCTCTGCATCGCTCTCTATTTGTACGTTTGCCTTCGCGATAAACAAAATTTGCACGGAGCTAAGCGGCAATCGGAGAACAAAACAAAGAGGCAAATCGTTCCAATTGAATTTCACTTATAAAATGGCCTTACAACGATGATGAAAGAAGACCAAAATATTTTTCGTGCATCGTCGCGCGAGAAAGAGTCGAGGCAAAATTGTTTTGGTACGACAGACATCTGTGCGACGGACGAGCCTAACGCGCTTCGTCGTACCTTCTGGATTTGAGGTACGCTGACCATAATTTTATGGCTAAAGGAGAGTAAAAATTAAAAAATATGCAAATTTCGAAATTGCGGATGAGTCACCATCTGTCAGACGGATTGCAAGTATCCTTTGTACTTTGGGAACACATGGAACATTCGAGGCGATCGTTCTTACGCCTTGAAGAAGAAAATCGACGAAAGTAAACGCCTGTGAAAAACCAGACAGACTCGGTGAACACGTACTTTCATAGATATTCGAATAATTTTACTCTCGCGCAACGTGTTCTCGCGAGGTGTGCGACATAATTGAAAGTCGATGGAGAGGGATTAAAAAACGTACGTGTCTCGAGGAGAAACGATTTTGTATGAGGAACGAGGCCTGTGTGCTGGACGGAGCTAAACATTGTTGTTGCTGTTGTTATTATGAAAGCCAGAAACTCGAGCGAGAAGAAAGAGTGTGCCAGGGTCCTGTTCCCTCCCCTGGATCGTTCGTATTTCATTATATACTTGGCTATACCACCAATATACATACGAATTACTAATATACCTTAAACAAATGTGCAAAATTTGTTTGTAAAATAAAATTGTAGAAAGCATCCGTTTTTATTTGACTCGAATGCACATATGTCATGGACATCCAAAAGTGCATTATAATATTCGACATTTTTTAATGCACACATGTAAAAAGGAGAGTTTGAAATTTGTATAAGGTATATAGAGGAGCGAGGAGCGCGAGCAAGAGTCGTTTCGAGTCGTCCCTCTCTCATTCTCATTATTATTTTCTCTCTCGGTTGGCCTCTCCCCTTCTTCGCAGAGCTGCTGTGCCGTTGCCGCTGCTGCTGCTGCTGCTGCTGCTACTCTCACCTCAACGCTTGTCGGGCTTTCCATATAATATGTATGGGTATACGGTCCGTACTCGTTGCCTGTGATTGCCTACAGTTACATACACGCGCCTCTATACCTATACGAATAGGAAAGAGATATAGAGAGCGTGTGTAACTTGCCCGGCAACCGCGTCTAAAATTGTCCTTGAGCCTTTATTTTTGCCTTGAGCCTTCGCACTCTTTTTTTCTCCCATCATTTTCCTTTGCGCGCATTTTCACCTCGATCAACGTTACGATCGATTATTCGGATGACCAATTACACTCGAATTCCAACGAGTTTTTTTTTTCACTTTATTGCCAATTAAGAAATTCTACGCGCATTTGCAGAAAATCATTGTAGGATCGATGCGAGTGGGAGAAAACAAAATGGGAATTCCTTAATGAAATACGCAGGCAGGAAGAACGCCACGCCGCGGGATACTCACTCTCGTAAGCTCGAATAATTGAATCTCGTCCAAGAAGAGCCTTTCAACGTATACCGTATCTATAGCCAGAGATGTAAGTAATATAATAAAATACAGCGAGTGTTGCTCGAGTCATTGATCTCTCCGAGTAACGGGGCCACGAACTTTGACTCGCGTGTCATCCTCTGGCTTATAAATTACAATCGAAAAATTTACTACATTGTCCAAAGTTTTATTATGGTTACCTATTATTATCGTTTATTATCGAATAATAATAAAATACGTAGGATTGCGAGGAAAAGTGTTGAACCGAATGGAGGACGCGTATGGAAAGAAAAAAGGCTCATACGGCAACTCTCGGTGTCCTCGTAATAGCCACAAGTTTGTCTCAGTCTCCCACTCTCGATAATTCAACGTGTGCATATACAGAAGACGGGGACGAGGAGGGGAAAAAAAAATCAATAACACACAACAGCGTACGAGAGGAGCGAGAGACTAATCGGGGGTACGGCCGTTCGGTGCTGACCTGTGAGGAAATTAGCCGAGTCTATTCTCTCTTTTTTCGAAAAGCGCGCTCGAGGACAGCCCTGAAAAATCCGTCTTTTCCGCGGTAAAAATCCAAGAGATTTTTCTTTCGACGAGAAAACAAAAAAAATAATCAAACGAAAAACCATGAAGTTGGCGGGGGGGAAGCTCTTTATCTCGTAGTAAATCGGGGCTCCGGTTCTTCTGCAGTAGTAGCGAAAGAACGAACGTGCCAAAGCGAGAAGATAAAAAAGATTGAGAGAATGTTGGCAAAAATCCAGCAAAAGGATATTTCGTCTTCTCTCGTGTTCGTTTCGAAGCTATACCAGTCGAAGGAGAGAACAAGTATACAAACCCGTTGAAACGAAAAATAATCCTCATGGGATAGAACAAAATGCGCGCCCGATCTGCCATTGCATTATCTTCATATATATATATATATATATATGTATATTCCAACGAGCGAGTACGCTGGAGAATCCGATAGATGGAGCACGGTGATAAACAGTCGATAAACCGGAAACAAGCTCGAGAAAACAATGAGGTTGTTGTTGATGTATTCAATTTCGTTGTATTCACTTCAGGCGCATATAGTTGGGGCATGGTAACAGTTTGAAGAGGGAAACAACAATTGGTCGTTACCGAGTAGCGACAAATATTTCAACTATTCAATTGTTTCGCCAAAAAATTGTGGAATTCTATTTTCTACGTGAATGAAAACGAAAAAATCTCACATTCTCGTGTATAAGCAGGCAAATTAATGATTTTTTCAGTCTTCGCGCAGCAGTAGCGGAGAGCATAATTCGAAGTGATAAAAAAATTCATAAGAATTTCGTCAAGGGGCGATCTGGTCCGAAGAGTGCGTAAGCTCCGAGAACACGGTGTGTCACGGAGATCGTTCACGAATCACGAAACGGAGACGGATGAGAAGGAGGAGAAAGCGCGGGAGGCAGAGCGGAGGAAAGCGAGTTTTCGTCGTTTGTTCCGTGAGAGTGTGCGCATTAGAGATTGATCGTCCATGACGCGTTACAGTTCACTCTTTCAAATGATTTTCTTCATTTTCAAGTTTCGGAAGGGAACGATGGGAATAAGAGTGTAACGAATGATCGATAATTTATCACGGATCGAGAGTACAAAGAGCGAGGAGGAGGAGTTATTTATTCTTCATAATTCATCGGATCATTGCATTTTTGACCAAAGTATTACACGCCATATACGTTGATGTATATTAGTATGTATAATAATACGTATGTGCGCTAGTATGATGCCTCGAGTCATCGTCCCGACGAGAGACAACGGTACTTTTTTTTACCTGCTATTCTCACACGCCCCGAGAGACCTCACGATTTATCGTATTTTTTTCTTTCCTCTTCCTCTTCCTCTGCTATTCGCGAACTATATCTATAGATATGCATTATTTTCTAGTCGTTTATGCCTCGAGTCACTCAAAGGACTATTTGTTACGAGGGGAACGAGCTGTAAATGCTTCTTCTTTCGAATTTCTCTTTGTCTCGTTATTGTTTGTTATTCAATGATGTTTTTCATCGTGCCAAAGGCGAACGAATTCTAATATGAAATTTTTGCTAACCGGATTTTTCGTTGACCCATTTGATCGCTGAGAAACATCGCGGCGTTACGAGCTTCCCGAGCTTCCATGGGCATTTCACCGAGATAGATAATAATTGTATTGTTTGAGTGAAGTACGTCACGGGTTGATTCACCACGTCCGTAATATTTGCACAATTTAGCCTGTGAAAAAGTGGATGGCAATGGCGATCGATTGGCAGGAGCGAAATTCAATACGCACGACTGCGATAAAGATCGATTAAATTGGTTCGTGCATGTATCTCTGAATATTTATTTTTCCGAAACGCAACGACGCCGAGGGTGGCGCAAAAGTTGAATCATCAGATTCGGAGGATCGATAGCTCCTTCAATTCTGAGAAGAAAAGTTTTTAATTATTTTCTTTTCCGATAAACCGTTGAGAAGATATCGCTCGATTGAGAAAAAGAGGCGGAGCAGGCGCCACATGCCACGCCCCCGGCGTCTCAATGGGCGGGGGTATTAGCCTCCGCGGTCCTTAGCGACCGAGCTCGCGACGGTCCTCGCAACAATAGATCGTGTCCACGATTTGTTTGCATTAATTGATCATCGACATACTTTGGAGGAATATCGTTGAGGTCGCGGACACCGTACAAGCGTGGGAATCGCCCCCCCCCCCATCGCGCCGCTGACGGTAGGCGGAACGTTTTCCCTCTCCAACAGCGACGCGTATCGTTGTTTAGAAATTTAAAGACAGCTCATGATAAACGGTCGATCGTACCGAAAATATCGATGGGCCTTTTTATTATTCGTAATTCTACGATGGATCGGTTGGAAGCGCAGGACACCCGGTAGATCGATGAATATTCGAGGAACGGTAGACTCGTCATTGCAGTTGAACCGTGCGAACTATGTGACACGATATACGTATAATCCCGAATCTATCGCGATTCCCATTCCACCTATACGCGATCGACGAATATATTCGGATACATCCTCTTGCTAGAATAATACCTCCGGTGTGCCAGTGCGCTTATAAGCCACGCGCGCGCGCGCGCGCACAGTTAAATGTCAATGGACTCTTCAAACTCTTGCGAAGAAGTTCCAACCTGTTTCTTCCCCCGCAGTTATTCTCTTCTGGGGTAACGTTAATCTCGTCCATCCTCTTCGATTTGACAAACATTCGAATAATAAACTAATTTCAATAACATTACGCGCATCAATACTTTCATTGGCCGTGTATCACGAAAATCGATTAAAACGTATCTAAAACATTTCTGGATTTTCAATGTCATTTTATCTCATTTCGCTCTGCTTGGATGAAAAAGTGAACAACGATTATTTTTTGTACAACGTAATTTCGAATAATATGCAGTTTTGTTATCAGCAACATTATCAATTCAGGAAAATAATCCAAACGAATCGTGTTATCAAATAAAAAAAACCGGAAGTGTGTTCTACCGATGAGCCACTCTACGCGATAAGATTAAAGTTTATCCTTGGCACCGTGAGCCAAGAAACGGGGAAACAGAGTTTAAAAAAAGAGAAAAACTTGAAATAAAAAATCAAACAAACGAATTTTTAATAAGATTTAATGATAAGAACGAGCACTTTATTTATATATCACGTGTGAATCCGTCATTTAATTTTATCCGTCAACTGTCACTTTGAATCGATCAATAACGTTGACTGGGACTATTTCTTGACGAAGTAAACGATCGAATGGTCTTTCAGTCATCCCATTAACTCCACGTTGTTCATTATAATATCTATCAACGGTGGAAACCGTCGTTGACTATTCGGAGAATTGCCAGAAAAATCAAATAACGGGAATGTGAAGGACCGTAAAAACTATAGAAATTAAGGGTAAAAAGGAATGAGTTGAAATTTGAATTCATTCGAGAATACTTGGCGTTGGAAAAAAAACCGAATATATTCGTTTTGGTCGGCCATCTTGAAAACGTCTGATACTCTCATGAATCCAAACAAATTTACCCACCATAAAAAGGTAGAAAGACTATTCACGTGTCACTCGTCAAGTGAAGAAAAAAGCGTTAGAGTTTTTGTGTATGAACGCCATGTTTTGTTTTTATGGAGGAAAAAAAGAAGGAAGCTGGATGAAAAGGGCCATGGATAGAGAGGATAAAACAAAAAAGTAAGATAAGAGAGACAAGTGCATATGTAGGACAATGACTGCGATTGTGTCTCGAAGATTGAAACAGAATCTTGATTGCAATGGCGGTAGTCTCTCGTAAAAAAAAGATTAGAATTCGTTTCTCGACAGATTAACCCAACAAGACAAAAATGGAAGACTAAATAGAAAAACACATTTGATGAGCCGAATTGAAACTAAATTCCCCCACTCGGAAGAAAGGCAATGTTTGCTTGCACCATTGTTTGATAAAAAATACCTACGCTCTCAAAAAAGCGCAAGAAAGAGATCACTGGGGGGTTACAATGTGAATTTTTTTTTTTCCATGGAAAAAAAAACATTCCTGTTTATAACAGGGTTTTGAAATCTTCTTGAAACGAAAATATGTGATTCACATTTTTTGGAGAGTTGGTAACAGAGAGCGCGGAAAAAATGAGAAGAAAAACACAACAAAAAACTATACCTTTCGCTCTCCGTCGTTGTCCGTGGAGCTCGTCGTTTCTTCGTGTAATCCCTCCAGGGGCGAAGCGCTCAAACGTCCTATCACTATATATATACACATATGCGGGTGTATGAATATTACATATATATATACATGCATGGATATATGTATATGTATATATTCAAATACGTATGGCAAGATCGAAAAGTGTTGGTGATAATGCTACATGAAGCTCTATAGTTGGACACACAAAATATACATAATGTAAACACACACACACACACACACACACACACACACACACACACACACACACACACACACACACACACACACACACACACGCACGCCCGCGCTCGCTCCTGGAAAAATCCTCGAACTCTCGATATTATTAATTCTTAATGTTTATCCACCTTTGCTCGACGAGCAATCCACGATTTCAATTTTTACATGTATGATTTATATGATACGTAAGGATCAACTGTAGAAACGATTACTCTTCCTCGAATGCGAGTGTATTAGCGAAAAAGATACGAGAAAAATGAACACAAACCCTCCCGTATCTTACCTCGCTACTTGCGGGGCTGCTTTTGCCTTGCGCAGCCGGCGCGATACTACCCGGAGCCAGAAATCTCGCTCTCTCTCTCTCTCTCCCCCCCCCCCCCTTCTACGCCCACTTGGCGCGCCATCTTTGTTCCCTTACTCTTTCTCCAGAGGGCTCGCTCCCCTCTGTCTGGATCGGTCGCGACCCACGCGCCGAACCAGTGACGTAGCACCGATGATGTATCAACGTGGTATCAACGATTAACTAGCCTCCCACCCCGCTCCGGAATACGTTTATTTTTCAAAATTCATAAAACTCACAGGGAATAAAAAAATGTGTTGATTGTTGATTAAAAAAAAACATTGAATAATTGAGAAAGTATTTGTGTCGAGCATATTGAGAATTATAATTGAACTACGAAGTGAAATTCAGCACAATTTTCTGTTTTTATCCATTTGATCGGGCTTGAAGCATCTTCCGAGCAAACTGGTCGATCAAAAATTCGATTCAAAAATTGTATTTTATCTTTGAACTTATAAAAATTCGCGCTTATGTTTCCAATTTGAATGCTCTGCGCTTCATTTATATATATATATATAAGGACCTCCTTGGGGTGATGGCTTAACAAGGTTCCGGGAATCGCCACCGTCGCAATGCGGATAGTTGCGCTGGTTGCTGCTTATTTCGGTTTTTTTACCGACTGAGTTACCTGATCGAGTTCCTTACTACTAACTACTACGCTTCTTCTTCGCTGTTCAGTTCAGTTTTTATAGTTCGGGGTTCAGAGAAGGGTGTACGTTCGTACGTACATACAACCTCACGGTAGATTCGCGGAGGTTTATTCGGGGATAAAGGTTTATATCATTGAGAGTGTAATCCACGTAGATATTCGGTGCAAAAAACAAAATACAATAATTTCCAGACAAAAATCGTTTTTAAGACACAAATAGATACGCAGTTTCCACGCGTTGATACGCACCAAAAAAATACACATACAATATACTCTGACTCGCGGGGTTGTGCATGAAAAAAGAAAAAAAAAACTCCCGAAACGACAGCAGGCATCGTTGTAAAATTGAAGAAAAGTAAACCTCGTGCAGTTTTGAAGTTTTTATAAAACCTACCTTAAAAGTGGCATCCCAACTAAAAGTGGTTTTATAAATAAAATAATTCACATATTTAATATATATATTAAAAAATAACGTGCTTCACGTAAATTCGTGATCATGGCGGTGCCCACGGCCGGTGTAGGTAAGTAATTCATTCCGTCTCTCTTTCACTTTCTATTACCGAAACCGCTAAAAACTTTGTCGAACGATTTTCTCTTATTTATTGATCGTTTGTAATTTTTTTCCGTTTCGACATTTTTTTCATAATTCCTGACAGTTTTCCATACTATAAATATATACGAATTAACACCCATGTGTGCGTTAATTTTCTTGTACTCTGCACATTATATGTATATATGTATATGTATATGCTGCAATGCGCGTTTCCGCCGCCCCAAGCCTCCAAAAATGTTTCCAAATACCAAAATTTTTATTTTTCATTCTTCTGGTGATCGATTTTTCGTTAAGTTGATTTATTTTCCTATAATTTTCCCCAATAGTAAGTTAGCTTTTATGTTAATTGATAATTAATTGAAAAAAATGGCGACGCAGTGGTACCTCGAAATTTCCGCCTGCTCGAGGAACTTGAACAGGGCCAAAAAGGCGTTGGGGATGGCACCATCAGTTGGGGCCTTGAAAATGATGATGACATGACGCTCACACATTGGACCGGAATGATCATCGGACCGCCAAGAGTGAGAATAGTTTTTTGTGTTTTTCTTTTGAATCGAAAGATTTAATCAGGGTGCATGGTATTTTAACAGAGATTTGAATGAAACTATTATCACAGTGATTTAAATAAAAATATTGAGAATCATTGTTTTTCTGACAGTGATACCATTGATTCGTTTTGTGCTTTGCAAATGCATTTGTTTCTTATGAATTAGGTACCATGACAGAGATTATTAGACATTCTTATTCTGCCAATTTTTCCAACTCGCATATGTCTGAGAAAAAATATTTAAAATATCAGGGTGACAATAAATTTTTTATTCTTTGCGCACTGACGAATTTTCTAACTTACAGACACCATATGAAAATAGGATGTACAGTTTAAAAATCGATTGCGGTCCAAGATATCCGGATGAAGCTCCTAATGTTAGATTTTTAAGCAGAATCAATATGAACTGTATTAACAGTACTACTGGAGCGGTAAGGAATAAATTTTTCATAGAATTTGCATTTTAATGATTAAAGAAGAACCATTTTATTTGGTATGAGAAAAAACTTCTTAAAATGAATAATAAAAATTCATGGTTTTGATTTATCTGTACGGATAGGTGGACAACCGGAGCGTGCCGGTACTGGCAAAATGGCAGCGTGAATTCACGATCAAGACGGTATTACAAGAGTTACGTCGTTTAATGACGCTGAAGGAGAACATGAAATTATCTCAGCCGCCGGAGGGAAGTACTTTTTAGCCCGGAAAGATACAAAATTCTGTTGAAAAACAGAAGGGTTCGTTGATGAATTTCAAAGTCGGAGAAAGGAGAGTCCAAGTGAAGGAAATGGCAAATCATGCGGCGACATTAAAGATAGAAGAGCAACCAAATAAAATTTTACAATATCTGTCGCATGTGAAGGGAACAACAGTTGAAAAACACTCCAGAAAGTTGAAAAGAGAATCGAGGCGAGACGAAAGAAGAAAGGAATAATGAGAAAAAAGAAAAAAAAGCTTAAATAATAATAATATTAATATTATTAATTAATTAATAATAAAAATAATTGTAATGAGAAAAGAAAATGTTTTAATTAGTTAGCAATTTGAACTGCATATTTTTCTGCATTCAGTGCCGCTATTCCAATACTCTTACCCAAGGGCAAACACGACGACTGCACACAATAATAGACACGACACAAACTCACACACGTACACATTGCATCATCGAGAAAAAAATATTAAAATAAAAAGTATGGGAATATTGTATTTTCAAATTTGACGAATTGATGTCTTGCCCATTTGGGGAAGAAATTCAAAGAAAACCATAAACGAAAGTAAGGCGAGTCACGCTAAGGTGTAATTGAAAAAAAAAATGTGACACAAAATGATAAAAAATATTTTTATCGCCAGGAAATATAGATATTTTGCTTCTTCAGGCGTTTTTATAAGTCGCAAATAAGTTTTTTGATTATAGCAACACGAAAATTTTTTTTTTTCTTTTAGAACGGACAAATTATTTGTTCGATTTTTCTTTCTTTTTTTGTAAACTGATCACGGGTGTACTGTCGGTAATTTTGCAAGTTTGATGGGAAATTTCCCATCTATAAAAAGGTCGAAGCTTCCTCATTGATATAGAATGTAGAGATAAGAGTCTATACCGAGTCTCTTGATGTGCTTCTATTGAATTGTCCATGGTTTTTATTCTCTCGATAATTGCAAGGCTGCTCTTTATTTTTTCAATGATATTGTTCTTCTGAAGTAGGGGAAATAAACTTTGAAGCGGTTTTCGAGGATTTAGAGCAGGAAGAAATCTCAGGTTCACTCGTCATTCATTTTGTGTGTATATATATATATATATTTTACAAGTAAGAAGCGATTCGTAAAGGTTCACTTCATTGACAATAATTTCGAGTTCCGAAAGTTACGAGCACGAATCGTGATATTGCCGAAATCCAAAAAGTCAACTAGGATCGAAAAGATCGAGTGTGAGGAGGGGAAAAAAAGAAATTTATGTTTTTTGAATGGCGTTTGAGTTTTTTTTTTTTAATAATTGCGAATTCCTCGCTTTTTCTTGCTCTTTAGTTTGTTTATTTTATTTTTTTTTTTTTTCAAGTTTTACATTTCTTTTTTCCGTTCTCTCACTCTCTCGATAATTGTTTAAATTAAAAAACTACGGCGTCTCGACCAGCTAACACGATCATCTTTAGACGAACATTTTTTCCTTTTTTCCTCGGCTGAGCTATTTCTCGTTTTATTCTCGTTAATATTTGCTTCTCACAATTGATTTATTCATGGCCGATTTCCCTCGCAAGGACGCACTACTTTTTGCTCTTCGGCGGTAGGAAAGCCAACTTCGTGTTCTTCACCGTTGTCCATTTGTGTCTCTTATACCAGTACACTACTAATGTCAATAATGTACCGATTCCAATTACCTGCACATTTGAGAAAATGAAAAAAATATGAGTAATGTGAGGATTCCGTTTTCACATTCTTCAACATTATTTGAAAAAAATCTTGTTTAATTTCTTTTGAATGTGGATATTTAGGATTTACTCCTGTCGGGACATAATAATTTCACTCTCGTTAAAAATGAGACTGAAGGTTTTATGGAATAATAAACGGAATCATCATTAGAATCGATGATAAAAAATTGAGGCCAAATAGAAAAATAGAATAGAAACGATAAGTAAAATTGAGTTGAAGACTTGATATTCATTTTGATGAGGAAAAATGTAATAATATAATATTGGGTTAAGAATTGTATTTTTAGAAATTACCGAAAGCAAGAATTCATAGAGTAATTTACCTTGATAGATTGTCTCTGTCGTTCATCGTACTCGTGATTTGATGTCCACATGAGGAATGTGCAAATATCCTTTGCTACCTGGGAAGCGGTCGCCGGCGTGCCATCCTCGTAATCGAGTACCTCGTCGTAGATAACTTGTGCCATGCCAATAGCACCTCCCGCGAAATAGGGGTTGAAGTGAAGACCCTCTCGTAGGTTTACACCGGCAGGTGGATCGCAATAACCGGTCAGGAGCGAGAATATATAGTTCTACAAAACGAAATGACCAATTATCCATTCAAATTCAATAAATCATGACGAATCGAGTCAATTTTTCAAGTGAAATTCCAACAAAATAATGAGAAAATTATAGTTAATACAGAAAAACGTTTCAAAATCAACAAATATCTAGAGATGTAACAACAACGCGTCAATGTATACTTGAGATTGGGAGATTTTTTTTCGATGTTGTAAAAAGAAAGTTTGGAAAGGGAAATTCACCTCGCCACCGTGTCTTCCATTAATAATGTAAGATAAATCTGGTGGATTGGCACCGCCATTGGCGGCACGAGCAGCTTCCTCATTCGGATATGGAGCAGGCACGTAATCCGACAATTTTCCAGGACGCATGAACATGTTGCCCTGATCATCGGGTCCGTCTTGAACTTGAATCTCCGCGGCGATAGCTTTTGCCTCATCTTCGGTGTGCGTAACGCCTACGAGATGACGATAGGCGACGAAATTCAAACTGTGGCAGGCTGAGCATACATTCTTGTACACTTCCCATCCTCGTCGCATACTGAACAACAAAATATAAGTAAATTCATTATTCTCAATAAGTCCGTCTTCGCTTTACCAAAACGACATGGTGAATTACACAAGATTGAGTACAAAACATAACACTGAATCAAATTATTTGAAAAATTAGATACGAAATAACAGATACATCTAGAATAAAGGGAAAGTGACAATATACTAACGTATATAGAAATCGAGCCTAGAAAAGCATCAAAACTCATTTGAAAAATGGCATTTCAGTCCAAATTCATGTATAATTGTGCAAAAAACAAATTTTCCAAAAATATTCTATGGACAATTACCTAGCATGATCGAGGGATTTGAACCATCCATAAAAGTCCCATCCATACTTGGGAGGATGGGCTATCATTTCGAAGGCTTTGACAGAGTTCTCCAGAGCATAAATCAGAGCTCCTATCCCTCCGGCAGTAACTCCCAGACATGATAACAGCTGTCAAATTGAAAAAAATTCAGATTTTTGTTTCATAAGTTTTTTTAAGGAATCTCCTGACTGGATGGAGAGTTTGAATATCAAAAAATGGAGATAAAGAGATTATTCTGTTGTCTAATCTCTATTTACTGTCAGTTCTTTAAATTTTCCTCACCAGTTATGTCAATTAAAAACTCTTGGAAATTCAGGAAAGGAGGCTGGATAAGGATCTCAACCAGGCAGAGTTTGTTTCTTTTCTATAATGACCTACCACTTTACGACCTCTGGACCAGTCTTTGCCCACCGTTGAAAACTGGCTCCCCTAAGATTAAAAAAAAAGTAGAGATTTATTGAAAATCTTAAGAGTATGTAATTGTTACAGGTAGTTTTTCAAGTTAAATGTCAATAAGAGGCAACACATTTAACCGTTCAAGAACCTTCGGCAAGCACTAAAGTAAAAATGTGTACTTGTTTCAAACGATCGTTCAGCCTTCGCTTGGACTATTGAAACCCAAAAAAGTTTCCTTTTATTTTGAAATTGATGGGTCAAGTTGACACACGCCAAAATAAATTCGTTCTATTTTTATATTTGACCAATCTCAGTTATAGATTTTCCCAAATGAGAATTTTTTCTTAAAAACTTGAGGGAATGCACGAAAAGTAAAGAAAAGAAATTTTTTTTGACTTTGATGTAACGATGGCAGCATCACACGCGATTTTCCTTTGAAATGATACATTACATAACAGACTTGAAGATTGCGTGTTGAGGTGTATTTTTTAATTAATGAAAAAAAAATGAATAAACTAAACTTTGACATTTCTATAAAAAAAAAAAATGAAAGGAGGAAAAAGCTGTTTAAAACGCGAAAAATGTGACATAGCAGCCGACAAACGCAACGTTGCCAGAGGGGAGAAACTCAAGTGCTGAATTTTAGCCTCTGCGAGCGTAATGGTTTTCAACAAATTAGTTAATTTTTAGAATTTGATGTGGCACAAAAAGATGTTGTTAGCAACTAAAAAATGTTAGGTTTGTTTTGAGTGTTTAATTTTACTTACCTGATTAAAGAGTAATCCATTATTCGCTCTAAGAAGGCCAGATCGACAAATTTTACCTAACGATGCCGCCATCTTGGCCAGAGGTGCAATGTGCAAAGAACCCACCTAGTCAGGTAAACAACTCATACCAAAACTCAAAATCAGATTTTCCTTTATTTGTCTACACCTTTTTTATCATTGACATATGGATTCGAGTATTCGATTTACGAATTTTTGGCTTTCCGTAAACAATAACTTTTAGAAGATTTTAGAAATGATTATTGAATCAAATGATCGTCTCTCTTCGATTCCCAAGCTTACCAATCGCCAAACCCAAACCACCCAAACCCAGAGTCTTGCCCAGAGTGATCATCATCATCATATATGATATTCTTCTTTCTTCATGGCTTTCATAAAGTTAGCCGGGCAACTTTGAATTTTCAACTTTTTTTATAATTAACCCTCCGTTGACACACATATTTTTCTCGCACCTCGGATCCCTATACACACATGGGTCAGCAGTTTCATACCATGTTTTCCCATACCTAGACTCGTTTAAAAAATCTGAAAAAATTCAGGAATGTAGTTTGATATCTATAGAAAGAGAACATGCGTTAGGAAATGGATAAAAATTAATCTTTATTATTTTTATTCAATGAAAAATGATACAAAGAATGAGAAATTTAGAAACAGTCCGGACACCACAGACAGACCCATGTGTGTCAACGGAGGGCCATCATATCTCAAGGTGGTCGCGTGGTGGTCGGTGGTAGCGCAATTAAAATGCTTGGTGGTTTTTTTTATTTTTAATAAATACATCATTTTTATTTTTAGCATTAAATTAGCCGTCCAAAATTAATTTTATAAATCGTGAAACGCAATTTACATACGAGTTTTACTGTTTGTCAGTTACAAATATGGGTCTAAAATTTTTACGGAATTCTCAACTTCGGTTTTTTAGAGTTCTTATGACCAAACAAACATTGTCAAACGATTGGCGTTGAGAAAAATGTTTAAAGTTGAAATATATAGGGGCGCTAATGGCCGTTTTCTCCGACGCGGTTCAAACTCAGTTCAATTTTTTTCATATAGTTTCGAGATAGGATGAACCGAGTTTAAACTCAGATTAACGTTGGAGAAAACGGGCATAAGAGTTTAAGCAACTGAGAGAGATGCAGTGTGTGTGATGGCGACGACGGGTACGTTACGTTTTGGCGCCGCCGTTTGGGCGCGAGGATATTTTTCGATAAATTATGCATAAATAATGTAACAATGCTGTTGATTATATTTCAGGAGATCAAGAGTTGGGAAATGGCGTGCCACTTTGACAGTTGATAGGGGAGAACGAAAACCTGGGTGAGTATAGTGAGTAAACTCACTAAAATTTTCTTACCAGCAAAGTTTTGGTGAATCGGAATAATTTTATGGCTTGGGTGAATTTTGTGATGCTTAATCTGTAAAATTTCAATTACAGTGAGAGAGGCGGCCCGTTCACCCTCCCCAAACAAGATCGATGACGGGGTAAGTTGCGAAATTAGCGCAAACAGCGAACAGATTTATTCATCTCTCCTTCTAATTCCAATTTAAAAATTGCACTTTTCATTTTTTTTTCAGTTCTTGCCGCATAGGACCCCGCAGTCGTTACACAATAACTTTCAAAAATCTATTCTTCCAAATATCGAAAATTTCGAAATACTAACTGTCGACGAGAGACAGCTATTTTTGCAGTTGAGAGAAAATAAAAGACGGCGCAGATGCGCAGATAAAAGTTGACAAAATAAAAAAAAAAGAACTCAACTTATATATTTTTTCAACTTATTATTTTTTCAACTCATTATTTTTGTTTTATCCGTCGGTCAAGTAAATAACGCCGCGTCTTCATCGCTATTTTCATTAAGAGCTCTCTAGTCGAGATATTGCCACGAACTCGTGACGTATGGCAAATAAATGAGTTTAGGCTGTGACTCCACGAGTAAAATCTAAACTTTAAAAACAACAAAAAATATTTTTTCTTTTTTTCTTTTTTAGTTATAAGTTTCTCAATGATACATTGAGCTCTGATTGAAATAAAAAAAAAAATCAAAGCATTAAAAACATGAAAAAATATATTTTTTTATTTTTCTTTTTTAGTCGTAAGTTTCTCAATAAAACCTTGAACTCGCAAAAGAGCAAAAAAACGATTGCGACAGAGTCGTTCAATACCTTATTTAATACACATCATCGTGTTGATCGAGCGAAAGCCCTTGAGAATGAGAGAGTACAAAATCAAAACTATTGTTAAGTGTATTGTTATTGGATTAAAGTTTTGCAAAATTTGCTCGACAATTGCTACACGAGTTTGTTTTTTTCCTTCCGAAGACAACATATATTTTTTGACAACTTGCATGAAATGACCAAATCACACGTGGACTCATAAACGTTCAGCAGTTCGGAAATTGTTTCAACGCCCGAATCTTCGAGAACAACAATTCACAGTTTCCAACAAAGTCTGATGGAAGTGATCGAGGAAACTAAAGATGATGGGGATTGAAATACGAGAGGTAGAAGAAAATAAATAAATAAAAGCACAAAGGGTTCAAGCTTTTCTCGTATGATGGAACGATTCAGTCCTCTCTATTCGGGTCTGTTTTGGGGAAACATCTCCATTGAGTAATTCAGTGTTTGCGTTGTTGAGTGCGAGTGGTTGTTGGTGTTTCAATCGTAGTCGCACTTTTTTTCTATTGTTTTTTTTTTTTGTATGCAGTAGAGAACGTGATAAATGGAAAGAGAAGAGAAACGCCGAGGCAGGATGCAACGAAGATCCAGCAGGTTGAGCAAGCTTTCGCAATTGCACCGCGCGAGTTTCAATGACATTCCGACAAGAATCTAAGGCTTGTTCGTTTCGTTGGAAAATTTCGATATTCCCGGTTCGCTGGAAGTGGTGCATTCACGTAATTTTTTTTCGTGCTCGAGCAGCAATCGATTTTCCCCGGTTGTTTTTAATCCCGCAAATATCGATAGACGAATCGAAGTTTTTCACAGTCGCAGCTTGTCTCATTGAACTTTGTTGGATTTACCGTCAAGTCGAGGACCTAGAGAGAACAAAATCTCAAACTGTTTAAAAATAAAAAGGTTGAAAGTTATTTGCAATAAGAGGAGCGAAACAAATGAAATTTCTTTTTAATTTGGAATTGGTCTATTTGAATTTTATTAGAGGATAATTACAATATGTACGTTGATGTCCATCTTTTGCTTATGATTGGAAATAATTGAGTGTTGGAAAGAGATTCGTAATCGTTGTTTTTAAGTGAATAATAAAAAAATTTTATATTTGGTGACGCTTACCTATTTCCGTACGAATTGTTGCAAAGTATATGGATGGGTACATCATCGTTGTTTCCTTATCGCTGCGGTCTTTTTCAGCGCTGCCCTTATCCTTTGCCGGATATAAGGATTTTCTAAAATTTTGCAGTCTCCAGTTGCCGACAAGAATCCACTGGGGATATTCTCGATGGGTATGACAATACAACTGTATCGCCATAGCACAGGCTGCCGGTCCATTTCTGTAAACAGAAGAATATTCTTAAGATTCACGAGAAAATAGGGAATGGATCAATTTTGCCAGAGCATGGAAAGTTTTCATGTTATATCTCAAAACTTTTTGGGAAAGTCGAATGAACACTCTGCTCGAGGATATATAGCGATGAAACCCAAACTCAAAAAACCTCCTTACTTGCCGCCCGGCACCCTACAAAGCTATACAAACATGGGCTGTGACATTCTGAGGGAGAATTTAATTTGTCTAAATTCAATCTGTCGTTTGTAAACTAGAATGAAAACCACATGGTTGTATGGTCAATTCGCTGCAGAGCGAAGATCAAAGCCGGCTCGAAGGAAATCAGAAAAAACTCGAGCGATAAAAAGCTGGAACTTGCCTTGCAAACTTTCTCCTCAATAATTAAATAAGAGAATCTATATTTGAAAGAAACGCTTTCATTCAATGAGTAATCGAGTTCCTTTCTCTTTTGATATTCGTTGGTAAAAACGATGAAACATTATAAACAATAATATAAGAAAAAATTAAAATTTTTTTGTCAAAAAACATAGTTTTTCATATAACTTTATTTACAAATAAGAATTGTTTGTTACAAGGCAGAGTATACATAGAGACAGGTGCAGAAACAGAGAAAGAATAGTCAAAATTGAGAAGACGTGGCAGTTTTGAATCCTTGTAAATTGACGTTGAACTACGTTTCATTTGTTTGTATTTTAAGTCTTTCTCACAATTCTTTAAGGCGATCATTTTTTGTTTTTTGTTTGTTTGAAAGCTTCATCATTTTTTGCCAGATTTTTTTATTCCACCCGTAACTAATGGCCCTTTTTGTCCAGCCTTTTTCTGTGCCTCAGCCAAGAGTTTTTGAGTTTCTTTCTGCTTTTGCTTAAAAGCCAAATCCTCATCGTCCAAATCCTTGACATCCTTCTTAGGTGCCTTTAATGGTTTCTTTTTGCCACCCTCTCGACCTGACATTCTGAAAGGTTAAAAAAACAAATTAGGTATCGAAACTGTTTGTTAAAAATTTTGAAAATCGGGGAGGGAGCCTTTTTTTCATCAATTTTTCAACATCTCATGATAGATCACTATGAAAAAATTACAAAAACATATAGAAAAGGTAAAATAATTTTTATATTAATTTCTTAATAAAAGGAATCGATCTTGTGCAATTATATATACGGTGTTCCAGTTTTGAGATAGTTTTTACATAATTTATGCTCAAATAAAATTGTGAAAAAATCTAAGAATTGATTTTTGGCATTGAAAAAGACAAATTTTGAAAAATTCCATAAATTTTAAGGTTATGAGGAAAATATATTAGGGGCAAAATAATGTAATCAATATCCTATTTGTTGAACTTGGAACGATGTTATATGTGTTGTTCTAAAAGTCTTGACTGAACAATCCGGAAAATATTACGAGAAATATTTTTTCTCAAAAATGTTGAAACTTGGCTAGAAGGATTTGCATGAGATTTGATAAAGGTTAGGCGTCGAATCTTTTGCCGACACTACACAACGAAAAACAGTTCTCGACGCTATGGGGAAAAAAAAATTGCAAATAAAAAGATCGAATAACTTCACTTGCTTGATCGTGATTGATTTCTGCGTCGTATTTAGCGGGGCTTCAAGATTTTTGAAACCGTGAAAAAAGGATCCTCGTGTCCGTCACTATTGAAGGTTTGATCGAATAAAAAAATATTCTATCGACCGAAAACCGAAAGCCGAAAGCGCTGACGAGATATATAAAACGCACCAAACGCACGCAACGCTTCATGAACGCCACCTAGGGAAATTATCTGATAATAATATTTTTCAGGTACAAAGGGCTTTGAGCGCATCTACATAAAGGTAAAGGTCCACCACTGTATATATGATGATGATGCTAGATAAAAATGACGTTGGTTTCTTTCTCAAATTGAACGATATAATGGGTTAATAAAGAATTTTTATTCAATCGACGTATAAAGAATAAAAAGGATAAAATAGATAATATAGAGGCTAACAAATACTCCTAAAAAATTTCTCAAATTGAAATGATCAATTATCCCTCTGGTGGTCCCGCGCCTGAATTGTCGTGAAACAGAAGGCGTCGTTTCTGACGCATGCGTAGAGCAGCAAATGAGATTTTCAAAAGTTGGCGACAGTGTATGACAATCTCCCCCGACTGAAGAGAGTGAGAAAGAGATAAAAGAGAAGAGCGGAGGAGGAGGGAGAGAGCGTTGGTGGTAAAATCTTGGGGTGTCGTTGCCGTTGGTTGGTTGCGTGTGGTGTGGGTCAGATGGTGTCGTGACTCCTGTAAGATCGCATCAATCGTGACGATTATTAAGTATAAAAGGGTAGAAGAGAGTAGATATAAAAATGAGCGCTGGAATGCCGGAGCTCGGCTCCAAGATAAGCCTTATTTCGAAGGCTGATATAAGATACGAGGGACGTTTGTTCACGGTTGATCCCCAGGAGTGTACAATTGCTCTCGCTAGCGGTGAGTTTTTTTTCACATTTCGTTTTAAACTATATGATGAAACATACTACGTGATAGAAGAAAACCAAGATGGATGCCGATAATCGATATACCCGTACGGAAGCATAACATCATCGTCCCAAGCTTCTCTTCCCGGTCTTTTTTTTTTTTTTTTTTTACCGATTAAACGCTTTTTTTTCCCCAAAGCCCATTTCAACACCCACTTTGTCGGAACTCATTTTGATACTTTTTATCCAACTTCCGGTGCGTTTTTGCCCACTCGCTCTCGCGTTCGCGTTTCCTCGTCTTCTCCGATTCGCATTTCGCCTCAAAAACGAGAAAAACGCGTTTCGAATTTCAACGTTTTTGAAAATTAATATTTGTTATGTTAATTATGGAAAACCGCTATCGAGATATCTAAAAATTTTCAACAAATCATACTTCTCCAAAATTTCTTTCGTATTATACGAAAGAAATATATGAAGAGGGCCTGTACTGAAATGGAACGAAAATCACGAGTTTTCATAGATCCCCTTCCACGTTGCGCAAAATAATATTGTGAATGTGATCAAAATTGAATTTAATAGTCATTTTTGATCGAGAATTTTCGAATTTATTCAGAATTCACTGAATACAGCAGAATTGAAGGGTTTTGAGCACATTTTCAGGACTGAACTTTTCGTGAGAGTTTATTGACGTTGATCTTTCGATGTATTTTTTTTTTTGCATGCCTGAGGTCTTTGTCTTCTCACAAACAATTTTAATCTCACCATTGTATCCTATATATCTATAAATAAATGTGCGTGCGTGCGTGCGTGCGTGTGTGTGTGTGTGAGTGTGTGTATCCACCATATACATATATATATATTAGGTTTGAATATGGAGCCTTTGTTTACAAAGTTCTTCAATATGTCCTTGCCCTCTTGGACAATATTGATGATCTCGTTGTATTCGAATTTCACTCTTAATACTCAAAAACTTACTGGCTCTTCCAAAAACCGTTAGAAATTTTGAGTTTTCAGTAATAAAGGCAATTCCGTTTGCAGATAAGATTTTCAAAGTATTTATGATTAATTTAAGGCGCTGTTTCAGAACAAATTTATTGGAACGGAATTTGTATTTGTGAAAAATATCTTTAAATTGAAAAAAAAAATTGTTTTTAGTTATAATTTTAATTAACAATTGTAATTATCAAATCGATGTGGAAAAAATTAATTCATCGTGCAGCCGTTTGATTGAAAATTAATGCAATTGAGGACAATTATATAAAAGCTTTCCAATTCTTTTATAAAATAGTTATAAATTTTCAGAAAATAAAATTGTTTTGCTACCAAAATTATTTGACGTTAAATATGCTGAAAAGTTCTGCAAATTTGAAATGACACGTGTGTTACAGTGCGATCATTCGGCACAGAAGATCGTGAGACTCAGTTCCCAGTAGCACCTCAAAATCAAGTTTATGAATACATACTGTTCCGGGGCTCTGATATCAAGGATATCAGGGTGGTCAATAATGTCAACAATATCCCAAATGATCCAGCAATTGTGCAGGTAATATTAATAATTTTTCAACAAATCATTCGATTTAATAACTATTCATTGCCTGGTTTATTGAAAAAAAAAAGAATTGCAAAAAATTAATCATTCCGGAAAAGGATTAAAAAATTCGTTTTCAAGCATGGTAAAATATATAAAAAAAATGTTTGAGTTTTTTGAAACAGTAGTGTAACAAGAAAAATTTGATGTTTGAATGAAAAATAAAGATGACGGTGCAACCGTCGATGGGACAACAATCGTATCAGCCACAGCCGGGTTATGGTCATCCGATGATGGGTCAAATGGGTCCGATGGGTGGACAGTATGGCGGACCGTACGGTATAGCAATTGGAGCGATGGGGCCGGTAATGGGTATGCCAGGTGGCGCAAGGGACCCTCGAGGGCCGATGAGCAAACCCCCAAGTGAGTTGAACTCGGGATTTGTCGGGGAACCGAACGTCATCGCTATACCGAACACACTACCAACGGCCAACGTTAAGCCGTTGACTAAAGATCAATCTCTGGAAGATGGTAAAAATGTCTTATTTAATTTTGTCTCCTCTTCGCAAGTTAGTTTGCTTTCATTCTTGCTGCCGGGTCAGGCATGCCCCATGCCGATGCTGATGTGCTTGACGAATCGACGATTATCGCCTTCTTTGCTTGTACCGGATGCGCTTCCATTTCCTTATTTTTGTTTTCTTACATGAATCCTTTCGAACCTGTGTAAAGTTTATGAATTAAACATTTTTTTTATTGCTTGTTTTCTTTTTAATTCGCTATGCAATCGCTGTCGTCATGTCGGCATATTTTATCATTTTCAATAGTGCGTTTGTAATCAATTTTTTGAAAATTTTAAATGAGCTTGCTATTTTTTTTATTTCACGAAGCACTCTTTTCTCGCATTATGGCGCACCAAAGGTTTGAACGAATTTTTTAACTTATTTACACATTGATGCTATCATCTTCCATGAGAATTTTTTGCATGTTTTTTCCGTTTGTGTCGTCCGAACTCTACTATTATTTGGATTTTAGTTTGGGAATGAGCTTTGCTTTGCCTTATTTAGTAGCTTGTGGATTTTTCGATTTTTGTAGAAATCGTATTCAGTTCAAATGTTCATCAAAAAGATTTTGTTGATTCCGTTGAAAAAAATAAATCCACCATTTTTGAACCTGAACATTAAAAATTGATTTTCTAAAATGCTGATGTGATTTTCCTTTGAAAAAAGGTGTTCTGGATCTGATTAGCGGAGGTTCTCGTTCGACGACTCCCACTTCGTCTTTACTGACGAGAAAAAGTCCAACGATCGATCAGGGTGTCCAGGTTGGTCATCAAGCCGCCCAACATCAACAACAACACCATCACCAGCAGCAGCAACCGCAGCAACAGCAAGCGCAGTTGCACCAATCGCATAGCATGATGTCCAAGTTCGGTGATCAGAGTCATAACAGAGCCGTTCAGCCACCGCGTCGTGGTCGTGATAGGTAAGGAACGAATGAGGAAAAAAAATTTTATCCTGAAAAACAGTTGTTGTTTGTTGTTGATTCGTTAACTCGATCAATTCTTGTTTTATTCATTTAGTCCCGGAAGCGGAAGGACCGCACGTGGGATGGGTCAATACTCTGAGAGAAAACACGAGGCGATGAAGCAAGATGGTCAATTGCATGAACAGGGACATCCTCAAGGTATACACGCAGGACGTGGTCAACGCGGTGGCTGGATCGCTCGCGGCGGTAACATGCGAGGAGGTCGAGGAAGTCGTGGTGGACGCGGTGTTTATCGTACCAATCAGCCTGGCAATACTGGTGCCAAACCGAAAAATACTCTCAAATTTGACAACGATTACGATTTCGAACAGGCCAATACCGAATTCGAGGAGCTGAGGTAACCAGTTTTTCCTTCTAATTCTTCGATCAGAGATTCAGAATAATTGTCCCTCATAAATAACCACGATTAAATTATTTGAATGAAACAAAAAAAAAAAAATACATTCGTTGAATATTTGAAAATCGCATGGTTTGTGCCGGGTTCGTTTCACATTATTCTAGTGAAACGACGAATGTGGATACCATGCAAAATAAAAGTGTTACGGTACGAAAATCAACGCTTCTATGCAGTGTTTGATTTATTCATCGTAACTACATTTTTCCTTAAGCTATTTATTTTTAATTCCAACACTTTTCCAAACTGTTGTTAATGAATCTTCCATTATAGATCTCGATTGGCTAAAGCGAAGATCGACGCCGGTACCGAGAACGAAAAGAAAGATGACAGTGGCAATGAGACAGGAGCTGGCGAGGGCGAGCCCGAGGAAGATTCAGACGTTGTGCATTACGACAAATCGAAATCTTTTTTCGACAATATCAGCTGTGAAGCTGTCGAGAGGAGTAAAGGGTTAGTAATTTCATCATGGCCCTGAAAAAAAAAACCCAAGAAAGAAAGATTTTTCGTTATTTTCAGTGAATGATTTTGAATGCTACTCAAATATTCTTATGTTTCTCATCCAATATTGAGCATCTTAAATGCCTAATTGTTTTGCAACACTGAAACGATTTGACCAAAAGTGTTCGATTCTTGGATACCCAAAAATTGCACGCAATCAGTATAAAAATGGAAAAACAAAAAACGTATCGTTGAGGAACAAAAGTCTCACGTAATTTGGAATCGAAACACGATTCCACATCTCTCGGGTAAATTTGTTCGCAGAAGATCGCAGCGTACCGACTGGAGAAAAGAACGAAAATTAAATTCTGAAACGTTCGGCGTGGCTTCTACGAGACGAGGAGGTTTTCGAGGACGTGGATATTATCGCGGTATGGGTGGAATTTATCGCGGTGGCGGCGGCGGCGGAGGTGGAGGAAACATAGGACCAATGGGCCTTGGACCTCAGGCAATGGGTCCGGGTGGTCCTGGTGGTCCTGGTGGTTTTCGCGGAGGTTATCGGGGTCAACGCGGCACGGGAAATCGCAAACCTCAAGGAAACCAACAACAGCAAATCCAGACAGGCAACCAGAATCGTGCCAACAACGAACAATCTTCGTCCTCCGTGAATCAGCAACAAAACTCGACCGGCCGTCTGGTTACGGGTACCGCGTAGAACCTACTTCTCGCAAAATTATTCGAAAAAAAATTCACCCCTGACTTTTTTTGACCGATAATTCTTAAAAAAAAAAAAAAAAAAAAAAAAAAAATATTTTTCGATTTTTTTTTCTACATTATTTTTCGGTCGATTGTGCTTTCAGCCAGAATTTCAAGATTCATTCATATACTCCGGTGAATTTCAGCCATAGACTTTTTTCAGATCTCCGAAGCGATTACAAGCTATCATAATTAAGAAGAGAGAACGTACAATCGAAATACGATGATGAAAATTGGATTTTTTTTCAAGAATTCCATCGATTTGCCAAAAAAAAATTCTGACTCGAATGAACGATTGACTGGGAATTTGTGTATAGAATTCTTAATGATATTTGAAACAAACAAAACATGAAGGAAGTAGAAAAGAAAGAAGGCGAAAGAAAAATTGAAAAACAGGAATATGAGATAAAGATAAGAAGATGAAACAACGCGACACTTCTAAATAAGTATTTACTTAGAATTTAAGATTTTTACGGATACGTTCTTCGCCCCCGAATAATAAAAGGATAAAGAACACTCATAAAAGTCAAACAAGAAAGAGTACAGAGACGAAAGACAGATGAGAGTTGTACCGGAGGTTTCTCAAAAAGGGCTTTCTTATCGCCTCAAAAAGTAAGATGAAGATGAGCAAAAAATGAAAAGGTGGAATTAAGAAAATTCGTCTCTGTCTTTCGTACTTGATTTACACAAAAAGTAAGAAACAATCGACTTTGCCGACAGACTGAAGAACCATGGGATTCGAGGAATATATAAATATTATTTTTTTTTATTTTTTTCTGAAAAATAAGACAATTTGGGGAAGAGTAAAAATTTGTTCCGAAATCCACAAAAAGAGGTAATCGAGCCTCTCGAGTCGGTCAATCATTGATGGAGTTTGTTTCATTAATCACAATAACAATAATCACATTTTTTCGTTTTTTTTTTAACGTGGGATCAACGCGAACAGAATTTAGAATTAGAAAAGGAAAAAGGATAATGAGGGAGGAGAGTTATATATTGAAAATAGCATGCGAACGAAATTATTTGTTTACTTTTTTTTTTTCGTAAATTTCGCGCGAGTTTTCCCGACCGTCCGACGCAACGATCAGTTTTCTCTCTCTCTCTCTCTCTCTCTCTATCTCTCTCTCTCTCTCTCCCGTTTTATCTCGTTCTTTTGAAAATAAGAGAAAAATATTCTGGAATGGCAATTGATAAGAAAGGCGGTACAGAAAAAAAATACGTTGTTTTGACAAAAAGCGATTTTTTTCATGAATAATGCTGGACATTTTTGGGAATAGTTGGATCGTGTCCGTTCGTCGGTAGTTGATGGATATTAAAAATTTTTGCTCTTTTTTCGAGGAACGAGTCTCGAGGGACCGGACTATTGCGTACGACCGAATAATTCATAATAAATTGGTATCAATTGTCCATGGCTGTAAAAAAATAAACAAAAAATAAAATGAGAGAGAAAACGAGAGTAATTCGTGAAAATATAAATATAATTGTTTCTTACAACTTCCGAGAAATAAAACAGTGAGACTCAATTGAAAAAAAAAGTATGTAAATTTATTACCACTTCCGTTTAATCCGCGTGGTAGAAAAATTCAAATTGGGAATTTGAACAAATTCTCAGCATAAATATCGAATAAAAGCTGCTCGAGGAACAAGTAATTTAGTCACATTTCCAACGAGGAAAAAGAAACTTTCTGGAGAAGCGAATGAGATTCTCGGGGAAGAAATCGTTTCTCAGGAAATTTCTGTAACATTATTATAAATATTGTCATTTTGTTTTGTTTTTTTTTTTTTCCTATGACTTCATTGACGCGAGGAGAGAATTCAATGAAAATGAGTTTGATAAAAAAAATGAGCTAACGTGAGAAAAATAGATAATCTTGGTTATCGCGTATGGGACGTTTCGCGGAATATCTTGAGATTCTGCCCAGTTCCATCACCGTCGATGCGTTCGAATTTTCCATGGACGGATATCGAGGAAACGTGGAATTCTTGTCCGCATATATTTGGCATGAAAAAAAAAGGGAATTCAAATTGATCGACGATTGTCTTATGTTTGCAATGTTAATGCGAAAGGTCCCATACATTCCTTGGAACGAGGAAAGCAAGGGAAATATTTATTTAATTCATTTAAGATTATAATTGACTCTGCGAAAATGATTTATCAGAAAAAGACCAATGATGTAGAAATTGAAGAGGGAGCGAAGAAAACATCGAGCTTTTTTGGATTTTGTTCACGCTAGAGAATTTAGTTAGTTTTTACTTTTACGATACTTGCTCTGCACGCACAGGGTGTGCTTCTTTCAATTTATCGATTGTTTTTTCCGTTTCCGAACAAGCGAACACAATTAGGCGAACGAAATATTTAAAAATAAAAAGAAAATGAAAACGTTCGTACGATCACGTACAACAAAGCGTTCTTACGAGTGTCCCGGTATAAATATGCGATTGGAAGAAAGTGAAAAACGATACGGAGGAATGAGAAAAATTGTAAACATATTCAAGGCAAGTTGTAGGTTTGTTTTCTGTTTTCTCCCTCGTGATTGGAGGAAGACAAAAGCGTTGATGAGTTTCAAGAACAAAACGAAAAACGGCGAAATAAATTGTGTAGTATGAAAATATAAATGTGCTCCATTTTTATTACGTTTCCTCCCGCGTTTGGAGAACGAAAGAATGGAACTTATAAATATAGTTGGGAAATAGGAATGAGAATGGTATAAAAATAATAAAAAAAAAAAAACCTCCTAACGATGCGTTTTAAAAAATGTATTCTTCAGCAGTTTTACAAAACACGTTATTGAACAATGAAGAACATTTGGAAATGCAGAATAATTGAACGATCCACGAGAATCGAAGATAGAAGCAAAATTGAGTGGAACAGTAACACTAAACGATACGGGAGGAATAAAAAAAGTCAGAACCACTCGCATAGAAACCGACTAAACCGAAATCAGTTCGAAACAAAAGGATTTCAATACTTTCATAAACGAAAAAAAAAAATCTCGGAGAGAGAGAGAGAGAGAGAGTGACAGGGGATTTTAGGCGAGGAAAGAATGATACGAAATGCGATAATTTGTTAAGCGGCTGTTATTTTTGTATGGTCCTCCAAGAAGGTCCCGTCTTATGTATGCATTAACATATTCATAAAAGCCTATAGAACTTAGTTGAAATATTCGATTAACAGGAGACATAAAAAAGCGTAATGAATAGAAAAAAATAGACGTTCGCCATTGCTCGCTCGTAATGAATTATATAAAAACGAAGTAAAAAAAAAAAAAAAACTATGAAAAACTATAAATTTGGGTAATCCAGCGGGCTCGAGAATTAGGGAGAAGAAGAAAAAACCAATAATTGTAATGAATAATAAAGACTCCTTAGTATACGGTGAAAAATGGAGCTGAAAAATTTGTTTTTGTACAGCTGTTGTGATTCAAATGATGCTGAATAATACTGAGATGATGAAATTTCAACAGAGTTTCTTTCTTTTATATATCTTCCGTCTAGTTCAAGTTTCGTTATTCGTTGGAAAATCGAGGATTTTTTATCGACGTCTCGGGTGAATACTCAACTTGAAAACTGCGGAGGCGCGCAACGTAGTACAGCCTTGAGAAACGTATAACTTTGTTTGAATAAAAATGAGTTTGGGTTTGTTTAGTTCGAGAAGCTTTTTCAAGCGCAACTCATAAGTCCGGTTCTCGTGTTGTCACAGACTTCGCGTATCGGTCGACCTCTCGTCACTTTGCTCTGCTCCACTATGACGAAATTGTTTTTGTAACAACGACGCAACGATCTGTAGGCCGGTGTGTAAACCTCGTAGGCCGCGCGACCATTTTCGACGACCCACGTGCTTCCGGAACGTCCACCCTTCAGAACTGACATTAATCCCTGGGCCACGACGTATGGCCTGCGAAAAAATAATCAAATCGATATTGAACGATAATATGAACGAGCGCGTATACGCGGTATATGTTTGGGCTTTCAATTGTTGAATATACTCACGTCTGTATAGAGAGCTCTTCGAGATTTTTCACAAAGTCAGCCTTCATGACTCGTGATAAAAGACGATTCGGGCTGTTGATCGTCAAGGCAGTCTCGGTCAAGCCCGGGCAGAGCGTCATCGCTCGAACTCCAGTTTTCTTCACGTGGTACGGAGCCTTCGGATGATAAATTATTCAAAAATCACTCACCATAATTTTCCATCGAATTTTCATCGACGTATTCGTACTTACGCCGAGGGATTGCGAGAGTCCGATGATAGCGTGTTTGGTAGCGGTGTACACGGGTAATTGTGCGGTCCACCGGTAATCTATGTGTTGCGCAATATTTACGAGAACTCCGCCGTGTCCGGCTTGATCCTTTCCCATGTAGTACATCGCGAGACTCGCAACGTTTACCATACCGCCCTGAAACGATCAATTACGAGGAGCGTTTCGCGTCACCTCAATTTCTTCATTCGAATCCACTTAACTTACTGATCGCTCATTTAAATTCCCTTACAATATTGACCGCTATTTCGCGTTCCCATCTGCGCTCGTCCAAAACACCAGCGTTGTTTATGACAATGTCGATTCCACCTTCGAACCTCTCATTGGCTCTGACGAAAGCGTCTGCGAGAAGAAGGCAATTTCCCCCATACACAATCTCCATGTTTCCCCGTCTTTCTGCGTAAACGAGAATTCAAATTTTTGCCACAACTCACCCGCTATTTGTTCGCGACTGGTGGTGTCACATTTAACGAATTGCACCTTTCCACATCCGTAAGTCTTTTCGACCGCTTTTACAGCTTGAGCACCAGCCTCGGAATCGATGTCGAAAATCATTACCATCTGCCTTGAGAAAATGATTTTTTTTTTTTTATCTTTCTTTACTTTTGCTCCTCCACAAATTGAATGCGATTCAGTAGGGAAAGGGTCAAAATACAGTTTGCTCTTTCTTCGCACTCACACTCGCGCCGTGCTGTATAAAGTGTTTGACAAAGGCGTAACCGAGACCAGCTGCTCCACCGGTTATTACAACGTTTTTGCCACAAACAAGACCGTTTATCAGCTCGAGCTCTTTCGCCTTTTCCGAGGCTGATGTTCGCCGACTTTTTTGGTACTGCACATATTCCGACGAGTTTTCAGCTAAAAGGAAAAATTTGATGGATCATTAATCAAAAGCGCGAATAAGTATCATGACAGAAACAGCGCTCGAGCGTACCCATTTTTTTTTTTTTTTTTTTCTATGAAACGGAGTATCGGAAGAGCAACGAATAGCGAGAAGAACGGATTGTTCGGCGAATTAGCGAATTCGAGAGGTTTCTCGGCGGTACTCGAATGCGACTAAACTTACAAGAGTCGTGTCGGATGGTATTTATACGCGAAGAGAAGGAGAACTGGTTATAATAAACTGGATATGGGATCCACGCGACTGATCGCGTTCGTTATGGATCTTGACGCGCGTGACCCGATCGCCGAAAGGTCGAACAAATTTTATGCACGTAAGATTTCCCGCAATCTCGCGAGAGGGAAGCAAAAGTGGCGTATCAATTTCTTTCTCTCTATACTTATATATGCGTATATTGTTGTCAAGATATATGCAGCGCGGCGTGCCAACTAAGCAAAAATTTCATCGCGATGCCTCGTTATCGAATCACGCGCGCGCGCCGCTCTTTCTTCCGGCTTATCGCGATTACGGGCCCCGCTAATTTCTTTCTTTTTCAAACTCCTTCGCATTCCACAATTTTCTCAGTTTTCCCCCCGATCGCGCCTTCCGAGTTCAAGAGCGCTCGGTCTCATTTTCTCAGAAGGAAAAACAACGCGCAGCTGCGACAAAAATTTTCTATACACGCTTTCAAGGTTTTCCCCGACGTTTGTCTTTCATAAGTTTTCGTCGTCAGGCAGCATTTGGAAATTTTGGAAAAAAACTCTTTCGGCTTTTTTTCGATCACTTCGAATTCGAATGGTTTCGCGCATCGATGTATAACCCCGCTTTCTCCCCCAAAAGGCGACACCTTTTTCCTCCCCAAGCAGCTCAGGAATAGTTTCGATCAGAGCTTTTTTCCCTATATACAACTCTCGAGACGATTCGATCCAGAAAATTTGGAGAGAGAGAGAGAGGGAAAAGGGAAATTGGCCTTTGACCATCGAGCGATGCGTCGATACCGCCTCTGAACTTTATACCCGCGCGCGAGAAGAACAAGATAGCTTTTATAATACTGAAAATAGAAGTTCGATCGCTGCGTCTTACTCATGCTCGAAGATTCGTTTCTATCTGTGATAAAAGCCGTACGAGTTCGGAGCACCGATTGTTTCAGTTTTTTTTTTTTTTATTCCTTTTTTATTTACACCGCCTCGTTAATCGTTATTCTCCGACTTAATTATTATTATCATCGCTCTGAAATTGAACATTTTTTTTCCCGTTCGTTGATATTCGTTTTTCGAATTTTTGCATTCGTCTTCCTTGCATTTTGTTTTTATTTTCATTGTAGCGAATCTCGGACACGCGATAGTGTTGGGAAAACGCGTGTCTCTCCGAGAAGAAACGTTGACACCGCGCGGCCCGCGACGCGACAGCGAGGCCAGCACGCGTACGCCCTTTTTGCCCCCGTTTTATTATTTATATTCCAGCGGTTTATCGCAGACGACGTCTCCGTATGTGTGTTTCAGCCCCTCCCGCCTCGGTTTTCGTTTTATCAAAACAATTGAGTCCTTGGAGAAAGATAAAAAAATTTGCGAGCTTTAATTTTGAGAAACTAAAAAGCTTCAAAGTTGATCGCTTCTCGCGGGTGAAATTTTCGAAAATAATTGATTTCGAATAAGAATGCTCGAGGCCAAGCAGCCTGTAACGGGTTGAAATTTCACTCTGGCAAACAAAAATCTTTCAAAATATTTTATCATCGTGCATAACGGAGATCGAATAGAAAAATAGATTTTCGATGATTTGACACTTTCTTCTGAACGGAGCTCGAATGTTTACACAAACTTTTCGTGATATCCGAGCTTGACGACGCGGGATGACACGTATACATAGAAAAAAAAAAAAAGAGATAAAAAGAAGTACCAATTGCGCGTTAGTCCGGTGGCTGGTTGCAAAGCGTTGAGAGCGAGTTTTATCGCTTGACGAATGAACGAAAAATTCGGTGTATCCGTGCACTTTTGACGTTTGACGATAAGGGAACTCGACTCCCGCGGACGAATGAGATTTTTTTTTTTTTTAATTTCGCTTTTTTGTTCCGCTCTTGAGAAGAAGAGACCCCCTTGACGAAATTCGATGCGGAATTAAAATATCTTTTATATAATATATTTTTTACTCGTATCTCTGTCAGACATTTCACAAACAAATATTTCAATAATCTTCGAAGAGTGCACCCCTATACGTGCGCGATAAAACGATGCATGACCGGTTGCTCATAAAAATATCGTTTCCCTCGAACCCGGGTATCAACGAGTCAGACTTTATACCAATTTTTCTTATTTTTCCTGTTTTTGTTTATCCCCGTTTCTGGAGAGTCTGCACGAAAAATGGTCGAAGCGGTCGAATATTTGTTTGCGTTGTGACTGGATAATTGATTATGGAATTGAACGCAAACAATGATTGTGTCAAAAGGTGAATAAATGATTAATTCTGTCTATTTTTATTCGTTTTTACAAAATTTCTTTATCAAAGCAAATGTTTCACTTCGTAATTATGATGATATAATTGAGTCAGTGCCAATTTATTCAGAGAGCTTCCATATTGGGCATCTCTTCATTAATTTCTTTTTGTGGCATCGCGTCCGGCAATTGGACCTGGTAGACCGGTTGACCATCCTCGCTCACCCAAATACTTCCGTTTTGAGCACACCTTATCGCGTACACCAAGCCATGAGCCACGGTTTCCAATCTTCGACAGAAAAACCAAAAGAGTTTAAGATGGATTTCATGATTTTTTATTCGATCCACGCAAGAGCAGCTTTCATCATACGCCGGTAAATGTTAGCTCATCCGACCGACATATGTAATTTTTAATTCATTTTTCAGTCTCAATGATCAACGGCCCTGCGCGCGTTGTTAGCTGCTGCGTCACTCCTCGCGCCTCCCTGCTCTTTCTCTCGCGTTAGCAGCCAGACACAGGGGTGGGGGACCAACGACCTCTTTCATACTCATGCGTTCCTGATACCGGCCGAAATTTCCAATGTCTACATTTACCACGGATCGGTTGTTTCGAGGACTCGTGTCTTCTCCAAAGACGCGCATTTCTGTCGTTTTTTGTTTTTTCGAATAAGACGATCGACGACGATAATATCAATGATATTTATAATTGATAATAAAAATAATTATTTAGCGAATGCGAAGAAAATATACTTCACCTTTGCGGATGAATATTCGGGCCGACGGAGCTGGAAATATCCAAGGCTTCGATGTTATCGGAATCGCTGCTGTCGGACTCGAGATTTTCGAGATTTTCCAAAACCGGTGTTTCCGAAATTCCGGGACAGAGAACGACGATTCTGACTCCGGTTCGACGATAATGGTACGGTTGCTGATTATTCGAAATTAAAAATGAGCCTAAAATCGAGGCCGGGAAAATTGATGAAACAAAGTTTATTGAAAGAATATACCCACGGAATATGATCGACTGAAACTTATGACGGCGTGTTTGGTGGTCGAATAAACGGGCAGTTGTGGACAGGCTTCGAGGCCAAGAACCGAAGCGATATTAACGACGATACCACCTTTGCCACCGTTGTCTTTGCCCATTTGTTGAACCGCCAAGAAAGTTCCACGTACAACCGCCGTCTGCGATTAAAAAATCATTTAATCGTCAACTCCTCGTTCGTATACCAATCTGTCCAATACGGTTTCCCAGCATTATATATACGCACAACGTTAACTTCGATCGCTTTTGAATAGTCGTCTTCGTTCACGACTTGAGCATTGTTCACGAGTATATCCAGCCCGCCGAGTTTCGTAACGGCATTCTTAAAAACGGCTGCAACATTCGATCGACATTAAATTTTACATTTAAACATTTCAGTATAATCGCACGTCCGTCAAAGGATTACCATCGAATTCCGTGTTTTGGCTGACGTTACAGGGAACAAAAACAGCCCTGTTTTGGCCGAATTCCGCGTTGAGTCGGTCAGTCGCCGATTGCCCGATCGATTCCCGAATATCGATCATTACGACGCACTGCGTAAATGCACCTTTTTCAGTTCAAAATTTAAACGAAAAGAATTTCATTTAAAACAAACTTCTTACCGCTGCGCCATTTCTCAGCAATTCCCGACTGAAAGCAATTCCGAGATTGCTCGCAGCTCCAGTGACGATTGCTCTCTTATCTTTGATCTGCATTCTCGAATACTCGACGCTTACCAACTACTATTTTTGAGCCTCCAATTTTCGGAAAACAATATCGGTTGCACACCTTATAAAACACTAAATCGATAATTTTCTCAATTTCTTTCGTCTCGGTAACATTTATTTCGTTCCTCCCGCGTCGATTAATACGCATCGAGAGGAATCGAACGTTCTCGCCTCGTTGATTTCTGACACATACTGATACGTCGGTTCTTTCGTCGTTGCTCCTTGACCCCCTCGCAGCAAATCGTACGAGAATTATCGAGCAACTTGAGAAAAGAGAGGAGATCCATGCACAATTATTTAAATTTCGAATTTAACGAATTTTCACCAATTCCGCCAATCCTTGTTCAATAAAATGTGGCTCATTTGTTACGATTTTTTATCGTTTGATAAATACTGAGCCCGATTAATCCGACTAAAATAACTTGCCCTCTCTCATTTTTTTTTATACTCCATCCGCTGGGGACAATTTGCGTTGCAACTGGTGGAAGATGCGGTAACAATGGGTTTAAAAGCCATCGCGTAATTCTGTGCAAGAGAAAATATCATTTTTCTCGTTGTTAATCATTCATCAGCGACAAATTTAATCGTATTTTGAATTGACGAAACTCGCTAATGAAATTCTATATTTACAACTCGATTAAAACCTTCTGACCTGTTTTTGCTTTTCATAAATTCGAGGATCCACGCTCTCGCCGTGTCGAGGTGGAAAATGAATTTGCCATGGGATTTCGCGAATGCACGGGGCTGGTTCGGAAAGCCACGTCGTTCCCGTCGAGGCTCGTGACATTACGTGGATCAAAGCTTTACCGATTCGAGATTCTCTGCGCATACGAATGAAACCATCAATTATAATAGCCGGCCAATAATTGAACATTAAATAATGGAATTATTTGTTATTCGCACGGTGGTGGCTCGTCGTCGAAGCTCATCAATGGCGAATGATCGTTGCACCTTTCATCTGCACCAGAATTTGGAAAATCGGGTAAACCAATTTCCGAGAATGGCCTCTGCGATCTTAAAAGTGCAACTATCCTAACTCCCGTTTTCTCCGGAGCATAAATTTTCTATAAAAAAAATTAAATTCCCGGAAATTATGCGAGGACAGATTTCATAGAATGTAGGAATTAAAAATTTGTCAAAATTTTGCTCATATCCAACAAATATTCCATTACAGCTGAATCCATGGTCGTTTCGGCGACTGGTTCCTTGTTGAAGCAATAAATTGGCATAGGATCTTCCGGCCATCCCATGAAACCGATGATGGTCGCGCCATTTATTATTATTCCCCCACTTTTATCGTTTTCACGAGATCCCATGTACTTTACTCCAGCTTTTATCGCTCTCGCCGTATTGCTCTTGAAAAATACAATTAATGTTTCTTAATGTTTTTGTTCGAAAGGATAAATTTGCCGGAAGGATAAATTTCATTGGATACCAGTTTGGTGTCATCGATCTCAGGGACGTTGGATACTTGATTGCAATTTCTAACTCGCGACGAATAAACACGTGAATTACTCCTATCGAGATTGCTGAAGAGCACATCGACCTTCTTGTACTTGCAGACCGCCTCCTCGAAGACGCCTAATTCGTTAAAGCAATACACCGCGATGTACATGGATTTTCGAAATGAGGCAACAAACCTTCTAGTTGGCAAAAACTCCGTAGATCGCAACGAAAAAATCGTGCTCGATTTTTTCCATAGAAATCACACAAGTTTTGGGCAGCATTTTTTCCCTCCAATGGATCCTCGTCGGCCAATATCACTATCTTTCATTAGCAGGGATGAGAGAATCGGTTCATTTATTTCAACAACGAGTTTGTTCTTATGAATTTCGCAATCGCTCGAATCTTACTCGAGCACCGTAATAAAGAAGAGAATCAGCTGCACTCAGCCCCATCCCGGATGATCCGCCCAAAACGATGGCCACTTTGCACTCGGGATCAATCGTCTCTCCGTCCTTGGCATCGCTGCGCATAGTGTGATTCACAATTATTGCGCAACCGTCCGCGATTCCAAGTGATATGAAAATTGTAAAACGGGACGAAATAAAATTTAGTCAATGAATTTCAAATGAAACACTCACCAGATCATTTGCCGAGGTTTTATTACTTTTAATTTATCTTTATCATTTTTTTTCTTCCCCGACCAGGACCAAAAATCTTTTTGCGAGCAACATCCGATTCGATCGGTCGATCCGGAAACTTTATTCACCGGTCCAACGAGACTGATCGAACGTCGACAAATTCTATTGAGCATTTCGGATATACTTCAAATTTTTCGTCCGTATATATGAAAAGTTAGAAGAAAGGTTATTTCAAATCATTTATTCATGGTGACAACGAGGTTAGAAATTTCCAAAGATTTTCGGACTCGGAGCTGCTCGGAGCAGTGTTTTTTCGTTTGTTTTTATACAATGGGGGCGAGACGCGCAGCCGCGGATGATGATTGGGGAAAAAAAAGATCATCAACCGCAACCGAAATACATAATTGCAGTAAATAAATAAAATCAAATAATATTCCACTGTAAAAGAATAGATTTTCAAAGAGCTAGGCGTTTTATTAATTCGCAGACACAGACACGTTGAAATATTGGTCGAATAAATAATTTATTTACCGCATCCTTATGTAAGAGGATTGATCGTCGACGGAAAGTGTAGTAGCGCGTATATAAAAAATGTAAATTCACAATAGTCGGCTTTGTGTTAAAAATTGTATATCTAAAATCGTATATAATATGTATTACAAAGGTTTTACATGAAATTTTTATAGAACGTTGATAATTAGTTCGATGGTGAGGATGAAGTTGATCGATGATAAATCACTAATTAGTTTACGGTGATAAGAGCGACGCGTGAATTTAATCAGCGATTAAATTAAGCCCCTGAAGCACTACGCAGCGTTAATGCGTTAACACTCTTCGCTTCGGGGGATTAAAAAGTCATTAAAAATTTTGTTTATTAATATATCTCAAAGCGAGGAATTGTGCGTTTCCGGAAGGACCGCGCGATTGATTACATGCGTATTTTCTACAGGTCGTTTCTTCCATGATTCCACCAAGCTGTTATCCTTGAAAAACGAGGAGGAGGAGGAGGAGGAGGAGGAAAAATGGAAAATATTTTAATCGCGATTGCGTAAATATCAAGATTATGGAATTTCGAGTAAAGAAAATAAGCAAGTTGACATTCGGTGCTGGTACAAGAAGTGAAATAAAAAAAAATATTGGCTCGAAACGAAATGAGGGGCGCGAATTATCGTCATTGCTACGGAAATACGAGTTCGCGGGGTTGCAAGCCGTTCTCGACGAGCCAGACGCTTCCGCTGCGACCGGTGCGCAATACGTGGATGAGGGCTTTGCCGACGTGTTCAGGTTTTTGTGGAACGTAGGAAGCTGTGTCGCTGTGCCAAGCATCCTCGTAGAGCGGCGAGAGCAGAGTCGTGGGAGCTACGTCACCTTGGGAGCACGTGACGTTTGGACAGAGCGCCATCACCCTCAGACCCGTCAAATTAACGTGGTAATCATCCTGCACGGAGAACAACACGGACGAAAAATTAATTGTATTTTCAAAAGTTTCCTTCGCTATATATAAACGCGCAAGAGGTCGGAACGCTCACCCCGAATGCCCTCGTGAGACTGACTATCGCGCTTTTCGTTGCCGAATAAATAGGCAAACTCACGTAGGGCGTTATACCAACGTTGCTTCCGGTATTAACGACCACTCCGCCCCTACCGCCTCGTTCGGCGCTCAAGAATCGTTGAGCCAACAACATGCCTCTTATCACACCGTTCTGAAAAAACCACACGCGAACATAAAACAATTGCCAATTTTGTTTGAATCGCGTTCGACGATTGCTAATAATATATACCATACCAGATTGACGTCGACTTCGAGCTCCCAAAACCGGTCGTTCATTATTCCAGCATTGTTGATGACTATGTCGATGTGGCCAAACACAGCGATGGTCGTACGAAATGATTCTGCGCGACGGATCGAGGTACAAAATTATCGCAACAATTTCATTCGTTTTCGTAATGGAAATGATATAGTTCTGAATTCAGGCATCCGCACGTACCTTCGAACTGAGGGTAGTCGGTCACGTCGCATTGACAGAATATCACTCTATCTTTTCCGTGTTTCGCGGCGAGCGAGTTCGCCAATTTCTCACCCTCGACCCCGTTGATGTCACATATTGAAACCTGAACAATTTCGTTTTTTTTTTTTAACGCATTCGTCACCCAAATTTCATATTGAATTTTCTTACCTTGGCTCCGTGATTCAGTAATTCCTCCGTGTATGTACTCCCGATACCGGAAGCCGCTCCCGTTACCAGGGCCACTCGTCCGGTTAATTCCATCTTTAATATTTTTTTTACCTTTTTATCAACTATCAAAAAACCACTCGTCTCGTTTTTTTTGTTTTTTATTCCCTGCAATCAGCAACGTTCCATTGTGAGAAAATTGTTCGTTTTTTTTTGACACTCGACCGATCTGGTCTGATCGAGAACGGGGGGTTTGCGTCACTTTATTTTTACCTCTACGATTATTTTTATCCGCGGTTCGCTTCTTTCGGTAGTCCGTTGATCCCGAAACGACGAGAGGCGCGCAACGAGAGGCAACGAGAGCCGCGGGGGAATGGCCAAACGAAAGTGAATCGACCTTGCGTCGCGGTTCGAAGGGCGGAGAGGACTCGGAGAAGGGCGGGTTTCGGCCTACCTCTCCTCCCTCGACTCGGGCCTTGTAAAAGCTTCGTTTTTTTTCGCTCGAGAATTCTCGAGGCCGCGAGGGGATTTAGCCCGAAATACGGGGGAAATGATTTTCGTGAGCCTAAGGTGTGGCTGTCACGCTGCTTGGCTACAACCCGGTGTGCTCTGCTTTCAACAATAATAATATGAGCGGACAACCACCGAGCCGCACGAGCCAGCCTGCTAGGGATGATTCTTCACCCGTCCACCCACCCGCTCTTCCCTCCTATATACACTCGAATATCGATTCCCGTCCTTCCGCTCTCTCTCTCTCTCTCTCTCTCTTTTCCTGCTGCCGCCGTCGCCGCCGCCGCCGCCGCCGCCGCATTTTACGACGCCGGTCACGCGCGCGCCTAACGTATAGCATCGATCGATGTATTTGTAAAATTTGATCGCAGCAGAAAGGGCGAAGACGCGGATGAACGGATCCGGAAATTAGGAGGCGAACGATCGGCCAAGAATTTCGATTTTTTCACATTCGAACAACGTATATATACACACGCTCGGTAAAAGCGTTAGCCGCTTTGCCAGCGCGACGGTTTTCCGACCATGGGGAAAGTTCTTATTCTATGTATCAACGGAGAGATTACATACGGCGGCCACACACCCGCTATACAAATGTCGTGTCAGTCATCGTCGTCGGTCGTCGTCGTCGTCGTCATGACTGACGGCTGTCAAAAAGCGACGCAAAGCTTGTGTTTTTTATCGTACTTCGTCTGTCATGGCGACGAGAGGAGAATCTCGTTCGTAGTATCTTTGAGGCGATATCGTGCGCACCGGCAGCGGTGCTTATTCGGGCATGAACGATCGATCCTCTCTCGATAAAACCGGTACAGCATCGAGAAAACAGAGAGTCGCGCGTCTTGGGATAATGGACTGTACGAGCGGTCCTGGTTGTCGTATTAAAGTGAAAAAAATATCGCGCAATCGCGTTACGACAACGTCACAGACGACGACAACAACAACGACCGCCGTCAACGGTTCGAGAGTGAAACAGCCAAGCGCGAGGAGAAAACAGAACGCGAGGTCAAGGAAATGCATCTGTTCCCCGTCCAATTATGCTCTTGTCGAATTTCCCTCCGTCTGGTCGGAACTCAGGTACGCTCCTTTCAATAAGTGTGTGCTACAACAATTTTTAGCTCCTATACACGCGATGACAGAGAGAGGGGGATTCGCGATTCCAGGGCAAATCAGCAACTTTGCGATGGAGCGGTGAGATGCGGGATGGACCAAGTGTTTCCGGTGCATCGCGTTATTCTCTCAGCCGTGAGTCCCTATTTCAAAGCGTTATTTACGAGTTGCTTGAAAGGTGGAAAGAGCGAAATAAACGAAGTGTCGATAAGCACCGTAAGCGCCGATATTTTTCGCCTCATACTCGATTACGCGTACACCGGTACTTGCAAAGTGACGGCTGAAAACGTTGAACAACTTTTGCCGGTTGCCGATCAATTCGAGGTTCTGGGAGTCGTACAGCTCTGCTGTAGATTTTTGCTTCAAGAGCTCCGGCCCGATAACTGTCTGGGTAATGAAAACAAAGCTTCGATCGAAAAGTTAAATTGAAATGAAAATCTTTACGAGATCCAAAATATTTGCAGGAATTTTCAAATTCGCTCGCCACTACTTTTGTCGTGATCTCGCGGAAAGAGGGCGCAAGTTCATTTGTCACAATTTGAAGCAAATTGTTAACGAGAGCGAAGAATTCAAGGATTTGGAGGGAGAGGAGCTGGCAACGATACTGCGGGACGACGAGCTGAACGTGAGGAACGAAGAGACCGTTTTCGAAGCTGTGAAAAGCTGGATCGAGGCCGGACCGAAAGAGCGCGAGAGTCATTTGGTGCGACTCCTCGAGTGCGTCAGATTCGGCCTGATGAGTTACAAATATTTTACCCACAACGTACTCGCGTGGAAGTGCATCAGCGATAACGACGAGTGTCATAAAAAAATACTTTTTCCGGCAAATTCGTATCTCGCCGATCAGGAACACCGACAGAAAAAAGCTTCGATCGGTCCGAACGAAATTGATCTGAGAAATCCGCTGACCAGACCGAGAATCCCGTACGAAATATTGTTCGCCGTTGGCGGGTGGATCGCCGAGTCACCGACCAGTTTCGTCGAAATTTACGACACGAGGTATATCCTCAAATTCGCATTATGTATTTCCCAGTTACCGCGCTGTATACGTATATATGGAAAAATTATTGCCGCGCGCAGGGCGGACAAGTGGTTTTTGTCGTCAAACACCGACTCGACTCCGCGCTCCTATCACGGGATGTGCGCATTGAACAATCTCATTTACATAATCGGTGGTTTCAACGGAAACGAGCACTTTAACACGGTACGTTGCTTCGATCCGGTGAGCAAGGATTGGCGCGAAAGAGCCTGCATGTATCACGCCCGTTGTTACGTCAGCGTTTGTACTCACGGTAAACGAAGCAACATCCCGACATTTAAAACTCGATTCGAGCGGTACAAAGTAAAAAGTATGAAAATATGTAAAAGCCGGAATGATTTACGCCCTCGGGGGATTCAACGGACGAACGAGAATGAGCTCCGGGGAACGTTACGATCCCCAGAGAAATCAATGGGAAATGATACCGTCGATGCACACCCAACGCTCGGACGCCGGTGCAGCTTCTCTCAACGACAAAATTTACATCGTCGGAGGCTTCAACGGGATCCAAGTTTTTTCCTCTGCCGAGGTTTTCGACGTCGAGGCCAATCAGTGGAGTTACATTCGATCGATGTCCGATCCCCGTACCGGAGTTTCTCTCGTCGCTTTTAGAAACAGCCTCTACGCCCTCGGAGGCTTCGACGGGACGACCAGACTCTCCTCAGGTCCTTCATTTTCATTCCATTCGTCCTCGCGCCCTATTTTTACACGCTTTATATTTCAATATTCCTATAGGCGAACGTTACAGCCCGCATCAGGACGTTTGGCACAGTATTTCGGAGATGTGTTGTCCGCGCAGTAACTTTGCAACGGTCGTGCTGGACGACATGATTTTCGTCGTCGGAGGCTTCAACGGTATAGCAGTACATTTATAACGAAAACTTTTCCTATAATATGACCAATATGATGATACGGTGGATTTTGCGTGCAATGGAGGTTCGGAGCCAATCGCTTACGTGGAGTGTTACGATCCTGAGAGCAACGAGTGGTACGACGCCTCGCCGATGAATCTCAACAGGAGCGCCCTCGGTGCGTGCGTCATAGCGGGCCTGGAGAATGCCCGGGAATATTCGTATCTCAACAGGGCTCGGAGCAACGGACAGCCGCGTACGAATTCGAGGAACGGAGCCAACAAAAATCACCGATACGGCAATACCTCCGAGGGGCGTTACACGGACGAGCGGGGCGAGCTCGGAGGACGTTGAAAATAAACGAAAATACTCGATACGGATTTGTCTTAAACGCAAAAAAAACAAATCAATCCGGCGGCGATGTTTTTCGTTATGATTGCGACGTTCCGCTAATTTTTTTTTTTTTTTTTTTTTTTTCTTTTTATTCGTTGCAAACAGATTTGCAAACCGACAAAAAAGAGCTTGAAAAATTGTTTTTACCACCTTTTTCAGATACATTTCCTAGCGAATCTTTTTTTTAACTCTCCAACTTCCGCGGAACTCTTTTGATCGACGGGCAACGGGCGGCTCACGGAAGGAACACTTTTAGCCACGGGGCGGGGCTTTTCCTATTCATATTTTTTCTATTTCTTTTTCTTTTTCAAAATCTCGCAACGAACACGCGCCCACCAAATGTCGCGAGGGCTTGTTTTTGTCGGAATCGTATAAACCAAGCGCGAATGCAAGAAAATAAATTATTACATTTTTTTTCTAACACGATTGACGTTGTACTCGAAAATTTTCAAGATCCTGTAACAACGACTTGGCAAATAATATGGATCATGAAAAAAATCTCATTCATTCTCGCATTCATTTCCGCCACAAAAGGTTTCAACAATTCGGCCGTGTAAAATGGAAAGAGCTGGACGGCGGAAGAGGGAGAGGAAAACCGAAAATCGGATTAATCGAAATTCTTTTTGATGTAATTAATAATAATTACGATTTGTTTTATTAATCTATTTCACACACATATATATGTATATATATATATATATATATGTATATATATTGATAGAATCATTTGTTTATACATATATACATATACACCTATATATAATTATGTATAATGTATACATTTTTTGTAACCGCTGCAAACCTCCGTTTATGGAATTTTTTATTTAAAATCATTTGTATCGCATTCGTATCATCATTCTTCAATGATTTATCGTTTAATTTTGTTAATCTTTGGTGTTTCAACTTGTCACCGCCTGAAAGTGGCTCTTTCCCGGCAGGGTTCGCTCGGCGAATACCCTGACGCCGCCGCAACTCCGCGGCGCTCCTCATACATTTGTTTTCGCCTCGCGCGCTTTCCAGTTTTTTAAAAACCTTTTCTTTCTCGCTCGGACGTTCGTATGCGTGTGTTTTTTTTGCTTTTTTCGGATCGCAAAGTCTCATCGTACGACACGTTCGGCTATTTACTATAGAAAATAACTATTTGTGCCTTGCTCGTTTCAAGTCCTCTGATAAAACCATTTTTTTCGAATTACGTGTTTCACACAAGGACATTCCTGAAAAGTTAACGCTTGCTCACCGACTGGACTTGAATTTGCGCACAAATTTTACAAGATAACGCAATAATTAGTTGTATATTTTCCGTACCCCCTTTTTTGAGCAAACGATAGGACGACGGTGGAAAAAATTCATCAATTATTCGAGTCTGTGTTTATGCATATTTATATATATGTATGTATATATAATATATGAAATATCGGAGATAAGCGAAAAACGGAGAAAAATCCGGATCGTTTTTTGGCCTTTTTCGTACATTATTGTTATCGAACACGTTTGTTCAATAATTTACGAATATTGAATTCATTGGGAATAAATTGATTTTGTGCACAATCCGGGGATTAATTCCTGATGCTCTTTAATTCGGGTGACGTTGTTTTAATTTTTTTTTTTTTCCTAATTCTACGGCAGGGCGACAGAACGATTTTTGGCCATTGAAGATCCGGACTCCGGAGACTGTACTTGCGACCGTTTGTGAATTTTTTCTCGACTCTTTAGCGCGATCTAATTTATTTCTTTCAATACGAAAAATTTACGCGTCTACTTGTCTCGGTGAGTTTTATTTTAAATAATTCAACTCTTCCGCAATGCTCTCTGGAAACTCTCAGCGAACCGCAGTACTCTCGCGCGTAACGAAAAAATTCTTCTGAGCAATTGAGATATCTATTTGGAGGGATTTTTTTTTTTTTTTTTTTCCTTTAATCTCTTCGTAATAATAGCCTCAAACACTATTTGTTCACACCGTATAAATATATCCACGAAGAATTCTTGTGTTTTGTTTTGTCTCGCAGGCTGACGAAGAAAACAGATTTTTTCCTACCAATGCAAAATTGAAAAAAATCTTCTTTCCTTTGAACCACGAGCCGATTAATCTTTCAACAAGTATACGCAGCCTATTTTAAACCAGTGTACATGCTTGCGCGTGGGAGTGAGCGTGTAGTGCGAACGTCGCACTGAAGCGACAGCGCGGGCCTAACGTGGGAAGAAAAAAAGTGATTTTTTTCGGTATACTTTGTCTCTTTCACCCTCCGAGCCTATAAAATCCTGAAAATTTTCGCGCCTCCCCTCAACAACGGATCGCGCGTATTCAAATCGCTTTCACTCGCAATTACAATAATTAATAATAATCGAACATTCTATCACGCTCACGACATTTACCCCAAGGGAACAATTGACATACGTTTCGTAACTTTCCTAATTTACTCCACGGCGCGCTTAATCGTTATATTTTTTTTTACTCGCATTCAGCACAATCCGCAGCAACGTTTCTCTCTTTCTCGATAATTGACCCCCGAACACCGGACTGCATGGGCCTCGAAGACCCATGCGAAGCTTCGTCATGTTTGAAAACGACTTATCGCGAAACGATAATTTTTTGGCAGAAATGATCGAACGGAAGTCTACGCGGAGCGAGGAGAGAGGACCGTTCCAACGCGGCGGCGGTCTTCGACGGTCAACATCATTTTGTTGATTTATTTTTTCATAGTTGCATGTCTCTTTTATTACGTGACAGCGATGGATATTGGTTAAAAATGACTCAGTCGTTGGTTGTTGTTTCTTTGTCCGTAAGCGAGTTATCGGTATTTCAATTTATCGCGATAATAAGAGTTTTTAATTTAGGAAAATTGATTTATAATTAACTTTAATGAATATTTTTCATACGCGTATATACACGCATCGTTAGATCGAGACGATAAAAAGAAAATCTGGCACACACGCGGACGACGTTGCGTTTTGGCAAAACTAATAAAAGATTCTTCGTTTTTTACTTAGGCCGACGGTTCCGGTTCGATTGATTTTTTTCTTTTTTTTTGTTTGGTTCGTCGACGCCTTTTAAATAACAATCTTACGAGAATTGAACTAACCAGAGTTTATTCGTGTGTATTTTTATTTTTTCATTTATTCCCCGCTGAATTATGTCGCGTTACCCTGATTTTCGGACCGACTTTTCATCATCATCATCATCATCATCATCAAAAATCTCTCTCCCCTTTCCTCTGCGTCTTTCCAACTCTTCTACGAGTTTCGAAACACACACGCGCGCGTGCACACACACACACACACACACACTCTAGAACGACAAGTAGTTTAAGCACAATTATAAAAATCGAGCAATGGCCCCGCGATGTTTTTCGTTTTTTGTTTGTTTGAATTTTTTTTTCGTTCTCCTTTTCCTCCTCGTCGCAATAGGCCCCATTTTTTAGCGCTTCTCCTCCCTCGCACTCGCACGGTGTTGAAGGAACGCGAGGGTTAACGGAAATATTGATATTTTTAGTCGACAGGGGAGAATCGACGTCATATCACATTATTTTCGCTCGTGTCCACACGTGCCGCCTCATCCTCCCTTCAAATGTTTCTTATCTGAAGTACTTGAGGCCAGCGACCAGAAGGAACTTTTCGATGAAGAGCTCCGAATCGAGAACCGCGATGTGAGCTGCTCTCCCTATGAGAGCGTTCGCCGTTGGCGGGAGTGCGTGATGCACGTCGTAACGGACGAGGCTCACACCCGACGCGGACATTATCGGATACAGGATATTGTGAACCATTTCCCGATAAGCTGCCCCTAATGATGATAATAACAACGATTATTTCAACGATCACGGACAATGGCCGCCTATGCTGCGGCTGCCGATTTGTTATTATTACCTTGATCGCTCGGATCCCGAACGGCAGCTTTGCAGAGTTCGATTCTTGCGGAATGAAGAGGAACGTATCGATCCTGAGCGCTACCGCACAGCAGCACGTGCTTGAATCTCTGGAGATTGCTTCTTTGGCTCAAACGGAACATGAAGGATCGTCTGACCTCCGTCGCGTCCTTCATCGCGAGTTGGAGAAGGGAACCGGACTTTTTCCACTTTTGCATGAACCACATGCCTGAAATTAATTATCATAAAAAGAGACGCTACAGAGGCAAGCAATCGGGCGGGACGCGACAGCGGATTCGTTGTCGTTCGCTTACCTGCATTGACGAGCCCGCTCGTATTGTAAAGTGTGCCTAAATGCGGTCCGCTTAAACTAAGGAACGTATGAAGTCGCGGCAAGAGCGGCCTCAACGCGGGCCTCGTTAACGCGCTACGAATTATTATCGTTCCCAACGAGTGTCCGATAAAACTCACTTTCGTAGGATTCAAGCCGGAAGTCTCGATGTGATGCAAAATTTCGGCAACCAGGCGATCCGTCATCTTGTCGAAATCGGAAAAAGTATCGCCCTGCGTCGTGGAAACGTAATTTATAATCAATGAAAAAAACGATAAACGCGGCGCGTATACGTTGCGCGGCGTCGATAAAAAGGTTTTTGTTTGTTGCTCGCGATTCTGCAAAAAAAAAAAAAAAAAAAAAAAAAAAACTGATTTCGTACCTGATTCCTTTCGGACATGAGAAAATCAAGGTGAGCACCGGCCAGGCCAAGCTCGAGATAGGTTTTAACGAGACGCAAATCCGCCGCGTTTCCATCCAAACCGTGAACGCATATTATAAGATGAGCTCCTTCGGGCGAGAATAGACGGTACTCTTCGCTGATGGAAAAGTACGGAAGGGTCGAGGCGAGCGTTGGATAATCGCTATTTTTTTTTTTTTATGTGTTCCAACAACATAGTTTCGATCGTCGACGCCAACGAATAAACGTACAAGAATGAAATATTAGTGCGAAGTTGAGAAAAAACAAAAGGCGGGCCGGAGCAAGAATTTTCTCACAATTGATTCCAGCCAAGCATTCGCGACACTTTTAACAGGGTTGACAAATTTCATTGAATCGAGAGTTTTTTTTTTTTCCCCTCGGAAGACCGTTGGCCGGTCACAAAAGTGGAAAAATTCCTTGAGGCGAGTTTCTAGTTCGCCGGATTGGAAAATCGTTCTCGCGCAATCGCACCGAGGAATGAGATAATTTTTCGAAGCGACGAAATTAGAAACTCGCGGTGGTCCCGCGATGGAGAAGAAAAAAGAACTCGACAGAAACTTAATAACCTTCCACACCTGTAGATCCTACCGGAGAAGCTCATTTGCCGTTTAAATTCGTCCTTGCATTTTTTAAAATTAGCGTGGTCGTCCTGAGTGGATTGCAACAACTCTTTGCCTTCCTGATAGCAATCGAGGCACAGGTCTCTCGGTCCGTAAACGTTATCATCGTTTCTGGCGGTATCCCCGGAGTCGCGATTACGCTGAGGACTGCAGGGGGCGGTTTTATTTTGTTTGGGACTTTTGGCACGTTTGACAGTTTCGTAAACGTGGTAGAGAGGATTATCGAGCATTTGAGCAGCGGGCGCCGGATCGCGAAATTCTTCCGGGGGCGGCGGCTCGTCTTGGAACATTTTCGGGGGAGGCAATCGAACCTCTTCGTAAGAATGTTCGACGACGCTCGTTTGTTGAACCGAGCACGACGCAGCTTTAGCCTCTTTTCTCGGTCCGATTTTCGCCAATTTCTGTCTCAATTGTTCCCCGGAGAGTCTGGCAGCGGCTCTTCTCTGCTCGGAACTAGAGGTGTCGCCGCTGCTGACCCAGCCGGAGCACTCGGAAGTCAGGTTACCGGAGCTGGTACTGGTGGCCGGGCTGCTCGGCCGGGAACACGACGGCGGACTCGGGGGATCGATAACGAGTTCTCCGGGCTCTTCACCGACGAGAGTGTCCTTGCTGTCGCGGATCGGCATGCAAGGCAGGGATACGGCGCTTCTCGGAACAACGATTTTGTTTTGTTCGACGGGAACGCTCGCGCATCTGAGTCTCTGCTTGTTTCCGCTTTGGCTTATTTCCGTTTTGCTCGAATCCTCGGAGACCGGGGAAACTTTGCTATCCGGCGTTGGCTCGTCGATCTTTACGATTATTTTATTGTTGTTCTCCACGCGAAGGACACTTTTTCCGCTCGGAGCGGGGGGGCGATATCGGACTTCCGGTTCTTTCGATTGTCTGGAATTTTTTCTGGCGCGATCGTTGCCGGTAGCGGTTTGCGGTTGTCGGAGGCTCGCGGCCCCGGCGGGATCCTCTTCCATCGCCGGAGCCGAATGAGGTCTGCGTCCCTGGTGCTGGCCGGAGCGCTGATCCCTCCGTATCCTGGTCTCCTGCTCCCGTGCAGCTTCCCCCGATCTCGGTGGATCGATCATCTTATTCAGAGCGATTATTTCGTAAACGGGTTCCCGAGGTAACGAATCGACGGATCTTTTGTCCGCCCGATGATGGGAGCGTCGAGGATTTTTTTCGCGTCCGGTGTAAATTTCGTGGGAGAACAAATCGCTCCTCTCGGCAGCGATCGCCTCCAACAGTCTCTCCGTACTTTTCGGCCTCGCGGGTCTCTCGTCTCTCGAAGTTCTAGCCCCGCTCGTACCCGTACGGCTACCGTTGCTCGCTCGATAAAAAAAAGTCTCAAGGGGAATGCCGTTGGTGCCGGATCTCTCTTCGAAAGGATTCTCCTCCGAGCAACAACCGTTCAACGGCTGCTGAGCCAGCAACAAATTGCTCATAGCTTTGCCCAGGCTGTGATATCTTCTACATTCCAAATTGTTGCTCTGACACTTGTTATTATTATTATTATTGTTGTTGTTGTTGTTGTTATTGTTGTTTGGGTGGTGGTGATGGTGGTGGTGTTGGTGGTGATGATGGTGGTGGTTGTTATTGATGTTGGCCTGTTTCCTCGCGTTTCCTGCCCGATAAGTAACGCGATCGAGAGTCGCGGTACGGAGGGAAGAGTCGTGATTGTCGGCGATGCCGTTGGAACATTTGCCGGCGTACTCGTTTTGCCGATGCCCCGGAATATTTCGTCGAGAAATCGGAGCTCCGGTTCTTCTGCTGGTATCGAGAGACCTCGCGATATCCCCTAATTTTCCATCTCTGCTGGGGTCGGAGGGTGCCGCCGCTCGGTAACCGGGGAAATGTCCACTGGGCGGCAGTTCGGGAAACATGGCGGCGAGTAACGAACCGATCGAGGTCGATTCTTCCCCGTTGTTCTCGACGTTACCGCGGCGTCCTCTGTGAGCCGAGTGCGGATTTTGATGACGAGGCACGAGGATCTGGCTGGATTTGGCACGAGGCAGGGTGGCGACTGGCATCCCGGAGTTTATCGAGGAGGGATTCGGTGCGGAGCAAGCCTGTTGGTGTCCCGGTGGAAAGAGGTGGAGGCTCGAAGCGGCGGCGGCGGCGGCGGCGGCGACGACGGTGCTGCCGGTTTGCCGGGAAGCCGCTTTGAGGGCAACCGGAGCCGATCTCGCACCACCGCCGGCGCGATTCCCTTTATTGCTGGACGGCAAAACGCAATTTCTCTGCGGTGGAAGAAATAGTTGAGTGGAGGCTGAGCGCGGTAGAGTTTTCGGCAGGGTTCTCGGTTGGCTCGGTGCCAATTCCGGGCCCAATTGATCGAGGGATTTGCTGTGACGCGCCGGTAACGAAGAGGGCACGATATCGAGTCGCCCGGCTGCTCGCAACGGTCCTATAATTCCCGCCAATTCCTGGGCCGCGCCCTCGCTTCGCGGTGACCAAACGCTCGCCGGAGTCCGGGACTCGAGTATCGCAGCTATTCCGCAGCTACAGTCGTCCATACCGGGCACCGAATTACGATGTCGCTGTTGCATATCGGCGTACCGGTCCTCGAATATCAACGGTAACGTGTGCAAATCACCGTCCAATTCGGGACAGTGCACCGGCAACGGTGGCAACGACGCCAAATAACGGGAACGTCGCGCGATCTCGCTCACCGCCTGATACGACTGATAATTCGCATCGTAGCACCCGGCCGCCGATGTTCGCGGATTTTCCAACACGAAGAAGCCCTCCGCGAACCGCTTGACCTGTCATCGAATTACCATATATAAATCCTTGGCTCTTTTCGATACTACTATATTACGCGGCGCGACTAATCGCGGGCGATTGCGATCGCGAGAAATATTAAAACAATACCCGCATTTGATGGTGTATCCTCGCCAAGTGTTGATGAACGCTTTCCTGTCTCGTGAAAGCCTCGAGAAATATGTTCCAAAGAACAATATTTTGAGCGCACAATTGGGCGATATTTATCTCCTCCTCGGTCTCGCTCAGCTTCGTCATTTCTTTGTGCTTTCTCTCGGCTATTTCGAGCTCTCGTTGTTCCCACGACGGCAGTAAACGCGCGAGCTCCGTGAGGTCGGCGAGCAACGATTCCCGAGCTGCCAGCAGCAGCTTCGTCACTTGACGTTGTACGAGCTTCGCATGCTGAATTCTCGTTGCCGAACCGACGCAACGAGTCGTCGGTGGTTCCTGCAAAATTATTTTCATTCGAGTCAACGCTCCCCGCGGATCGCGAATCTTTCATCCGATCAATCGTTATTATACTTGTACCGCGCTTACCGGATTCCCGAGGAAAGCGGCATTCGCTTCCCCGTTCCCCTGCTGGGGCTGTTTGAATTGGATCCATGGCTTGCCGCCTCTCGGAGCGCTGAAGAGAGAGAGAGAGAGAGAGAAGAAAAACATTTTTTCCTCATCCGTTTTTTTTACTCGAGGCGCAAACGCACCAATTTTTTGTGTATAGTATTTTATTATCGTACCAGCTTTGCACGTAATGGAGTATACTCTTTTTCACAAATGGCTGATGAAGAGCAACGAGACAGGCGTGAATCGTGATTGAAACTGCTGCCAGATGAAAATAATCAAAGAGCACCGGCAGATGATAGTGCAATCCTTTAGTTGGCACAAAGTTCAATTGCAAAGCTCTGAAAAAAAAAAGAAAAACACACAACTGCGTGAGTATACGAGCTCTCGCCTTCGTCAGCGTCGCGATGTCCGCCGCACCGCCCGGCGCAATTCTCACTTTTTTATTCGGTATCCGAGACCGCGCATCGATCGATCGGGAATAAGGAGAACGTACCTGGACGAGACACAGGCCATGTTACCGGGCTGCGTTGGCTCGCTGAACCATAGCTCGACACCGAGATTAAAGTGAGTTCGCGCCAGAGCCTCTTCGATTTTGTGACCGTGGACGAGAACGTGAGCGCGAAAGAGGACCGAAGTTCCCAGAGTTACTTCCTCATTTCGATAGAGTATTTGAAACCTTTTGCTCGTACCCGGAGCTTCCACGGTGTCTACCGAACGTTTGTCTGCGAATAAAACGATCGTTTTATTTGAGCAATTCGTATATATATACTCTCTTGCCGTCGATTAATCGATCGCGAAAGTTTAGAGAAAAACAACTTACGATTTCGAAATTGATCGACTTCCACTTTGATAGGCAATTTTGGGGACACCCTCAGGGCTGTTCGGATCTGATAGTATCTGCGGTTAACGAAACCAGCAAGAATTAATATTAAGCGTTATATATATATATATATATATATATATAATTGCGTAAAGAACGGAAAAATATGTTATGGGGGACTTACCCGCGTTGAAAAAGATCGACATTGTAGAACTTGCAAAGCTCGAGAGAGAACTCGAGGGTAGCCTGTAAATCGCTCATCTCTCCAGGTCCAACTTTGGATAGGAAAACCTCTCTCTCTCTCTCTCTCTGTACGCGCGACGTCGTTATTCCCCTTCCTTGTTCCTTTGCTCTCCCGCGTTTTCGGACGAAACGTGCTCCCGAGATCGAAACCAACGAATTCGATACGAAATATACGATATCAGCTCGATGCCCTTAGAGTCTCATTTATTTTTGGTCTATCTTCTTCAGTTGTGAATTTCGGGGTTGATAAAAATTTCATCGTTACGACGACGGCGACGCGAAGGCGGACTTTCGCGCGAGTGAAACATCAACGACGAGGACGCGCAAACCGCTGTTGTTGATCCTGTTCCCTCTTCTTCTTCCTCTTCTTCCTCCGGCGCAGCACGATGAAATTTTTCTCGACTGCTGTTGCTGTTGCTGGTGCTGCAGCTCGTCTCTTCCATCGTGAGTCGAACTCTTCAACATCGGCGTTCGCCAATATTCTGTTCCAAGAGAAAAGACATTTTTTTTACTCATTCTGCCAGATTTTTTTTCGAGGATTTAATTAAAAGAAGTCTCGTAAATCATCGCAAAATGCTGCATATATATGTTTTTGATTTTATTACTAATGGCAACCGCGGTCGGATCACCCCGCCGCGTGGACGCGCGTGTGCGAGAAACCCCTTCGAGTGTATTATCGTTTTGATCCCCCCGATTACGGGAATTTTCTTTTTTTTTTTCTTTCATCCGTTCGCCTCGCTTCTCCGCCGTCGAGTCGCGGATGATGCGGAGGGACCCTCCTCATCGCCGGGAAATCGCGAGGGAGAGAGCACCGCGCGCGCTCCCATAATCGATTCGAACACTCGCCGGTATATAGGGATGATGCTGGGCATTAGCGAGAGTGATGAGTCGCTCCAATGGCAGGAAGGCAAAACAAAAGCAGGGATTTAAATATATAGCATGCGCGGGTATCGACAATTTTTATTATCATCAATCTTTTATCCCATCGTCGTCGCGACGCACACTGCACGATTTTCGTTTCAACGACTATATCCAGCGCGCGTATAACGTGTAACATCGTAATCGAGAATAACGTACCACTAAATTGTGTGACTTATTTTGGGGTCTTGGCATTCTCGCTCCCCCTCTCTTCTCGTATCCGCTCGATAGAAACAGAAACATATTGGCAAAGCCCCTGCTCCCCGACCCATTTCGAAGTCAACGCAAATAGAGAGCCGTGGTGCGAGATGAAAATTTTGCCATATATATACGGAATCTATAGAATTCAGGATCATCGATCCTGGCTCCTGCTCGCGCGCGGTCAACGGGGACGGGAATGGAGATATTTCACGTGGATTATTCTCGCCGCTTTATGCCCTCTTATGTACTATACATATATGAAATGGATATGCGATAGAGCGGGCGGACGACGTTTGGGAAATATCGTGCGTCTCTCATTCCGCCGCTAAAACTTTTAACTCTCCGCGCGTATATAAACTCTGTAGAAAATCCAACGTATTTGATCAGACGTCTAGACACTCGCGGTCGTCGCGTCGCCATCGCTGCATATTGGGTTCATATCCGATCGGAAACGCGTAGCTATAGAAAGCGAACCTGCTCCCCTTCCTCATCGAATTGTCGTCCGCCCCTTATATTTGAAAATCCGACGCGACGCAAACTCGATATTAGTAAATGGAAAACGAATGCAATTATACAGTGTCCTGCGAATCACCGCCGTAGCCAACTTTTCGAAGGTCAAGTTTCTGCGTGAGGGTGCGATCGAGGGCCCCCCCCCCCCCCCCCCCCCCGCACCGAGCCCGTATTCCAGACTAATTTTGTTCCATTTTCTTCCGGGTCAAACAGCGCGATTTCTCTTTAAATAACGCAAACGCTTTACGCGAGAGCCTTCATTCATGCCCGTTCACCGTTTAACCGAATACGGAGGCTGAATTATTTTCGACGATCGAAGCAACTCGCATAGCGGTGGGAATAATCTCAATAAAATAACTTTATCGAAACACCTCTCGCGGCGTTGTATCATTCTCCCATAAATAATATCAAGTTGCTGCGAATAACGACGTTACGTTGCATGGTTCAAATAGGCCGAGTAGCGTTGACATTTAAACTCCATAAAATCAATAGGGGCGAAAAAAAGCATCCCAAGGTGATTGTGCCCATAACGAGGTCAAAGACTCGATAAACCGGTCTATAGAAATTCTCGGCGTATCAACCTCAGATCTAAGCTTTTTGCGCGCTCCGGTACATCGATAGGCTATATGTCCAAATTCCACCGCGGGTAGTGTGTGATTTCAGGTCACAATCGCTGCCGTTACGTACCTGGGGGTAGGGGCGAGGGCTGGGAGGGGGGGAGGAGAGAAAGCGAGAGCGCGGCTGAGCCTCGCGAGGAGGATTCGGGAGGATCGAAGCTCTGCTCTCGCGGGGCGCACCGGCGGGACAGAAACACGCACTCTCGACTGACACAAATTCTGAAATAGCTCTCAAAGCTCCGCTCATCTCTCTCTCTCTCTCGCCACCTGCTGCGGTGTACTTGGTGTCTGGGTTTGAGTATTCGCCTCGCGCCGCGCGCGTCGAGGCAAATGCCTAGGAAAAGTTAATAAATTAGGGGAATCGAAAGAAAAATGTTGCCTCGTTTCGCGACCATTTCGTAACGAAAATTCCGTAACGAATTCTCATAAATCTCGTGTCCTAAGCCAGGATTGAAAAAAATTATACCTGATGCGTATGACGCGGCGAGCTGGTATATAACGATCGGCTCGAGAGAAATGTAGCGCGCGCTATGCCACACGCCGCGGAGCGCATCGCGTGGCTATGCGAGCTGTCGGGTTACGAGGGAGGACGAGGGGGACGAAAGCTTTTATTCCAGAAGAGCCACGAAACTCGAGCTCGCTACCTCAATGCGGGAGATGGGTGGGCGGGGGCGAACCACGTGACCTTTGGCCCGGGGTAGCGAACTAGAAATTTGTCGTGGATAAACGTACGCGTCGAGCTAGCAGGCTCCTCCTTCGCTTTACATTTTCTCTTCTATCCCGCCATTCCCGCCGCCGCTCGGATCCGCGCGCGGAGATTCCGAAGATTTGGAAAATCGTTGCTCGCTCACCGTGCACAAATTACTGTGAATTTTTAGCTCGCCATTGCGTTTTGCTCGCAGGGCAATTTCGTTGGCAGTTGTCCCGTTGAGCTCTTCTCTCGTCGGTTCTTGTTTCTCTCATGAGTTTTAAGCCTTATTCGGCATTTCGATGCTGCGAAGCAAAGTTTGGAAGATCGGTCGCTATATATACCAACCGCGGAGAATAAAGATATGCGGGTATGGAAATAATTTTCGCTCGTTCGGTACTAAATTTTTGAGGAAATCTCCGCACCGAATGGAGGAGAAACGATCGTGTTATCGCGCCTCCGCGATTCAACGAAGCGCAGCTGCGCGCTCAACGAGAGGCTCGCTTTGATCGAATAACCCCTCGGTCGCCGCGGTTCTATCGGCCGAGTATAGATAGAAAAAAATTTGTCAATCCGATTATCGTTCGATCGATGCAACAAAGTGCTGGATTCCTCGAAATTTTGTCGTCCAGCACCGCGGCGAGAGATAAGCACAAGTATTTGGAACGTTATCGAAAAACATTTTTGTATAGCTTTTGGAAAAGATCCGCGTGCGCAAGCACAATCGTGACAATAAACAGAGCGAAAGAACGAATGAGAAAAGTTGAGCGAGAGGAGAGGGGTGGGGGCAAGAACACGATAGCTTGGCAAAAAGATACTCCGCATCGATATTCCCGCGGTTTTTCACAAATTGCAACTTCCGGTCACGGGAGTTTTTGACGCGCTTCGCCGGTTCCGTTTTACCAGAGAGCGCAAGTTTTTTTACACCGGCCGGAGAAGGAGAGAGCTCGAGCTCTCGCAGAGTCTACTCTCGTTGATGGCTTCCGCTCTCATTTTCATGGATATACGAGCACCCGGCGTCGCGGAGCTGGTATGTTTTTACGCGAATCGGAGTTTCTTTTTTTTTCTATCGCACAAATGAATCTCGTCCGGCTCATCCCCCCGTTGCAGCATCGCGGCGCGATATTATGCTTCTTTTCCGTATTCGGCCGCGTACACATTTATATTCGTCGATTTGGGTTATCACGACCCTTCGGGGCTTTTTCTTTCTTTCTTTCTTTCTTCAGCCTCTCCTTCTATGTATACACGTCTTTTCTGAGTCTCGGCGGTCGAGTGTGCCTCGAGTGTACCTGTACCAAGTACGAAATCGTTGGCGACCGGGACGAGGCGGGAAAGAGGCTCGTCGACGCGGTCGTCGCGGTGATGGTTTAGCCTCGGGCTCTCGACACACCGAATATATATCCTCTTCGTATTAAGAGAAACACGACTGACAATGAGCTGACAAAGGGCAATGCTGGTATTTTCGGAGAATTGAAAATGGGCTTGTAGAATCGTTGAGTCGTCGATTGCGTCGATTATAATTCTTTTGACCTTTCCTATTATATTTCTTTCCGTACAATATCGCGCGATCGCAATAACGAGGGCTTCTCGCGTGATGATCGACGGAGAATCTTCCGAAGGACACGGGGTCGAAACCTTTCGCTCTTCTAAATATGGAGAGTACGAAAAATGGCCGAGATGGTGCTCTTAATCGCGAATGCACGCGGCTAGCATTAAAAGCCACCGTTTTTTCGCGACGCGGAAGCCTCCTCGGTATGATATATACGTACATCGAACGTGTTCCATTTTCATCGAGAAATCTATCGCGATTATACCAAGCCAAATCCCGAAATCGTAAACTTTTGGGATTCGGTCAAATATGCTTTACGCTTTGACCTTTCAACCGTTGTTCCGTCAACGATTCAGTTTTCTCTAATCTCGTGTGTCCCAATAAAGAATTTCTTGCGAGCCTCATCGGTAAGAATCTCACGTTCTTTCCACTCGTTCGTTCCTTCATTTCGTTTATTTTTTATGCCGCTTCGGAAATTCGGGCTTTTTCTACGGTTGATACGAGGAGGTACACGCGAACGAGACGAGAGGGAACTCCGGTGAGTCCAGCTTGTATAGAAAAGACCGCGATCGAAAGTTCCTTCTCCCGTGCGTATACGTTCTCGTGTCGGTGAACGCGCGCCGGCGGTGAGCATTCACGATACGATTCTACGTAACTTGCACGCGTCCGCATCGACCACTAGCCATACCCACCACCGGCCACCGCTGCGAAGGATCAAAGAGAGATAAGAGAATCACTACCAAAATTGCGTGCCCGCGCTGCAAGCGCGGCCAACCTCTCGGCAATTTTTTACGCTCAACGGCGCGCATTAAGCCATCGCAAACGCATAACGAATCATTAGAATGTCGTCTGTAGCTTCGCCTCGCCTACTCTCGCCCCTACATGTTTTCAGGTCAATCACATCGACGCTCTGCCGCCTATATATAGATATTAGAGGAGAAAAAACGATAGACGCAAACCTACGATATGTAAAGCTTTTTCTTTCAATTCGCGTCGTTCTTGTATACAGGGTGTTGCTCGAATACCGGATGCCCTTTTAATCCTTTACAGGGGTGTTTTCTTATACCGCGGTGCTGGAGAATATGAAGGAAGCAAAAATTCGGGTCCGCCGTTTCCATGACGTTTCCAAAAATATTTTTCAAATAATAATTTTCATCGTCATGAACGAACTGTGTGCCATTGAGGTTGCAAATTTGATTTTCCTCGATCGGTGATTGAAACGAAGGAAACATTGAAAAAGACTTTGATTCTATAATTTTGAAGGCTTCGAACTGCGGAAGGCTCTGCGCGTTACACCCGAACAAGGCAATTTCGTTATTCTCGCACCTGAATAGAAAGCGAGCGGAACTCGAATGACATTTGAAGAACGAGTAGGAGGACTTTTTGTCACGCACACGCGCACACACGAAACTCTCCCAATAATCGAGTGAAACATTTTGGTTGATGAACAGTGTATATATACGATGGTAGAGGAAATGTAGCGTAAAAGTCAAAAGTCCACACGCGACCTCCGGAGCGGAGCGAAGTACAGCAGACAGTTTGCCAACACCCCACAAACCCCCTGACCTCGGTCTCTTCTCATCGTCCAAGTTCGCGGCTCGTGCATCGCGCACCGCCAATTCTTTTTCCTTTCTCGTATTTCTCGGCCACATGAAAATAATTCATGCTCCGGCTTTGGGGGGAAAAAGCTCTGAAAAGCGTACGAAATGAGTGGCTCAATTTCGGGCGAAACGCGAGAAGAGAAAAACCTCTGGACGGATTTATAAAAAAAAAAAAAGGACTCTCGATGACGTCACGACAAATTTCATTCGTCGCGAGCAAAGAGCTTCGATTAATTGCAACTTTTGGTTGAATCCGCGCCCCGTTCGGCCTACGCAAGGATACGCGTGTATATACGCACGAGGAAAATAGCATTCGTAAAAATAATATTCTGCTCGTAATATAGCTACTGACGTTGCACGAGACACCTTAGAGGCCACTGAGCCCGGAAAACCCGGCTACGAGAGCCCCCCCCCCCCCCCCCCCCCCCGTTCAGCCGAGAACTTGGCGAGGCAAGAGATAGCGAAAAGAACGTGACAGAGATAAATACAAAGAAAGAAAGTGGGGAGAGAAAAAAGCATAAACTATAACGACGCGCGGTCGTATCGCGGCGGCTCTCCGTGCAATCCATCTTGTGGTAATCATCTCTCTCTCTCTCTTCCTTGATTTTATCCCGTTCGACGAACTCTTCGCCTCTCTATACAAGTTGATAATATTTCAAGGGAAAAGGGCACGAAATACCGAGGCATGGATTAATGATCGATATACGCATCGATCGATCAATCTTCTCAGCCAACGAAGCGCACACGCACTCGCACTCATGAGTAAAAAACTAGTAACGATAATATTATTAACAATAATACTGGAAGCACTCACGTTCGAAGAATATCGTAACTCTCCCGAATTATCGCGTTCACCCCGCCTTGTATCGACGATGGTCCATCTTGGAGTTTGCAATTTTTCCAACTATACGTGTATCAATGAATAATAGAAAAAAGACGTAAGAATGTATTCCACCATCGGGTACATAGGAACAGATATGTGTGTGTGTGTGTCTATATATATATATATATATATATAAGAAATAGGACAAAAGGACACTCGTCCTCCACTCCCGAAACTAATCGAAACGAGGAAAAAGTATAGCAAAGGTTGGAATGAAAAAAAAAACGTACACAAACTCCGTAGAAAACGACGAGAGATACTCGATCTCGTATGACGATGAAATATATACACCGAGTATAAAGGGGATAATCCGTGCACACGCGCGCGCAAAGTCGCTCTCTTCGCTACTCTTGTTCCGTGCTCTCTGCCGCGGGGCCAACCCCGTCGTCGTCGTCGTCGTCGTCGTCGTCGCCGTCGCGACTCGTACTCTTCGGATTCTCTGCCTCGGCGCAGCTGCCCCGATCTCATACATATATATCGATATATATACCACGCATACCACCTCCATGCTACTACGTTCGCTCTACGGGGAATTTCATGAAAAATCGCTAATTCACTCTCGTCTCTCGCTCTCTTCAATTTTCAAGTTATTCTCATTTTCTCCTCCCGGCTTAAATAAATTGATCAACGAAGCGAGATGCCACTCGAAAACTCATCCCGCTTCGCGACTAATTATTCAAAAATTTGTTAAATTGTTTAATTCCGACACGAGCTCCGTGGAGCAGAGAGCGAAAAAGATCGATCAAACGTTAAATAAGAATCAGGAGAGTTGAAAATTATACAGTTATATAGGAATGTAGGGATAAATTTCCATACTTCGCCTGAGATTTAAAAAAAAAAGAATAATAAAATAAAGTTTGGAAGGCGACAGTGACGTTTTTCCAGTGGAATAGCCTGTATATATATCAAAATATATGTATAGACCGTCGGATTGTCCGAGTACTGATATCGAGAGTATGCGAGAGAACCCCACCACGCCCGATAGTCGATCGCACACGCAAACTCACCTTTTCTCGTACTGCTGCTCTCCTCCCCAACACGCAGAGTCGTCGTTGCGCGAGTCGCACAGTCCTCGGAGGGGAGGGGGCACAACTCGTCCATCGCGCGCAATATAACTTTGAACGAAAAAAATTTAATTGTAGACGCCGCGAAACTGCGAGGTTAAACGATGAATAATGTAAGTCAAAGTTCCTAACGGAATTTAAACTCGAAAAGCCCAATCGAAAAGCTCCTCCTCCTCCTCCTCCTCCTCGATTCAACCCCTTTCGCAATATGATGAGTCATTAATTATTCAGGTTCAGCGAGTATCGTATACTTTTACCGCTCGTGTCGCGTCGCGAAATATGACGGAGAAGAGAGCAAAGTTTGATGCAACTTTTCTCTGACTTTCATAAATTTATTCGGATAACAGTTGTTGATTATTAACGTTACGATATATAACACGCGTACTCGTAGCAATTTTGTGACCAGACGGTGCGGTAGAGTAATTATCAGCAGCGACGACGAGTAAGCCATTCGCGCGGATTATCGATCGTTATTACATCGATTTCACTCTCGGTAAAACCCTTTAGTCTCATTTTTGGCAGGACATTGTTGATTATGTGAGCGTAACCGTGTCCACCGAAATTCACCAATCTGTGCTTGGTATGGATATCGTGGCTCATGAGTAACCGATCGAGACGACCCTCGTCCTTGAGCAATTTGAGCTTGTCGATTCGTTGAGCGTCCGATGGCATGTCGGTAGCCTCGTCGAGTTGATAATACGAGCATTCCGTACCAAAAAGATCCAATTGACAGTAGCAACCGATTTTCGCGAATTCGACAAGTTCTTCCTCCTTCAGAAGAGTTCCTACGAAATAATACATCGATTCGATCGATAGAGTAGTCAACGAACTTGTATGAGCCTTCTATATAAAAGGTACAAAATAACAATAGAGCAGTTTACGATCGAGATGAGACATGATTGCTCTTTTCGCAGCACCACCAGCCTCGAGATAAATCCTAATAATCTCAAACGGAGCTTCGCCGTTTCGCCCCGGATGAAACGTCACAGGAGCGTCTACTTCGGCTTGTACTCGTGCACTCGCTCGAATTGCTCTTTTTTCGAACTCTACGAAATTAAGTATCACGGATAAGTTCATAAACAACGAAAAATCTCTTCGCTTCCTCACCGTGCATCGGCCAACCGCTTCCAACTTCTCCGATTATTCCAGCTCTGACGGATGGATCATCTTCGCAACCGATCGTCAATTCTCTTGTCATCAGATCGCGCATCTTCTCCTCGTTACAGTTCGAAATGACATCGTTGTTTTGTGTAAGAGCAACGTAGTGACCTATATTCGATTATTAAACAGGATTCCAAAGCGCGGTTGAATAATGATCAATGGAAAAAACTACTCCGATATAGCGGAGTACCCTCTGTACAAGAAAAAGCGAAAGTACGCATAGTTTTAATGGACTTATATATATATATATGATATTGGAGTATCGTACCGGTGCCAAGGATAACATGGACTCCGGACTCTTGGCTGATCCGTTTCATCAAAGGGATATCGCGCTTGAGTCCATGGCTCGTGTTCTCAACGATCGTGCCACCCCCGAATTTTTTGTAAAGTTTAACGTCCTCGAGGACGGCCACGCGGGCATCTTCGTCATTGAACTTGACATTGTAGACGTTGCTGTAACTGCTCGATAAAAGGAGCAAAACAAACTCGATTATTAGTCGTACCGCGAATCGTGTTTATGAAATCATTCAAAGTCATATGAATGGAAAAATCCTTTGGAAAAATGCAGTCTCCGCCGCTTACGGATATTGTTTGTGGAAGCCAACGTTGGAGAGATCAATCCTGTCGGAGAAATAAGGGGCGAGTTGTTTCGGCGGAGGCACGTAAAACTTGTCAAAATCAAGAGCCAAGTGTTCGTGGGTCAAAGTTCTACCCAGTTGCGTGAGTTTCGTTGGTCCAAGCACTGATCATCGCCCCGCACAAATGCATGCATGAAAAACATGTGAACACAGGCACGAAAAGATATTGCATGACTCACCAGTTTCTACAAAATCGGCCATTTCTTCAAATAAATTCACGACAACGACAGCGTGCGACAATGGAAAACTTGAGACTGCCGTTGCCTGTCAACTGGTGCGAGGCTTTTGATATTATTTTTTTTTTTTTTTTTTTTTTTTCACAATCTGCCACAGATATGAGTTCGGCAATTGAAGGAGGGGAGAGCATCAGCATATTCGTTATCATCGAAAAAGTGAGGAGCGAGTGAAATGTTTGTTCGACCTGATTTGTAACGACGACGACGACGACGACGACGACGACGACGACGAAACTTGACATCAGAATAAATCAGCGGTCTAGATAGACCGAACGCGTTTATCCTGGTAAGAACCCAAGGAAAGTTGAGTAAACTTTCCTCGATCGGAGCAATCGTTGTTAAAATCGAAGTGAAAATTAAAAAGAAAAAAAGAAAAAAAAAAACAATCCAACTTGAATGACATTCGAGCGCAGCAGCAGAGTGACGTGGGTAAAAAAATTCAATTCAAGTTTCGTATTCATCTTTTTATTTTCTTTTGCTTTGCCTCGCTTCGATTCGGTTTTTTTGTAATTTTTTTTCTTCTTCCATTAAATAATCTATCGATGTTGGGGGTCGGGATATAGTTATACGCGACTTGTACGCTATACTCGTGTCCTTGGAACAGAGGAGAGACTCTTATCGGCGATATCGAAGCTGCGACGCGCGAGAATTTAGAAAAAAAAATCTTTGCGTTTCTAAAAATCTCTGTTTAATGCTCCCGCTCCCTTTGCCTCGCTCACTCTTGCGACGCCGCTCGATTAATTGCACGCGATCTTTCGGTGGCGCGATTGGCGAGGCCAACACTCGTCCAGTGATCGCTTCGATCCTAATAACATTAAATATAATAATAATACTAGAAATAATAATAATAATTTACATTTACACAAAAATTCAGCAGCATCGACTCCTCCTGTTCTTTCTGCTTCTAGACTAAATTAATATCCTTCTATCTAATGAACAATCACGAGATGAATAAATCGCCCTCGAGACACCCACAATTTTCCTTTCTTTCTAGTAGCGCGCTCGTTTTCCTTCGCCATAATTGTAAATTCGATGAAGAAATGCGAGAATATGGAGTCAAGAAAATGAGAAAAGATGACGATAGAGGGGAAAAAAAAGAGAAACAGCGCGAGTGTAAAAAAATGCTTCTCCGAACCATATAGACAATATCTTGATAACTTTTCGGGCGCTCGGTGTGCGCCTAAACCCTTTTCCTGCCGCGCCTAGTTTCATTTTTCTCTTTCTTCTCCGCTCTGTTTTTTCTTTTGTTTATGTATATATATAAATAATATATTCCTCTGTAGCGCAAGACGAGATAGTACGAGTTTAGACATCTCGTCGCAATGGTAAACCTGGACGTTCATAAGCTGTCGTCGCTGTCGTCAGCGTGCGCCTCGATCGTCACGTTCCTCGCCGAAATGCTACTCTCCCCGCTAGCTTCCCCGCTTACCTCGCCGTCCTGCTCCGTCGAACTGTTTTGCGGCTGCGGATCCGCTGTTGACAAATTTTTTTTATTTTTCTCTCGTTTATCGTTCCAATCCAATTATTCGAAGGTTTAAATAAGTTTAAATAAATATAGTCATGTCCCTCACGTGATTGAATCGTGGGTACTTCGTCGTCTCCTTGACCAGGACTGAGAATCGCCTCTTTGATTTGGCTGTTGACCCCTTTAGGATCCAAATCTGTGGCCCAACTAAAGTACATCAGGGCTAGATGAGTATTGCCTAATTTTTTGTGAACCTGAGGGACGAAAAGAGAGAATAATTTAGAAAGGAATGATGGTAGAAAATTTGAAATAAAAAAAATAGTACGGGAATGAAGCATCGTCGTTTGCTTACCTTTCCTATGGAGTAATAGACTAGAGACTCTTTGGGAGCGATGCTTTTCAATTCTTCAAATTCTTTGAGCGCCTCGTAGTGTCGTCCAATAGAAAAATTAATACTGGCACGATGGAATTTGCAGAGGGTATTGTCCGGGTCGTTGGTGATCGCGGCGTTCAAAGTTTTGAGGGCTTGATCAGTTTTTTTGAGGGCATGTTGAACGACTCCGATGTGGCACATGATGGCCGAATTAAGCGGATTTATTTGCAGCGCACGTTTAAAGTGTAATTCAGCAAGACTGTATTGTTCTTGTTTAAAAAAAATAGTTCCAAGACCGAACCAAGCGTTATAATGTCGAGGATCCAATCTTATAGCGTTTCTGAAAGCAGTTATGGCTTTGTCCAATTCTTCGGTTAATACGTACTCGTGGCCGAGCAACGTAAAGGCGTATGGAAAATTTGGATCGACTTGAATGGCTCGTTGAAAAAATTTAATTGCCGTCTCGTGCTCGGTTTGAGCGGAAAACAAATTTCCCGTTGCGCACCACGCAGCCGGTGAATTGCGATCCTCGGCGACGAGTTCCTGCGCCAGGGTCGATAATTCGACCTCGGCGTGCAAATGCCATAAAACCGTACTGTATATTTCCATTAATTCTGTACGTTGGGGCTCCGATTGTCGCACTTGACTGAAATAGCTCGATGATTTTTTGTAATCGTTCATCTCGAAATGCGCTCGGGCCAGCATCGATAATACCCAACTCGTATTGTAATGGCGGGCCGGTAATATGTTCAATATTTCGACCGCCTGGCTACAATTGAATTGGCTCAGATGCTGATACGCCAGACCCAACTCTCGGAGTAGCGACATTAATCCTTCTGTTGAACCAACAATCTCTCTCTCATAATTCTCTCCTATCATTCTACTTGGCTCTTTAACTCGTTACATATTTCTCCGAATTTTAATGATCAACTTACCGGCGCATTGTTTTTGGAGGATCAGCGCGCAATGCGAAGCGTTGCTATGATTAAGGGCATTGGTAGCTGCAACCATTTTTTCCGAAGTTATTGTCTCGCTCTTTTCCTTCTCGCTTCGATTTCTCTCGTTCAATTCATTGAAATTAGCCTTATTTAAATTAGTCTTTGACAGACGAGCTTTGGTCTTGCGAGATGGTGACTTTGGGGTGACGAATTTGTTGCGATTTGGCGATTTGTTGTTTTCCTTTTTAACGAGGAGAGAACAAGAGTTAAATATGCAAACGACACGCGTGTCGATACGATGAATCTGAAAATCGTTACCTTTACTGAATAACTGTGACTAAAGAGTCTCGACGAACGTCTGACATTAGGTCCCTGAAGAGTCGGTGCTGTCGGCGTCGGCGTTGTCGGTGTTACCGTAACAATATTGGCAGTGTTACTCGTGTTACCGGATTGTGAGAATACCGGCTTGCCTTGTTGAAGCGGCGTTTCTTTTCTCGACATCAACTGCTGCGAAAACCCCGCGAGAATCAATGAAAGACGGAGAGAGGAAGAATATTTTGTGAAAATTGGCGATGAAGGATCGTCAATTTCTATGTTGAATTGCGAAAAGTGATTTTCATTGAAAACTGAAACAAAGTTTTAATCTTGAACTCACCCCAACGTGTGCTCTGAGACTGCAGACTCGTTTGGCAAGGCTTTTGAGGTCACTACCTTCGTTAATAGAGACGTGAGATGGCAATATTGTTGGTTCAGGACTATTCGAATCCAACGGAAGAATACCGAAACTGGGAGTTAAAGGGCTCATCGAATTGCTGAACATACTTCTATAACGCGGTGGCTTTCCTCTCGGTGATATCAATGAAGTATTATTATAATGTACCGGTTGCGCCCCGGAGGGCAGCTGTTGCGTCGTTTGCGGGCTCTCTTCCAAAGAAGGGGTCGTCGAGTACAATCTTCCTCCTGGTGAGCCGTTTACGATCATCGTTTGGCCAACGGGTGTTCTATTTTTTATCAAACGAATCAATCAACAGAATTATGGCTTATAATTGGTTAGAATTTTTTGAAAAAGAACAAATGAAAATTTCAATTATAATTACACGTTGTTGGTGTTCGAAGTAGGTGTGTTGTTGTTTGAATTGTTGGAAACAATGAGATCGGGCTCAGTGACGTAATTCAAAATCGGTGTTGTTCCGTGACACATTGCAAAATTTTCCAATTTATCGAGTTGAAAAGTTTTTGCAGGATCAATCTTTTCCCCGACGTTGCAAAGTTCCTCGAACGAATGCCACAAAAACGGATTCAACTTCAAGGCCAGTTTGTGAGCTTCGTTAGCTCTTGCCGTTCTCATTATTTTGTAATATATCTTTGCTATTATTTGCAACGTGAAACAAGCTTGATCACCAAATTGTGTTACTACATCCTCTAAATTTTTCAATTGCTTGTAATAACCACCGGTTATAGCTGCTTCTGCTTCTGCATATCTGTTGCAATGAAATTTTCATTATGAAATAAGAAATATTCATGTATTGAGGATATCGATCTGTATATTTGAGATTTCAAACGGAATCAAATTGAAAATTATATTGTAAAAACTATGACATATGGATCATGGAAGAGCAAACTCAAGAAATTTCAACTCTCTCTCTCTCTCTCTCTCTGTCTCTAGCTTGGAAAATATCTCCTTTCGTTTGAAAATTAATATATTTTTAATTTTTATTTACTTTTCAAGGTCGTGACAACATTTTGCCAATAGGAATCTGCATTGCGAGGAACTCGGTGCTTTTTTTGAGAGCAAAGCATGAGCTTGCCTCACTCTTCCAGAACGATAATAACACGTTGCCAAAAGAAAAAGTGTATCCTCCGAATCCACTGCAATATTTTAACAAAAAAAAAAGGTAATTTTAACATTAAAAGTATAGAAAACCTATTATTATTATTACGACTATGACTATTACTACCTAAAAAACTTGCATTATAAAAATATCTCATAATATTAATTTTCCTTTCATAATAATTTGCAACATAATTCGATCATTACTATTGAAGAAATATTTAATAAATTTCAAGTTGATTTTTATCATATTTGATATTATTAGGCATGCCTCGATACTTCACAAATAAATCTGTGCTGCAAATAATGTGTGATTTTTAATACCTTCAGAATATTATATTAAAAAAGAAAAGAAAGTTTTTGTTAAGTCAATAAACCATCAAACAATTTTCACACTATAAACAAGGTGAAAAAATTGTTGTTACTATCCAATGTCAACATTGCAAATGAGGGATATTAAAAAAAATAAAATACCTTCGGCGCAGAGTCTCTCCGCTAAGAATATAGCATCCGGATAAGCATAATGATTCAGGCAATGCCATATGGCAGCCTGAAACAGGAAAAGAAAAAAAAAATTTCTTGCTGAACAAATTTTTTAAACAAAAAAAACCAAGAAATGTAAAAAATTTTTTTAAACATGTGTAAATTGAAAAATCGATGTAATTCAGGGAAATGGGAATGATTTGAAAGTTTGACAGTAGAGGGAGAGAATACGATGAATTTCCGTTTCGTATTGAGTTTGGTTTTATTTATAGATTAATAATAAATCGATGGGAACTACGGTCGGGGGAGATGCAAAGTGTTATTTTGACAAATGTGAAGTAAAAACATCGAAAAAAATTGGACGTAGAAAAATTGTTCCAATACGTCGCTTACATAGTCGAAGGAGAATGAATATACGAAAATCGAATTTTTATTAGTTGAGCAATTATTGATAAATAAACTACTTAGATATAATTCCACGAGCTTTTTAAACCCCCGGGAGAGAATATGCACTTTACGTTTTTGTTTTACTAATTCATTACGCGAATTTTTACAGCTTTTTTCTCCGTTTTTTTCCCATTATTTACCTGTACTGGCTCTTGCACAATCATTATTCAACAAAACGTTGCATGCATAGACGAAACTTGTTCAGATTTCGGATTAAATAAAGGAAACGATTTTTTACGCGCTCGCACACGGATTTTTAAATTAAAAAAAAAAACTTTAACATTAGACACTTGAGTATACACCACCGAAACTAAGAATTCTCTCAAGAGTCCATCTTTACTGGCTGTGATGGAGGTGAGGAGAAGAGTAACGAACTTACGAGAAGAGCAAGAAGACTCGGGCAAACGACTCTCCTCCTCGTAGAGAATGGGTGGCCACTATCGATAGTTTCTCAATCGATACTATTTCACTTCCATTTTCTCTCAATAGATGCCACTAGTGCTCGTACCGTCTTTCGGTATAATCTTTTTTACCGATCGAAAAATCGATTGAAAGAAATAAATCAAAGAAAAAAATAAATTTTTGTTTTACAACAAACAGCTTAATAACGGATTTGTCTTAAATTGGTCAAATTGATGGATTGATTGAATAAAAATGTCGAATTATATTACAGAGTGAATGTTTTTGCAAGCGTTTTTTGGAAATGTCGGGGACGCGACTACTCTCGCCTGGTACCAGATCGATAAAACAGCGGCATTCGAAAATGTTGAGAAAAAAGAGCAGCAAAGTTTGTTGGAATTCGTTCATTAGGAAAATATAATGGAAACATCAAGTCGTGTCCGACGTCGCGATTTCTCGAATTTCTCGAAAACGAATTACTGATCAACAAATTATTGCACTTCAATTATAAGGGTTCGCAAATTGGTAATGGCTTAAAATTGAAAAAAGTTAGTAAGTTATTAGTTATCCGTTCGCCAATCACCGACAAACAAATGATTTACTAAATAAAAAAAAAGCTAAAAATCTAAAATCAGTGAGTCAAGTTCACGAAGGTAATAATTACTGTTAGATTTATTTTGTTCAAGCACGCACCACGCCACCAGGGGGTGGAGGCGAATGGGCATCTAGCTGCTCGTTTGTAACACCAAGGCTCATATCAGTCACATCGTGGATCGGTTACGAGCGGAGTTGGTTCGCAGAACACAAAACTTGAATTTGTCGTTACAAAAAAAGAAAGTAGTTTAGCTTTGTTTTCCTCTGAATATTTCCTCGTGTAGGGTACTATTTTTTCACAATCTTGTATAAGTGTGACATCAAATCCGAAAACTCCGGCAAAGAGAAGAACAAATTAGGGTTGGAGAGTAGGTCAAGCATCGAGTAAGTATAAGAAATGAAACAATGTTGACGTGCGCCTTTATCGATTGTGGAGAGTTCCAGAAACTACACGTACCGGGCGCGGTGACGCATCGATGTTGACGTTCAAATTATAACATTGATCATATATATATATATATATATATATCATGCGTTAATATATACACACATGTATAGGACGCGTCGTTTTCTCACAACAATTTATATATACTCTTATACAACACTACTAATAGCTAATTAATACAAATTTTTGCATGCAACCTTGATACGACATCGTAACAATATTTTATTGATTTACTTTTTTTCCTTTTATACGCAATATAAATTATTGCGCAACAATTCGCAATTTTTCGGTATTGATTTCAGGCGGAAATTTATTTTTATGATAAATGCGAGTGCATCGACGCCCGGTTTACCATCCCTAAGAGTTTCTTTGCTATAAATTGCAGATATATCGTTTCCGCTGGATTAAAGACATTTTCCATTTTCTTGAATCTTCTTTTTACCTATTTTCGGATGTGACGACGCATATCACGATAACAATGCGACACGAATAAGGGACTTATCTCTGATTCACTTATTATCTTTATATTCTCATCGTTTCCATTTGACTTAAAAGTCGTTATGTTTTCGTGCAATCGTAACTTATAATTATAATGAAGAAGCATTGTTTGAAGAAAACAATCTTTTTAAATTATTTTCGGTTCGAATTTAAAATACCATCAATTTTTTTTCCAAAAACGGTAATTATTATCGATCAGAAAACGTTTATTAATCATTTTCCCAGATAATTGATCTACGTTCGTTTCCTGAAACATCGATGATCGAAATAATAAACCTTATCTTTCTTATTGCAGATAGTCAACTGTTTGCGAGTTTGAGGAATATTGATTTTTTTTAGTTAAAGCAGCAAAAAAAGAAGATGACAACCTGGCAAGGAGGTCCGGGAGCAGGATACCCTCAAGCTCCACCAGGTACACTTTTTTATCTTCAACAATACTCGGGGAAAAATTACTTTTTCACAGAATTAAATGTACATTGTGTATTTCTATTTTGGTTAAGTATTACAATATGCAAGATTCCATTAGCATCTGACAGAAATAATTTCTAACAATTCAACTCGATCTATTGCCTTTTCAGGGTTTTCCAATGATTGATAATTATTCATTTTCAACTCAAATTAAAAACAACATATATTGAATATAAACTTTACTGAGTTCTGAAAATTGTTCTTGGATCATATTTTTTTTTTTTTCTGTTTACATAGAATAGTTCTATTAACATTGATGATTGTAATCGTTGTTTCTTAGGTCCTGGATTTGTTTTGCCTGACAATAACGGCCCGTACGGTCAAGGACCACCACCATCTGGATATCCGCCGTACGGTCAAGGTCCTTACGGCCAAGGTCCTTACGGACAAGGTCCTCCCCCCCCAGGTAGCGTTCCATACGGTCAACCTCAACAGCCAGGCATGTACGGTGCTCCTTACCAAGGTGCATCCGGGCAAATGGACGATCCAATGGGAGACGATGGAATAAAGGGTTTTGATTTCTCTGACAAGAGCATACGACAAGGTTTCATCAGGTACAAAACAAAAATTTACACCTTACTTTCATTATAACCGTGAAAAAGAAACAAAAATGTTGTCTTGTCATTGAAAAAATGCATAATAATAAATTAATTAAATTTTTTTCAGAAAAGTGTACATGATCCTAATGTGCCAGCTTCTCATAACAATGTCATTGATAGCTTTATTCATGTACCATGCACCAACCCAAAAATGGGTTCAGAAAAACACTTGGATGGTTTGGACGTGTCTCGGAATAACCATCGTTCTCCTCATTTCGATGGCTTGCTGTTCAAGCGTACGACGAAAAGCACCAATGAACTATGTGTTCCTAACTATTTTCACTCTCGCAGAAGGCGTCCTCTTGGCTTCTATCTCTTCTGCCTATCAAGCTGATGCGGTTGGTCAAGTTCATTCATTACTTAATGGGGGGGGGGGGGGGGGGGGGGAGGGGACACCCGAAAGCTCGTTCAAATTCAATTGGAAATCTTGTTCTATCGATTAGCAAAAACTCAAATTGTTTATTTTTTTAATTTCAGGTTTTGATGGCAGTAGGAATAACAGCGGTCGTGTGTTTGGGCCTTACGATATTTGCGTTCCAAACAAAATGGGATTTCACAGCGATGCATAGCGTGCTGTTTGTCGCATTGTTGATACTCATGCTCTTTGGGATATTGGCGATTTTCATACACGGAAAAACGATGACTTTGATTTATGCTTCCTTAGGCGCGTTTGTTTTTTCGATGTACTTGGTTTACGACACGCAAATGATGGTCGGTGGAAATCACAAGTATTCCATATCGCCGGAAGAGTACATTTTCGCAGCTCTCAATCTCTATCTGGACGTTGTTAACATTTTCCTTTACATACTGACCATTATTGGAGCGTCCCGAGATTAAGAACGAAAAATGCTGTTCTTTTCTTTCTTAAATTAAAAATCTGTGAAAGAAATACTACAAAAAGAAAATATTTGCGTCGCTAACTTTATTTATTTAAACTCTAGTTCATCGATGTTTATTAAAAAACAACTGGAACCGTAAAAGTAATATATGAGCCAAGGAGCAAAAATCTTGCGAGTATTATGCCTGTAAGGTTTCTTCAACACAATTTTTCGTTAAACACGACTTCTATTCCTCTAAATTCCACTAATTAGAAGGAAGCCATTTCAACCGTTGAGTTTTTGCATTATTTGTTTCGACAAATTTTAAACATTTCTTCGAAATAGAACATCGTCGAGAATCTATTCTTTCTCAATAAACATGTTTTTGACAACAGATTTTCGATTTTTTTTTTTTTTTTTTTTTTTTTAACAACACGAGTCAATGTGAGAAAAGTAATTCAGCCAATTATTGAAATTGCAAACAATTATCGGCTTTGGTGTAATAAAAGAGGTCATGTGCTCGTAAAATTTTGGAAATCCTCTTTGGATTAAAATTTCAATGAAACAAGATTAATTGCTAGAAATAAGATGGAAATAATGCTAAACACAAAGTCGTTTCCAACGCTAGTCCTCCTAGATTCGTTGCGTTTTGTCACATGACGTAACCATAAATTTACTACAAGCAACGAAATGCAAAGCTTTTTCATTCCGACTGTAAAGCGTACCCACCCTGGACTTGGAGGATAAAAATTCAAGTTCGAAAGTAATAACTATTCGTTTCTATGGACGCGCAAAAATATGCAAAAAGTTGAAGAAAAACAAAAAAAAACGTAAAACCCGACTGTTCATTGTTTTCTACCGTGTTTGTCTTTTGCGCGTACGCTATACTGGAAGTATTTTCATATTTAAATAGTATGGTAGAATTTTTAATAATACTGTAAATTCTTGTTACTCATTCAAGAATTAAAAAATAATCTTCGATGTCAATTAAGTTTTAATTAATTAAATGTACTCAATTGTTTGTGTATTGAATAGTTTAATTTCGTTGATTCACTTTCAATGGAATATAATTTATTTAATTGAATTCATCGATCAATTGACTTTTAATTGATTAATTCTTAATAAAGAATTCGCTTTATTTACAGCCTGCATTGAACATTGTAATTTACGATGATATGACGAATTGTGATGGATGCGCTCTCGAACCGTTCGTTGCAAACACTTTGATATGAATTCTCATGAATCGAAGATTTCGTCATTCATAATGTATAAGATTGTAAAAGGATTATATAAATGGAAAAAAATATATGCAAAGCAATGCTCGTATATGCGATGAAAGGAAAAATATTCACGTGTACATTTATATTATTTAATAGTAAATTATTTCTTACAGCTGGTAGGACAGAGAAGCTCTTCTCGTATCGAAATAAAAAATAACGAAGTGACGAAAATCCGTGAGCTCCCTCCGGACGAAATATATTGCCAAGTTTCGTGGCTCAATACACAATTTGCCCCTTTTTCAATATTTCTTTTCTATCTCTCTCTCCCTAATCCCTCATCTTTTTATTATCGTATATTATTATATAAAAAACACCTTTGAAAAAGTTTATACTCTCTCAGGGACTAGATGCATTAAGAGTTTACTTTCTTTTGACGAAAAACATTCGATTTTCGGATTGGTATCCCTGCAAAATTACAATGAGGATTTTCTTTTTATTTTATTTGTACGATATTATTTTTAATTTATCTCAACGATCGGGGACATTACGGTAAATCCTTAAGAATTTGGAATAAACCATCAAATTCGGTCGGTACGGTACGGGGATAAGGAAAATTATTTCGTTGCTCTTTTTCTCAAATAACTAGCGTATAAACACTCATCATCATTATCGTAGAAAATCGATGTTTAAAAAGTCGCAAATGCAAAGTTTTTAGTCGAAAATTTATCGAATCATCATATATTAAAAAAGTTCCTGTCAAGAATAATACATTCGCATTGAAACGCATGAAAAAACCCTTCGAGTGGGGAATCTTACGATTGTATTGAATTTCGAGGCAATCATCGAAAATCGAATAAGCGGTCGGTGCAAAATAGTGTTAGGATAATGTATGCATGTGTGCGTGCACGCGATACTGTGCAGGGCAGCGTTCCACGAAGAGAGAGGAGAGAGCGAGAGGGAGAGAGATGAATTGTTTTTTTTTTTCACATTGATGCAAAAAATAACAATATTAGCAACAGAAAAAAGACGCGACGTTAACGCGACTAAGCCCTAGCCACGATTAATCTAATTCAACTGGCACGAGAGTTTAAATATGGTTTATGCGATTTCAAATTTTTTTTTCATTCGATTTTTTTTTTTTTTTTTTTTTTTAAATAAATAGTGTTAAAAATTAGCAGCACCGATTCGAATTTCTTTCAACTCTGCGATCCACCGTGACCCGATCCGGCGCATCTTGAGGCTCTTTGCCATGGGTTTTGTCTAATATTGCTTCTGCCAGCTCGCTGAATGCTCTGTCAATATTGATATTCGCCTTGGCCGATGTCTCCATAAATCTGATACCGTGCTCTCTCGCTATCTGTGAATTTTAACAAAATTTCAGACTTGCCGGTTCTTTTGATTTCTATATTTTTCAACGCATCCCAAATACCAACCGCTTCGCCCTTTTCCGTGCTGACAACTCGTTTCTCGTCAATGTCGCACTTGTTTCCCAATATCATTTTTTCTACATCCTCATTGGCATGCTAAAACGAGCGAAAGGAGATTCATTAAAAAACAAAAGACAATGCTTACTTTCTGCGTATAACGCCATATTTTGTTGTTTAGGTTTTTGAAATTACCTCATCGATATTCCTCAACCATTTGACAATATTTTCAAAAGTCTTTTCGTTCGTTATATCATAAACAAGCATTATTCCCATCGCTCCTCTGTAGTACGAAGTTGTGATAGTGTGAAAACGCTCTTGGCCAGCGGTATCCCTGAAAAAGTATGCGAAAAAATATTGATAAAATCATTCTGACCGTGACATTAAAAAAATCTTTCGGACGATAAAATTCTTTTTGATATTTCAAGTACTTTAGGAACATTTTTTATCTCAACTTTCTAAATCAACTTTACCCTGTTGAATGAGAAATTTAAGAAAACCTGTATTCTTATTGACAAAACTAATGACTCAGAATCCTAGGAAGCACTAAATACTGGTAAAAAAAAAGTTTCTCACCATATCTGTAACTTGATTTTTTTGCCTCTCAATTCGACCGTTTTGATTTTGAAGTCAATTCCTGAAACACAATTGAAAATTCACTGTGAAGCTTTGAAATCTTTTTCTTATATCCTACGATTACGCAATTCTCAATCGTATAGTGTTTTTTTTTCTTTTTTCAATGAAGAAATTTGGTCGAATTTATCGTTGTGATTAAATACGCAAGTATGCGTATATCATCGTCGGGGCGTTGTGACGCGCGAGACTAAATTGGAATACGACGAAATACATTTTTTCGCTAACTATATTCGTGGCAACGATTCAAGCGGTTTCGAGGACGAAAATCGAGTTTTACCTATTGTCGAAATGAAGGTAGTCGAAAAGGCGTCGTCCGAAAATCTAAACAATATACACGTTTTGCCAACGCCGGAATCACCGATGAGCAATAACTTAAACAGCAAATCGTATGTTTTCTTCGCCATTGCACTACTGTCACGAACTAAACACTATGTTAACTTTTATTTTCTCTCGCTCTCTTTTTTCTTCTTTGTCTCTTTCTCTCTTCTATATTTGTTCTTTTACCGACTAGAACCCGCGACGATCACAGACGCAAGAATACGATTTTTACGCTGCTACTCAATTCTCTCCCCACCCCGATAGGGGAAAGAAAAAAAACAACGGACACGAGAGTTCGTGAAAGGGTGAAGAAGAAAAAACAGCGATTCGCGGCTACTGGCTACTGATAACGAAGCTTTGATACCTATTCTTCGACTTTTTTATATCTCTCTAAAAAATAAAGAGATAATAGTATATATAAAGGTTATATTATTTTAGCTTTGTGAACTCTGGCATTCGAAATATCGATGCCAGGGGCGCTGTGATCGATGTGTCATGGTCGTGCCTGCCGAAAGTCATGCAAGCCGGGATATGCAGAAAGATTTTTAATCAATTCCCTGCTATGGCCGTTATATTAATTCATTATCAATCGTTGATATTTTTCGAATTCGTATTTTGAACTTTATTAAAAACTCACCGCAGGTACTCTATATTTTTTATAAAAATTACACAGCAATCATGCATAAAAAAAAGATAGAGCAAACACGTTTGAAACTTTCGATTTTCAGGGTTGTTCGAAAAAACCTTGACCTCTTATTCGTCGAGAGCACAGCAGCTCATTTTTTACCTCGAAATTTTTCAAGTGTATTATGGAATTTATTCATGGTTTTAGGCTTCAAAATATTATCCGTTTTACGCAATTGGATCTATACACGCGCGTATGCGTTGTCGTTTTTTTTTAACAAAAAAGACAGTGTTTGCGGTTTATTGGAGTTTCAATATAAAATTGTTAGAATTTATTTTGAACATGAATGGCGCCTTTATTCCGGCTTCCGGCAAGCATGCATGGAGTATCATAAATATATATCCTTGCTATTCGGAACGTTCGATGTGGAATTTGCCACTATTATAACCCTCCCGGAGGAGTTTGTTCATTTTACCGTTCCCGTGGTAACCAATTCACATTCACATACGTCACATACCTACTTCTCCCCTTTTTCATGTGTCTTCCATTTTTCAATTTGGCGCTTCTTGCAGAGCGACTGTTTTGGGAAGATTGTTAACCCCTGCCCCTCTGATTCACTCCATCGAAACGGTAGATTTCTACTTCAATTACAAAATTCTTGTTTTTCATGAGTATGCGGATAAATCAAATCGAAGAGAAAAATACAATTGGCATCTATAAAAACGAAGTAATGTTCTATATACAGTCGCTGTTCGACTTCGATGACGCACAGGCTCGATTGTAAAAGCCAAATTTTCCTCGTTGAATTGACAAATTATCGTAAACCTTGAGTCACAAAGTATATAATAGAAGAGGAGAGAGGAAGCAGACCGTCAAAACCTATAGGGAAAACTGTTTTATCTTTGAAATTAAGTAATTCTTTTTTCTTATAATATTCTGATGATATTCTCGTGAAATCATGATGAAAAAAATGGAATTTATTTGACAAAAACGACGACTAAAAAGTATAATAGGAATAAAAACTATATCGACATGAAAAAACTAAAGTTTGAATGTCCCGCGCCTTATCTAGAATCGCTACAATCGTAACAGCGCTCTTGTAGAGTGGAAACAGAGGGGCGAAAAAAAGAAGCGAGAGGAACCGAGTTACGAGCTCGGAAGAGAAATGTAAAAACGTCATACCCCAATAATGAGTATAGTTAAGTTACGAGGGTGATTAACCGTAGATCGATCAATTTCCTTTTTTATTTCACAAACAGAAAGAAAGGCCTCAAGTACGTCACCGTTTCGTCGAGATCGTTTTGTTTCTTAGTGTTGTTGGAGTGAGTCGCCCTTCTTCATTGCCTTCTCTCTCCCTTTTTCTTTCTCGCTCTTTCTCACATTAACACATCGGTGGTTGGGTGGTTATCTCGGTAGAGACTGTGCGTTATTGCTACAGCAGGGAGCAGCAGAGTACACGTTAGTATATATGAAACAAGAGTGATAAACCTCAGTCGTAAAAGTACAAGGTAGACGGAAAGTATATAAAATAAAAATACGTAGATTGGATATTTCCGGAGTGAAAGACTCAAAATCTGTATACGAAAATTTCAAAGAAAACTCAAAATCACTAAACAAAACAATACAACGTGTGCATAAGAATCAAAACAGGCTCGCGAAAAGAAAAAAATAATAGACTGTGCTCAAAAATCGTTTATAATTCCCGAGTGATATTCGAACGAAGAGAAAGAGAGAGTCGAAAAAAAGGGAAAAACATAGGGGAAATGCACTGTCGAAAACCTTTGTAGTCTTCGGCCATACAAAATCGCAGCTGGGATGGTTTTCGAGATCGTTTCTCTAGAGCACAATCAACACATTATATGTACATGCATAGTAAAGAATAACCAAAAGGTAAATACGCTAATATATGATGTTTCTTACATTTAAGTTGTGCGTGTGTTTTTTAACGTGGTTAACAAGTGGAAAATAATAAATTTTGAAATTTTTCGAGTTTGACTCTTCTGAACTTTGGACGTCAATATATATCATTCCCCTCTGCAACGAGAGATCTTCCTCGCGAGCTCGTGTCCATATGCGTACATATATATGTGTATATCACATTTAACAATGAGCGTTATAAAATAAGAGGACGATAGAATCAAGTGTAGCAGTTTGGATAACTCTGTTGGAATAGCATATATGCATCCACGTATCTATACGGAAAGCTTTCGTATATATATACACATATAATATACGTATCACGTAAATGTGTGTGGGTGTATGCGGAGCGAACCTCGTGTTTTTCCAACGCGACAAAAGATGAGCTTGGTGCCTCTTTTCAAGAATCTCTTGACAATCACGCGGTCAATTCGCCTCAAACACGCGGATGAATTTGACCAACATGTTTCAAGGACAACCCCCTTATTGAGCATTGAGCGAGACAGAAGCCTCGCGGCGTTTTCAACAGATTGCCACACGCACTCGTGTGTGCAGATATAGGTTGAACCCTCATGATCAACCCGCCATCTTTAATTCTCACGCTTCAATGATCGGGGCACTCGATACGTGTGAAAATGATGAAACTCCTATTGAAAATGCCATTAAAAATATTTTCTTTTAGCGCGACATTCTCTCTGCTTTTTTATATAATTATATTTTCTTGAGAGCTCGCTCTCTTCGGCCCTCAAATCTATAGTTGTGAGTCGTCCTAAACGTCTCATTATGCGACAAGGGCCTGCTCGTGATTATTTTTTTTTTCAATTAGACGTTGTAATTTCGCTTTTGAGAATCGTAATAAAAAGGTGGGCGAGGGAGAGTTTTTTTTCCAATCTTTCGATGCTGGGAGAGCTCCGACGAAAGAGGTATATATATATATATATAACGAAAGTTACGATTTTATTGTTGATTTTGGCATAGGACTGTTGTAAAATTAGTAAAAATTTATATGTTTTTATATACGAACGTGTGAGCCAATGAAAAAAATGAAAATCAAGATTTCATACGAGTTATCATTGCAAAAGTTGAACAAATGTTGTTATCGATCAATGAACGAGTTCTACCTATGAAAAGTGAAGAATACGACGGAATTTCAATTCCATTGTGAATAAAAATAAATTAAATTTCAGACCTTCGCGCGTCATGGTCACGCGAGATTTTTCACTCGAATTTTTCACAGATAAGAAACCAGATAATGTATCGAAATGAAAATACAAAACCAGGTAAAATCATTCTACGAATCGTTGAAATTTAATAATCGTATGGTAGACGAAAAAAAAATGACGCAACGATAACATGATAATCCAAAAGTATTATAAAAAATATTACTGCGAGATATTTTATGATTTTTTACGAGCCAATGAGTGACTTTTTTTTTTATTCGACGAGAATAAAAAATTCCACGAATAAACGATTTCGAGTTGATTATTATTTTTCTAATCGATGCATTTTCATTGACGCCATTAAATTTCGTGATGCGCCCCACCCCCGAATGAGAAGGGAGAAGAATTTTCAAGATAGCGATATGAGACAAAAGTTGCAACGAATCGTAAATTTTCGTATACGTAAAATTTTGACGTAAAATTTCTGCGCACGGCGCAGAGAACTCATTCTCAAGAGAATAACCAAGCAAAAGAGAAGCTTAACAATTGCGCCTAACTCTGACAAACGATTCGACCGTGGCCCAACTTGACAGCAATAAAGATTCGTCTCGGGGAAAAGAGAGAGAGAGAGAGAGAGAGAGAGAGAGAGAGACTCGGCATCAATCCCATGCATCGAGTCGATTATCATTATTATAACTATGATTACTATTGCGCGTCTCGGCAAAAGAGCCGAGAGGAGGAGGAAGAAAGAGAATGAGTACGAAAGCAGGGCTCTTTTCAGGACTCGAGAGAGGAGGAGGAGGAGGAGCTGCTGCCGACAATGTCGAAGGAAGTGCCGAAGGCTGTGGTAGCAGAGGAATTGTGGCGGGAAAATGTTGGAGTGGCGGACGCGTGGATCGGAAAGTTACGGGACGCCCGTCAGATCTCGAGGATTCTTGGAAGAGTCGCCAAAACTTTGCCCCCGATGGGACATCTGAAAAGATGCTCCGAGAAGCGTTTGCTCCTCGGATTCGCAGTTGCTCCGTCACCGAGCCACGATGACGTCGCAAACGACGAAAGAAAGGCTTTTACGCGGGAAGAAATGTTGAAATTATTGAGAGAGGCCGATCTCGATATTTGTCTCTTTGAAAATGGAGCAATCGAAATAATTGGAGTGCCAGCGGTTGCCGCTCGGACCAGAGCACAAGCGAGACGAGTCTCCGAAATTTGGCCTCTCAATTTTCATCCGGATCCCCATCTGGAAAGCATCCTCGATGGAACCTGTTTCGACGAACGACAGATCGAGGCTATCGATCGTTGTACAAAAGTTTGCGCAGAGGTGGCGCTTCTCGGCGGTCCTCGCGGAACAAAAGAGTGCCAAGGTAGCGCTGTCGTATACGATCCTAAATCTGACAAGGTCGTCGCTCTTGCAGCTTCGCGGACCGATCTTCATCCCCTTTGGCACGCGGCCATCGTCGCTATCGATCTCGTTGCTCGATTCGGATCCGGTGGGGCTTATGATTTCTCCAAACATTTATCCAACTCCGAGGAATCGAAACGTCCGCGAATCGATAATACCGGACAACATTTTCCACTCGCTTTTCCTCAAGCGCTTCGAACGATGGCTCGTCGATTCACCTACGACGATGGCAAACCTCCCTTCTACACGTATCTGTGTACCGATTACTGGATATTTTTGCTAACGGAGCCGTGTTCGCTCTGCGCCATGGCTCTTCTACATTCCAGATTTTCCAACGTCTTTTATGGCGTTCCCAATTCTAGTCGAGGCGTTTTAGGAAGCAGGACCCTTTTGCACGATCTACCGGGCCTGAATCATCGTTATCGCGTCTGGAAAGGCATCCGGTCCGACGAGTGCTTCGCCGCTTTCAGAGAAATACAAAAAAATGTTGCCGTCAGCGAATAAAATTAATATTTTTCTAATAAAAATTTCCAAATTTTTACAAATCCTTTCCTCTATATCGCTTATTTTCGTAATTCGTAAAAGTACTTTGGAACTTTTGTTGTTATTCCAAGGCCGAAGAGATTATTTTTGAGAAAAAATAATCGGCCGCGTTCGCGTTTAAGCTCTTAACGATGTAGACTCGTACAAATAATAAACCCCGTACTCTTTTGATTATCGTTTCAGTGGTAAACTGCGTGGATCGTTATTACGCAAATTGCGAGAGTCGAAGCGAGGGCAAAGGGAATTGAAGATTTTCGTTGATCATAAGAGAGTCGAAGCGAGGGAAGAAGAGAGAGGAGGAGAGTTTTGACAAGAGCAAAAGCCATATATAAACGAATAAACGGACACATGTGTACAACAAGTTGGCTTTGGCTGATGCTCACACGAGGATGATCGAGATTCGTTTCAATTGAAGCTCGAGTCTGGGAGCGTGTTTTCATTGGCCAGCCTCTTAATCCCACTGACTTCTGAGAAGACAAAGAGCGGGCTTTTCGGGTCACATCTTGTCAGAGGGCTACAGGAGTCATTCGCAGCACAGAGAACGAAAAAGGGGGAGAGAGAAAAACGAGAGATCATCCGACGATCGGGGCTCCGTCCTGCTTAGCTCCGACGATTCATTCGTTCCCCGAGTTTCGAGGAGCCTCGTTCGAGGGAAGCTTCCCCAAAAGTCGCGTATTCAACGTTGAGTCCTCTTCGAAGACACTGTTCTCCCTTGAACCGCGAATGGCACAATTTTATTGGCTGCTCCTCTTCGAGAGAACCAATTGAATTTAAGCGGCTCTTTTTTTTTAAGATCGGTGATTTTGGAGTGAAAGTTGGTGATTCGTTCTGGTGCTGCTGTCTCGCGGAGGAAGCTCCTCTGAACGGATCGGAGAAAGTTACGTTGAGAAACGGTATATACGGCAAACAACCCGATTAACGGTCGAGTGCGATAATGGAGCGAAGAATCTTGAAAATGTGGTGACTCCGTTGAAGGCCTCGTGTGCCGTACTTCGATACAAGACACTAGAAAGTGTGTGAGTCTTTAGAGATTTTGTCGCTTAGGACAGAATCAATCCAGCAACAAATAAACAAAAAAAAAAAACAAAAAAAAAACAATCCAAAGACCTGCCAAAAGAAGCGGAAGGAAAGAAGAGAAAATTGTTGCAAAAAACGTGCCGGAGCACCACACGTCTTTCCAGAATCCTAGATTTCAACGATTGATAAAATTTGAAAAGTTTTTGTTCAAGCCAAAATGCTTTTCAGCCGTGGTGTTGCAATGGTGTACGTTGAGGACGCATTCGTTGTATTCCTCCGTTTTATGGCACTGAAGTCTCGTGGCTGTACATTATTGGAGACTCATCGACAGCGCGAGACGACTGGAATCAAGAAATTGTACAACAGTTTCTTCGTTATGTTCTAAAAGGACGTTAACCGCTGAATCCTCGGAAACATAAAAAAAGGATAAACCTCCTGCTTCCGGACAAAGAACCAAAAAAGAAAATTTTATTGCGACAGCATTGATTTTTCTAATATCATCGTTATTAGTTTGTTATATCAACGAAGCTTCATGTTTTCTCTATTGATAAATTACCTGCTGCAAGTACGAGAAAAAAGGGGTCGTTGTCGACATCCCGATTATCCTGACGAGGATCTCATAAACCTGCTTTAAAAGTCGGGCAACGAGCAAGGAGCTGGAAAACGAAGAGAAAAAAAAAAAAGAAAGAAAAATTCGAAAAGAGGAAACCGCGTCTCCGAGATTGGCTTTTGTGCATTTTTTTTTCTCTAATTTTTAATTTGGAATGAGAAATTTGGCTACGATATTTCGAGCCTGAGAAAAGCTAACGGAACGACGGGAAGGACGATATTTTTTTCGAGAAAAAAAAATTTTGTTTATTTAAAAAATAGATAAAGAGGCACAGTTTTATATCTTATTTTGTTTCTGAATATTCATTGTCTCGAATGGAGCTTCAAATGATAATGGATTCGGGTTCTGAGACACTCAATGCTTCTGCCAACTCCATGTGGCTTGGCTCTTCGTCGTCGCCTCCGCAGCCCCCTCCCTATCACCGATTATCACCGAACCGGCAGGAAGGACGGAGCATTCTGTCGAATCAGCAAGTAAGCTATATACCTTATTCATTTCGTTACATCCCATTTATTATCCTCCACTCCCTCCGTATACATGCGTTAAAATCCCGGCGAAAAATTTTTCGTTGTATTAAATTTTACATTACTCGTGCTTTCGAATACGATGATAAAATAAAAAATTTTCATTATTTTTCGCAGGTGAGCATGGGATACCACGAGGCAAGCTCTCAGCACGTATTGTGGCAGGATAAACGCGATAAACATTCGACTTCACCATCGGGGAATAATGGGGATGTTAATAACGTGGTTGCCGTCGTGAGCACCAACCGGGAGCAGCATTCGTCGCTCGCAAAACACTCATCGACGACTAATTTTAATCAATCAACGATCAACGGATTGAAACGTCGACTCGGCGGTGAGGCAGCCCATCAACACATGTCCGGCGAATTGGACAGGAAACATCCGCGTAGGGACGGTTTGTTAATACACCTTACATTATCCACGAAACGCGTCGTTGGATGCAAAAAAAAATCAATCCAATTTTTTTGTTTCACTAAAATCGGGTTTACATTTTAATTGAGTATAAATCGTGAAACATCCGGTATATTAGGCTTAATATACCGGTGCCCGTGTGGACACATTGCAATTTGCATTAGAGTCGGTGTTAGCTCCTCGTATATACGTCGGTGGGTCGGCATAAGACCATATACGCACCTCAACGAAATAACGCAAAGTGGTTCGTTGATTCGTGTACGTCGTGTTTGGTCAGCGGTGGTGAGGATCGGAACGAGACGAAACGCGTCCTCTGGATGCTGTTCTCTCCCGTTCTCGTTTCGACTAATGAAAATTGCTCGCTTCCTCTCGCGCACCATCCTCATTTTTCATTTTTTATTGTTTTTTTTTTCTTCCTTTCAAACACTCGCCCGTGTATATATATGTACAGATATTATTAAAGATACCGTCAAGCATGACTCATGGTATTACTCTCGCGGCTACGAGTTGAATAATCTCGAGACAATTGCAAGTCCGGTGGCGCGTGTCGATGAAAATAAAAACAGAGAAATTTTTTTACTTATTCAGGATCCGTAGGAAGCAATGGTTCCGGTCAGGGATGGACTTCGACGCAGGTCGACGAATTTGCTGAACACTTGGCTGCAGATTTCGATGGTCCGCTCTCCGCGCTCGCTGCATCCGATCTCGCCAACGCCGTTGCCTCTTACAATATGAGGTAATTATAGTAATTTTTCACTATGTTTTATAACATTTTTCATCGATTCGTATCAACGCATTTTTCATTCGGTCACAATAAATAATACAAATGCAACCGGGATTCAAACAATTATTATTCATTGACAAATTTATATTTATTGTTCTAGCGAGGCTCTACTGGCATTGCCTTCGTTGACAGTTTTTAAACAGGAAGCTCCATCACCGGAACATCACGGCAATAATTCAAAGTAAGTTTGATCGATCGACCAATCGTGCTCAATCGATCATTATTTTACCATTCGTCATATGATTATATGATGAAAATTGAACGATTGTCAAAGTTTCATGGAAAAGTGATGATCGAAAGAAGATGACTTGTTTTTTTTTTTTTTTCCCCCATCAACAGTTTGAATCATACCCAGCATTCGACGAATAATAACGGCGTTGGCGCGTTGGGCAGCAGCGAAGCCGATAGCAACAATAATAACACGACTCACAACAACGAGATTGCAACAACAACAGAAATCACAACGAGCAACGGTACGAGCCCTGGAAGCACCACCAGTGTCAATAATCATTCTCAACACAATAATTCAGTTAACAACAGACATGCTACTGCGAACCTTCATCAATTGTTGTATTCGAGCAGCGAGGATTACCAGTCTAATTCCTCATCGGGTAATCATGTCTCTTCCTCATCTTCCTCCTCCCAACAAGGCAATGAATTCAACGAGGATAGCCGGTAATTCCAGTTATATTTCATTATTATTTTGCTTAATCGAATAATTTATTGAAAACAAAAAAAAAAGAAATGATTAAAATATCTCGGTGTAGATTCCAGTACGTGCTTGCAGCAGCAACGAGCATCGCGACCAAGCTCAACGAGGAAACCCTGACTTATCTCAATCAGGGTCAATCCTATGAGATCAAGTTGAAGAAACTCGGTGATCTGTCCGCTTATCGCGGAAAAATTCTCAAGGTACTTTTCTTCAATAAAAAAATCTTTGTACATTAATTTCCTGCAAGTTTGTTTCGAAATTTGTAACAATTAAACGCATCGAGATGGAAATTATGAGGAAATTAATGGAAATAAATTTTTCATCGTTTGCAGTCCAACATTCGAATTTGCTTTCACGAGAGACGCTTGCAGTATACGGAACGCGAGCAAATGTTAGCCTGGCAACGCGCTCGACCGGGTGAACGTTTGCTCGAAGTCGATGTTCCTTTGAGTTATGGTATGGTCGACGTTGCCCAATCTTTGCCATCAAAGAATAGCGTGGAATTCATGTGGGATCCTACAAAAGAAGTTGGGGTCTACATCAAGGTGAAGAATTGTTGGCTCTTTAATAAAAAATATGGATTTCGGCCATTCTCTCTCACATGAAAACTTTTTGTACTCAGGTAAACTGCATCAGCACCGAATTTACACCGAAAAAGCACGGTGGGGAAAAGGGCGTACCCTTTAGAATTCTCGTGGAAACACGATTGCCCGATGGACCTCGTTTGCATGCAGCTTCGTGTCAAGTCAAAGTTTTCAAACTCAAAGGAGCCGATCGTAAGCACAAACAAGATCGTGACAAAATTCTTCGGAGACCTCCGCACGAACAGGACAAATATCAACCCAGTTACGACTGCACTGTTCTTTCGGATGTAAGAAGAATTTTTCAATCACCTTTTTTAACTTTCAGTTATTTACGGCTTATCGTTATAAAAGGCGAATCTTTATCAATCGATTTTTGTAGATTCCTCTGGATTCGCTATCGCCATCGAGTTCAACGAACCCGAACGAGGTTGGGAATTCATTCGTCGTAACGCCCGATGTAATGTGAGTTCGCCACTTGAAAAATTATTATTATTATTATTATTATTGGAACAATAATAATTGTTTCTCGAAAAAATGTTGAACAGTACATCACAGAGCCGTCGTCTGGAAATTGGAAACGCGTCGTCCTCGAGTTCGGTCGTGGGTATCGGTACGGGAGTAGGCCAAACATTATCACAATCGCCACAAGTAGTCAACTTTATGAATGGGCTCGAGACGAGCAAAGGAGAGAGCCATGCGGATCGTTCTTCGATGATCGTTGATACAACGGCAAAATCAAAAACAACAACGATTGAATCATCGAGTTTGGAAACAAATTGTATCGTTCGCGAAGAAGCAACGGGGTCGAAAGTTGATCGTACCAATGGCGAAAATACAGATTCGTATCAATTATCAGCCGATGCGAATGTCGCACAAACGAATGCTTGGCTGCGTGCGCGAAGATTTAGTTCCTTCCAAGAGACATTTGCGAGTTTTTCGGCCCAGGATATCTTGCGACTTTCTCGCGATGATTTGATTCAAATTTGTGGCCTCGCCGATGGTATAAGACTCTTCAATGCTTTACACTCGAAAGCTCCGCAACCAAAACTCACTCTATACTTTGCGATCGAGGGCAGCGCCGTTTCACCGTGGCGCGTTATTTATCTTGAGAATCTCAACAGCGCGCTTCTCGCGTCGAAACTCCTTGCAACCCTCAATTTACCCCACGATCGTTTACATTCCGTTCTCATACAAGGGCCTCAAGGTGTTCACGTTTTGGTCTCCAATGAATTGGTCGCTAACATCAAGGATGAGAGCATGTACTTGGTTGAAACGATCAAAGGTAACGTTAATTTTGAGACAACGTTGGCCGATTCAAATTTCATGAAAACGGACACCTTATCTTGGATTTTTTTCTTTTTTTTTAATCGCAGATTGCTCGAGCGAACGTTACAAGTTACTTTTGAAGCCATCGTCTTCCTCGTCGTCCCGTTAACATAGCAGCGCGGATACATCACCATTTGGAAAGCCTCCTTAGCTCGTAGATTTATTGATTAATTATATTTTCCCTCTATACTCATTTTCTGTTACTCGATTCTCAAATAATTGAGATCAAATGAAACATATATAAATAGAGTTTTACAAACATATGTATATGAATATATATTATATTTTTTTTAATAGTTGCAACAATGCTCGTTGATAAATTATACAATAAAGATGTATCGTTATTAAATAATGAACCATATGATATATAATATCTATATATATATATATATATATCATACGTATATATACGTATATGTGTTTATAGTTTTTACACTCGCTTATCACAGGTTTTCTATCGATTTTTCTTTTTGCTCTCCTTCAAACGTTTCTTCTCGTTTCTCAGACGTTCCTTTTCCGTCAAGCTTTTGTACAGTTTATAACCGAAGAATACTGAAAAAAGAAAAGTAAATTATTTTTAAATCAATAGAATTCGCTTGGTGCAAAAGAAACAGTTGGGAACTGTTCTTTAATATTTCTCTCGATTTTACAGGTTCACTCTCACAAAGAAGAATAAAACAATTTTGTTAAAAAAAATCGTAGATTAAATTTTTTGAGCCATCAATTATATAGAATAAAATAGAACGGTCACAAAATTCGAATGATGCGCTCGCGTTGATATCACCAATAATTAAACTATAGTCTTATATAGAAAGAATCATTTTTCGTCCCGTATGTCGTTCGTTGAATCTAGCGGTCCCCAAGAATAATATATTTGAAGACGCGCAGTAACAATTGTATATATATATATATATATAGTCAGGAACTGGAGATGAAAGATTTTGAAGAAAAAAAAAAATACTCAACGGAAAATGAGAGCGAGTAATCCAAGCAAGGCGAACAGCAAGAGTGTTTGTTCGGTTGCTAAAGCTCCTCTTTTCCCGGTAGGTACTTCCTGATCGTTATCCATTCCGCGAAGTAAATCTTGTCGCAAATTTTCCTTCTCATCGTCGGACAAACCGGTCATAGAATCGAGCATGTTCAAAAGTTCATCACGGGATGGCAGTTGTTGATTGTGTTCCATGCCTTCTGTATTGCCGGGGGAAACATGTTCTGGCTCCGAACAAATGACATTACCAACAAAAACCAACGCGATTAACAATACGATGACAAAATTCATTTTTTTTTCACCAAAACTTCTTCACGAATATTGAATTTCAGTTTCACGATGACACCGCGATGATTAATTCAGCCAGACTGATATTATTCTTAATTTTGCCACGTCTCCGAAACGCCCGCCAAAGAATCTTGTAATAATTTGACCTTTTATTTTATTTTCACTCTTCGATATAGCGAGCTTGCTTATCGATACGAATACCGGCTTCACAATGACGACCCTCAATCTTATTGGTCGATTTCCCAAATTATGACTATCTTATCTCTGTTCTTAATTTTTTTTCACATCAAATATTCCCAAAACTGAGAAAGACCAAACAGAACCCAACTTATTAATCTCATATCACTTGCGGGAGATAATGCGATTTCTTCGTCCCCACTTTTGTATTATGATAAACGTTACGACGACGGACGACGACGACGATGACGACGTGGAGTATAATACCATCAAAATGAGTTCTCTACCATATCCGGATAGAGCGATTTTTCGTTCGAGACTTCATAACGGTTTTCCACTTTCATGTATTTTTTATATCATATATTGTTTTTTCTAAGAATTATTAATTTATCCACGGTAAACATTATTTAATTTGCATGAATATTTCAAGTCGGTGCTATTAGAATTGATTTTTGATAAAATAATTAAGTTGCCAATATGTTATCTTTCATATATTGATGCATTTTTTTATGCGGTCTTCGAAATAGCGGAAAGTAACACACCTTTTACGTGTGTGTTTCGAGATTGTCATTCGAATAACTATGCTATATATAACAATTTTTTATTTTATTAAAAAGAATAATATACACATTTAATTGTCCACTGTCTGGACTGCGATTCGTTTTTTATTTTTTGGAATTAAGTTACATATAACAATGTGTAATTATTTTACATCGTCATCTGTGTTACATATTTTATCATATATTTCATTATTTGCTCTGGTATAGATAACGGGACTCTCGAGTGAAAGAAATACGTGGCTGTATCTATCGGCGAGGAAGAGAGCTTTTGAAAAATTAGTTCGGAATTTGAGCGTTGAGGGTGCTATCAGCTTATTCCAACTCGATCGAACATTTTCCTTTTTTTGAACATGCATACGCACACATGGATACACAACACTTTCATACATGTGTTTTACCATTTTACTGGCTTTACTCCGAAAGTATATAAAAATGGCATGAAATTGATTCGATCGACAGCCCATATTTAATTCAAAGTTGTCGTAATTTGTTGAATTTAACGATTTATTCACATCGTACAAATTCAGTTTGAATGCAAGTGCATAAACGTTATTTTTTTGTTAGTGTCGCTCTTTGTGTTCAACGACATTGAGAAGTTTTGTGACAATAATTATTACGAACTCGCAAGTCGAGTTTACTTATCGTTTCCCTTTTTGACGTTTTTATCTGTGCGGTAAATTAAACATTTTTGAAAAAATAAACATCGAATTGAACACAAATCTCACGTTTTTTCGTTTTTTTCTCGGAAATATCACCTTTATCCGTTTTCATTTCGAAAATTCTCTACTCAAACAACTTTATAAATTTTATTTCTGGTTTTAACGTTAAAATAGCGGAGGACCATGTTTTTTTTAAGAATAACTAACGAATTGATGAAAAAAATCGATAGAATAATTTTTTCAAAATACCACAACAACATTTTATTTCATGGTTCATTGACAAAAGAAATTTATTGAGAGCTGACAATCTCTCTACGACAATGAGGAGTGAGGCGAAGGCTACGAGTAAAATAATGAAATTGTTGTTGCAACGGCTTTAGCAGACGTTTAGCCATAATGACGGAAATGTTTGGAGCACCTCGGGAGGCTGTCAGGGTCAAAGTTAAGGTAAAAGTTCATAATTGGCGTTTTTCCTTCCGCTTTCCCCTTCTCAATATTATATCTTTCCAATGATCATTTTTTTCTAGAAGTGCGAAACACGACACCAACCGGAGTATAGAAAATTCAGCGTCGACCCTCAAATTACTTCCATCGAAGTATTGCAGAGTATTCTAATCAAAGCATTTGATATTAAAGGGTAAGTTAAATAGAATAATTTTACATCAAAGTTTTGCGCTGCTAATAATTTAAATTAATAAATTAATCATTTCATATTTAGATTCATCAAATACTAGACATTTTGAAACTTGTTGGCATTACTTTTATTTTTTACCATAGCGATAACAATAATGACTAAAAATAGTAATAAAGCATAACGTATGTACAAAGAACTTTGGTCAAGTTCATTATTTTTCGCAGAGACTTCACGGTATCCTACAGAGCTATAGACGATTATGGCTCTGATACTTATTTATTTCTCCTATCCGACTGGGACTTGGATGCTGCTTTTATAAGGTGATGATTGAATATCAGAAGAGAAAGAAATATATTTGTCGAATCGAGTTGTCAGATGAAAAAAATGAATAGAGCGTACAAAGTAAACATTGTTTTTTTTTTTTCAGCGCTTCCGAGCCATATCTTTATCTTCAGGTAAATCTGAAGCCGTTCGGTGAATCAGGAGACTGCGACTGTGATTGGGAACAAAATGCTCAAGATGTCGTTACGAGACAAACGGAATCTGGGTTTCCGTACAAAACACCAAAATTACCTGGTCTCATTATGAACAAGGTGGAAATAGTGATAATCTCGATGATTATCATTCGTTTTATGGATAAATAAAAATATCATCGATTCACCGATAGCTGTTTAATGAATTTCTGGTTGGAATTTGATCTCTCTGTTTTCAGGTAGAAAGAACCTTAAGCCTGGTGCAGCGAGCATTAGGAAACTTGGGTGACGAGTCTTCGCGTCAAAACGTTCAGCCGCCGAGGCCACCCTTGACGGATGCAGAATTTCGTAGATTTTTAGATCCAATAGGTCAAGTAATACATTCGAAAGAGTTAAGAGCGGTAATATACTTCGGGGGGATAGAACCGAGTCTAAGGAAAGTCGTCTGGAAGCATATATTGAACGTTTATCCCGAGGGAATGTCAGGACGCGAAAGGATGGATTACATGAAGAAAAAAGCTCAGGAATATCAAAATTTGCGAGAACGGTGGCGTTCACTGATTCAAAAAGGACACAATGTCGGCGATCTCAGTTACGTAACGAGCATGGTCAGGAAAGATGTTTTACGCACCGATCGTCATCACAAATTTTACGGCGGCTCCGATGACAATCAGAATACAGCGAGTCTTTTCAACATTCTCACAACCTACGCTCTCAATCACCCGAGTGTTAGTTATTGCCAAGGAATGAGCGATTTAGCTTCTCCTTTGCTCGTCACTATGCGAGACGAAGCTCAAGCTTATATTTGTCTGTGCGCTCTCATGAGACGACTAAAGGATAATTTTATGCTCGACGGGATCGCTATGACTACGAAATTCACTCATCTCGCCGAAGGTTTGCCACTTTTTTATTTTTTTTATTTTCAGAGAGCCACAACTCATCCAAACATTCTTTGATAAATTTTTTCAATTGCGCTATAATTTTTTTTCCAAGGTTTGCAACACTACGATCCAGATTTTTACGCTTATCTCAAGTCTCATCAAGCGGATGATCTTTTATTTTGTTATCGTTGGTTATTGCTCGAAATGAAACGGGAGTTTGCGTTGGAGGATGCGCTGAGGATGCTGGAGGTACTGTGGGCCGCGTTGCCAGCTGCACCGCCGAAACTCGAGCTCGTACTTGCCGAAGTACCGTTTCCCCCGCCGTCCCCACCGCCGAGTCCCAATTTTAAGCACATTCGAGAAAACGCTTATACGAAAGTTTGTGCAATAAGACGTCAGAGCTCGTCGGCCAGTATAGCTAGTTGTAAAAAAAAAATTCCGAGCACCGAGGAGCAAGCGCCCTTGGAAAGTACCAGTGAGAATGGCGAACAACCGAAAAGGTAACCGAGTAGTATTTATAAAGAAACTGGTAAAAAATGATGAACACAAGGTTCTTATTGTTGAAATTTTGCAGATCGGTGTCGCCGTCGCACGATGGGACTTTGGAGGCAGAACAACCGGATGATTTGACATCAGCGAAAAATCGAAGAAACGCGTCGACCGCCGGAAGTGGCGATGACGCAGGAACAAATAGGGCAAACAAAACAGGATTGCCGTCAACGAAAGATCGTTTGAGTGTTGTTTTAAATGCCCAGCTTTCAAAAAATGAGGGCGAAACTAGCGAGACTGAGAAAAAATGTGCGAGGGTTGTTAAAAATTTGAACGAATTTTTGAATTTCACGAGTTTGAATCGTAGCAAAGTTGGGCCAAGCGATGAACGAGAGTTGAGGCGAGTTTCGAGCGAAAGTGGTGTTATCCGTGTGTCACGCGAAGATGGTTCGGGCTCGCCAGACGATGCGACAGAATTTTTTCCAATGACGACTTCGATGACGAGGGAATTGAGACTGGAACTCGAATCATTAGATCGGCAAGTTTTCGGACCGTCTCCGAATGGAGGCGAGCATTGCGATTGTCTCGTTTCCAAAAGGGAAAGCGACATTATCGAGACCGAAACGGAAACCGAAGTCGCGAGGTGTAGTCCCGCTGCTGATGTCTTCGTATGGGAAAATCCTTTACACTCGTTGCAACAAACCACCAATGCCACGACTCCCGACGAACAAGCCGATCTCGAATACGATGGAGAAATTCTGGAGGATCAAAATGGCGTTAAATCTGTTACGCCAATTAGGCTTCTCAAAAAAACTGCAAGGTTCGTTTATTCTTAAGAATGCAATAAACTGTTGAAGCTCTAAAAAGCATCGGTTTACTTCTTTTTATTGGTGCTCAGAGTCGAATTTTGTGCCTCTACAGATCAGCTTCGGCTTCTGATAGCGAAATGACGGATCCGAGTTGGCGTCAGGCTACTTTGGAGCCGGAAAGTCCATCGCAACCAATCCAGGAGCAATGCGAAGAAGCGACAGAGTTGACAGCGTTAATTCCAGCTGGTACGAGCGAAGATCAGCTGGGGATCGGTTCGTTGCCACCCCCTAATGAATTCGGTGGCGGAAATCCGTTTCTCATGTTCCTCTGCATAACTTTATTGCTTCAGCATCGTGATTACGTGATGCGCAATCAAATGGATTACAACGAAATGGCAATGCATTTTGATAAAATGGTCAGACGACACAATGTCGCGAGAGTCTTGAATCAGGCTCGACAATTATTCGCTGGTTATTTACGAAGGCATTCCTCAGCTTCCGGTCGTTCGGACTATGTTTCGGTATAAAGAGAGAAAATTCGAAGAATATTATTTTTGCCTCTTTTCTCGAGGCATTTGTAAAATATTTCCAATCATCTAAGCATTCAAAAATTTTGCGAAACGGACAGACACGAGTCTTCCTTTTATCTGTGCATTTTTTCTTTCCTCCAACAAATAATTATGATAAAAAAAAAACCACGAATTAATTAGGTTTTAGTATGCGAATATTCAATTTGTAAAGTTACTTTGCTTGTAATGTTATGCAGTTGACGAACGGATGTGCTTCGAATACGACAATAAAGCACATTTCCTTCGATCGTTATACCAGTATGTCCGAGTCATTACGGTGTAAACTCTTTTACCCTTTACCCCGAGAATATAAAATTTCCAACTTTTTACGAGAGATTTCAAATTTTTCAGTAAAATTCTTAAAGGTCACGAGAGTCAATGGATTTTACAAAGCACCCTTTCAATAAATGTCAGGTATATTTCCTATGAATAATCACAATTGTTTGAGTTCATTTTTTACATGATTTTCATAAGGTTTTGCCGAAGCCAATTGAATGACGAGAGGAAAAATACTCGAAAAATTTTGGATCGCGTGGCAAAAACTGTTTCGCTCGTTTTCTCTATAAAGCTATAATAATGATAACTTAAATAGTACATGTAATTCTACAGCAGGTCTCGGGTTTATTTGCGTCGTCCACCGCCACCAGCGAGCATCGTTACTATTCGTACGAAGATGTTGACAGTATCCATGTAGATGGACATAGCGCTGAAAAAATGTGTTCTAGATTCAGTCAAAGTCTCAAGTATTTACTCCAAAGGAGTGTAATATTGCTGAAATTTTTTCGATATTCCAAACGATTTCTAACATTTCTAGGAACGAATAAAATGTATTTGTGAATGATTTTGAATAAAACAGTAGTTAAAGAACTGCAATTTGCGATGATGCGCTTGAAATGATAGAATTGAGAATCTATGACTCACTTGTTGATGGGATCGTAAGCTCGAACGTCGCTAGCTCCATAAAATTTGGGATGATTTTCAGCATTACGGATGATCCTTTGAGTGTCGTACATGAGGAACATAGAGAAGAGAACGAGGCCACCGTAGAGAGCCATGGAGTGCAAACCAGCGCCAAGAGCAGTGGTGGGTGGGAGGAACATGGTGCCAAGAGAGCTGGCAAAAACAACGCCGAGGCCAATGGCGAGAGGGCCACCCATATTGAGGAATTTATCACTGGGCGCGCAAACAGCGACGGTGGAAAGTCCTCCGACAATGCCAGCGGTGTACCAAGCTGCCCTGACAATAATTTGTCCCCCGACAAGAGAAAGTGGTGCCAAAACTGCACCAATCACTCCAGAGTGGACCAACCAGGCCATCTGTTTTGCTCCAAAGCCTTCTTGATAGGGAATACCACGAGCGACCATTCCTGAACCTATCATTGCAACCATGCTCGCTCCAAGCGCTAACCAACCCTGACGCATGACCAAATTCATTACTGTCGGGGATCGAAGACAAGCCGCCGCTGTAATCGCGCTCGCCGCTATCGAACCTCCAAAATACATGTAAGTTGCGCGGATTCGCTCCTTGACGTATTCGGGCCATAATCTGTTCAATTTTTTAATTAATAGCCGAGTGTTTTTAACTCAAATTCAAAATAAATTGTTCGAAATCTTTGGATTGAGAAATTCTGCTTTTTCTCAATCCAAAATTATCGATCGTAGAATAAGATGATTGCAATTTTACATTTTAAACATTTTCTTTTTAAATATTGTACGTACTGTGCATTGTCTATGGCTCCTACGCCAGATGATAGACCAGCGCCGTAATAGCAAAGTGCTCCTAGTCCAAGAACTGCTCCACCAGCTACAACACCCTTTCCCAAATTGAAAGCTGTAACAAGAAAAAATAAATTGCTTTATTTTTCATATCTACTAGAACTCGATGTATCTTTGCTATCCGTTTGGCTGCGATACAACGGAATAGACTATTAATCACGTTCGAAGATGATGTTGTCAGTTAAATTGGCAGGAGAAAATGAAAGTATTTTTTCACCTGTTTCACCGGCAGGTGCCATAGCACCTTCTACAATGCCAGTTCGTCTTCGAGCGCTTCTCGTAAAAGTCGTACGTCCATCGCTTGCAAAGAGTCGAACAGCTTGAATTTTTGAATTTTTTGGAATTACGGGTGATTTCAGGAAGTTGACTACTTGTGGGTTAATCCCAGCTCTGCATACTCTTGCGAGCATCATTTTCCCTTGTTCTATTGACAATACTGCAAGAAAAAAAATGTATGCGAATAACAGATTTGGTTTACAATTCATGTTTTTGACAATCTGGGATGAGTTTCAGCGGGATAATCCATGTTAGACAATAATCAGGACATGTTTAAAATAACTCAATTACATTTTATAGGGGTTTTATGATGAGATTTTTTTCAATATATTTTAATTTGCCAAATAAACGTAATATCAGTATTGACTCACATGACGCAACAAATTTTTCGTCTGCTTCTGTTTCGAAACTGCAAAACTCGCGAATGAGCGATCGCACTCCTACACACGGTGGTAGCACTCACTTGATACATATATACGATTATTATATACCACCACTGCTCTACACAACACACTCTTCTCTCGGTTCTAGCAGCGAGAAGAATATTCTAGATTCTTCGGGGTCAGTTCTCAATGTGCGGCTTATTTTGATTATATTGAGGCAAGTCTACAATCACAATCGCCATTCGCATTAGCAGCAGCAGCAGCAGCAGCAGCGCCTCGAGCGCCTCCTCTCTAGAACTCTAGACTATATAGAAAAAACAATTGCAACGAATTAAAAATACACCGAAAAAAAAAATATCAACAGATTGATTTTTTTTTTTTCATTATTTTCACGTCGAGCCGGTTCTGGTTCCGGCTACTGTGGAATTTTTTTTATTCGTGCATTCCAGGAAATTTATAATTAGTCTCTGAGAAATATGCAATGTTTAATATATTTAGAAATTTAAGAAAAACCGGCTATTTTTACATAGATTTGTTGATTATGATTTTTCTATTATAATTTCGAAAAAGCGTCGATTTTGGTCCGACAATCACCGATCGCGCGCAAAAGCTCGAAAAAAAATGATAACACTTGAAAAAAGTCAGAAATCGGAAAATTAATCGGCAAAGTTCACGAAGGTATACTATATATCCAGCAGGCTGGATCCTGGAGTCTGAAGGATAGGAGAGAGAAAAAGACGTCGTCGAAAAGAGAGGGAAAGTTGATTGGAAAGAGTCGAAGAGAAAGAGAGAGAGAAATAGGAAAAGGTGAAGGAAGGCATCGGCTTGTCGGAGTATAGCGGCAGCAACGGCGGGGAGCGGGAAAAGCGGGATAGAGAGAATATGGGTGGGAGAAGCCAGGTCTTTCGGTCTGGCGCAGAAAAGCGAAGCAAAGCAATATGGCGAAGTGTGTCACGAGCTGTTGGACGAATACGTAGTGTCGTATGATGTATAACGAAAGTATCGCGGTATGGGTTGAAGGTGACGATGTAGTTTGATCGGCTAAAAACTCCATAACAACAATTCACAACGGAAAAAATTAAAAAGTTCTAAATGTAGTCCTCGCGATGTTAATAATAAAAAAAAGTGATAAAGCCACACGAGCACTATGATGTTCAAGAAACCCTGGGTTATCTGGTGTTTATAGATGTATAGAAATAAAAAACCTCGCAACAAAAAAGAAAACAAGAAAACGAAAAAAAAAAGAATTGATTGAATATACGCGTGAGAGGGAAATTCGCTGTGGTTTCGTTGGACTGCCTGGGATATTGGTGAATCATGGCTACGGATAAAATTAAGGTGGCTGTTCGGGTGAGACCCTTCAATCGAAGGGGTAAGTGCAAAAAAGCTCCAAAAATTTTTGGAAAAACAAAAAAAGCACGTTTTCTTCGACGCAGGAACGAGCGGTCGCGTGTTTTTTCTTGCTATACGTTGATTTTTCATAATTTTTATCGTAAACTCGGATATATTATCAATTGACAGTGTTTTTCCATCGTTGAGCCTCGTGTCTCCTCAACAACGTATTCTCTTCGCGCTTCTCCTCCTCCCCTTTGACATTCTTGTCTCTCTCGCTACTCGCGATTTTCGAGACCAGCCGAGAGAAACGTGAATGCATCGTATTAAAATGTAAATCCCGCCGCGTAGCTGTCATACCGTCAAGTCGCATGGGTCACACAGTCCGGACTGTCAAACTACAGTCTCAACAACAATTCATTCTTTCCCCCTCCCGTCCTTTCATTTTCTACCTCACCAATAATGCAATCTCGTAAGCTCTTAAGGAACAATTTATGCATTAGTCATTATTTATATAATTATTAATAACCTTAGACTACATGCGGTTTTACGCACAGGCGAGCGGCGCGTATTATCATCAAGAATGTGAGGAGGATACGCGGCGGGTTAATGAAATTCATTTATTTCAACGGATTCCGTAATCGGAAGACTCGATAAAAAAATTACAGAGCAACTTTGCTTATTGTCGACGTAGTATATATATTCTTCATCTGTACGAACGTGAAAGTTTCATTTCGAAAGCTCAAACGTTCTTTCGTTAATAGTTTGTATGATATAAAACGAGAGAGAGTATTTTATGCGGGGAACAAATCTGGAATGTATGATTTTATTCGCGTAAATGAAGCGCAGGCTTTCGCAGTTGTATACATCCAGATTGTGACAAACGTGCAGAAATTTATCGCAAGTTTGACACAATCAATCGAGTTGGTATATATGAACCGTGAATCAGAGAGAGAGAGAGAGAGAGAGAGAGAGAGAGAGAGCGCCACTTTCGACAGCTCATATATCCGCCGAGTCTCACTTTTATTCATGTTTTCATTATATTATTGCGCTTTTTCGCGACAATTATCGAGTTTTCGAAAATAGTCGAATAAAGCGATGATTCATCAAGCGTGCTCCTTTCCAACTGGTTTTGTAAAATTCGTCGATGACAATATTTATGCCCGGAATAATATCGGCAATGGAATTGAGCATCGTTATACGATTAAAAGAGAATTTCGAATTATTCAATCCCGTCCCTCGTGCGTCGCGGGGGTCAAAAATACTATTTTTAAAAATCTCGTAGCTTCGTTTGTAAATAAAATGCCTCGTTTCGCGGTCGGTCGTTTAAAAAGTTTAGGAATTAGCTCTGCTTTCTTTGTCTTTTTTATCTTTTAAATAAAAGTTACTTTCGCTTTTCCGGCGATACACGCAACTGGAGTGTAGCTATAGTATAGCCGTGCGTGTGACGTGTGAGGCGCGTATTAAAAGGACTGCTGATCAATTCTCACTCTCGCTCGCTCGCTCGGGTGCCTCGATCCGTTAATCTCCATATTGCGATCGTGTTGAGTGCGAAACTGTTGGATTTTATAAACAAAGAGAGAGAGAGAGAGAGAGGAGGGATGCGCTTCTCAAACGCTTCATTCGTCGTTTTCACTTCTCATCTTCTTTCGGCACACGCACTATTCCTATCGATCTCGCGGAGCGTTCGCTTCATCTCGATGTGTAATAACCATTTTTTTCCTCTTCGGTCGTGCAATCATTTGTTTTTTTTTTCGACCTCAGAAAATTGTTCATAGTTTTTCAGAGCCTTTAATTAATGGTTATTGCTTTGTAAATAACCTACGATAATTAACTCTCCGTTCGCTAAAATGAACAACAATTTTAGAAAGCGACGTCAATACCGTTATAGAAAAAAATGTTGTCATACTTTTTCTCTCCCTTCCTCTGCTCTGCTCGATACGGATTACGCGATTTCGTTCAACAATGGAAGAGAGAATCGCGCAAGCGACCCGACGAGCGTTTTCACTCTGAGACTCCTGTGCTTAATAATCCAATTAAGATTAAGATATTATTTAAGAGCTACTCTGCTAAAAAAAAGTAAAAGAGCAAGAATAATTGGAATATAACAATAAAACGAATTGAGGATTTTTCTTGATTTATATGAAGCTTGGGGAGGAAGGTTCGCAAAGGCCCATCTCGAGAGAAGCATTGGAAATGCATGAATGCACGTGCGTGAAAAAAAATCTCGAGACGTTGAGAAAAGCAATATTGGCGCGCGATGTTCAATGGAGACCATTATACGCGAATACGGGCGTATGTATTGAGAATTGCATTAAACGTACAGCGCACGTAGGTGTTATATTCTATGCGTCACTTCCATCTACCATGTTCCATATCCTTTTTTCCTTTTTCACTATCCGCGCTAGTCGCTTTCCTCCGCACTCGTGCCTGCGGAGATCGCGCCCCGCGACATCCGAGAAGAGACTCGCCTCAAGTATTTAAATACTATAAACCTGTATAAATCGTGGCAATCAAAATCGTAACTGGATCGACGCGCCAAAAAGAAATATATTTCCATTTATCGTTTGAGTTTACGAGACTTTCGTTATTAATTCTTACGAAATTCAACTGATTTATACATTCGCCCGATCGAAGTTGAGGCTACTTTTTTCCAAAGTCTCGGTAATCACCGACGCTCTCGCGCGGAGATAATTCATCGGTCGAGATCGATCTTTCCGTTGAGAAAATGAGGAGATAAAAATATTTCAATCGATCGTGAAGATTTCGAAAATTTTTCATTTTCGCCAATCATAAATAAAATATGATGAATTGTTATATAATTTTTTTTTCAGAGCTCGAGCTCGGGACACAATGCGTCGTGGAAATGACCGAACAGCAGACGATTCTCCAACATCCCACGACAATGGATAAGATTGATCGGTAAGCGAGCTTGAAACTTTCGATGCAGAGAATCTCATATTCTGCCGAATTTCAACGTTTTTCTTATTCGTTGCCTAGCGGCATATGATGGTGAGTTTAAAAGCGTTGGGACAACAGAGCCGAAGACATCGCGCGCTAATCATTATATCGACCCATGTGCTTTCGTGGGACACATTTTTTTATCCACGGATAAGATAAATAACGGAAAGCGCGTAGTAATCGGTGGTATTTGCCGCTCAAAAATACTCTTCTTTCTCATAGCCAGCGGCAATAAAATTTTTTAACGCATTCGACTATAGGGAAAACCTGCAAAATAACGAGCTTACACCGAATCAATGATGGAGGAGGGGGAGGACAATGAACGCACTCGCTTGTATAAAAACGACCCAACGTTCAAACGATCTGTTTGAACGATGTTGGAAAAAAAAGAAAAAAACTTGTAGGCGGGCCTTTTCGAAACGAAATTGAAAAATGTGGCGCGTGATAAATAATATACTTTATTCACGGTGACAGTATAAAGGAAAAGAAGAATAACGTAGCGGGTTGTAAACGCGCTCGGTGAAAACACATGTGAGCATGATTTCAGAATGGATAAATGCGGTTGTTCCGGGCGCCCGTTCAAAGATTCACGCTATTTGCACTGATAGGGACGCGGGGCTCGATAGGTCGGTGAAAAAAAAAAAAAAAAAAAAAAAAAAACGAGATAAGAATCCAAAACGGGCATAGAAAATTGATATAAAAATGAGAGGAGCGAGGACGAGAAAGAATCGGCGGGGGGGGATCGGTGATCGCGGCAGGTGTCGTCGCGAACACGAAAGTGGCCGCGAGATAGGTCAAAGTATTCGGACGAACAACACATCGGGTACCTATTTTCCTGCTGCGTCAGAGTTGTGACGTCATTATAATCGATATAAACTCGTCGTGACTACCCTCTCGCGTGTATACGTGCGGGGGAGTGTGCGCATCGACGAGCTTCGAGACGCGTAGCTGCTGGACAACCAGCAGCGCGAGACACTCGGCGAAACAACCAAAATTTTAAAACTCCTCGAGCAACCGCCGCGACGCTTCCAATATTATTTCTTCAATTTCGTTTTATCATGCGATTCTCGCAAAGGAGGCGAGCATTCCTTCCCTCCGCGAGGTGTTATATATTCGTCACCGGAGTAAAAAGACATGAGGAGAAATAGTAATCTCGTAACTCGAGCCGAAAAGAGCAACGAAATATACGTAAACGAAGCATGATTTTTGTATTTCGAAGTAGCTCTTCGTCGTTTGCGTTATCGCAACGTAACTCCACTATCGTTGTAATACCTACGCACACACACATACACACACGAGAATATCTTGGTTGTATATATGGAGCATAGGATGGTATAGATTATCGATGCGATGAGTCTACCGATAGACGAGCCGGCTTCGACTGATTCACGCAAAAAATCCATAGTTCTCGCGTTGTATAATATCGCCCCACGAAAATAATGACAAAAATATATTAAATTCAATTAAATTTGAATTGATATTCGACGTAATGAAAATAAACACCGCGCGGATGATCGAATGAAATAAAGTTCTCGAGGAGCGGGTTGTTCCCCTCGAGTCGCGTTGTGAAGAAAAAATAAGATTGTTGAACCAGCACCTTCAATTAATTTGAATATAATCTCTGCTCGAAGAAAGCGTGCATGCAGCGGTGTTGAATGGAGCATGCAGGGACAAGAGAGTCTGCTCCTTTCGTAAAATTTATCGAGTTTGAGGGACCGTATATATATGCGCGCGCGCGCGCGCGAGTTTATGGATGAAGGAATATAGATATATATAGGGATAGAGGGCACACACGACCGAACGATAAAACGATAAAAGATTGAAGGGGGGTACATACATATATACATGCATAAATGCATGCGCGTTTCTGTATACGTATGACATTAAATCCATTTATTTATATGCGCGTTGATGCGCGGAGCCGATGTTCGAGACACACGTGTGTTCGGAGTGTGTCATTCCGGTGGGGTGGTCGGCGGTGACGGTGGTAGTCGGAAAACACTCCAAAAGTGGAGCATCAGGGAAAAAAAGAAAGAGAGTAGTTGAACGAGTACAAAGTATTCGCGCTTGCTTTCTTTTCTTTTCTCTATCTTTCTTCGCCAAAAGGCTCTTCATCATCTATGCCGAACAACTTTTCTTCCGACGTTAGGAAAAAAAGGGCCAAAAGAGCTACTTGGAAAGAGATTCGCGCCCCCCGTACAACTTGGTTCGCGCGCTACGTTTCGAGAATCTTCGCCGCGCGAGGGCACTATCATTTTCTCAGAACGAATCGAATACCTTTTTTTTTATTGAAATATTTCGTGCATGATTCCCAAGTAAATGCGAGATTCGATGCCAAATAAATGTTGGGGCGAAACAAAGAATTGAGAAAGGGGTTGTGCGAAAATGGCGGGTTTTACGATTGGAAGAGTTCGTTGAACGCCGAGTCTGGAACTGGTCCAAGAAGGCACATACGCAACTTGAGATCCGCGCTTGTAGTTGTGCAACGTGGAAACAACGATACAGTCGCAACTCTATTATTTTTTTCACAATCTCTTCCAAATATCGCAAGATCCTTTTTTTTTTTTTTCGGAAGATGCAGACCTGGTAAATAATCGGGGGAGCAGCCCTTTATTAGGAATTAATTTCCATTGGACATTGTCATAGCGCAAATATTCGAAAATATGGGAGTGCTTTGGAGCGTTTCAATTGAAAGCATGAGATGGTAGACGATTTCTTATTGTTAGCTTGGTTTCATTATATTGTCTTTGAGTATAAGTCCGCCTCAGGGAGCCATTTATAAAACAATGTTACGCCTTTTTATAGTCGTTTCAGTAAACGTTGAAAATTGGAATAGCGCAAATTCTCGCGGGTCGTCGGTTGATATGCGATTAAAGGTTCAAAATTAGTTCAAAAATAGGACTCGGCCGTTGGGATGAATTTAAATAATGGCCAATTCGTTGGCATATAAATTTCTAGTGGAACTTGATAATTATGAAAATAAACGTGAATTTAGTACGTACATTTGCCTATATATGTTTATATATAATACTTTGGTACATTGATTTTTGCCTAATCTACTTCGAAGAAGGGATTCGAGCCACGCGATGGTCAGACCTCACGCGCGTGTTTCGGCCATCAACTACCACCGCTCGCTCGTAATTATATTTTTCTATCGGTCGTTCCGTCTCAACGAGTTTGCCGAGAAAATTCCATATTTTTTTTTTCGCCAACCAATTGAGGATTGCCCAAGATGTATTTTGGCTACCGCCAAATATTCTGAATGAAGAAAAAAATTCAAGCGACTCCCCAAAGCTCTAGAAGCTTCCGCGAGGGTATACACAGATTTTCGGAAAATTCAAATGATTCGGTTGGCACGGATCGACTCGTGCGAAGCCACGAAACGAACGGACGATACAATATGCACCTTGACCTCTCTCGGTGGAACGTGGCCCATTTACAAATTAATAATTTTAGCACAATTTGTTTGAATTATCACGGGGAATAGGGTTGGGGGGCTCTTTGTTTATTTTTCTCTCTTTTTTTTTTTCTTTCTTGTGAATAATGAATTTTTCCGAGCCCAGTTACGAATGTGCTGATCCGAGGTCGTCTCTCCTCGCTGCGTTCCTCTCTCCCTCGTGGCAGAAAATCGATAGCTCCCAGCACTACTCCGTGTTCCGTATAGTGTGTAGACTCTTTGAATTTTCTTATGCCATTATCCTTCGCTTTTCCGTACATTCGTATCAATAATCCTCTCGACCGATTACATTTTTTTTCTTCCTTCAACGTTCCACACTCGTTGCGCGGTATCTTTTCTTGGTCTCCGCATGAAAAATTTTTCCGATATCCGCGGCTGTTTTTAATCCTACAAGCCTTTCATTTAATCTCTCGATCCAAATTATCATTAATCGTGTGCACGTGTGTTTCAGGAACAAACCAAAAACATTCGCATTCGATCATTGTTTCTTTTCGTTGGATCCGAGGGCTGAACATTTCGCGAGCCAGGACGTCGTCTTCGATGCTCTTGGTCGTGATATATTGGACAATGCATTCCAGGGTTATAACGCATGTATTTTCGCCTACGGCCAAACGGGTAAGAAATTTGAAAAATTAAAAAATCACACGCATCCAGTCGAATCGAAGATGTCTATAATATCCGCATCGCGGAGCTCGTGTTTGATTGACCATTGAGACATTCGAGAGAGAGAGAGAGAGAGACGGTAGAATTACGATAAAACCGGTCAAGCGCTCGTTGACACTTGTTGTTTAAAGAACAACCGAGACACGATTGACACGCGGCAAGAAGAAAGTAGCGAGGAGATTAAGAGTCTCGTAAGAAAGTAAACGAGGGGGAGGAAAATATACGATTATGCACTAGTAGAGATTCGCGAGAAGGCAAAGCTGACATTTAAAATGCTCGATAAAAATGTAACGAGTCGCGGAGGAGGAGGAGGAGAGAAAGAATAATCGAGAAAAACGTGTTTGTTTTTATTTTAACACCCTCTCCCAACGTTTTCAACGTTTTCAATCGGTCGTTTAAATATAAAAATGAGAACAAACCCAAACAGGTTCAGGCAAGTCCTACACGATGATGGGCAGCGGTGACAACAAAGGCATTATACCACGTTTGTGCGACAATCTTTTCGACCTCATTGCCAAACAGCAAAGCTTTGAACTCAGTTACAAAGTTGAGGTATCCTACATGGAGATTTACAACGAGAAGGTTCACGATCTTTTGGATCCAAAACCCAACAAACAATCGCTCAAAGTTCGAGAGCACAATGTACTCGGGCCTTACGTCGATGGTCTTAGTCAATTGGCCGTTACCGCTTATCAGGTCAGTCCTCGAGATTCCCCATTTTTTTTTTTTTTTTTATGTTCTTTTTTCTTTTTTACCAAAATAATTCGGGAATGAGAATTCTGAGAAAATCTCATTTGCTAGAATTCTTAAATTCCAAAGTTTCCAAAATATGCCGGAACAACTGTACTGCAAACCCGAAAAATGTCGATAAATTAATCGTTGGATTGAACGAATCGGGCAACATGTTTTTCGGTATAAAAGTCGAAATGATAAAAAAAAAAAACAAAAATTGTAGGACATTGATAATCTAATGACGGAGGGCAACAAGTCGCGAACTGTCGCAGCGACCAACATGAATTCAGAGAGCTCGCGCTCGCACGCCGTATTTTCTGTAATATTGACGCAAACACTGACGGATTCGAAAAGCGGTGTGAGCGGGGAAAAAGTTTCTCGGATGAGTCTGGTCGATTTGGCGGGTAGCGAAAGGGCTGTGAAAACTGGAGCTGTTGGAGATAGGCTTAAGGAAGGAAGCAATATTAACAAGCGAGTATCCAATATGATTCTCATCACGGATAATAATCATTTTTATTTTTCATTGGGTTTGTTAAAATATAATGTTACATAAAATTCTTGTATTCGACAGATCACTGACAACTTTGGGTCTAGTCATCTCGAAGCTAGCTGATCAGAATTCCGGTGGAAAAAATCGCGACAAATTCGTGCCCTATCGGGATTCCGTTCTGACCTGGTTACTAAAGGTACGCGGGCAGTGTTTTTCACAAAAAGATAGCGCGGAGGGAATATGAATAACGAGGAGTATAATTGACATTTGTTGCAGGATAATCTCGGTGGTAATAGCAAAACTGTGATGGTGGCGACAATATCACCGGCGGCCGACAATTACGAGGAAACTCTATCGACGTTACGTTACGCCGATCGGGCCAAGAGAATAGTCAATCATGCGGTCGTTAACGAGGATCCGAACGCGAGGATTATTCGCGAGCTCAGACAGGAGGTCGAGGCTCTCAAGGAAATGTTGTTACACGCTACCGTGAGTTTTACCGCGGCGCAAACGAATTTCTCATCTTCTTTTCCTTCCGCGATAGTCGTAGTAAAAATAATTCATATACCGAGTGACGCCTTGACAGGGTCAAGGTTCGATCGTGAGACGAACGGACATAACGGAGAAACTTTCGGAATCGGAGAAGCTCATGAAGGAGATGTCGCAGACGTGGGAGGAGAAATTGGTCAAGACGGAGAGATTGCAACACGAGAGACAGCAGGCGTTGGAGAAAATGGGTATAAGCGTACAAGCTTCGGGTATTCAAGTCGAGAAGAACAAGTATTATTTGGTAAATTTGAACGACGATCCAAGTCTGAATGAACTTTTGGTTTATTATCTCAAGGTGAGCGAGTTACTTTGGCTAAAAAAAGAAGCTTGCCGGGAATATAATAGCGATACTCGCGATTAATCAACATTTCGTTCAAATATTGAAGGACGTGACTCTCGTGGGTGGTCGATCCGCCACAACCGAGCAAGATATTCAACTTCATGGATTGGGTATTTTGCCGGAACATTGTATCATAACGATAGAAGAATCGGGTCTCTACATGACGCCGATAAACGGTGCTCGTTGTTTCGTAAACGGTAGCCAAGTCGTCGAAAAAACACCGCTCATGCACGGCGATCGAATCGTTTGGGGTAATCATCATTTCTTCCGGGTCAATTGTCCAAGGAGCGCTACGGGTTCGTCAATTCACATTTTTATTTTTATGTTTCGACCTTTATCGTGATATTCGACGCACGATTGTACAACAACTATTTATTTATTTCCAATATCAGCCATCAGCAACGAACCTCAAACTCCAGCCCAGAATATCGATTACAATTTTGCGAGGGAAGAATTGATGCTCAACGAACTCTCCAATGATCCTATACAAAGAGCCATTGCGAGATTGGAAAAACAACACGAGGAGGACAAACAGGTAATGATATTTTCTTCTTTTCCCAAGTGTGGAAAATCACGTCCCGATAAAATTACTTTTCATCACTTTTTAAATCTTCATTCTTCATGAAAGGTTGCACTGGAAAAACAGAGACAAGAGTACGAACGGCAATTCCAACAATTACGAAATATATTGTCACCCTCCACACCGTACTCGCCCTACGTACCTTACGATCCACTGCGCGGTGGAAGCCAAAGTGGTAAATTGCCCGCTTGCACACCAACGACCCAAATGAGAGTCGAAAAATGGGCCCAGGAACGCGACGAAATGTTCAAGCGCTCCTTAGGACAATTAAAGACCGATATACTGAGGGCCAACTCGTTGGTACAAGAGGCGAATTTTCTTGCCGAAGAAATGGAGAAGCAGACCAAGTTCAGCGTTACTTTACAAATACCACCTAATAATTTAAGCCCAAATAGAAAGGTAAGATTGTAGAAAGCTTTTCCCATTTACTTCCGTTCGTTCCAAAAACGGCCAACTTGCCGTTTTTTTTATACATCTCAATTTTGAAAACACCCAATCGCGTATAATTTTTGACGCTTTCGGTTTCGTCGTTTCGTTGTTTCGTTTACGTTGATTTTTTTCTTTCTTTTCGTTTTCGTCACACTCTTGGATGTATAGAGTGTATTTTTCCAGCGGGGTGCTTTCGTCAGCGAGCCAGCGATACTCGTGAAGAGGCTAAATATGGGGAGCCAGGTTTGGACGATGGAAAAATTGGAAAACAAGCTCGTCGACATGCGGGACATGTACGAGGAGAGAAAGGATTCGAATAATTGTCAGAGGTTGCCGCTCAAGGTGAGACAAAGACGAGGAATGTTTCTGAAATCCGTTCGCATTATCACGATTCCGTAAAATGCCCGTATATTTCAGGACGACGTTCCAGGCAAGACGCAAGATCCGTTCTTCGAATCGCAGGAAAATCACAATTTGATTGGCGTTGCAAACATATTTTTGGAAGTATTGTTTCACGACGTGAGGCTGGACTATCACACGCCGATAATAAGTCAACAGGGCGAAGTCGCCGGGCGTTTGCAAGTCGAAATAAGTCGCGTGTCAGGACAATTTCCACAGGATCGAATATGCGAAGCAGCCTCCGAATCTTCGAGTTCAGGCGACTCTACGTCTTCGGAGCCGGACGATTATTCGGGCTCGAGTCACATCACTTGTCGCGTTACTATCAAACAAGCGAGCGGGCTGCCGCTTCCCCTCAGTCATTTTGTTTTTTGCCAATACATGTTTTGGGGCCATCCCGAACCGATAGTCGTTCCACCGGTCGTTAATCCTGAATTGCCCGTGTCCAATTGTACCACCGGTCAAAGAGACTCTCCCGCATTCAAGTTCGAGCATACCAAGGATTTCGTTGTACCGATTACCGAGGAATTTTTGGAACATTGCGCTGGTCAGTATTTCATCGTTTTTTTACTCAAGTTTTTTGCGTTTGCCTCGTTTTTAAGAATCGAACGCGCTTAAACTCTCGAATTTTAGAAGGCGCATTTAGTATCGAAGTCTGGGGACACAGAAGCGCTGGTTTTTCGCGAAGTAAACCCGGATGGGAGGTCGAACAACAGCAATTGGCCAAGGCACGATCGCTCGCTGACCGCTGGTCGGAATTGACGAGAAAGATCGAGCTTTGGGTCGAGATTCAAGAGCTCAACGAACAGGGAGAATATTCGCCGGTCGATGTCGTTACGAAAAATGATACGTGGACCGGTAAACGAACATTTTTTTTCATCCTCCCCATTATTCATTTCGCAGATATTAAGCTTTTGATGAATTCTAAGAGAAACGTACAAGTTTGGTAGAAATTTAGGAAAAAAAAAACGAAAATCCATCACAAGGCTTGGCTCAAATAATTGGCTCGCACCCAAATGCTACGTTCCATTTCTCGTGCCAATTTTTATTCCTATGACCGAATTGTTCAATTTTCATCGAGATGAGAAAAATTACGAGACATTTTTTATTGTTGTTCTCTCTCGCTCTCTCTCTCTCTCATTCTCTGCAGGAGGCATTTATCAGTTACGTCAGGGACAACAGAGACGAATACAAGTGCGGGTGAAACCCGTACAAAATTCGGGCACACTGCCTATAATCTGTCAGTCGATACTGAGTATCGCGGTAGGCAGTGTTTGCGTTAGAAAACCTTTCCAAAAAGCGTTGGACAGTTACCAGGACGAGGACCTTAGTGTACTCAGAGACAAATGGAGTGACGCCCTCTTGAGGCGACGACAATATCTCGATCAACAGATTCAAAAGCTCATCAACAAGCAAGGTATGAACGGAGGGAAAAAGAAAAAAAAAAAAGGTTTCGTTCTTCGAGCCAGTGCCCATAAAAATTTTCGTATTCATTTCGATATGCAGACAAAACTGAACAGGATATGGAACGGGAACAGAGTCTTGTGGATCAATGGGTTAGTCTAACGGAGGAAAGGAATGCGGTATTAGTCCCTGCGGCAGGTTCGGGGATTCCTGGTGCTCCTGCCGATTGGACGCCGCCATCCGGCATGGAACTTCACATTCCCGTATTATTTCTTGATCTCAATGGTGAATTTTAATTTTAAACCATGCTTCGCATTATTTTCTTTTACAAAATTCCACCATATCGTGAGATTCTTTGGCCTCGCTAGTGCTTATTAAACCACTACGTTTAAAAATGAACAATTAACCCCCGAAATATTCGACAGCCGACGATCTCTCGACTCATCATTCCGGCGAAGAAGTCTCGATCACCGGGCTCAATTCAATTTTGCCAAAGGAACACGGGCACAAATTTTACAGTTTACCGATAATCCGACATCTCGAAAAGGACGTATGCGCAATTGCAGCCTGGGACTCGAGCATACACGACAGTCTTCATTTGAATCGAGTCACGGATGGTGATTACGCATTTTTCAAACGAGTTGAACATTTTAAACAATAATCTCAACGTGATAAGTAATTATTTGACTATTCCTTTGTTACACAGCAACCGAACGCGTGTATTTGATTTTAAAAACTACCGTACGTCTGTCACATCCAGCACCGATGGATCTTGTTTTAAGAAAGAGGCTGGCCCTCAATATTTACAAGAGACAGAGCATCACCGATCGTATATTCAAAAGAATCGTACGAACCGATTGTCTATCGCAGACCGGTGTTACGTACGTCGTTGTATCGAACATACCAAAAGCCAGCGAAGAATTGGAGGATCGTGAGAGTCTCGCACAAATCGCGGCCAGCGGTGAGGACAGCAGTTTGTGCGACGGGGAAACTTATATCGGTAAGCCATTCAAACGGCGGGATCGTATTGAATCCACGATGATTATTTTTTACTTCCGCAATCCGCATTATTGTTGTTTATTATTTTTTCGGTTTACAGAGAAATATACGCGTGGCGTTTCCGCCGTTGAGAGTATTTTGACCCTGGATCGTTTGAGGCAAAGCGTTGCCGTAAAAGAATTGCTACAAGCTAAGGGTCAGCCTTTGATGCGAAAAACAGCAAGCGTTCCCAATTTCTCGCAGGTACTTCTGCCGCTTCGACGTCTAGGACGCACTGTATGCGCTTTTTATCATTTTTTTTCTCCCATTCGTTCATTATCATTCCCAAAATAATGAAAATCTCAACAAGGATTCGGATAAAAATTGTATAAAAGTTGGAAAAATTTGATGAAAACGACTTGCATCATTGTAATCTCACTCGTCACAATTTCATGTTCATTATTTTCCCAAAGCAAATCACCAAAATCATGCACATTTTTCTTTAGTTCGTCCATCAATATGTGTATTCCATATACTTAATCATCAAAACAGTTTTAATTTTATTTTTTAATCATTCGCATGCGCGCAATTGCCCTGTTCTCTTCAAATTTTATTTATTTATTATTATTAGAAGGGTGACAAATTTACATTCCCAGGAGCTTTATTTTTAGTATCAGGAAAATTCATATAAAAATGTTGATTTAATCGCGACAGATCATGAGATTTGATACATCGATGGATTCGCTGAACGTTACGAGGTCGGAAAGCGTGACGGATTTGAATTCCGAATTGAATGGACTGCCGCATCCGAGAAGGGCGTCGGTTGGACACGCTAGAACGGAGGATAATTTTATTTCTACACCACCCAAACCTTTCGGCATTGGTAAGCTAGTTTTCTTTTTTTATCCTTCCACCGCGCGATCAATATGTTTTTCTTGTAATAAATTACAAACTATTCAAATACGGATTTATATCTGTTTACCGTCATAAGTAATTTGTGCGATTTGGAAAAGTAAATTGATTTCATAGTAATTGAGACATGAAATACAATAATAATAATTACATAAAATAACATAAGACAGAGACAAACTAATTTTTTTCAACCATATTATTATACACGGGTTATTAACTCCGTGTTGTTTTTCCATAATTACTTTTAAACACAATTGTCAACGGTACTGACACTATAAAGTCCATCAACAAAAAGGTAATTTTGCCTCTATGATCGATCGACTAAATTCGTTTTCTATCTTATTCGCCTATTTATTTTCTTTTTTTCGGAAACCTTGCATTGGTAAAATTACGTACAACGAATTTTTATTTTCGCAATGATCAATATTTTTCTATCAATGTGTTAGTTGCGGCGGATTAACATTGTGCAAGTTTTTTTTTTTTTCATTTAATTGAATCAAATTTCGGATGGATTAATAAATAATTTTCGTCCGCCAACTTCGCTACTACATTTTTCCAATGCTCGGCACGACTGATTCTAAAGCGCTGTTATTATTTTTACAAATTTCGACAGATTTGCTCGATAGTCGGTATATTTATGCCTAAAACAACGTTTTTTCTGGAGTCACGATGTATCCCCCCCCCCCCCCCCCCCCCTTTCTTTTGCGCTTCTTTAAAAATGAAAATTAAAAAAGAAAAAAAATGCATAATTCACAGGGGTGATATTATCTAGGGTTATCGTCATCTCTCATATATTTTTTTTTTCTTAAACCGCTTCGAGTTTGACTCCAAAAATATATTTAACAATTTTAAAAGGAATTGAAATTCATTCGCCTTTCATGGGATGTGGCTTATGCTGTGTTTTGTATTATTCCACCGTGTCATGCCAAGATTCACTATTTCTCTAGAATTTTTCCCCTTAAAATGTTCATGAGATTGTCCATTACGTATTTCTTAAATACTCGATAATATTAATTTCTTTTGTTTTCGATTTTCCACACACTCTGGTACATGTTCGTTTTTGGATCTTTATCAATACGTGCCTCATCATCATTTTCCTTCGATTTCTCGTTTTTTCCTTCACCTCATCCGCTATCTGGCACCCAAGAGAAAGTTACGAATTGAGGGGTTTTATTCGATCTTTGGGCACACACCACGAGTGAGAGAGAATAGCAACGTTTTTGGTTTCGTTATACGAAACTCATATATCCGTCGGTTTCTCTTGAAAAATCATTTAATCGAAATATTCAGAAAAAATCAAATATTTCCCTAACCGTCGCGTTCTCTCTCAAGGTCTTTTTCTAGTTTGTATCACAAAATATAGCAAAGTAAAAAGAAGAAAAAAAAACAAATGTCATATTACGATTTATCAAGAGCTTGATCACATTTTGTTCTGTCGACCCTGTTGTATTGAATTTAGAAAATTTTGCACTAGTTGCAATGCCTTATTAGCTAGGTCTTTGAATATTTATATATTATATATACAGAGACAGACATATATAAAACAGAGTCTCGTTGAAAAACACAGTTTAGTATGACGATTAGAGTTGCGGGAGGGGGGGGGGGGGGGGGGGGCAAGAGGTTTGAAAAAAGGAATAATTAGGGGATTTAATGCGGTGGGGAGGAAGAGCATGGCTATTCATACATTTTTCAAACTCCGGCATAGTGTTTTTTGGCAGCCAACATTTAAGCTCCACCACTTATTTTAAAAGATGAGAATAAATTTGTTCCATGTTAGACGAATGGTGAAAAAAAATTGATAAAACTCATTCGATCGAACGAAGAAAGATGTATGATGATAATTTTGGTGATAATCGATTTGTTCCTCTGTTTTAACACTACGTCTCTCTACTTCTACCACTATTTCGGCCGAACCAAGGCTCCATTCTGAATTCAGGTAAAAAAATGGAGTCTTGAACTTGTTTTTATTTCGATATATTGATTGGACGACGTTGAATTAACGAACCTGTAATATAAATATATTTATATACATACGTGTATATATTTTTAGTAAATATATAATAATGTCTCGTGAGTGGTTGAGTCTGTCTGTTGTTTCATAGTTTTTATTTCTTTTACAATATTTGCAGCCTGGCTCTGCACGGTTTTTATGCAAAAGCAATCATTCTCACGGGCATTGTTCCAAAGGTTCAAAAAATAATTCACTTTACCTTGGAGCAATGCCAGAATAATGCTTTCACCTTTTTTGCATATTTTTTTTTTATAAAGGCGTTGCACTTTTCCGTCATTCGTTATCGCCCGCGAATCGCATGCGAATGCCTCGTTCTTTTAATTTAAGCACCGGCGAATTTTCTTATTCTCTTCGAGAAGTCTATTTTATTCTGTATCTATTGTTTACGGTCGACCGCCTTCTCGACGTGCATCAAACGACAGGTAGAATGTATCCTAAATCATACTGGGAATGTAGGCCGTTGAGAAAAAACGTTACATGGAAATTCGTCGTAACGACGTGACGTTTTGAAGCCAACGGTTCACAGTTTAAAATAAATTCGAAAAAAATAAAATCGACGAAAATGGATCTACCATATTTTTTTTTTCACCGCTACATTACCAGTGTGATCGATAGAACAAAAGTGAATGTTGACGTTGTTAGAGATCTACAAAACAGAATGTATGCTTCTACGATTTGTTTCGCGAATCGCTCACCATTTGTGCTTTCAGAAAAAAAAATAAATTTCCATTGTTCCTCAGAATTCATAATAATTTTAAGCGAATTTTATGAATTTGAGATGAGAGATGGTAAAGTTTTTTTTTTACGAATCATCGATTCGTATTCGTACGTGGGTGGAACCCGGAACGTCCAAAAATGAATATAAGGAAAAACCGGCGTTTAAAGGCTTGGATGTGCATGAGATTTCGATGAGCCTCGGGGGGAAGCATGCGGTTCATCATTTATGTTCGATGAAGCACTCCGATGAAAAAAAAAAAAAAAAAAAAAAAAAAAAAAAGAATTTCGAAGAGTCTTCGATGTGTGGTCAATGATTTGCATTGCGCAGAGAAAAAGTTTTTCTAATTGCAAAAACACCGCTATTCATTTCATTGGAATAATTCAATTTTTCGGTGATACGTGACAAATTTTTTTAGATTCACGCGCCATGCGAATTGAAACGAAATTGATATGTAAATAATTATACGAATAAGCCTGTAAATATCGAAAGAAAAGGAATTTTTTCTAGACATTCTCGTAGTTGAAAATGTTGCGATATTTAAAATGAATCGATATCTGATAGAAACAAATACAGGAGAGACATAAAATGAAAAAAGCAATCGTTCAGGATTAAGTAATGAAAGTGAATTAATCTCCTTTCAGCGAGACCAACTTTTCTGAATCTCAACCTGAACCTGAACTCACTGACACGACTTCAACAATCCACTTCAGCCAAGTGTAGGTGACACTCGCTGTTGATCGTCATTTCCTTTGCTCTAAAAACGAAAAAAAAGAAGAAAAAAAATGAACGATTTTACGAATTCTTCGAAAATTCTTCGTACGATCGTGATTAAATTTTTATCTTTTTTTTCAATTTTTTAACGAGTACGGATTGACAGATTCGGTCATTATTCAGTAGTATGGAATTTCTGTTCATTTACATGAAGCCCAATTTAGTTTTTTCCGTTCATTTTTATCCCTCGTAGTGTTTTGTTATTTTTTCTTTTTACTAGCTAGTTGGAAACATTTTGTACACTCCCATGAGTAGTTAACACGACCTTAATTCGCTTCGAACTATATTTACACCGAGTTTTTTTTTTTTTTTTTTTATTTAATCAACAACATTTAATTTCGTTTCAGCACGTATTTTTATTTTTTATACTCGTAATTTTTTAAAATCAGAATCGACCTGGCACCCTTGAGGTATATAAAATGGATAAAAAGAACATAGAAAATTCCCACACACGATCGTGTAGTTTGATTGGCGAAATTGTGGATAATTGAAATGAAAAGAAAGCAGAAACCTATAAAACACACCATATTTCGAATCGAAAACTGGAGCTTTCGTTCCAACCGTTGGCTATTGCGGATCAAAAATTAATACAAAATTACAACAAAATTTCGAATGCAAATATTTTTAGACTTTTTTTATAGTAATAAAAATTGTAAATATATAAAGGGAGGCCGGTTCGGGCCTGATGGAATTTTTCTACGTACGCTTGTAATTCGTTCGAGCTATTGATTTATTATTTCTTTCATTTTTTTTAACTTGTACAAAATTTTCGTTGACACGTTTTAGCATCGCCAAATATGGTTGGTAGTAAGTTGGGTCTCCGAATGACGACGCTTCACGAGGAAACCTCGAATATTGGGAATCAATTGTCATCGCCTGTTCAAGACGACGACGATGAAAAAAGCGATGCCGATTATTCCGAATACGATTCGTATCAGGTGAGTTTTTGTTTTTTTTTTTTTCTAGCAGCCTCCTTTGGATTTAGAGACGTAGAATTTAAAAATCCCGCGAGATATTCCCTAACTGCAAACGAAGACGATCGGGCCTTGAGGATTGGCAAAAATTTTTCCACCACACGAAAACAAAAATGATAAGAAAACAATGTTTTCGATCTTTTTTTTTTTTTTCTAGTCGGAAAATTTTTTCTGAATTTACCCCCCTCATCTTCGAGCAGTCTTTTACGCCACGATATATTCGAGTAGATAAAGAAAAGCATTAATGACCGTATCATCAGCAACAGCTGTGTGTATCATCTACTATACGAGTGTGTCAGAAAATTCGATAAAAGTTTCGAGCGACGATGATCGACATTAACTTTTTCTTCGAAGAGAAATCATGAAAAGTCTAGCCAGCTAGAAAGAAGCTCCCTACAAATTCATCAATTCGTCGCAAAGAGCAAACAGTTTCGTCATTTCTCGGATTTTCCCAAATTTTTAAGAATTTGTTAAGTTAAAAAAGAGAGAGAGAGAGAGAGAGAGAGAGAGAGAGAGAGCAAAATCGTTAATAGATCGAAGAAACCTATTTTTAAGACGAAACGAGTGATATTTGGTTTAATGAAGTGCGTTATGTATGAAATTGCGTTCAGGCAACGACGAAGCCAATGGTAAAGCCACTAACAACGTCGCGCACACTGGATTCATTAGCTGAGCTACAATCGACTAAAATCAATACGCCGAGTATGAGCAGCAGTGGTTATGGCTCGCAAGCGGTATCAACGACCAATTTAACATCCGAAGATTCGATCTCAATGAAATCGATAAGCGTCGATGAAACACCAGATTTGGAATATCGTAATTTGTTATTCGACTGCAAAAAAATTGATAACAACAAAATGGAAAGTTCACTCGTCGAGGAAACACCCGAGGAATATCTCAGTGAAATTAATCAGGAATTGAACAAGTTGAGCGTTTTGGAAAATGCTTGTACTTCCGGTTAGTCGTAAAAACAAAATATAATTAGAGAAAGATTTTTTTTCATACCTCTGTGCGAACGTTTTGAAAAATATTTCACTCTGAGCAATGTTGAAACGAAAAAGCCGAATTTCTTTGTCAATTTTCAGGTTAAATTAATTTTTTTTTTCGCTTACCATTGAGTTTTTTCTTTATGCGTTTGTCCCACAGAAAATACAAATCAAATTTTGAATGAAGCGGCAAGTCCAACCGGTGATGGAATGAAAATAAAATCACAATTTTGCGAGGAGCCTGCGATTGACACGAGGGTAATGAACAGTTCTGTGATTATAACGAGAAACGAAGGGCTGGTGGGCTGCAACGATATGGAAATTAGTCAAAATTCCAATTCCGGTGACGATAGTCCACTCGAAGGCAATTCCATTGTTCATACCAAATTGCCACCTGGGAAGGTACGATCGATATTTAAGTGAACTCCGTTAATTTAATCATTGAGACTACTCAATATTTTTATCATTCTTTTCCTATTTTTGTTTTATCATGAGACTGACCGATGATGATGAATAATCGCAGGTGGTTAGAAGACGAAAAGCTTCGAGTAATTCTGGACGACCTTCGAGTTCGTCACAGCACAGAGCCTCTTTTCCAATGGTTCGTCCTTCCTTCTCGGAGAGCAAAGTTGCAGCGAGGCTCGAGCAGTCGTTACAACCGGCAATGAATTATGAGAACGGTGACGATAATAGCTCGTCCGAGAGAATCGATGGTGAGATCAGACATCGATTATTCAACGACACAAATAGGAACATTTGTAGAATCATTAGGAACATTACCGAAGTATTAAAATTCGAATATTTGTTTGGTTTGCTTTTGTTAAGACGACGCCAGCGATAAAAGTTCTGCGTTTGGTTCACGACCCGATTTGACGAGGATCGAGGCACCTTTGCCAGATTGGGTAGTGCTTGGTGAATCAGTCATGGTACGCCCTTACAGTTATTGCGGTGTTATTGCTTACGTCGGACCGACAGAATTTGCCTCGGGTACTTGGATAGGTGTTGAATTAGATGCACCAACAGGTAAGAACAAATAATCGAAATTTACGAATCCTTTCGATCGTACGAATGTTTGAGGCCGATTCAATTTTTTTCTAACTTACGCGTATCGTTCAATAAGGAAAAAATGATGGTGCTGTCAATGGCCACCGGTACTTTACTTGTCGATCAAAATGCGGCATTTTCGTCAAGTACGACAAATTGATTCAAGACAGGAGAGGACGAGCACTGAGAAGCTTTACCAATAAACAGGAGCCTGCTCCTCCAGCGTCCTCTACGATGCGTAGAAGCGTCAGTCGAGGTACTCCACCAAACCATTTTAGCCCAAATCCGTTGATGTATAAAGTTTCATTCGAATTACCGGGAAACTCGCGTCTCATTCTTTCAATAATCAAGCAATTCGATTTCTACCCCATCGAATTTCGAGCTTCTAGAAACCTTGGAAAAAAAAAAATCTACAAACAAACAAACAAACATAGCAGTGATATGCGTAACGAAAAAATTTCAAACGATCAGGTGACGGATTGCACTCGTTGCACCGGAGTCGAAGTCGGGGCGAAGGCCTCTCGACGATTGGAACGCGTTCATCACCGAGGGGAAAGTGAGGAAGGATGATGTCCAACGAGAACGCGAACGGTCATAGCAGGAAAAGAGCGATGAGGACGGTTGCAAAAAAATCAGAAAAGAAAAATCAAGAAATGGAATAATTTTCCAAGTAAAAAAGCAGAAATCATAGCATAAAAAAAAAGTAATATTCTAGTTGCTACATGCCTACAATCTGTGTAGCAGCGATGTTTTGAGTCCTTTAGACCTTAGGGCAGCTAATTATTGATAATTGCGAAAAACAAAACAACACTAAAAAACTGAATCTAAACAAAAATCACACAAAGACACAAACACACACTTTTGCCGTTTCAAAAATAATAATTAGTGAGTGTAAAGCGCGAGAAACGATGCATTCCAGAGAAAACAGAAAAAAAAAATTAGCAAAAAGGAAAAAAAATTGACAAAAATGTGGAAAAGGAACAAAAAAAGGAAACATTTTTCAGCAAGAAAATATTATCACAATTAATTATTAATAATCGTGTATTCGCATGGGTTAGTTTTGTAATTTGGCGAGAACAAAAAAAAATGATTCATTTCCGTTCCATACGAAAAAAGAAATCAAAAAATTTGAGGAAAAGGATAAGTCCAGGAGAAACGTAAGAGTGAAAAACAAAACAATTGCAATTTGTCTCCTATCTCACAGCCGTCCCCTCTATCGCTGATCGCGATATCGAATTTGCATACGCCACGACACGATGTACTAACGGAAAAAAAAAAAATATCGATAATGATAACTTAAACTCGATTAAGACTTTTTGAGGGTCTCCGATTTCAGGGTATAACCAAAACCGTCACACTAACATTGCATTATACATTAGAGAAAAAAAAGTGGAAAATAAGAGATTTAAGACAGGATTTATCTCTCGCAATCAACGTTTTTACATATTCGTATGTATTGTAATTGCAAAGACAGAAAAAAAGTCGTAAAAAAGAGGAGAGACGATATCTCCCACTTTCCAAAATTGTCGAGTACAATTTTTTAAAGGAAAAGTGAAAAGAGTTGAAAAAAATCACACATAACGTTTTCGACAAGACCATTTTTTTTTAGATTCTATTTTTTGTTTATTATTATTATTATTATTATTATTATTTTAAATTGTAAATTGAGAAACGAACGACGAAAGAGAGGGAAAAAAACCTCACTCGTCGCGACGTTGTGTACATTTAAAGATTTTATGTGAGCCGGTTGTTCGAATATGTGATGTTAATTTGTTTTCGTTCAATTTTCTTCTCGTTTCTTTTATTCCATTGCTTCATCCCTGTTTGTCGAGTTCCTTTCTCAAGCTGCTACATCATCGTTCTTGTGAATTTTCTGTTCTTTTATTATTATTATTCCATCTCCCTCTTTTTTATTGTTGTATAAAATATTGTATTTACACTTCCCCGCTTCGCGTTTTAACGATTAACGAAAATTAGGGAATAATTTATAATTTATTGTTTATTGAATAATTTTAAAATCTCTGTCGTCATGAGTTTAATTTAATATGCGAATAAATAAGGATTTTTTTCATTCTAGGAAAAGTAAGTATTTTTTTTCAACGTTGTAGAAAATTTATATCTAATATTTGCAACGTTCGACGCTTATCCGGCCAGCTGACATGCGTCGTACCAATTTCATTTTTTTTTTTTTTCAACCGGATTTTCATTTGTTCGAACCCTCGATTTTTTCACATTATTTTCGTAGGTGTCAACGTACCGTTTAGGGATGCAATATTAGGGGATATTGATTTTAGCCAATTAGAGAATAAATAAACGAGCTTTGCTTCATTGAATTTGACAGATATTATTATTTATCTGTTTTTTTTTTTTTTTTCCACTATACGTACGTATTGAGGTGATTCAAAAAACAAATATCGATTTTTTCGCGTATCGTAATGGAAAAATACTGATTCGCTTCGTGAATGAACAATTTTGCTCGAAATTTTAATGATCTGAAACAAATATTCGAGTCACCAAACCCATTTTTCGACAAAAACATATTTACCAGTCACATTCACGGATACGCCGATACTACTGTAAGTTTTGTAATATATTTGTGGCGCATTTGTGAAATAAATGTTTTTTTGTTAAACATTTTTCAGTTATTATTTTGAAGATATTGCGAGTCTCGTATTGAGTCTGAGATTTGACTCGGATAAAATAAAAAAAAAATTCATTCGGACGTTTATACTTCGAGAGCATGTGAAAGAAGCGAATAAAACGTCGTCTTTGCATCACCCCAATATACGTATGCATACATACATATATATATATTACATATATAATATAAATATCAGTTGGACATTTCGATGGACGAAAGTCAATTTTTATGCGCATTGCTCTTCATGTAAAATGTATATTTACTAAAATATTCCATACACCGTCATCGGACGAACAATTTATTTTTTAAATCTTCACCGATCGACGAAATAAATACTAGTCTTTCTCGATTTAAAAAAAAAAAAAAAAAAAAAAAAAAATACAAAACTTACGTAAAATGAAAGATAATGAAGAAAAAATCGTCACACGCATACATACACAGGAACACCCTCGAAAAAGAAATCAAATCGCGATGGACTACAATATTTTTCGAATTCCCGATCAACGAGCAATGAGCAAGTGGAAAAAAATAATGAAAAAAAGCTGCGCTACTATACATTGAATATACCACCAGAGCATTGTGTCGGGTTGAGCAAGAGGCAAATCCAACGTTACGAGATTAAGATTTAATGAAGAAAACAAAAATAACGACAACTAATGAATAACTATAAATTAATTATTAAGAATTGAAGTGAAATTTGTCCATATTGTGAAAAAAAAAAAAAAACAGAAAACAGAAAACAGAAGCGAAACAAACGTGAAGAATAATCTACTCCTGTCCAATTAGAACAATACTATTATTATTAATTAATTGACTTGATCGTTAGGGAAGATTGTACGTAATATTTATTGAATAATAACGATTTTTCGTCGCGCGATGTTTGCTCTTCGAAATACGTGAAATGTTGTTTTGTTTTTCCAAATATATTTTTTTTTCTATTTTCACTTTATTGAAACGATGAGAAAACATCGCGACCCGAAAGTTTATGGCACCTGACGTCCACCGTTGGTGATCCATATTTGTGCGGAAGAGAATATTGTCAGCGAGATTGAAACAAAAACAACAATACGAAGAAAATAAGCATATGGTAATGATTTAAAATACGCGATAAGACGAGCCAACACACAATCGAGTACTCATTATATATGTCACAGCGATGCTACTATGCCTGTCATTGGTATAAACGGTTATTACGAATAAAAACTTTTATTTCAGTCAAATCTATACTTATTTATTGACTTTTTATCTTTCGTACTCAACAGCTCGGTTCATCCAGCTGGTTGCAAAATTTCAGTCGCACAGCTTTATTCGATCAAATAATTATTATGCAATTCTAATGCGTGCGAGAGACGTTGTTTTCAATACGCGAAGCGTTGATGGGTGTAAAAACTGGCTCGAGCCAGCTGGGAAATTTCAATTCAGTGATCGCCGGAATATGCGTTGCATCAAGAATTTCCTTAAATAATGCCAGCAACGAGAGAAATGGAGCCGTAATTTCCAGTCCGTCGCGCACAATTGCTCAATTGTCACGGATTTCCTGGCTCGTTGTCTTCGAGTAATAGGGTCGAGATCTAGATTTCGTATAGTTTCGTTTCTTTCGCCATGAGCGACGCGATAACAAAAAACAGACAAGATCAAACGGGTATCGCGCAGAGAGTTAGAAATTATCGAGATAGCGCAGTGTGATATTGCGTCGATTCACCAGCACGAATATATTTTTTGACGTTTTCTTTGAATCGAATAAACATTCAATTCGACCAGTTGAGTATCCGTTTCTTTTTTTTTTTTTTTTTCGTACCGGGAGAATCCTCGTTAGCGCGTAAACGCGCTAGCGTGCACGGCCGTTGAATCATCTTTTTCCACTTACAGAGATTCCCCGGCACCGCACCGCGATTCACGAAATTCTCCTTCCCGGTCCCGAAACTCCGTCTATTTTTTTATCACAAAGGAAAAATCTTATCAAACGGAATTCCAAATAATTATCAATCTGACGTAAAATTCTATGAGAATAACGATTTAATCATCCACCGACCGAGGTCGTGCTGGAAACACGAATGAATGCGAGAAATTCGTTCCTGATGGTTCGTTTTCAATATACCAGTCCAAACAGCCCAAGGAGTGAAAGAAGCGTTGGACCGCGATCCGTATAACTATCGTTTATTCCTGGGAATCTGCTTCGCGACAGAAGATTCGAATTGCGAGTCCATGATGTTAAACGCATGACTCATAGCAGATTATTCAAGTATCGTGGAATAAGCGAAAATCAATCGTTCCATTCCTCATCATACCACCTTCCGGATGAACTCAATCATTGACACAAATGTGAAAGCACTTGGGTTCGTCGATCCGGTTGATCAGTCGTTTATTCTAATTCATTTTTTTGACTCTTCGTTTCTTTATTTGTTCAACATCGCGTTTTTTTTCGAATAATCATGCACACAGAGATCCTACAATTTGTTTTCGCGCGCGTTGGTGGAATTTTTTATTTTTCTTTTCTCACTGCAATTGATATAAAGTTCATTCGAGCCGGTTCAACGAATCGGCTATGATTCAATTATAGGACTGTCAATAACTACGACGGATAGTAAATAATGCATCTGCTTCTGAAGAATGTCGTTAATAAAAAAAAAACATTGCCGCATGTGCCTTCGATTCGCATCGGTATACAGATTTTATGAAGATTTATTTCGCCCGTTGGTTTGGTCCCGCGTCGATGCGATCTCATGTGTCATCTTGAGCATCGTGCGGGCATGACTATGCGCTCCAAGCCGAAGAAAGAGAGCGAATATATGTCGAATCTTCGCTCTTTTTGTTCGCTCGTTAACAATACAGAGATGGAATTTTTTGTTTTTTTTTCAAACCCGAATCTTCGTCTTGCCCTTATTATTTCTCATCCGAATTTAAAGCAAGTTCGCGCAATTTATTTGACAAATCAATTCAGAGAGGAGGAATTTTCCGTAATTGATTCTCGTTCAAGTGTGCGATTCTCTCTGCGTCGTTTGTTTTACAATAGCAATAGTGCTTTTTTTACATTTTTTGGATTACCACAAGGGAAAAGAATGTCACGGCATAATAATAATAATTGAAACAATAGCCATCGATAAAATATTACCTATTATATATATATATATATATAGATAATGAAACGAGGAGTGGTAATTTGAGTATACTTGGAATGACTCAAAGTTGCGGCAACTCTTGGTCATCGTGAATTTCATTATTGAAAAAAAATTGAAAAAAAAAACGACATAGAATTGTATCTCTCATTGGGCTTGAATATATTCCTCCAAAGAGGATCGCGGCGTAACGTTTTTGAAATTCGTGTACGACTGCTATGAGAACGATCGATCGAGGGAGGAGCCAAAATCGATGAGTAAATTCAAATAAAAATGAGTCCCTCAACGCCCAATCGGTTAACATCCGATTGCTTGCTTCCGAAAATGAAAAACACACGCATAAATTATTGCATCGTGAAATGCGTCGCACGCTCCATTACTCAGAGGTATAGTGACATTTCGTTATTACAAATTCCGGACGGTGGCTAATCCACATTCGTGGCTGTATATATATAATCATACCGGCGCGATTCGAGGAGAAGGTTTTTCGGCGAATATCCTGTGTCCCGCGAAACCACGAAACGGCCGTGCTGAGCACGTGCAACAAAGATTCAAATACGGGATCGTGAACTCTCGCAAAAAAAAAAAGAAACAACGATGTATAATAAATGAAAAAGAAAGGAAGTTGAATTTATGGCCGGAGAGATGATGACGAGTCTCGGGCAACGATCGCGATTCTATAGTATATTAAATACACACAGGGAATCCTCTGTTGCTCGACTCGGGCGATACACTCATTTTTTTATTTCATGTATATGCGCGCCGTACATTCATCCGCGTCTCGCGATGAGAGAGCAGCAGCAGCTTGTAGACGGACCGAGAAGGATACGCAATATATAATAATTGCACTACCGATACCAACATTTATAATATCTCTACAGCAGAAATAAAACTAAAATCAAAAAACAAAAAAATTGTGTCTGTTTTTTCGTCGTTGATGCATTTGTCGCTACAATTATTCATATGATGAAAAATCTTGAATGACAAAAAGTAAATAATGAAGAAGAGTGTGGCTGCTGCTCGTGGTCTGCCGGGGATATTCCAGGCTCCGTTGACACATGCGAACACATAAAAGAAAATGGGGAGAATTGCCGCAATCGCTCAAAAGAGATTCCTCGAAGCGGAAGTTAGTTTGGAGAAAAAAAATAGAGAAAAAAGTATAAAAGAAAATAATTTGTCGAATGAGTCAGCATCGGTGAGGCTGATTAACCCTCGGTTGCCTCCGCGTTATAAGATGGCCTATTCCATGGTGACTGGGTGAGGAAAAAGGCAGCACACGACGAAAGAGAGGGCAAGAGAGGGCAAGAGAGAGAGAGGAGGGAGAATTGAACCACGTTGGTTCAATTGAACCAGTGTGAAGAGTCATGTGTGAAACGCTCGCTTCATCTGGATTCAGTCCGGACTCTGCGGTGTGGAATTTTTAGTCGCTATATAGACTCAGCGCCGAATTTACGCGCTGGCGCGAGATTCGCAAGTTTGCCCGCTCTCTTATCTATGTGCTGCGCGCATATCGTTATTTGACGCGCGCATTTTCGACTATTTTATGGAGAGGCCTTTCGAATTATTCGAAATTTCAATTTCCGATCGATTTTCAGACCGAGTACTCGATCAAACTTGTATATCAACAATTTGATAGATAGCAACATTTCGAGCTTTACATTAACAGTTTTCAAATGTATTTAACTGCAACTCCTCGTACTACAACTTCTTTCGACCGATCACGACTATAACAATAATGATGTTGGTAATTCGTTTCATTGGAAAGTTCTTTTTCCTGTTCCGCCCGCGCGCTATATACCTCAAATAAAGGAACACAGAGGAGACTCAGATAAACTCAGTAAAAAATAATGGAGATGGAAAAAAGGTTGTGCGGTGACATTGGCCGCGATGCACACTCGTCATACTCATTCGACGTTCTCCCACTCTCATTGTTTCATACAATCATATTCTACACGTCAAACTCTTTGAAGAAGAGTCTCAAGAAGGACGCGCGATTCCACGCACGGTGGAGTAGGACAAGCTCCGCCGCCGTCGCTCTTTGAACGTTTTTAAAAATGTAATTGACATATTACCATGACTTTTCGGTATGCAAATCAAATGCACGAAGAATTGATTCGTTAACCGCGCCTTTAACGCGTGTCTCTATCGCGTTTGACCGTGAGAATTTCCGGCTTCGATTCGTATATACCGATACAAAGAATAAGAGAAGATTCGAGATGCCTTAAAAAAAAAATGAATGAAAATTCTTTCAGGACACGTCGATGATGAAGAAAACTCTTTTAAATTCTGCTCTTTCTTTCTTCTTTTCTTCATCCAGGGTTCATTCACCTTATGGAGAGATTTTTACGTTGGGGTTATTCGCCCTCTCGCGTATCTATCCCCATTTGAATAAGCCACCGCTCTTCGACGAATCGAATTCCGAGCTCCGCGAGTACTTTTTTTTTCAACCCCTTTCACCATGGGTTTATGGCGACGGAGCTTCGGACGATGCTCCTCTTGATCCTTTCGATTCGACAATTCAATTTAGAGATATCTGCATATGGATAGAAATGTGAACGACTCACAACGAAAATGAGCGAAAAGTCATTGCAGTGGGTGGAGATTGTAAAAAGCTCTCGATTACTTATGATGATACTTATTCAAAAGAATTCATAAGAGGGATTAATAAATTAAGTGAAGAAACGGAGATCGAGGGTGTCTGCGCGAAATATACTAAAAATTCTTAATAAAATGATAAAAAAAAAAAAAAAAAAGTGTATTTTAATCGATGGTCACGGGAGGCTCGCGAACACGGTCATATTCGTATAACAATGAGGAAATGCACGATCGCGAGAGATGCACGCGAGAGGACCGTCAATGAGCAGCCTATATCGACAAATAAAAAAAAGAGGAAACGTTTGTTCTCAGGGGCAACCAGCAAGAGAGCAGACCGGACGAGGAAAATTCCCGGACTATAATTTTTATGAAAAAAATCCATGCAGATATCGATGATAACGATGACGTAAATAAGGCAAACCAATCGTGTTGAGGCAAAAACCATTCGAAAATAGTTTGATATCCGAAAAATTTGTTTAATCTGTAGATCGTCGATTGAACATCGATCCTTATCATTTATAAATGCGGATACAATCGGATTATAATTTCAAGTGCGACGAGAGATTTATTGGCATTGAACGCGAGGACCTTGAAAATTATAACGGGCGATATTTTTCGGCTACATTATTATGGCGTAAATGTATTATTTTTCACATATAGGAACGATGTGTGGCAAGTTGCAACAAAAATATAAGAGTGAAAGGGTGGGAGGTAGCGAGAGAGAGAGAGAGAGAGAGAGAGCAGAAAAGAGAAGCGCGTGGTGTTGACTAAGTTGGTATATGGTGGGAGGGTTGAATAAAAGGCAGGCTGGCGAACCGATATCGAATCAGAGTGGAGGTGACTCCGTGCCAGCTCTCGCGGGAGTCCTCGCGTTTCCTGATCATTTTTTTTTCCAATTCGCGGACGACGAGCAACTAGTAGAAACGAAATTTTGATAAAAATGCCTCTCGACCGAAAGTTTTAGTAAAATAGAATGAAAAACGCATTAAAAAAATAAGTGAACAAAGTTTGAACTGTTTTTTGACTCTGAACACAATTTTGGAGCTCACAGTACAGTTTCGAGACGATAAATACGAACGGCGTTTTCATTGCATCTTCAACAAGTGGGATTTTATATACGAATTTCCCAATAAAAAAAGAGGATTACGTACGACGAGTTTGGCACGTGTTTTCGAGTTTTTGCTCTTTTTTTTTTCAAGAGATTCATTATTTTTTTGATACTTTAAGCGAAAAAATCTACATTCCGTAGGACAGAAAGGATTATCTATCCTGCTGTAGCTCGGCTAACTTCGAATGCGGATATTACGCTACCTGCTCGCAATCGATAGTGTCGTGGCAACCTCGTGTTCCCTTTGACCACCAAAAGCCTCTGCTACCTCGGACAAACGCACTCTATCCCTTCATTTTATCTTCTCAATTTCATGTCCGCACGAAATTCAGTGAATCTTTTCATTTTATTTTATTTTCTCTTGAATATCAGCGGTGCTCAATTGTTTATTCGATCGGTGTTACGATCGTTTTAGCTACATCGATCGTCCTCGTAAAAATAGTTTGCATTTTTTTTCTTTAATTTCACCTTCCAACGTTAGACAATAAATAATCGAAGCACGTGGCAAAATGGAGACAATCGACGGGAGAAGAGTCGGTCACACGGCAGCATCAACTTTCGTTAGATCTTTGAGACTCTCCCTCTTTGGTCTCCTTCTGTGCGCGAAAAGTGGACAAACTGGTCCCATTATTACCGACATCGGAGCGATGGTGAGTTATTTTTTCGATGAAAAACGCATATTGTTCCTTTTTTTATTCGTTATCATTGTTTTTGTTTTTGTTCTCGTTTTTCTAAAGAAAATTACGAGATTCCCCTTGTGATTTTGAAGGACCATGTTATTTTCATTTTTCACACTCCGAAGGGAGGTTTTCAAACACGCGCATTATTGAAAAAATGGCTGTTCAACGTTTTTTTCAATCATCCGTTAATTCACGCTTTCGCGCATTTTACATTTTTGACTCGTGACGAATGTGTGCGCGCGGAAACGTTCTTTTTTGCCGAATCTTCGACTCCGAGCGAGGAGAACGTGCTTGGCGAAGTAAAAAAAAAAAAACTATAACAGCTTCGTTTTTTTCTTTCTTTTTCTTATTCGCGCACGTTTTGTACGCAAAATAAATCGAGAGACCTTGACTAACGAACAAGCGAAAAAGCGATCGAATTTAATCACATCGGCTTGAATTTACAACTTATGCGGAAGCGTACAACCGAAATTTCGGATCTCAAGTCAATTGTCTTGTTCTTCTGAGACCCCACAGGATCATTCAAAAATGAGCGAGGCCAAATATTTATAAAAAAACTTTGATATTTCAGGATAAATGAGAAAATGACTCTCCGAACCCCTTCGATTTATCTTAGAACCGATCTTTGTGTATAAATACTGAAAATACTGAAAAATCATATTTTTATGTAGAATTTTTACAAATCAAAATGATTCGTATAAAGAAAAATTTGATCGAAAAAATTGAGTGAAAAATTAAAAGCAAACTTTCGACATATAAGTGAAAATGCATGTTTGCGAAAGCGACAGGCGTTTATAATTTTTATTCTAAATGGGAACAATGCTGCAATCGGGAGGCAAATATAATAATCTTTCCTTGCGCGGTAAATAGACGAAAAAAAAGAGTGAAACACACATGTACGGGCGTGAGTGTACTTGAGTACGTGCGAGGAAGGGCGACGGATTTGAGGCTCGCTGGAAATCAACAAATTGCTCAAGGTGCAAATACAAAAACGATAAGAGAACTTGGTGCGAGATAAAATATGTTTGATGCGCGTGCGTAATCTTTTACGCGCTCACCTGTCTCTCCCTCTCCTTTTCTCTTTTCTTCTATATAACACCAATGAGATCAAACTTTAGCCAACTTTCCTCAAATTTCATAAGATAATCGAGCATAAAAGAGAATTTTTACAGTTTTATCAATTTTTTCATTCAAATGTTGCGGTCTCGGATTAACGAGTCTTTGCAAAAATCTTTTCAACGTACATTAGCACGGTTTCGCGATCGATGACGCAAAATACAGGATCGTGACGCGAACCCGGAGCAGAGCAATACCAGTCATCGAGGAGAGACAACCTTCGATCCTGATGTCGTGATTTTATAAAAAACAAAAAAAGGGGAAAAAAAAGACAGAGGCGAGCTCTCGCGAATAATTTCTTATTTGAGCCTAGTCGTATATTGTGACGAAACACTCCGCGATCGTAAATCAAACCAAAACTAACTATAAAAAACTGCGAAAACGCCGAGGCCCGACGCGATATTTTTACGTCCGCGTACAACGAACGATTGAGCGGCGCGCGTTCTTGACAGGCGACGGCCATATTCGTAAATTTCAACTGTACAAGCATGTATAAGGGCCCGAAACAAGAATCAAGCCCTTTATGAACGCGCAATTAAAAATTTTGGTTTTTTCTTTGGAACTGCGGAACGGAAATAAAAATTTAAATAATCGATCACGTTTCTTTCATATCTGTTCCTTAATTTTAAGGTAGCTCCGAATCCTGCGACGTTCAAGTCAGTTCGGAAAAAGCGTTTCGTTAGAATATATAAAAAGATAAAAAGAAACATATATACCTATATTTGTATGAATGCATGTATGAATATGGGAATTTTGAGCAATATTGCATTGAACTTGCCAAAATTCATTCATTATGTATTTTCGAATATTTCGAGATACAGACCCCGCCGCTCGAATGAATTCTTCGAATGGTCGATCTTGCCCCAATGCCCCATTTTCCCTTCTTGTACTATTCTCGTATCAATACACTTTATGATACTCGTATGTAGAGTCACATTTATAGCACCTGAAACACCATGTCGTGTGAGATACCGATCGTCAAAGCTCGCGAAAGATTACTTCATCGATTATAGTGGGGCACACTTACTTTTTTTTTTTAACAAACATTCGAATTTAGTCGTAAAAACTTGGAGAACGGCGATAAGGTCAGACTTTTCGAATGGGTAGAAATTTCGAGATCTAAAACTTTCGTCTGTATTAAAATATCAGAGTTCATAGCAACTCTATATGTTGTCGGCATGAACAAGAGTGTTCTTCCGAGATAGCACGAGCAAAATTAACAGAAGCAGGGAACAAAAATGTTGCGTGTCAAAGAAAAGCACTCGTCATAGAGATCCGTATCGTGAGAAAATTACTCTAGCAGCCAGAAATTACCCAGCACACAATCCAAATACACGCAAACCATTTTTTCACGTTTCAAATGCTGCTGTCAATTTTTCATTTTAATAAGATATCGCGTTAAACTTTTCCATACCATCGTATCAAATGGAATTTCATCCAAACCTTTTTTTTTACATTCCGCGTTGCCACGTTAGACTCTTATATATTTCAACGAGCTTTATTTTTTTAATAGAGTAGAGACCGACGCACTTGACTGCTCTATACCTTGTTCGACGAATAATAATTGAAAGAAGAAAAAATTAAGGAATCACGATAATACAACGACGATGATAACAGTTTAACAAACAGTTATACGAGACTTATGAGTGTATATGACTTAACGAGCAGGTTCCTTGGCATAATAATCAAACGAATATACCTATCGCGTGGCATTTTTGAACGGGAATGGAGGTACACGCGTATACCTATACTAAGAAATGGTAAATAATTTATGTTGAATCGACAACGCGGAAATAGTAAAGAAATCGAGGGGATCCTCATCTCGCTCGAGCGACCTTCGTTCATCTCGTCATTTCCATGCAGTCCGGACACGATCGAATCTCCCCCCCCCCCCCCCCCCCTCTTATTTCTCCTTCTTCTCCCGCGCCATTGGAATATTAAATAATCCCTATTCTATCGGCATAAATCCTCTTCTTTCGGCCTATTATTTTCTATACGCGCGCTTTCAATTTTGAAAAATAAATTTGTTAACGTTTAGCGAAAACGAGCCGGTAGAAGAAAAATTACGATTCTACGAGCGTCTATTCTTTTTTTGTACACGATGAGAAATCGCAATTTGGTTTCATTGACGAGAATTATATGAGAGCAACTCGGGATATATACGAAAATAAGGGTGAGGTAAAATGGATTATTCTTCTGCATGTTTTCACGACCTCTGCATGCTGCGATAACATTGAAGCTACGGCAATTTTCACCGCGATCGAACGTTCGCATAATAGCTCCGAGAGTCTTACCGATTTGTGGTTCAAAGTCTTCGAGCTCTCAATTGCACACGAATCTATATATTCAATGGTCGATAATTATATAGGCGAAGCGCTACAGCGCCGCCTTCTGTGTCTCGAGTGAAAAAAAGTAAATGTTAATTTTTGAAATAAATATTTAAAAATGAGATCAACGGGGATAAAGAGTAAAATTAAAAAGAAACAGGTTTTCCGCTCGATTCGAGCTATCCGACGATTTTCCTTTTCCTTCGCACCAGTACTCGCTCGATTAATGATGAATCACTTTGTCGTAATGTGTTCCGCTCCAACATTTATTGACTGTACATACCAATCTTTATCTCTATATCTATACGTATATAAAAAAATACAGGGAGCGCATAATTTTACTTCCTGTCTCGTTGAATCAGCGAGTTTTAGTCGAACAGTAGAGGCACCATCGATGGCGCATGTGTGTTAGACCGAACGATACGTACGCTCGTCACTGTGATTCATCGACCATCCACTATTTTTCCCTTCCCATTTTCCCTCTTTACAATTTTCACCAAAACATACGAATCGGATTCGTATATATCGTAATTCTCGGATTATTCGCATTCGCAAATTTTATTTTTCTTGCCAGGATTTTTTTTTTTTCATATAATAGCTTTATCAGATTTTATTCCATTAAAATTTGCGGTTACCGATACGCGAAGGAGGCGATATCGTTCGAGTATATAAGCGTATTTATAAGAAAAAATAAAAAATTTTGTTTTTCGAGCAGCAGGCAATTGATGACCCCCCCCCCGGACGAGAGATATAAAATGCGCGACGAGGCGCGCTCGTCCTCCCAGTAAACCAGCAGTATAGAGTATAAAGGACATTCCATTTGCCCCGTGTATTTATGCAGCTTGCATTTTTAACTCCGCCGCACGATCCCTCCGAGACATATTTTTATTATAATTTTTATGAGATGACAACTACGATATGCATCATTATTATTTTTCTCTTTTCCTCCGTATCAGAATCCTATAAAGAAGTTCATTTACGCGTACAATCGTTTGAATTTGAGGAAAATATTTTACAATTCGTTGAATCTTCGTGCGGCGGGGGGTGAGGGGGGGGGGGGGCATTTCGTATTAAAAAAATTGATTCGTTAATAATAATAATAATAATAATAATGATGATGATGATGATGATGCAGGATTTTCTTACACCGCTCAACATTTCAGACACAATAAGCTTCTCGTAAGACGGAGCGTAACGCGTCTGCGCAAAGAGAAAAACGACTCTTTATACCTCATCCTTGTCGTTTGTTTTTTTTTCTCGTTTCTCTCTGGTCTTCCCTCCGTTTTTAAACAATTTTTATTATTATCGCGCGAGTACTCTATAGCGAAACGATCATCGCTTTTTGTATTCGCGAAACGCGTTTGCTGAAAGATGCGAGGGCGGTGCGGAATACCGATGCGTTTTGCCTCGACAAAGACCTCTTCAGGGACGAGGTCACGAGCGATCCGCGTTTCGCCCGCGGTACGCGATTATTATACAGTACCGCCGCTTGTACTCTCCTCCCATCGCTCGATCCTCGAGAGGGAATGCGAAACAAACGAACTTTAAAAAGCGAAAACATAACTTTTTTGCGCAGCTCCCCGCGCTTGCGCTTACCGAAGCAGGCGAATCTATTTGGGCAAAAGCGATCTTTTATGGTAGAGCATTGCGCGTCAACCGCGCGGAGAAATTTCACAATGTGCAATTGTAAAATTCTTTATATTCGAAAATGAATTATCATCCAAGTCCGCGATAAGGTTTCATCGATTTGTGCGAGCCGTGAATTCAAAGGTTCGTCAACGCACAAAAGAAGAAAAGCAGGCATACTAAATTCCAAACAAATGTGTCATTCGAAGCGAGTTTCTCATTGAAAGAGAACATTTTTATTGCGTCGACCGATGAGGAATACACGTGGATGATCCCTCGTATTTACTCCAATGAGGAGATATCGTTATCGCGGGTTGAAGGCAGATCGCAGAGAGGTGTGCAATAATCGCGGGAAGCAAAATGCACGAGAAAATGTCGCGCGTCACATTTGTGATTATCGGAGACATGATATTTTCCTCATAATTGTTCTCATTCGGTGGTTAGCGATGAATTATTATCCACCGATGAAAAGCAACTATATATTGTCAAACGATCGTACAAAGATCGAGATCTTCGCTCGCCGAATTCGTTGCTGGAATTCATCCTCACGATTCGGTTTTTAGCGATTTATTGTGGCTGCTGACGCTTTTATTATCAGGCACGTAAGTCTACGTCAAAACGTTTGAATTACGACGCGTTCTACGAACACGTACTTTAACAAAATTATCACGATCTCTTTCATTTTTACATTATCATTTGCAGCATTACATAATTCGAGCGACTCGAATATCGCTGAAAGCGAAACGAGCCTTGCGACTTTTGTTCGACGGGCCCGTTTCGCATTTTGTTATTTCATCGTTTTATTTGACGCAACATTCGATTCGATACGATGATTACCGAAACCTTCCGATTCCTCCGGAAAATTCGTATAAGAAGAGCTCTACTATATAGGGGAGTTGGTCACGTTTAACCGGAGATGATGTACGAAGGAATTATTGTTGGACGAGTCGTTCGGACCGAATCCCCTCGTTATACGCGCCCCCCTTAAATTATGGAACCTAGAAACGAGTCCGTTGAAAATATGCGCGATCCATAAAACAGTGTATTCCCGAGTTGCGAGGAGCCGGCGGTAGAATTCCGAGAACCGGCAAGATCGTCGCGTTCAACGGTTGGGCTGATTTAAGAGTCTCCGCGGCGCAGCAGCCGGCGGACGCTCCTTCGATATTTTACGCCAGCGTTATTGTTGTCGATATATACGCGTCGCGCGACTGGCCAACCGTTTAACGCGAATCTATGTGTATACGTAGGAGCGAACGACAAAAGTCGTCGCTCCTCCGCAATAAGCGTGGGTGCGTGAAAGAGCATGCCACGTGGGCACAAAGCGTTCTTCTTATTCGTCAATGCGCAATGAGAACGTCCGACGCGGAGCGTCGAAAGTGTCGAAACGTTTAAAAGAAATAAAGAAGCGCATCGGAGCCTCCTCCCGCGAGATCGGGATAAAGAACCAAAATTAAGCGGTTCGTCCTCTTAATACGCAATGCGTAAGGTCATAGGCGAGAGGCGATCTGTATATAATTACATCATCAAAATAATGCTGAAAAAGTATATATAGACGCAGCGCGCGGAGGCAGGATCATCATCGTTTCGCGAGAAATTCGTCCCACCGTGCTATCGGGTCAGTCCCCCTTTCAGTCTCTCGCTCTCATAATTTTTTATCTCATTTCTTTCGCGACAGCGGGTCGTTGGTCGCGCGGATTCATCGCTGCGTATCTTCCCGACAAAACACGATTAATTACTCATTTAACTCGCAAAATAACTTGGAAATTTGCACTTTACTCGCGTGTAAACCAACACCGCAATCGTATCGATCCGCTCCCTCCTTCCTCTTCCCTTAAATAATTCATCACGGAGATTACAGCAATAAGATAACTTCGTGTCAACTACATTGACAATATCATTTTCAAAAAGTTACAATCGCGCCTCGCGCCGCGGTCGATGAGCGAAACCATGCAAATGCGAACTGTATATACGCATATGCATCCGGAATATCTACACAAATGTCTCCGCATGATTCTCGCCCTTGTTCCGATAAGTCAATAATATATTATGGGCACGTTATTCATATATTAATGCGCTAAAACTATTCGCCGTCTCGTACATATATGCGGACAATGGAAATGAAATTTACGAGTTGTCACGCACCTCGAGAACGCCACATCGGGTTTTTTTAATGCGCTTTTCTTTTCTTTTTACCATTATTTAGACGCGTATGCGTATTCTATTATCAGGAATGACCCGAAACCCGAGAATAAGCTCCGATATCGCGGTATTTCCAGAGACCTTGCCTATTTTTCTTATTTACCTTGAAATAAGATAAAATTTATTCTCGCTATTGTTTCATATAGTATATACGAAACCTCGAATAACGTAACAACTTCCAAGTCATTCGCGTTCTCCAATAAGTTTCAAATACAACGAGATTCGAAATGGTAGAAAAAACGAACGAAAAAGAAGTGAAACCCCCCCATAGATACCGTTTCGTAATCCCGATGATTTCTAATTTCAGAGATATTTGTCGCAATTCGGTTACTTGTTACATTCGAACCCGGCGAACGGTGGAATAATAACCGAGGATGTGATGAAGACGGCGATCGCTGAATTTCAGGCATTCAACGATCTCAATGTCACAGGTAAGATTTTTTTTTTTTTTTTTTTTTTCTTTTTCTTTTTCTTTTTACAACCCGAAGCAATCCGATCGTGCCAGGAAACGAACCAATAAAACACGGATACGGAGGATATGCGGAGAGTCAGTTTTTACGACGAGACGTTATGATTCTCCTTATTTGAAGTTATGGGCGCAACATTTGGCGCGAGAAAAAAGGAATGAAATGAAAAGAGAGAAATAACGTCTTGTAATTGTTGCGTGTATACAACGTCAGCCTGCCTCGCTGCGCGTAGTCTCTGCGTGAATCATCCGTATAACCCACCGGATGCATCCATTCGAAGAACTTTTCAAGGACCACGATGATCGCGACAAAGTGCAAAAAGATGAGATTTTGTTTTAGTTTTTCGCTTGGATTTGCGTCCATCGCGGCCAATGACCTCCAATAAGAAAATATTATATATTTTGGCGTATATACTCCGCCTCCGCTTTCGCGAGCAAACTCGATCGTTGTCCCGATCGAAGCGACTCCGAATGAACGATCGAGCAATAATCGCGAATAAATGATAATTATTAAATAATTTCAAGGGCGATGATTCACAATGATCGCGGAGATTCACGCGGGGAAGCATAATTTGGGAAACCGGAAACGGAATTAGAAAAAGATAAGTATATTATCGGGTAGATCGAACGTATTCTCACTGTTTAACGCGCGGACACGGATGATTCACAGATCGAGTTCGATGAAACGCGCGTTTAACGTCGCTCAAACGCTGCGGGCATATGACTCACGCTTGACCCCAACTATATCGTTCGCGTCGCGTATACTTATTATTATTATTTATATATATATATATATATATATATATAATGAAAATTTAATCCATTTTTTTCTTTCACTCTCCTAACTTCGAGAGTAAAAGAAAATGCGTTTCCTCGAGTCACGCGGTGGCCCGCCAAAGTTTTATATTACCCGTTCGTATAAGTTCGATTGAGCATTGATGCACATCAGATGAGTAAGACAGACGGCGCATGAATGACCTCGGCAGCGATATATTCCTTAGCGCGCGCGCGCGTACGAAATAGAGAAGACAAAAAACTTGATAAAGAACAATTGAAATTTATGAGAAATGAATGAAGAATATATCGACGAGAGAAAAAAAAAAAGGATAGAGCAGAAGCGAGATGGAAAAATAGGTGCGCGGATGACTGGGACTCAATAAAATCCGTGTCAAGGTCATGCGGGCTCATCCTGATAACCGTCGTTGGCGCGTCGTCTTTATTCTCGTCTTTTTTTAGAAATTAAATACACATATACGTGTGTTATTTCAAAAGGAAAAAACGATGAAGGAAGAGGAAGAAAAAGCGTGGGCGTGCGGCATCCTCGTATCCAGCGGTGTATTTTTTTTTCATTCACGAGGATGCGAAATAATCCACAATTAACGGTTTATTGATGCCTCGATCTTTCATCGCGTTTACGATATTACAATTGTATAATTTTCTTTTTCATTTTATTCCTTGGTTTTTTTTTTCACCTCGACCCTGAAACGTTGATTATGCGCGGTTATGCGGGGGAAAAAGAATTTTGAAAATCGCACGCAATAATCATGTTTTTATTAAATCCAGGCAAATTGGACAACGAGACGATGCATCTGATGATCGCACCGAGATGCGGCGTCAAGGACAAAATTGGAACGTCCGATGGAAGATCGAAACGATATATTCTTCAAGGTATATACAAATAATAGCAAAATATATTCCTTTCGCGGTAACGTGCGAGGCGCGATTATTCATATTGAATAACGTGAATTCGGAAAGAGATTCTACGTAATACGTACGTGTCCCGAACGTAATAAGAAAGTTTTTTTTTTTTTTTCACGGAATACGCGTCAAGCGCGATACGTCGGAGATCGAATCCGAATTTTATTTTTGAGCAATACGATTTCGCGATGTTTCGCTCCAATAACAATCGATTTACAAATACTGGGAAAGGATTAAATTTTTGTTGGTCACTTACAACGATCAGAGACTGGAAGAGGATCGCTCGAGCGTAACCAGCCGAATCGGTAAATTTTTATAGGCATTATTATCACCTTGTTAAGGTGATCTATCACTTGCGTGGTGCTTGCGCGAGTGCGAGAGAAATAGCTGCAAAATGGTTACACGTTGTTTTACTCGGACATCCTTGATTTTTTGAGAAAAATAAAAGTTACACCTTGTTCTCTGATAAAATGAGAATAGCGTGTAACTCATATTTTCTTTCAAAAATCAACCTACTTGGAATAAAACGTGCAGCAGGATTTTTATATGCGCGATTCTCATTTTTCTTTGGATATTCAACAAACTGTTTCTTCAATCGACCCTTTGGTTTTTTTTTAATATGAAATTTCAAAAACGTTCAGAGTTTCAAATGAACAACAATGTATCTAGCCATTCGATGCTATTGCGCAATCGACGCGCATCGAAGCGAACGCGAAGCAAAACGATAATGAACGATTCCGCGGATGAGAATCTAATGGAGCACCCGCGACGGTTCACGCGCTCCGCGGATGTACAAAAGATTCAGAAACGAATGGGGGAAAAAAAAAAAAAAAAAAAAAAAACATGCCAAGCCGGTTTATTCCGTTTTCCGTTGCATGAAACGCGCGTAAACGAAGGAGGACGCATTTTTCTTTTCTTTTGGAAACACACACACACGTGTTGACTAAAAATGAGTAAATCGCCGGGAACCCATGCATAAAACGACCATATATTTCGTTGTTAGTGAAAAATTGTAAAATAAAATTGAATCGGGCGAAAGATGATTTATCATATTTTGAAAAAACAATGAATGCAGGTTCTCGCTGGCGCGTTAGGAATTTGACTTACAAAATCACGCGATATCCCCGTACGAAGACGTTGACGAAGAGCCAAGTCGACGAAGACGTTGCAAAAGCTTTTGCGGTTTGGTCCGATCATACCGATTTGACATTTACTCAAAAAAGTCCAAACACGAAGGTAAGCAGCAACGAGCAAATGGTTTGATAATAAAATGAAAAAAGGAATGATTACGCTTAAACGTATTGAACGATGTTTGATTTCATTTGCAAGAACGTGCACATAGAAATAAAATTCGCAAAGGGCGAACACGGGGACGGGGATCCGTTCGACGGTCCTGGAGGTACGCTCGCTCACGCCTATTTTCCAATTTACGGGGGAGACGCTCATTTCGACGACGAGGAGATTTGGACGGTAAACAGTTACCGCGGAACGAATCTATTTCAAGTAGCCGCTCACGAGTTCGGACACTCGTTGGGATTGAGTCACAGCGACGTTCGCGCAGCCCTCATGGCACCGATATACAAGCCTTATGATAAAGGCAATGTTTTGGATAGCGACGATATCGAGGCGATTCAAGCACTCTACGGTGAAAAGACGAAACCATCCGCAACCGATGCGAACGGTAGCAGGGCGCCCGTACCAAAAACCGGCGAAGAGGATCCTGATTTGTGCAACAATCCCAAAATCGATACCATCTTCAATTCTGCCCAAGGCCACATTTATGCATTCAAAGGTATGAGAAATGATTTTTCAAAGATTTATAACTCGTCTCGCCGTTTTTCATTTATTTCATTTATTCTCGCATCGTTTCCGACGCGTTCGGCCGTTTATCTCACGCAGGTGACAAATACTGGAAATTGACGGACGATGGTATCGCGAGCGGATATCCCAAGCGAATTAGCGACTCGTGGAGAGAATTGCCCAAGGACATAGACGCCGCGTTCACCTATAAAAATGGAAAGACTTATTTCTTCAAGGTGCGTTGATGCTGCTGCTGCTGCTGCTTTTGTCTCGATCAAATCTTTGATCGATGCAATCGCGCGACCTTCGGCAATAATAATTTCGCATTATCGACATGTTTCGTCGTCAAGGGCTCGAGATATTGGAGGTATATTGGAAAAACAATGGACGGTGATTATCCGAAGCAGATTAGCGAAGGATTTACCGGGATACCGGACAACATCGACGCCGCGACCGTTTGGACCGGGAATGGAAAAATTTACTTTTACAAGGGAACGAAATTTTGGCGTTTCGATCCAACGCAAAAGCCACCGGTAAAGAGTACTTATCCGAAGCTTTTGTCCAACTGGGAAGGTGTGCCGGATAACATTGACGCCGCTCTTAAATACAACGGTTTCACATACTTCTTCAAGGGCAACGCCTATTATCGATTCAACGATGCGTCCTTTTCCGTGCGTATCAACCACATTGTTTATATCCCTGTTTGCCTATAATACAATTATATCGAAAGAAGGATTTTACATTATTTATTTCAGGTCGATCGCGACAATCCGGAATTCCCACGATCGAGCGGTTACTGGTGGTTCGGTTGCAAATCAGCAAACAAAGGAACACTAGGTAATGTCCGATGGAACGGAGGATACCCCTCCATTGATAATTCCTTCTTTTATGGAAATTTGGAAAAGCTCGGGGGCAATCCACCGGATAACGGTTACGACGATGCTCGCGATGAGGTCGGCGACATCATTTTAGACGCAGGTATTCAACTCGGCAATAATTATTTTACTTTTCTTCTATAGTAATGACCAAACCAATATTCACATTGTGGAGAAAGAGAGAGGGAGAATAAGAATAACATGCCAGTATAGTAGAATTAACCTTCGCGCAAGGTTCTCTATTGCTTGACTAACTTGTCCTATACGCCTGGCTAGTAGGTACGACGGAATCATCTTTTCTCATATATATATTAAGTATATTATAGTTGCTGGCCAACACCGCTTCATTACCGAAATATCATATTTTTCTTCCTTATCCCCGAATTCGTTTCAAAATTACACCTCCGAGCCCGCCGGTAGCATCGTAATTCTCAAAAACTCTCATCCCATGGCTGCCCATGGCGTTTCCTGCTCTGCACCAAGAGACAAAAAATTTTCTTCTCACAAAGCGTATGGGGGAGTCGTCGGTGAGTAGGGGAGGGGCATCACTTCGCCTGCCGGAAGTGATGCAACTCGTTCGTGTCGTTCTCGTTACGTGTCTGATTTTTCATAACGCGGACAAATATTATTATCGGAGTCTCTCGCACGTTCAAAGAGAAAAGGAAAAAAAAGTGACCGTGCATCATATATGGACAAGTATTTGTTCGTGTGACTTGACCGAGAGCATTTTTTTGTTTCATTTCCGGTTGCGCCGCCGCCGCCGCCGCGTCAACGTGTGTTTATTTCCCGAATAAACGCATGATCGACTTTTTTTTTGTCGCCAATGAAAGGATCTCGCGCGCGCGGAGCAGAGGGTGGGAGGGGCAATATACGTCAGGGAGCGCGCTCGACAATGTCGAAACAGGACGAAATAGGCAATCTATATAACTCTATACCTATTTTCTTTTTTCAACGTACAGGAACTTTGTTACCGACTTGAGCGGCTCTAATGCCATATTAGTTTTGGTCAAGTGACGCAGCACGAATCACGGTTGCGCTTAATGCGGGTCGATTCGAATGATTCTTGGTTTCGAGCAGAATGAAAATTTCAATTAAAAATCGAACGATAGATCGGAATATCAAAATTGAAAGAATTCTATTTGGTACGGAGGCGAAGAGTTGTGATTTTGGAGTATAACCGATGTTTGGTGTACATATGAGAAAAACAAAAATTTACCGATCCCCGCGCGTTGCCCCAACGAACTATATGTGCGTAACTTTGTTCCGCTTGTGTGTGAAAAGTTGCAACAATTGACGTCAGCTATTATTCATTTGGTTCGACCTTCATTCGTTCCTCGTCCTAAACACGCAAAATGAAACTAAACGCGCGAATCATATTATTTGCGCACGTTCTATTAGCCAGGTGATGAAAGAGTCAATTCGATCGATCTCTCGGAAGAGATTTCTTCATTTAACATTTTTTATTGAAATATAAGTATATATCCGACGAATATATATAACTTGCCGTCAAAAATGTGTCGTCGTCGTCGTCGTCGTCGTCGTCGTCGTCGTCGTCGTCGTCATCGTCGTACGAGAGTCCGGTGCATTGACCACAGTAAATATATCCTAGCTTAAGAAAACTTGTCTATTTTTTATTTTTCGTTTTTATGTTTGTTGCATTTTGATTGACCGGTTTCTACTTGGCTCGATCGAACGAGGTTACGGGTCACTCCAGTCTTTCTTATTCTTTCCTTTATTTCTTACCCCCGTCACTTATATTATATTTTTTAATTCTGGTTTCCTTCTTCTAATATTTTTCGTCTTGTGTCTTGGTCGTTTTCTCGAATCGATGGTGAAAAAATGTTTCGGAACGCTGAAAAATTGGTTGTTCGATTGAAAATTTAAACGAAATTATAAAATAAATCGGCGAAACATTTTTTTCCATCGATCGTAACTCTGTATGAATCTCACAACGTTGTTATGTTTTGGTGTTTTTCGCTGCATGAAATATTATTTGTATATTATGATATACAAAATTACAAGAACAATTGAAAATTATGGTGGAGAGCATCATCGCGCACGGAGGTAACGATGAGAGATGAAAAAAAAAAAACTTGATCAAAAACAACAACGTCAACAATTAACAATTCACAACAGAAGCAACCACAATTTTGAAAAACACAGACGGTGCTTGTTGAACAAAAAATATTTAAAAAAAAAAACATAAAAACACGGTAGATTTCCGATCGGAGTATTTGAGAGAAGCTATTTCTTTCGAAATTTGTCTTTGTGATTTGGGCCGGCACACACGCTAACAGGCACGCACAAATCCCCGTAATATTGTTATTTCTTTTTGGATTGCTGCACGTCCTTCTCACTGCACACCAAGGTTTGCACTTTGCACCGATTTAATAGAAAGTAGTGGATTTTTCTTTTGACGCTCGCTTCTTTATCTTCAATAATCTTTCGCAAACTCGAGCATGCTCAATTATTATGATTTTTCACCACTGATTTTTGTTAAACGTTATCGCCACGCTCTGGAAAAGAAAAAAAATTATTTTCTCGTACGTCCGTTTTCACTGGCTCGTCGGAATTCTCGAATGAGGGAAGAATTTTTATTTGTTCGTTTGCGCAATTAAAGTTGTCACGTGCTCACTGCGCGAGCAAAAATAATAGCGATAGCGAAAGAAAAATAATGGAAGAAATAATGCGAGTAAGATGACGAGTATCTTACGAATGAAGGAATCTTTTTGTTCGATTATACATTTAAATTCATCGTACATAACGACAAAGAGAGAAAGAGAGGAACGTCGAGCGTAAAATAAATTAATCCGTGTATAGCGCTTGCATTTCGAATACCAATGCGAGACGAGCGACTATTAAAAAGTCACGGTTTTTTTTGCGAATCGAACGGTGGGGGGGCATTGAACTTTGAACTTGGCCCTGTGCTCGTAGATCGTTGACATTTCCGCGGTTGTATTATAATTATATTTTTTAAATTCATGCAAAATCAAGAGACATTACGGGGAGCCAGATTTGCTAATTTTCGTTTTGATCATCCAAACGATTGATCTTATCGCCTTTTTGCAATCAACTTTTCGACGGCACCCACAATACGCCGGCCGAAAAATCTTGAAATCATCGGTGGTTAACGATCAATATAACGGAGCATCCCGCGAGTCTCGAGAGAGAAGGAAACATGCGAATATAAAATTAAATCAGAATTACAACGATCTTTACAGTGCCGAACGAGTATTGAACCCTGGCGCTCGTAAGGATCCGAGGGAAATAAAGCAAAACAAAGCAAAAGACGACAAAAATCTTGTGCCGGCTTGAATTTCTAAATCGGAAAATATCGAGTCGGACAAAAGGGTGTGTGTGTGTGTGTGTGTACGCGCGCGTTTGTGATCCGTAAGACGGTCGCGGGGATAGAAGAAAGGTTTGAAACGAGGAAAAAAAAGTGATCCAAAATAAAAGAGGAACAAAATATTGTAACCTAGTCACACGAAAAATCGTCAAAATTCAAATTTTCATTGTTACTGTTGTTGTTGTTGTTGTTGTTGTTGTTGTTGTTGTTGCTGTTGTTGTTGTCGTTGTCGTTGCTGTTGTTGCCGTTGTTGATTGAATCTTTGACAAAATGAAAAAAATACATTAAAAACCAAGACGATTGTAAAGTTAGACCGAGTGTGACTATTGGCGCGATGATTGTTGAAAAAAACGAAACCTCTTTGCCATGGGAGAAGAACGAAGGTTGTGGATTGAAAGATAAAAAGTTAAAAAAGAACGAAAAATGTACAGGTGATACGGATGAGCAACTCGTGACGTCGCTAAATCAAGATGTGGAGAAGAATGGGAGTCCTGGCAGTATTGTATCAAGAACTCATCGGTATTGGGCATCCGCTATTAGTCTTACGATTCTCAGCCTGACGAGGTACCTCGGATCGACGTAGAAACCAATTTCATTGAGAATTAAAATATACGTTTTTCATGAATTTATTTCTGGAGAGCTGAGAGAAAAAGAGTAAGACTAAATACCGTCCAGTATGCGTGGACCATTCGGCTATACGCTCGATAGCGATCCCGCAACAATTCCATGCACTAGCCATTTTTATTTAATTTCTAATTCTTCTCCTGTACAGTTACTATTATCACTTTTGTATACGTAAAAGAGTGGCATAGGTAAAACACGGTGATCAAGTCCTCGGGGATTGATTCCAATAATTTGTTATCCTTTTATCAAATTTCGCTGGATTCATTGCATTGATACGCCGCGTTTCCCGATTCTCAATTCACAATTAATTCACAATATCTTCGCCGGATATCAATTTGAGTGAGGATATCAAATTTTTCCGCGTCAGACGAGCCTCGCATAAGAATTTTCACCGGGACGCGAAAAAATTGAAATCATCAACAATATTATTGACTGCCAATTGAATTGAAAAATTTCGATTCTTCGATCAAAGATTTTCATGAATTATTTACGGCAAAATTCTACATCTCGTAAATATACATATCGTTATATTTCGGAGTTAATGCGGTGGTACGATTCTAGAAGTATTCGCGTCAAGAATAAACGCACGAATTCTAAAATGAATATTGGCAGTAAAATTCATCGTTTTGTGCACCTTTTATTCTTTTCGATCGCTAAATCCAGTCAGTATTTTTTTTTTTTTTTAACGAATCTCTGAGCAATGAAGCGTCTTTTGGATTTATCAGACATATTTCTGTATATACCAACAGAGCGGCGGTCATTGTGCGGGGAGATTTCGAAAAAACCGCGTTGCTCGACAAATCGTGCATGCATAAAATAATAATTATAATAACTATTCATTAGTACGCTCTAGTTTGCGCTTAAAATTTTCATTTAGCTGCCGCGAGCTTCGGATTTGTTATATCGACGAGGTAGTGATACAATTTTCGATATTCATACAAAGACCTTTCGAAAATGTGCAATTTCATTCGATTTAAATGAATATTGTCGATTCTAGCTTTTCGCGGACCTATCCGTTTTGAGGGCCCGGCGATCGAAAATTATTAATTAACAACGCGATAACGATAAAACAGAAGAAAAATGTTTGTATATTTTTTTAAAATAATTATGTCAGTAATAGATATAGGGGAGAGATTGTCTTCTCTCGAAGGCACGAAAACGCACAAGTCAAAGCTCTTCGGTGTGGCTTCGGTATATTTTCAAAAACACTGAAAAATATATAATTATCCAAGATAAATGAAGAAAAAAAATGGCGCTCCGGTATAGTTTTTTAAGCATATATAGTACGAGAGTTTGCGAGTGTGAGTGCGCCGCAGAGCGAGCGTTCATATTTTTGTAATTTATGAATAATGCGTCAAACGAATGTCAAATGCGCCTTAAAAAAAAATATTGCCAGGTACATGCCTTGAGACGAAATAATCTCGAAACCGCCCAATCATCTCGAACTACGCCGTTTCATTTTTTTTTTTTTTTTTTTTTTTTTTTTAATAAAAAAGTTTGACGTTGAAGGAATCGATATTCCTCGTCAAATATTTCGAAAAATCATAGGAAATTTTGCATAATTCTTCGAAATAACTCGAAACGCGAAAATTCAGTAAAAAGTGTTTGTCGGAGCGGGCAGAAAAATCATTTCGTCGAGTAACAGTTAGTACTTAATCGATAAGAATTGCACTCAGATAATAGCGGTGATGAAAAAAAAAATTATAAAAAATGTCCCGACAGTCTCGATCACATTTTTTCGAGAAAAAAAAAAAAAAAAAAAACATGTCTTTCAAGTAATACTTTTGCACTGTTTTATTCCATCGAAACCTCCGCATTGTATTATATCTTCCATAGTCATGTATATGCATAACCGTAATATTAGTAATAAAGGGAGCTATGCATATTTTAGTTCTTCGCCTTCTTCTTTACTGACGACCGTCTTCCCATTTTTTTTTTTTTCTTTCAATACTATACGCGATGTATTATAAAAATATATGTGTTAAATAACGAATAGAAACTCCTTCAACTGATTTCTTTCAAATTATTTCGCAATCGTGGCTCGTATGTCAAAAGTTTTGAATATCTTTGTAACAGCCTTCTCCAGAAACACGTCACGTCCTGCATCCGTAATTTATTCCAGATGAAATCTCTTCCACGATCGGCAATTTTTTTCACCAAATTGTCGTTGTCCCTTGCAAAGTTTAACAAGTGCCTGTGCGAGAAAAGAAAAAAATTTGTACCAAATCTTACGACCACTAGCGATTATGTAACATTCTATCGAAACGAGTTTCCACATCTTACTCCAATTGTTGCTGGCTGGCATCTTTATGAACAGGAATATAATGAATCCAGGGTTTCATGACTTCGTAATAAAACTCGGTCCACTCGTCTCCAACGTGAAAGACCAAGGAACGGCACAAGAATAAATGTTTGTGCCGAAAAGAAGCCGCGACGCCACGATAATTGAATAGATATTTGTATCGACAATGCGATTCGAGCGAAACTTCTTCCGCAGGTTCGGCATCCAGAGTATCTCGTTTTGATCTCCATGCCTGATTTTTTGTGTAAGCGGCGTCAAGCAGATGAGCCTTTTTTCGGCTGAGGAGAATTAAATTGTCTCGCTCGGTGCTCGTTCGGGAGCCCCGGAAGAAACCTCTTTTCAGTTTGGTCTCCCAGGGATGAAGGGTACTCGATTTGTTTATAGACTTTCTGTGCTCGTCCCATCGTCCTAACCCTCGAGGATACAGAGATATCGCCGGACCGCCTTCCCAAAACGACCAAGCCGGATAGCGAATATCAAAGTATTCCGGAGTCTATAATTATTGGAAAATCAATGGTTTATCCGTGCTACCCAAAAATCCCTTACGGATATCTTTGTTCTGTCTTTCATATTTACCTTGCTGAATGAAAAAATTGGTTGCGCCGTTCCAAAATATCGAGCGGACTGCGGATAATCCCGTGTATTCACCACAAATTCTATGTCACGATTAATTTTTTTTGCTACCTTGAGAATAAAGTATTCTATTCCCGCGCAACGAGAAGGGAACATGCATTCTTCGTCTCTGTACAAGCGACCGCCGATCAACTGATACAAAGTACCCCTGAGTTCAGTGAAAATTATAATTCCTTCTGGAATCTGAAAACCTATGCCGCTTTCTGACTAGACATAATTCTATAATACTTGTCAAGTTTGCTTGTCGACTTACCGAGATCTTGCGTTTTCTATCATTTCAAGATTTATGCCAGATGCGAATGGCTCCAAATCCTGGGTTATTGTGCCCGTGAAACAACCACATTTTGAAGCTTCACAAGGTTCATAACGATCTTCCGCTTTCCAAATTTCATCACTGAGCTCTCTGTACTTTATGTCCAAATCTAATACGAATAAACAATATGAAATTCAATAATCAACGGTAATTATTGTTCAATAATTTCCAATAAAATTGAGTAGATTATTTTTCTATGGATACAAGTACATATTGTAAATAACATGGAAAAAAAACATTGAGGTTACCTTCGACATCTTTTTCATTTTGTCGACCGTCTTCGCACGAATCTCGTCCATCAATGGAACAAAATTCATTCGAACATTCGATATTCGGAAAAATATTACTAAAGATGATGAGAATTAAGAAATGCATTTTTTTTTTTTTTTTTTTTAATTATTCTTGTCACAATTTTTTCTCTGGGCAGTAGAATTTTAGGTTGCTGCATCACGCGGCAATAACGTGTTAAACACTTTGAGAAGATAAAAATTTAACTCTGTTTTTTAGGTACGCCGACTCGACCGACTATGTTTAGTGCGCAACTCAAATCTACAGTTATCTGAGAACTCAATATTTTTTTCCGTCCGTAGCATGTTGAATATTTCTCGCATTGTTATTATTACAACAATACCATCGTTTTTGTTATTACTACAACAATATCTTTTTTCTTTTAATCTTCAATGTTTCACTTTGCAATTTATATCCAGAAGTCGCATTATTATTTGGGTAGGGTCGGGTCAGGTAGGGTAGTGGTGATTGTCCTAAAATGGCGGTCAAAATCACTAGGGCTCAAGAACCTAGCCTAACACGTCGGGGTCTAGTTCCGGACGGTAAGCAGAGATATCGCCACGGTCGTTCTTTTGTCAATAAAAAAAATTTAGCAGTTGGCAGGCGACAGGGATTCTCTCAACGTCTCAACAGGACGTACAGGGCGTATATTCCTTACACGTCCTATATTTGACTATCGACAAAGTTGAGAAGGCCCTGTCGCCTGCCAGCTGCTAAATCTTTTTTACCGACAAAATGACCGTGGCGACATCTCTGCTTACCGTCCGGAACTAGACCCTGACGTTAGGATAGGTTGGGCTAGGTCTTCTGCTTCTAGCGGCAAAACTTTTATACGTGAAAGCAGCTTAAAGTCTAAAGTGACTACATTCGGGCAAAAGATTTCGCGCGTTTTTAACGTAAAAGAGATGGTGACGATCGTGTTCACTGTAAGGTCGTTTACTTCGTTTTGGCCGTCGTGAAATCAAACCTTGAAAAAAATGAGCGGTAAGTATTTATTAAAGCATTATTAATATTTCATAGAATTTATCGAAAAACGAATGTCTGTTAGTTTATTTTCATTAGCAACAGAGCCGAGAACCTGGACGTCAGAATATTACAGAACAAACGAATTGGCCTGCAAATCAATTTTGGAGAATTCCGACTACTTGCAGCAAATTCCATGTCTCAATTCATCGTCGCTTGATCACTTGAAACATGGACATCTTGTCAAATTTCGTGGTATGGTTCAAGACATGTATGATCCAGAATACTACTTCAAGAAGTATTCGGTCAAGAACAAAGATACCGGCGAATCGAAAATCTACTCCGGCATGTACAAAGACTCTGCCCAATGTTTGGTGAATATGTAAACAGTTTATGGTTCAATCATATATATATATTTCTCCTAAAAAATGAACAATTTAGACTCCCTTCGCTATCGGCTGTACTTTTTTTTCTCTCTTTGAGACCAGAACCGAAATATTAAATTTTTATGAGCACACAAGATGCCTTGGATATTCCTAATATGGATAGGAATACTTTCAAATGCCCCGTCATTAATCAATTGACGTTCCGGCATTGATTCCAGGCATAAATAAATTTCTCAAGGGTAGTAACAGGTACGAGGCGCGTTAAGACACGTTTGTCTCGTGTATGATACTATCCACATTTTTTCAAACTCGTTAAAAATTTTCAGTAAAATCATCACAGAATACTATTTTAGAACTTTCTCATCTGTAAAAATTATAGAACAACGAGACGGAGGTTATTGAAATGGATTCAGAGCTGAATATCATGTCCGAGAGGCACACATGCGTCGTCATATCCATCCCAGGTCTGAACGATTGGGCTAAAGAGAAAGGCATTCCGTCTCTTGAAGATCCTCGAGTACCCGGCGGCAGCATTTCCACAAAAAGGGAGCTCAACGACGAAGAGCCGATGGATATTTGTGAACCTCCGAGAAAGAAAGAAAAGACAAAGGTGGAAAAACAAGGGACAGAGGAAATACAAAACAGCTTTTTATCAAAAGAACATATTTTAAACTTTCCAATATCAAACAACGACGGTAAAGCTTGCATCGTCAAGGTCATTAACAGTTGCATAAAAACACAAGAAAATGTTGAGTGTACAGATGATTCACGTGATCGAGAACCTCTCCATCATACGTAATTCAAATATTATTTTAATTAAATAGGTGTACGATGATAAAATCTCATTAAAATTGAACGAAATCGTCCACATCCTTGGATTCGTCTCATTGGATCCGACACTCGGTATAATTCACAGTTCGGACGAAATGATGAGTGATCCGGAGATCCATACGCACAACCCACCGGTTTCTTTGGTTCCACGGTTGCACGCCATCAAAATTACTGTTGAAACTCCTTTGCCGAATCCCAGAACTTCAAATATATACTCCAGGGTAGAAAGCATAAGAAGCGATCTCCGCATGGTACTCGGTCAACTTTTGTTCGGCGATGTAATGGCCGCTGATTATCTGATTTGCCATCTCATCTCATCCGTGTAAGTATCACAATTTCCTTTTGTATTCAGTTTTTTTTTTCTATTTGAAATAATTTCTTGAAAACCTTCGTTCTTATAGATATTTGAGGAAAGATCATCTGTGCCTCGGATCTTTTCCTATAAACATTACAAATTTTCCGATCGCCAAGTACAAAAGTTTCACCAAAGATTTGTACGAAGTAATCGCGAGTCTCGTACCCAAAAGTCATTATCTGGAAATCACACTCGACCAATTGAACGATCTGAATTTTATACCCAAGTGAGTCTATAACAAAAGAATATTTTTCATGACAATTAAAAATTTGTCCATTTCATTTGGTGATTTTTGACCCAGGAAAGATTACGAGTGCAACAGATTGACCAGTGGGATACTCCAATTGAGCAAGAACACACATCTGGTGATCGATGAGACGGGCTTGACGAGCGGTCGAGTTTCCGCAATAGGAAAAAAAAATTACGAGGCAATGACGGACATGATTCAATTTCAAAAAGTTAATTATGACTTCAAATACTTCAGCATGGAGTACGAAACGGACATTCCGGTTCTGATCTTATCGGAAGTGAAATCTTTCATACCGGTGAGTAGAAGAAATAATAAATGAAAGTACATACGAATTTTGTGCTCCAGGATACCTGATTTTTTTTTTCAATTCCTCGATGAAATTTCAGTGCCCCACACAGATTCCATTGATGGTCGATGAAGATACCGAGGATCTTTATCCTCGTGTAATGGAGGCTGCCAGGCAGTATCTCCGTGACGAGGAGAGATTGTCGAAAATTCGCGATTATTTGGAAGTAGCGAGGATAGGAGAATTCGAATTCGGAGGAGACATAACGGACGAGATACAGGAGGACTTTGTAAAATTGCGTCAATCGAGAAAAAACTTTGGTGCTGACAATCTTCACTCATTGATGGTATTGGCAAGACTGATGTCTCTTTCGCGTGGTAAAAACGACCTGACTATGGAATGTTGGAAAGAAACGGTAAACATGGAGCTGCAACGAATGGATAGGCTGCCTCAGCGTAAAACGTGAAATTTCAAATACACTCCTCTTTTATAGAAAAAACGTTCATTATAACGAAAAATATATTTTTATTTCGATACTTTTTCTAATTACCGATGCGTATTTACATTCGAATTGTGGGATACCGTCTCTGTATTTTAATTTGTACATGGGCTAGTAGTAGAGAATTCCACTTCGTCGAGGTTTCTAGGAGAAATCCTCTCGAGCGGATCGATGAACATATTCTGGAAGCATTCTCGTCAAATATATTTCAAATAACGAAATATTTTCGAGAAGTGTACGTCGAGTCGCCTAAAACTCCTTCTAGTATCTTACTTGGGTCCGAATTATGCTCGAAACGAGTTAAAATACTCAAATTTGTACTTCAGCATGTTTGATCGAGAAGTATTGATGATTAATCATCGGCGTTGAACCTTTTCACGTCTCGTCGTAAGGTCTTCCGTTCGGAGCTCTTTGAGCACCCGACGACGAATCTCTTTCTCGGGTAGATCTTCCTTCTCGTTCTCTCTGCAACATTTGCAATCCCCGCCTCGCTGCTTGAGCATAACGTCGCGAGAGGGCCGATTCACCCTTGGCTCCTGGTATGTGACCCGTGTAGCCGACGATCGGTGGTCTTTCCGGTGATACTTGATTTTCTGTGGACATTAGAAAGTTTCAATTTTGATCACCCGCGACCATTCGATCATTCGAACCGGATCATCTCAACATTAATTTCCTTAATTTTATTTATTTTCCAGTTATTACTTCCGGTTCAGTGTTAATTGGTATATGAACAATTTTATTGGCACTTTAATCGGAAGTAACGGCTCTTTTCTGGTAGCGAACACCTGTTTCAGGCTGTTGACAGCTCCAACACAGTGCGCTGCCCGAAACAACGGTCGCGAAGCATCGTAAAACGACAGCCGGTATGTCTCGTCGAGTATTATTTTGAATTGAGTTTCCATTCGATGCACAGAAACTCCGATGGGGGGGGGGGGGGGGGGAATACAATGAAAAAATAGAAAGCTATGAGCGAGGAGAAGCATCGAAAAAAGGCCTCTACTATTCAGCAGGGTCAATGATATTGGGATCGAAATATAGTAGAAGCGTCGTATATTGGAAGAACAAAACGTATAGAGCGAATGAACGAGAACAAATGACACTCCTTAAACGGAGTTGTCTATGGGAAGGTGTGAATTAAGGATTCGAGGAGAGTATTCGTCTCGACGTACGTAGAGAAAAATAGAAGTAAAAAAAAAAAAAAAAAACGTGCTCGTACTGTCTCGACGAATATATTTCCGGTGCGCACCTTTCTCTTTTCTCATCAAACGCGAACTAAGCTCTCGCTCTACGATCTCTCATCTCCTTTCTATGCCGTCTACGCAAATGGATTGAAAATCATTAGTACTGCGACACTAATTCATAAGTTGTTAATAATAATTGTGCAACTATTGGAAGTAAGAAAAAAAAGGATTTTACCGTAAAACGTTGGCTCTCTCGGGTGGCCGTGATCGATTTCGATCTCGACGTTATCGGCTCTCGCACGCGACAACATGTTTCTTGGGGTCGTACGTTGATCCACGTGAGCTCTCATTGCGTCACGACGGAGACGCAATTTTGTTTGAGTCTCACGCCATTCTCTGCCACCCTCTTCAACCGCCCGCATAAACGAGAGACCGTATTTGTTGTTGTACCCAGGAATGTATCCTACAAAGTTCCCCCACCCACAACACCCCATGAAATAATGAAACTTTTAGAAAAGTAAAAATGTTATTTTCTACTTGATTTTTTACCCGTATAACCGAGTACAAACGGGGGTGTCTTATACAGATGAGCCTCATTTTTCCAATCCCTTCGTATTTCCGGATCACGAACGATTGGCAATAGAACGGCGTTTTTTCCCGAGTTCGGTCTGTATGGCCCAGTTTTGAGGATTTTCTTTTCGAGCAGTTCCTGTCAATATATTTTTATGGAAAGTCAATGAACCGATGAATTTTCATCAACGGTTTTAATATGTAGTAGCGACATAAAAAAAAATTATTCACGCAAGTAAATATTTATTGTATGGGACAAGGAAGACGCGGCGGCGGTGGAATTTATTTGACGGACTCACGTGTCTTTTTTGACGACCCTCCCGATTAGATTCGATTATCTTTGGCAAAGCGACAAAAAAATCCGAAATAGTTTGTATGTGTGCAAGTGAACGAAAATTCAGTATTTCAAATATTTTTCGATCGATTTTCCTTCGATTTATCATCAAATTGTGTTTCTTATCGTGTCAAAAACAAATTTGCTACGAACCTTCATTATCTCCTCCGTATTGGCGCCAAATCTCTTTCCAACGCGGAATTTGAGAGTCGGACAGTGCCCCGTGTATCTGATAGAATCAAGTTGAAGATGAAAATTTGAAAATGCGAAAGACGTCGAAAAGTTGACTTCGGTCAGAAACACATACACGCGCACTGGAATGAATTGGCGTGAAATTTATTTTGAAATAAAAAGATAATAAAGACGCGTATAGGTTATTAGTACGGTGGGTCAATGTGCCGGGTCTGTTCTCAATGTTCACTTTCGTCACGTCCAAATCGATTCGATCGAACGCTGAATCATCTTATAGATCGAAAATCTAGGTCGTATAACGCGATTGAAAAATATAAGCCTCGATTGCCCGAGGTTGGGAAAATAAAACGAAGAAAAACTACTTCACCAAACACCCAATTATCCTCGCATCTTTCACTTCCTCCGTTATTTTTTTATTCGATCTTGCTCATTCCTGCATGCCTGCTCGTTCGATCGTCCGTGCCTTTGAATTTTCGCTCGTGACAATTATTTTTTAAAACGGGCCTAAAATTTTCATATTATCAATGAAAATAATAAAATCAGAGTAAAGTTGAAATTTTAGTTATTCGGTCCGGGTATGGTTGTGAGGATCGATATTTGGCAGGCGGGGGTGCGTGTTGGAAAAGTTTGGTGCTGGGGTGATGAGCGATGAAGGGCACGCGGAGCTCAAGAAATACGTGCCTGGTACCGCCGCTAGACGGGTTAACCCTGCGATCCGCGACCCCCTTGCTTTATCTCATATATTAAACAGTTTGTTTGCAAGAAGTACAAAATTTTGCACACCAGTGTCCGAAATTAAGAAATATCCATGTTGGGGAGGGGGGGGGGGGGGATACTTGTCAAATTTTCTACAATTCGTTTGTTCAAAATTTTCTTCCTGCAGCATTTCGAATAGATTTTATTAGAGTTTCAATTATATCGTTATACTAGGTTTGATGAGATTCTTTTTTTTTTTTTTTTTCTGCCACCAAGTCCGGTTTGAGCGCATATAATCGAGATATTGTGCCACGAGCAGAATGAAATTTAATGCCGGTTGGAAAAAGTCTCGAAGGTGTATTATATTTATATACGATTTTTGTATGGAGCCCGGCGAGACGGCCTTAATCGTACATTTCGCCTCGACACGATTCAGGTCGAATACGTAAGAGCGCTTCAAGTTGCAAAATTCCTTCTTTCATTTTTTTATCCCATTCGTGATCCACTCGTTCGTATTTCTCTCGCTTTCTCTCTGTGCCTCGTAAATTTGGTCATTTTTCAAGCTCAAGGAGAGCTTCGTGATAATCGATGCTGCATAATCGATAACACACCATCCTGAGAGCGGATGTAACACCCGTATTGTAAATTAAATTAGTACGAAACGCGTCTAAAATGATTATCCGCTATACCGCCGAGTGTATTACCCGGCGTTTCAACATATTTCCTCATTTGTAACTTTGTCGATTTTCATTCCGTAAAACATCATGAACATCGAGTTATTCGTCTCTTTCAAGTATAAATGTAAAAAATAAAAAATAAAAAAAAATTTGGAAACCCCATTGCTGCGAATAAAAGAATGAACCGAAATTTAAATAGCCGGCACAACTTTTTTCATGATACGAGCTAAGAAATAGCCTTGTTTAAATAACTTTTGAAAAAATTAAAATATTTTTGAAACGATATTTACCCAGGCAAATGTGCTCCATATCCTTGCCGGAAAAACTGTTTCCGCTGCTCCGGAGTCACGGGATCAAAAACCATTTTCCGAAAAAAAAGAAATTAAAAAAAGTAACAAAAACAAAAACAAACGATTTTTAGCCGGAATATTTGAAAATTATTGAATTTTTATGTGAAATAATATATTTCGTCGGGTCGATGGGTCGTTTCATTTCAATCTACCACGGGTGTTTTCAACAATGAAATCAAGGGGTCGTATTCCGTGATGAAAAAAAAAAAACGCGTTAAAAATCAAGAGGAAAACGATCGTTCCGCGCGATCGAAGCTCGCGGCTGAGCGAAACAGAACTGTATTGTACTCGAAATGGAAATACAACTGGTGGTAGACAATATCACGCGAATATACAAGAGGAGAGCGCGCTTCACACAAGTCCGCGTCCTCCCTCCCTTCGCCCCCTTCCATTCCTCTTCGCCCTGCTCCGTTGAACTTGTTCTTTTTTCTTTATTTTTGTTAGTAACGATTCGAAATTGCGAAGCGGAGACCGCGCCTCTGTTAAGGACTCTGCTGTATTATATACAATGGCTCCGTGATAATATGACAATTTCGCGTTTTGTTTACTTCTGCATTGGACGCCCTTACCGCCCTGTTTCTTCGAGCAACCTCACCTTTTCCCAGCACCAGAGACGGCTCACTTTTTATCTTTTATCCTGTCTCGGTGAATAAGTACACAGTTGTTCCGTCTCGCGATTTCCTCGATTCCACCGCTACTACGAGTACACGGAAAATCGAATATTCTCCTTCAAAATCTTCGCGGCAACTCGTATTTTTTTTACGATTTCACGTCTTCGTAAGCCTATGCACCGCAAAACATACTGATTTATATATAAAAGTGGTCAACGGAACATGTATATATGCTCCACACCGGGAAAATCGATATATTTGTAGAGTGCGCGTCACCTTATTAAAATACACGCCAAGAAACCTTTTACTTGGACACGCTGAAACGTTTATAATGATAAGAGACAGAAACGCGTCGAGTCATTTTATTGGATAGAATAAACGGTCTCGGAGTGGTGATCGATTTTTATTACACTATGTGTGTACGTATTTTCCGTTAGCATGCCTATTCTGATTTTTCTTATTTTGGAGAGCTTCCGGCGATTCCGATTCAGTTGCCTCGGATCGATCGAGGCGAATTTTCATTTTAACCTAATTTTGAATTTATTGTCATCGAACAGATACTTCACGGAAATGCTAATTGTAAAATAATAATTAAACCTCGCAGCAGCAACGACATCAACAACAACAACGAATGACCATTCGAGCGAAGGTTGTCCTTTATTGTTCCATCAATCAATGCCAAATGACCGATTATTGGCTCGATGGAATGGACAGACAAGTCATCAGAGATTACGGAATTAATGTTATTCCAGTTTTTCCTGTACGATAACATCTCATAATCCAAATGGCATGCGCTATATATTAATGTCCCGAAAAACTGGAAACAGAGCCGTCTTTCAATATATAGTTTGTATCTTCTTTCTCCGTTTCGAATCTGCGACTTACCCAAGCAAAAATTGTTTTTTCCTTAACCGACTGTCCCTCAATTATATCGGCGTTGTCTATCTTACCAAGAGAGCTTGCCATCGGAAGCTAAAGTAACTGAGAATCGGTAACGAAGAAAATATCACTGAACGATGGTAAATTCAATTGTGCAAAATTCGCAAGTCATCGTATCATGAATAACAAAGGCTATTTATAGGAAAAAACGTGATAACCGCGAATAAACAAGCGGCGGCGGCGGCGGCGACGTCAAGTAACACAAATATTTGTATCATTCGTCGAGCACGAGTCTTGAAGAAAAACTTTTTATTATCACACAGGCTTTAATCATTGACTCGGCTTTTGATGTTTCCTTGAATACAATTAACTCTGTCATGCGATAAGTATGATGATAAATAAATGGTTGCATCGGTGCACGCAGAGTTTGGAAAAGTTTGATATGTAACGCAATAGGAGGGGCATCGGTAATCTCGAGCGACCGTGGCCCGAGTCACGTAAAAACTTACGGCCCTTGTTGCGGCACTCGCGTGGCCCCGGAGAAAGCAGAGAACGGCATTGACATTATTCCTCTTAGTTTCCACCCCTTTGCTGCAACCCTCCGATGTTGCGTTCTTCCATACGAGGCTACGACGCAGTTGTCCCGGGTCGTTTTGTGTGACCTTCGCGCGACTACGCACCGGTAATTGAGGTAGGGAATACGCGCAAAACCGAACCTTCGTAAATTCATTATTTTGCGTTTTACATTTGGTCAACGAAGCGTCGGAATTTCAAATATTTTTCGCGCGGTGAGCCCTCGATCAAAAACTTCTTTACCGACCCCGAAGATGTTTTTTTTTTTTTTTTTTCTTTATTTTGCGAGTTTGCAGCGGCATTACCGATGATGGAATGCGAAGCGGATTGCAGTTTCGATGATCAAAAGATTTGGTAAAAGAAAAAAAAAAAATTAAACTCCGAAGTTGGTGCTCCCGCGGTGCCGACTTGGTGGTGTGCTGCAACACCCAAAACATTGGTAAAAATCAATGGTTAACCGTGACGTACGCAGAGTCCCGCCTCGAGCTCGACCAATCGGACGGATCTAGAGCCGCGCGCTCGCTTTTCTTCGCGCGTCTATCACCCTCGTTTCGTTTCTCTCGAATGCCCCCACCACTTTCGATCTACACTTACCGTACGCCGCCCAGCGTGCTCATTCCGAAACAGGCAACGGTCGTGATCGCACCGATATCACAAAATACGTAGCTACTTGTCACGTTGTTGGAAAAGCAGAACACCGATATAAACCACCGTGTGATATATGCGCATACACGCAAATCGAGACACACCAACACAGAATATATTGAAATAATTGTAAAACTAAAACAAACCAAAACAAAAACGAACGCAAAATCTTGTCTGGATCGAAGATAAAAATAATACGGCGGCGATCCAAAATAAACTGGAATTGAAGAAAATCTTTCGTAAGGTTGCGAAATAGGTGTTGTGGAAATAATTGCAACCTTTTACTAACCAGTGATCTGCTTTCAGTGATATACAATAAAATAAAAAAGTGTTTGAATCGACATCATTTTTGACGAAAAATCGAGAAAACGATTTTTTTCAAAACGGATAAAATAATCAACGTTCCGATACGTAGCTCGGAGGAACTTTCTCGAAGTATACAACAACGGAAAAGAGTGCATAAAGACGAGACGAGATGGCGTTTATGATGCCCGTTGTTAAAAACGAGTGGGATATTTACAAGACAAACAGGAGCAGACGATCGTCCGAGTGTTCGAATCCTCAGGCTTGTCGGAGTCGAAAGGTGAGTCTTGTTGCAATCGTTCGAGCGGCGTTATAGAGCATCGTTTTTTTTTTTTTTTTTTATAACGAGCCTCCGGAATTTTGACGTTTGACGTCCCCTTTAACGTTTCAAACTTTCCATTACAATATTGAGAGTAATGGAAACAAGCATTTCGTAGCCCCTTTTCTTATTTCTGTTCCTGCTGTGTTCTCATCCCTGTCTTATTCCCCTCATCCTGATGGTCAATGAAAGTGGGATCGTCGCGCTGCGGTGCCGAGAAACGCGCTTTTCATTTCGCAAAAAAACCGGCGTGATCGTGGTAGTAGACCCACCGGCCGTCGTTAGTGTCAGGCACAGAGCAAGGAGCCTTCCGGTATATATATATGGTGTATAAGCGCTGTTTCACGCTCGAGCCTCTCTTTTCCTCTTTCGCTCTTGCTCTGCGAGCCCCGTTCATCAACCGTCGTATACGGCAGCCTTGACGTGCACGCAGATACGTCCACGTGTCTCTTGTTATGAAAATAGACGACAGATGACGTTCTTTATTTACAATTCACGAGTTTGAACGGGCGACTGTACTATAAAACTTGCGAATTCTCGATTATTATAGTACGAACCCATAGAAATTTTCATTAAAGCTATCATCCATCGCATTCACAATGTTCTCGTTTGTTGTAATAAATCGAAATTAAAAGAATAAGCGAAATTAAAAGCTCGTGTAAGGTAGATAACGTAACGTCGTCCGTCTTTGCGAGGCTTTTATTTAGATCTCGTTACCTACTATTACAAAAACAATACTTGGGAAAAAAAGGATGATGAAAGAAAAAATGTAGACGTTCGTGCAAAGTCGATGCATACAAATAACAATATTAATTATATTTTTCAGTCACATGCGTCTTGGGAATCGTTTTCATTTTTATTTTTCAACTTTTGTCGCTCGTTTCCGCAAAATCATGCATAAAATTTGTTGGCGACCCCGTCGCGAGGGCTCCGGCGTTGGTATAGAAATCTGTCGTACAATTGCGCAAGACTGAAAAAATAAAATGACGCGGATCTCCTATTTGGCAAATTGTCAGAACAACACTGGTGGAAAATCAATAATTTAAAGTCGCACCACCACCGGAATTTGTCGAAATTTTGTTGTTATTATTTCATAGCCTTACAATCGTCGTGTTTAAGTTCTTCTGCGGCTTTTCCGAGCAAGTTGTTGTTGTTGTTGTTGTTGTTTTTTTTTTTTTTTTTTTTTTTTTTTTTTTCATATCAAATATTAATAAACGCTCGAATTGAATTAGAAAGCGAAAAGTATACAATTTTGAAGTAAGGATCGAGTCGCGCGCGCGTGTCCGTAAATAACGGTTCGTTAAAACTTGGACGCTCGGAGATAATTTATTGCGCGTTTTGATAAACGTTATTCATCAAATACGGATGTGTTCCAGGCTCACTGGTAAGCCATGAGATCGGCACAAGTACTTTTTAATCGTACAAACGATTATTCTTTTATATATCGTTACTCGCTAAAAACATAAAATAATCGTCGAAGAAAACTTGTTTTCGAATAATCGAGGAGGAATTCGTTCTAGCATGTGTTCGCTATCGCTCCGCCACTATCGATGTTTATAAACAGACGGCAATGAAACGAAATTCCAGTACGACCGACCCCTTTTTTGTTTGCTAAATAAAACGGTCTTGTAAATTTTTTATTATCGAAAGAAGCAAAAGAGAAGAGTGGACAATAGCGGCGGCGGCGACGAACGTTTCAAAGTTTAAGAATTCATCAATTTTCCTGAAATAGTAAAAAATCAAAGACAACACGAATCTTGACGCAGTTGGATGGGGTTTTGTTTTTTTGTTTTTTTTTTGTCGTTTCGATTCTGATAATCTCGCGTCTGGAAGCCTCGTGCTGATTTTGCTGACGCAATGCGCGCAGCCTCCTCGTGACAGTAGAGAGTCGACAGCCTTAGCGAAATTCCGTCGAGTGACGCACACACGTTCCACCTCCGAATGGTGGCGGGGAAGAAGCAGCAGAGAGAAAGCGAGCGTGGGGGGTGCCGCCGGGGGAATCGCCTCGGTTTTTCACGGTACACGGATCTCGTGCATGTGTTGTGTCGCGTACTTTTAATCTATACTCCGGCGACCGAATCCCAACACGTATTTGCCGCTCTTCCGGGGGCTGTTTTTTTTTTTTTCTTTTCCTACCGTAAATAATAAAAGGTCTTGACCTTGAAGAGATTGAAGAGATTGAAATTGAAGAGAAAAACAAACGAAAGAACCGAATGAGTTTAGTGGGGGGAGGGTATTGGATTACGGAAGCAGGTTTCGAAATAAATGGCACAAAGTTTAAGCAGAGTAATTATATATTTTATTTAATTTATCGAGCGTTGGAGTGGTCAAAAAGTGACTCGTGTGTCGACCTCTTTCTTGATCTGTATATTCGTTTTATAAACAAACTTATATAGTACTGCGAGCACGCTCTCGTATGTGTATTGTTTAATATCAAATTTTATTACTATGCTGATGGATTATTTTTGCTAATATTCCAATAGAAGGAACAAATATTTTCTATCGCGTTCCCTCCCTCTTTTTCCGATACATATAGAACAAATTGATGAATTTTGCCTTAATGCGCGCCGGTGATGAACGATATTTTGAGAGCTCCGGTGGTGTCAGGTATATATTTGCTTGAATGCATAATGGTGAAAATGATTGAGAGCAATTTGAAAGAGGAGGGAGGGAATGGATGAGAATGCAGTAACGATTGCTGGGAATGAAATGATTAACAAAGTGTCGTTGTCTCGGTATTTGTGTCGACAGGTGTCGGAATGTTCAAAATCGGAGGGTCCCTCGTTGTCGACGTCACCGGGTTCGGACTTTTTGACGTCGCCGGCCCATCGATCGGTGCCACTATCGTCTCGTCATTTCTCGAGAACATCCTCGAGGGCTTCGCAGAGCTCGTTGCAGAGTCCGAGCAAAAGTACCGCCTCCTCACCACCCAAGACCGGAAGTTCAAATTCATTGAACAAATTTCACAACCGATTGGTCGACAAATTGAAACGATCGCTGAAAAAAGCTGACGATTGCGGGGAGGAGCAGAGAAATTTGTCGTGAAAGAGTCATTTGGTTTTGGGCCGTCCACCATTGTGCGGCTCAAAGCCGATCGAGATCCGACGCACATCGGCACCCGGTAATTCGGATGACTCCAACGAAGCAGGGGGTACAAGTTCCGAGGCCGCACGCTCGTGCCCGGATCACTCCGTCGCGTGGTAAGGCACTCGCAACAGCGCCCATTATCCACCGAAACAACTCCGAAACGAAAAGCATCCAAAAAGAGAGCGATAAATCGCTTTGATAACGGAGAATTTTTCAACGGACCGGAAACTATCGGAGCTCGAGCGATCCTTCGTCGCTATGCGCGCGGCGAGAGGCCAGCCTCGAATAAAAATATTCCAAAAGGATCATTGAAACCGCGAACCACGGGGGTGGTGGCTCCATCGTTGGAAAGAGAGCAATCACGAGATCTACGAACAACAACTATGAAGATCGCTCGCGCGGAAAACCTTCGAAAAGAAACCTTCGAATTATATATAAAAAGAAACAAAAAAAGACGGAGGATTCGACAAAGGTCAGTGACGAAGCCAACAACATCTCCATTCTCTCCTTTGTCAAATATCGTGTCAACATTTTTCAATAATATTCCATCACTATTCTTGCAATCTTTATGAAATTAGAATCTTCAAATTCGGATCTTTCGAGTCTGATGAAAAAAAAAAAAAAAAAAAAAAAAAAAAAAAAAACGTACACGTACAAAAGTAATAACAATGATACTAATCGATAGAGTTAACTGTGAAAATAAAAGAAATAATTATTCTAACCGGATGAAACTTTCCTTTGTGCGGGAAAAGTTTGGAAAAATTACGAAAAGGATTTTTAAATGAAAAACAACAACAACAAACGGTATCCTTTCGTTTAGGCCAGAAAATCGATACGGGGCATCCTTCTCTCGACGTCTTCAAAGTTCCATGGGACATGGTTGTCCGTCACGATCGTGTTCTCTCTGTTTTCGACGAGATCGGGGATCGAGCGAGAAAGAACAATTTTATTTATTAATACATATTACGATTTCGACGAGATACATAATCATTATATTTTTTATTCCAACAATTATTGCTCGATTACAAGGTTGGAATAAATATCGATAATATTCATTTTCCGAGGTTCCTCATGTCCATTTTCTTACTTTCAAATAACACCCAATTTTAATCTCCGTCGCTCACTATTAAGAATCAAAGAATCAATGTACTACTACATCATCAAATAAAAATAACCCCAAGAATGATAACTGGAATGGTCTCTCGTACATACTGAGATGTTCCGTTATATAGTTGTTTTTAGTAAGCCGCGTTGTGCGAGAGGGCGAAGAATAATAAGGCTAAAGACTGAAAAATTGAGAACGTATTGAAAAAAAAAAAAAATATATATATATATATATAGAGCAGATATAGAAACTAGATATTGAAAAATCTTTTTTTGCATCGTGCTCGTAGCAAACGAGGTCCCAAGAAAAGACTTGTCTAGGATATATATCTAAAAAAGGTAATGCATTGCTATTATTACTAGTGTCATTCATCATAATTCGTTGATTTTTTTTTCTTCATCTCGACGCGGTAGCTCAAAATCGAGATGAGCGATTTGTCAATCCTTTTTGAGAGCCAAATTATTCCATTTTTTGCTGAATACAAAGTGCCGAATGATTATTTTGAGAATTTCAAAAAAACAATTATTTTTTTTCGACATCATTGAAAGGTGCAAAAATCGTCGTCCAAATTGTTTTTGGCACTTTTCGCCACATTGGGCTATTTTGCACAGTAGTCAATTTTGTTATTCACACGTGTATATTTATGATCGTTGAATATATATTGCGCCAGGGCTACGTTACGTATATTGAGACTTGTTTAAAAGAGACAAAAAAAAAAACACACACACACACACACATACACAAAAAAAAAGAAAAAATAAGGGAATAAATAGACGGGGATAGCTGTCCCCTCGCATTTTCATATTCGAGTCGATTGGGACAAGCATGATTGAAGTAAAAAAAAAAACAATTATGAACGATATCCGCGTTTATACTCTGTGATACCAGTAAGCTATAAGGTTGAATTTATTTTTTTGCATCGGCGCCTGTGGCAAGGATCGGAAGAATTTAAGAGTAATTTAGTGATAAATTACCGAATTTATTACGAAAAATACAGTACGAAAAATAAATAATAAAAGAATGAGATATTTAGGAGGGAGGAATGCATCTCTTTTTCATTTAATTCATATCTATATTCGGTGAATAAATTCAGAACCCAATGAAATTTTGTCACAATTATTGGTTAACGTTTTTTTTTCTTTTTTTTTTTCAATGACAATTCCAGCAGTATTGAAATCGAGTCAAAGTCCTTAGGATTGCATTAATTTATTTACCTTTCCTGGTATACATTGGACGTGTTGATCGATTTAGAGATAAAAAGTTGAAAAAGTTGGTTCCACGGGACAGAGGCGAAAACAAATACGCGCGCATCTACTCGATTTACAACTGCCACAAATGAAACGCGAAAAAATAAAAATGGAAACAAAAAGGACGCGAGCTTTAGCCAAGTACACCGCGTAAGAAAAATCCTTCGACCAGAAATTGGCATCGTTCGAATAAATAATAACGAAATTTGGTTATTCCTCATGATCATTTATGATTTTTCGGTACAGTCCGGTACATTATTCGCGGACCATTATTTTTCATACGAATCATTGATTCGCACAGAATTGTTCAATTACCGATTATTGCGTTGACGGTAGAAAAGAAAAAGAAACTTTTCCCGCGTTTTCCGATGCCCATTTCTGTCTTCGAGAACCCTCTTATATTTATTAGTGGAATGAAAGTCACTGCCAAATGTCCGAGTGACGAATGAAAAAAGGGAGTTGCAGCGCAGTAGCAGCAGTAGGGAGAAGAAATGAAGGAAAATTGGGAATGATTAAAAGTGGAAAAGCCGAGGTTGTTGGTAATCGGTAATCTATTCTATAGCCGAGCGGAACATCCTCGACAACTCTTTGGTACTATTGTGTTTGGGAGTCGATGAAAGAAAATTTTGAAAAATATGAAAATCGCTGTCTCATAGCTGTAGTTATTCGAGTTGTATTCGTAATCGGAAGAAACGCCCGACGCGACTCCGGACATCGGCGAAAGACGGAGAAAAGAAAAGGGATGCAAATTTAATTTGAATTCGAGCACATTCCATGCGTAATATACTACGGAGAATAAAAATATTTGTACGATAAGCGAAAAGCGTAAAGAAAGAAAAACGTAATCCTCTTGGTAAAGATGAGCAGAAAAACATTAGGGGGATTACAAGTCTGCAGCCGGCCGAGGATTTATTATTGATGAAAAGAAAGGCGAGAGCGAAAACAAAAGTATGACTCGATATATCGAAAGTTTAAAGATGCTTAACGGTTTAAACAATTACTATGTATAATATTGTGATTTTTATGTAATGTTCAATAAATGAGTTTGAATGAGAACCGGTCGTCATATTGTTTTAATCATTTGTGGCATATACAGAATTGCCGCGGTTGATCCGTTATCGGGTGGATCCCTTCGCACCCTCTTCAGATGCGAATACGGTTGCCCGTCTCTCTTAATATATACGATGAAAATGCAACACACAGAGTCCGCTAGCGCGAGGTTTCTCATCGGACTTCCTTATTAATATCCTCCAACTTAATTACCATCTTGCACAGCTCGCGCACCTCGCGCGCTACGAGCTGTTGAATGACGCGTCGAGCGAGAATTACAATAACTTCCGCATACTACTTTATTGCAAATTATTTGGTGGAATCCTTGTATTCGCGCGTTTTTGCTTACGATAATTCAACGAACGCGCGCGCGTCTTCAATTATTGCAGGCCAAGTCGAAAGAAACGACCCATCTATAATTTCTGAAATTCTCGTCATCAAATTTTTTTTCGGAATGGCTGGATTTTTCATCGGTCTTGCTGGTTGAAAAATTTGATTGACAAATTTAAAGTTCAAATATTTCAAACTGAATGATAGTCGGTCACGCAGGCATGCAAGTATCCTAATTAATGTGAGAAGCGGGACCGGATGGTGGGCGGCGGTGGCGGTGGGTGTATCAAATGATTTATTGAGGCGACGTGTATGAGAATTGCTCCTCTCCAAGAATTCATGTTGGGTTACGCCATTGGTTTGTACACACCGCGCGCGAATGGAAATTTCCGCTACGGGTGGAGACACACCGCGCGACGCGCGTTCAACGGCTATTTCACTCGATGCGGCGCGCGTTAAATATTGCGGTCACCAAGTTCCAATCCTTATTTCTATACATCCATCAGGACAATTGCTTCTTTTTTCCAGCGCGTATTATCCATCATGACACTGCGCGCAATTTTATATCATCGATGATGACGCGGTGCGGCGGTGGCGGCGGCGCGAAGATGCAGCTTCACTTCCCTTCGGTGCGCAAATATATTCAACGACGACAACGACCCTAATAACTGCATTAATTTTCAAGTGCTTTTTCTGCAGTTCCAGACGTATTATGGGAATGTGGGGCAAAGTAAAATTTTTAATTTTACGAAATGATTATTTTATTTGTATTAATTACAAAAGTCGCATCGGTAACTGACGTCATCATCGTCGACGCCCGCACATGACGAAAATTTAGCGGGCTTCTTCGGTTTTCTCGATTTTCTTGATTTTTTTTAATGTAAAAGTAATTTTCGCGTGCCACCGGGGTGAGTTAATTTTTTTTTTTTTTTTTTCATTAATTTTTGTACGAGATGGTCAAGAAAGAAATGGGATATAAAGATAGTTTTCTGTGAAAGAAAGATATTTAGAGTTGAGAGCTAAGTTTCTGATGAGGGAAGGAAAAATGGGTCCAATGGCAAAAAATTTGAAATTTTTAATCGAAAGTGAGATTCGATCGGGGCTGCGTTCTCCCTCCTTGCAGCGTTTGGTTTCTCATTTTCTTTCAATATTTTCCAGGTGACGCGATGCGGTAATTTCGTAACATTTTGAACAATGCGGATGATGTTTATTTTTAATACTACACATGATAAGGTACAATTAATATTTTGAGACGGGTGATTACTATGTGAGTTGCGTTTTGCCAAATGGAGATAAGCGCGAACATTCACAATTTTAATAACTTCCTCTTTTAAAAATTTCATTATAAAAAAAAAAGGGGCAAAGCGGGCATAAAAATTTTTCCTCGCAACCAAAAGTGCCCACTTTGCCCCGTTTTCATTTTTTTTTTCAAAAATTCAAATTTCTTCCAATTTGATTGTACACGTGTGAAATTTAGTTTAAATTGTCATTTGATATGGAAAATAAGCATGTAGCTTAATCGCTTAGGGTGCCCATGCACTTTGCCCCACATTCCCTTACATCTTATCTAGATTTTGTTGTTGCCGACGCGACGTTATCAGAGCTGTGCGCCCCTCGTTTACTCAAAGTTAGGAATTTAAAGGGTTTCATTGTACTGATTTTTATGAAACACGTTGGCGAAAGCGCGCGCAGCATCAACGAAACTTACCGCAGCCTGTTAACCCTGATTGGATATTTAAATATGTTCAGGGCCTGTGAGGGGGGCGCCAGAGTAAAAGCATTAAAACTGCATTCCAGCTGAAAAGTGCATAGTTTTCTAGTCTCGAGACTATACCTCGCGTGCTATAGGTACAAGTAACATCGGCGATCAATATTAATGCTCCTGCTGGTATACGAAACTCCGTCACCATATGCAGCATCGACCCGCTTCTCCCCGCGTTCTTCGTTACATTATTATTCCCGCCATAATTTTCACTAATTCTCTCGTCTCGATATTACGCGCATTCTAACATATCCCCCCCGTTTTCGAGACAACACCGAATCCTCGTATATTCTCGGAAAGTTATTACTTTTATTTATAATTGACCCAGCAGCATCATCGTACTGAGAAAATTTCAGATAAAACTCATTAACGAGTCACTGGACCCGCGAGGGCGCTCGCGAAAGGGAGATAAAGAAATATCTGTTTATAGTATATATCGAGGATACGTATCGCGTATGAATGTCGGAGCGTACGCGGTCTCATTGCGAGAGTATATTCGCTACTATCGATCGTTGGAATATTCCACAGCGGACACTCGCGCTTTCCGCGGAGTTATATCATATGTTTTCTCAATACTATACAACCTCAAAACGGGCGGGCTATCAAACACGCGGCTTCCTTTGCCGCATAATATTATTATTCTTCTTTTCGTGGTTCGTTGTCCCACCGCCGCGAAAAAACTATGACGAAAGCTCTTGCGTGATAAAACATATTATATACTTATGTTTCATATAGGTGCGCGAGAGAGGAGAAGAAAATAACGCGAAAATGCAAAATTTTCACAATTTTTGAGGAAAGACGCAGCATCGAACCGCTCAAACGGAAGCAGGAAACATATAACATATGTATTTCCTAATAAAAATAGACGATTAATCAAAGAGGCGTCATCGGGCTCGCGGTGATTGTGATCATTCGTCGAATCGCGATATCGCTGACTCGGCTGACTTGAAAAATGACTCATATCGCCGAATCATCGAAATACCGTGCATTCTTTATTCGCGCTTCAATGCGAATCTCGAAAGATCGATGTTGAGTCGTCGCGTTATTGCTGTTGTCGTTGACACCTGCGCGGTGATATCGCGCGGGCGCGCTACAAATCAACGCCGCGATCGCGCGGCGCGGTAAAGAATTTTGCTGGTTGTGAGGCGTCGGCGACGCGATCGGCCAATCGCGTTTGAATGATGAATTTACCATGCTCGGTGTTAAAAGTTACAGCGGCGAGAGCCGTTAGGCTTACGAGCACCGCTTCTCGCGCGCGTATAGACGTCATTGATGACATCAACCAGAATCGTTGTTACGAGCTTATGGCTAAAATAGAATACCTCGTCGGTCGTGAGGTTAAATAAGATTATGAGAAAGGAACGAACACATCCTCCCATTGTCATGTAACGCGGCGCCGTCGTAGTCGCGCCGCCGCCGCCGCGCGGACGTATAGCATTTTATATTTGGCAAATAACTCGAAATTCGCCCACGCGGACTCTTGTAAAATCTACCGAGCGAGCGAACGCAGCGCGTATATAATAATCATGTCGGGACCAAAATCGGATCTATGTACGGGATACGGTGCCAAAAGTCTTTCGGATGCTCGAGAACTCGAGCCTCGATAAACCGCTTGGTGCGCTGAGCAATATCCATCAATCCATGATCCTCGGACCCAAATATCGAGGGAGGAACCGCCAAAGTTGTAACATCATTATAATTTTATTTCGAGCGACTACGACTCATTTATATACCTATTTTCGCGCGATAAAAGTCATTCTTGTCTTATCTTCGCGAATATTGATGGGACAAATGTATCCCACGAAACAGCTGGAATCACTTACTATCCTTGAACTGATTATTATCGGCCCGGTACCACGCGCAAAGTATACCCGAGCGCGGATCATTAGTCAAGGAATAATCGTGTTTCGCGATGATTCCTCAACGGTCCTTCCAGAGTCATCGAGTTCTCATGATCGTATCGAATTCCAGGCAACAACGTTCGAGGGACGCGATCGAGGATATCGGATAGCGAGCAAGCGTTGGAATATTTATAGGTTAAGTATATATCGTTCGACGCGCACTTGGCGACAAGGACGAGTAGTTGATTTTACTAAATTCACCGGATGACTCGAAGCTGCTCTCGTATATAGCACCAGCTTTTCATTTCATCCGCTATATATATATATATACATATACCATTGACAAATGCTTGGGGACTCTCGGTCATCGTCTGCCGCCAAGTGAATCTGCTCATTTTCCAAAAACTATCCGTCGCGAATCGAACGAATCCTCGCCGCGGGGCTGATAATAGTTGATGCCCGACACAAGTGGCACAGATTATTAGACGTTACGAAGGTTTACCAGCACCAAGAGGGTTATTTTCGAACAGACTCAGGCATCGTTCCATCATTCGCATAGAGATTAAAAAGCCTGATGCGAACGGTGAATGGATACACTTTTCAATGGCCTTGATTCTGTCTATTTTGCTCCTTCTATAACGCATCGTCGTCGTGCGATCTCCACGAGTACCTTTACAAGCGGAGATGAAGCGAATGTTAGCGAACCGAGTGCACCGTAAACGCAGCGCAGTAGCCAACCCGAAATCAATACTACCTTTCTCTCTCTCTCTCTCTCTTCCTTTCTTCCTTTCTTCCGACCTTGATGTATATGCAACTCGAGACTATATAACTATATACTACGCTGCGGCTCGTGTCGTAATTTCCTATTTTTCTATAAGCATTTTTCCTACTCGCATTGTTCGGAGATGAAATTTTTTAGTCATGGCCCTTTGTACGTCGCGGAGCGCGTTCGTTGGATGAGCGCCGTTGAAAGAATAAACGTCGGACGTTGTAATTGGCATGCACCGTTGCAAAATCAACATCCCGAGATAGTAAGAATGGCAATGATCGTGATAACGTTATTTCCTGGACTCTGCGCTGCTGGTACGTTAGCGTTTATCACGATATCAACGCAAACGCGGTATCGCGGCCTTGGTCTTCGCTTTCGTGACACCGCGTATTACGTAAAAAAAAAAAAAGAAAAAAAATACGTACAGGCGAGTACGCGATCTTCTCGCTTCTATACCTGTAATTCGCTTCCTTATTTACCAGCAGCGCATCTATAATATTCGCGCATTATTCTGCTCGAGCCGCGAACTCGGTCATTCCGCTGTTTCTTATCAGCACTTATCGTCGTTTCGAATTATCTTCGTTTGCAATGTCGTTCGATTGATCGATATGCGTGCCTTTATGCGTAAAATAAATACGCGTCGTCAGGGTCACGTCTAACCTGGAGGTATCTTCGATTATATATAGGCTCAAACGGCGCGTAATTTACAATATTTTTAACTCATTTCCAGCAAAGAAGAATTTTGTTGCATGCTGAGAAAATTACCGCGCTTATGTTATAATAATGCGAGTCCCCCCCCCAGCCGCGTAAACTTGGAACAAGAGTAGTATTATATACTATATACGAGACGCGCAGTCCGGAGCGAGATTCGCATTCTCGAGCTATTTAAAGATTCTTCGTTACATACCTTCCTCGCCGCGGATCGCGGATATTCAAATGGTCCGCGTTTCACGTGACCTCTGAACAACCGGAGATATGAGTCGATCGCTCGCGAGAGCAGACCGTTTTTGAGCGTTATCGCGGAGAAAATGGGAGCTAGTCCGCGCGACCAAACGCATCAACATTTTCCCCTTTAATAGAATTATTAAAATGAAAAAAAAAAAAAAAACGTGTTGAAAAAAAGAGAGCTTCGTCGTTAACGAGAGTCGATCGCGACGAGTCTTTGGCGCCTGGCGGAGATGAGGTTTGTTGACCCCTTGACCCTATATGGCATCGTCGTTGCAATTATAAACGGGGAACGCGCGCGCGTTTTTGTGTAATCAACAACAACGATGAATTTTATTTGAATTTTTCTAGCAATCAACATTCGCTGCGTTCGCCTAACTAATCCGCCGCGCGCGCACGAGCTTACGAGTGACGGATCGGGGGCGCGAGGCGTAAAAATAAAATGATTGTTTTAAATTTCAAACAAATCTCGTCATTCATTTAATTAAAAAAAAAAAAAAAAAAAAAAAAAAAAAAAAAAAACAATTATTTAGACAGACTCGCTCGAAACGAATTAAAAAAAAAAAAAATGTAAGAAAGAAGAATCGAAAAACTCGTGAGATCCGTGGCGGGTATCGGGAGCGGGAATGGGGGGAATGGGATTCGGGAGTTGCGAGTAGCGTCGCTGGCTGTCGCTCCGCGTTCTGACGAACTGCAAAACACATTCGAAAAGTAAGCAAGCCTCTTTTGCTCTCGTCCCGACTCGGTACCGTCGAAGCAAGGAGCTGCTTTCGGAACGGTTCACGAGCGGACGCTCGCGCCGGGAAGCGTTATTTTACCGATCCCTTTGGAGCGCGTGTGACGAGAGCTGGTAACCGGGTTTTTGAACGAATCGATTTCGTCCGCTTCCCGTGAGCGTTTCGAGATGGTGCTGTCGGTCTAAACGCTTACGACGGGCTCTTTCAAAATCGATCCGTCCTCATCGCTCGTCCGATCAAGCGCTCTCTCCTTGACAAACTCATTCGCGTTTAATGAAACTTCCTGTAGAGTCTTCGGGTTGTTTCATCGTTTCCCACCCGTTATACCTCTCGGCGATATCACCACTATGAAGCAGAGAGAGAGAGTATTGACCGTCTCAGCGGGCACAGTGGAAATTTCCACTGCCCTACCCCAAGTTCTATACGCGCCATATATATATTAAGTGCTGTATGTGTACTCCCGACGCTGCATGCGCGCACATATTATCATATATACAGAGCTCACGAATTTATACCTCCTGCGCTAATAATGCTCTTTGCCGCTTGCCGCGTCTACCAACTCAATATATTTATATATTATATATATTTACATGAGGTACTTCATAGGTGTACCATATGCGTGTGTGACGCGCAGATCCAATAACTATAATTGCCACGTGTCGTATTTATTTATATAGCGACTCGAGAGGAGAAATACGATTAATCGAAAATAATGAAAGAGCGAAGAAAGGAAAATGGGGAGTGCCCTCGTCGCGGATAAAAATTCTAATGTATGGACAAAAGAAATATAATGGCGCACTTGAGGATATGGCGTGTGAAACGCGAGACGGCGCGGAGTGACTCGCGTATATACGACCCGCGAGCGTCTATATTTAGTTTAGGCGCCTCTTCGCACCGGCCCGCAACGCGGCCTTCGACAATTTTTTTTACGTAACTATAATACCCGCGTACATCGAGCTTCGATATATACGAGTTTTCTTATTATGCTCACTTATTTTCCTACCGCGACAACGGACGCGTACACGTTGTTTCGTTACAGGAAAGGTCCAGCGAACGTGCGGTTATACGCACTCGTTTTTTTTTTTTTTTTTTTTTTTCGTAAAACGTTGAGACGGGTATATCGCTCGCTACGTACGTCGCGCAGCAGATCTATTATTGAATCGTAATGTGGGAATTACCCGCGTCACTGGCGCCATCGACGATACTTTGCTTTTTTTTTTTTATTTCCTTCTCATTTCCTCTTCGACATGAAATATTTTTGGCTCTTTTCCAGATTCTCCTTGTTTTTGCGAGTAAAATACATTCATTCCGGCATTACCATAAATATCGTCGGCTTTATTCAGTCTAAATATTAGAACGTACTCTGCCGAAGGGCGTTGTGTTTTTTTTTTAAATCTCGCATCGGACAAATATTTTGTCCTTTACCCGTTTATTAGAAATCGACCGTCGATAATTGGCGAATGAAATTTTATCGACCGCCGATCGACGCTGAATACCGATACGGTCGGTACTCGATTATCGTTCGTCGATAACAAAAGTGTTTCGGAGAAAGCGCGCGGCGAGTGGACACGGTCGCGGTACGCGTTTCCGGACGGGACGTTCACGCTGTGCGCGTCGGTCGATAGACGCGATACTCTGAATTATGGATCGGTGACTCGGGAACGAATAGAATAAGTGTTGTAGTTTACGCGGGATACGAGAGAAAAGCGAAAGCTCGCTTGAGTTAGTGAAAATCGCGTCGACATAATAAAAAATTGGGAATTGGTATGATGAGCCACCGCGGCAAGGGGCGGTGTAGAGGTCATCGAGGAGACGAGGAAAGAGGAAACTGCGTGTGTCGCGCGGTGGTTCGTCTATATATACGGACGGCGTCTCTACGCGAGCGCGCATATACACTGCTATATACGTTGGCGCGTTGGCGCACTCGATTTTACACGTAAATGCGGCGGCATTTAGTGCACTCGTGTTTCGAATGGTTAATTATGTGTTATTTGATCGCACGTTCGTCACGGAATAAGTATAACACCAATCCGCGAACAAATTTCAGATTTGTCCTATTATGATCCGCGGCCCAAACGGAATTCATGCGAGCAGGGGGAGCACCAATATCCTATTTATTATCCAACCTCGAATATTTATCCTCACCAAAAATCAAGAGACTCGGTAGAGTCTCGGGACAAGTATGTAAGTTATTCCTTCAGAAATGTTCAACTTAAACTGTCGATATTCGCCGTTAGCTTATTATTGCTTTCTCTTTGAGTATATATAATAATGAAAATCGAATAGCTGAAATTTCGCTACGTTGCCGTTGCTGCTGGTTGCATGAAAACAAAACAATCATTTAAATATAGTACGAATTATCACGATATAAGAATGAATTTATTTAATGTAGCATTTGACGACACAGATAACAAAAAAATGAGCTTCAATTTATACGAATAGCAAAGTTTGTTTCTCTTAATTGCTTAATGAATTATACTCGTGGTACAATTGTTTGAGTTGAGCATCCGCAGCGGGTGGAAATATAAATTACACGCGTTCTCCTGCTCAGACTTTCCATTTCCACCCCAAGAGTCTTTTCTGCTTACTTTTATTCTACTCTTTACATTCTCCATTCGTGTTTAACACTGCAAGCGAGCGACAAACTTGGCTCGTAAAACGGAACGTGTCCCAAAGTAATTAGCCAAGTGGTTCTTCAGATAGGAGAAAATCTGTGGTTTATGCATAATGCAAATGGATCCGATCATGCAGTCTTGTTCTTTTTTTTTTTTTTTTTTTTTCATACAAAACTCTCGCAGAGATCACACGCATGATTTATATTCACAAAGTTCCAACTCCATAACTTTCCAAGGATTACATCGAATTTCCGCGTGTGTACGTGCAATCGATATTTTTCATAGTAATTATGCTCTAGCTCAGACAGACATGATATACCGCGCAGCTCTCATTTCGTACCATACAAATTTACACATTTCCCAGCAACATTACATATATATTCAATATAACGCTGAGACATTGACGCTCGTTTATTCTTTGTACTTTTCATTCACTATTGTATATTGGCTTTTTTCGTACCGTATTTTTAATTCGTCTTTCGGGCCGGTATCTACCATATTGGCAGTTTTCAAATATTGCAGATTAATCCCCGAAAATCGTATTTGACAATCTCAAACAATGTCCTCTGCCGTTCGAATTGATGAAAGAGTTTGGCAAAAAAACAAGAGAGAGGTTTTTCCTCGCCTTTTGGTTGAAACAAGATAGAACGAGCATCCCCGCTGCTGCTGCATGGGTATTTAAGGCGTTATCCATATGTGAATTTTAGTGTTTGATAAATTTCCGAGCCTGAACGGGTGCACACCGGCGAGGAATAAAATTCCTCGTTGCAGACATTTTTGTTGTTTTTTTTTTCGCAATTGAGAATAAGCTTCTGATTCTTCTTCCTGTTTGAATGAATACGCGGTTATGAAAGTACTTTAGCGAAAATTTTTAGTCGCATATATCCGTTAATGGTTGAGCACAATTTTATCCATTCACCGGTACTCCAGCATATATAGAGAAATACGGAATGTCACTACTATATTGTTTATTTTGATTTCTGATCGCAACACACTTCTTATTTTTTTTCAACGTTTTTTCAGGTTTAGAAAAATGAAATTTTTCTGCTCGCGCTTGTAAATTCGTTTCATATAAACAAATATCCCATGTCTGCTTGCGATCCGCTTCTAATTAACGAACGAATGAATAGTATCACACCGATGTTCTTTGATATTCGTATAGATTTGTTTCTCGTTATTATAATGTTTGCTCTCCAAAGTGAATAGAAAATATTGCCAATTCAGGCTCTCTGAATCTGAATTAATTCTCTCGTGCGTCGTTAAAACTCAAATTATGTTTTGATTAAATCAATAACAATGGAGGAAACACCAAAATAAATCTCAAATCAAAACGGCCTTCATTGAAATGTGTTTGCTCAAGAACGTGCAGCGATTGTCAAAAAAAATTTATACCTAGAAAAATTTTCGAAAAAGCAAGTTGAACCGTTGAGAATACAAACTTGAAACGAGAGTCAAATCCTGCGCTCTAAAAGACTCGATAAAAATATCTTAGAGCGTATAATATAGATGGGTAAAAGTTGAGAAATATATAAAACGCAGCTTCAAATGTCTGAAGAGAGAAAATACGACGACAATTTCTTTTATTCAATCTTTCCCATCGATTACCTCATAAATTACAAAAGCAGTCCTCTCTATCCACGCAGAATTCTCGAATCTCCCATGTATCTTGGATAAAAGGAGTCCGTATAAAAAGGACAAAAAAAGTAAATACGATAAAATAATAAATAAGACAAAAATAATTGTCATTGTACGAGTCGTAACTCTGCGAGAAGAAAACATTTTTATTATCTCGTTCCCTTCAACTTGTACAATAATCGTATCTCTATTTATCTATCCATCTTTCTTTTTCTCCTGGTTTGCTCGTTTTTATTACTTCGCGTTTGTGTATATCTGCAGAGAGAGAGAGAGAGAGTTGCGTGCAGTCGACGATCCTGGAAAATAAGAGTTGTCCGACTATAATAAATTTTTCAAGTTATGCATCTTTTTTTATCTTCCTCCTCATGGAGTTTTGCTCAGGTTTTTTTCTTCACTTGATTTTTCCTATTTGCGTTTCGCTTTTTATCATCGATTCGTTAAATCAAAATTCACCACATATTTATTTATTCGTCGTACGGCGGCAAACTCTCCGTTAGATTTCATAACAAAAACAAAGATATTGTTTTTACGTGGGATTCTCACAAGTTTGTACTATGATAGAGTCTATGTTTAATCTATAAAATTCTTCGGCAATTGAAAAATTTTTCGTAACAAAATACTGCGAGTTGTCAAAGAACTCATGAGCAAGCCACCGAGCTCGTGATAAACTTTTTTTCAAATCTCTTATACTATTTTGAAAGATTTCGAGACGACGACGGTTCAAAGTTACTAGCACGCGGGTGTTGAAAAAAAGACACACATTCTTCCGAATTCCATCAATCAAAGATATAATACGAAGCGATGTTTTCAGAATACGTACCGAATGTTGGAAAGTCGAACTAAATCAGCAGCAATTAGATTGAGAACATACTAGCCAAAATTTCTTACACACACATATGTATATATGCGCGTACATGAAACCCGACTATAGTTGAACTCGTCCACGCGAGTTTCTCTTTGCCACTTCCCCTTTTCGTCCCTCTAAAACTTGTGTAAACAACCCGCGAACGCTAACTTCTATGCTCTCTCGTTCTCGTTGAATTCGGATTGTATAACGAAACACTAGGGGAGAAGAGAAAACTGCTGACCTCTTTTATCTTCTTCAGCACCGAATTATGAGTTCGCCGGTATCTCGTATAGGTTAAACCGAGGCTATTCTCAAGTGGTAAAAGTTTTTTCCAACAACTGGAGTAATTGATTTATAAAAATATATCATTCACGTTTCGAATTGTCAAAATTGTTCAATGATCGTTCGAGTCGCGAATGAAAAAAAAAAAAAACACAACATCCTTTACCAGAGTTTATTCGCATTTATATTAGTTTTTTTCATTATTAAAGCATTTTTTTGAGAATTGAGAGTGTGTTTGCGGCTGGCTGAATTTTTCATCAGAGTGCTGCTCACGGTTTTTCTTCCTTTTAGGTGCGTTTGAGTTCAAGGAATCATGCAAGAACAAATGTAAAATTTTAGTTTAAATCTTCACATTATTTAATAATTATACGTATATATACATCGATCACACAACGGATAACATCGAATGAGCAAATTTAACACATCGAGATTAATTACAATTATGAGTTACTATATGCGTTATCTGTTATGAGTAAGGGGAAAACTCGACGCTACGTCGTTGGATTCAATTTCCATTCACATTGGAAGAAAAACAATAAAATAATGAGTTTCCATTATCGTACGTTCGAATACGTTCAAGTTGATTCGTAATTGAAAAATTGATTGTTTGCCGATTGAATGTTACAGAATAAAGAGAAAAGAGATAGAGTTTCAATTTTATTGAAATTTTTTTGGAAATTCCGCTTTCGCTCCGTGTTTTTCAGCGAAGCACTTCTAAACGTTTTTTTTTTGTTTCTTTCCAATTCAATGTATTTCGCATAAATTATATATTTTTTCACCTCATACCGCATGCATTGAAAGTCGATGAATAATAATGTTGACTTTATTTTTCAACAATTGGGACAAACAAAGGGGCGAAAATTTCATTAAAACTGAAAAAATGATAAATGTAAAAACGAGTAAATATATTCTGGTATAGGTGGGTGTATCGACGTCATAATCCGTCATACCAAACGGAATTACGCCGACGAGAGTTCAGAATGCGGAAAAAACTGCCTGGAGCTTCGGAATTAAAAAATAGGAGAACAAAAATGCTCGACCTTTTTTTTCGTACCCGCTGCACCAGAATTATATTCTGTAAATGAATGAAACATTTATCCGGTTCGTTCTCGCGCTTTCAATTTTCTTCCACTATTCTCCTGCCCGCCGCCGACCTTGTAGCTGATTCGGTACACGTGAAAAGAAAAAAAAAAAAAAAATAGAGTTATGAAAAAGTAGCGGGAAATTATATCGAACCGAAGGTTTGATAATTTCAATTGTTACACGACTGGCAAAGTTTCTTTTCGATTTTATTAGTGTTTTTTGAACGGAAACATTTTCTCATGAATATTTTTGAACCTCCCGTAATGGAACATAGGGATAAGTCGCAATAATAATCGCACAGTTTCGATGATCGCGATTAATTTTATTCAATACTTTTCTATATTTCGAATAGTTTATTTATTTCCAAAAGAGTTTGTTGTGTCATCTTCGTTTACCCGCGCGTCATATAAATAATTCTCGTACTCGTATATCACGTGTTGCGAAGAAGCAAAGACGACGAGTCGATACGTATAGAGATCAAAAGTGGATAAAAAAAATGTGTACATGCACTTTTTTCACATCACTCCGCTTTATTTGGCTTTATTTTCTCTTCATTCGTCGTCTTTGTTCGAAAGTTTAAATTCATTGTTAGTCGCATTTCGGTCACTCGAACGGGCATACCGACATCTCTCGCCGTTCTTTTCGAAACACCATTCACACTTTTTATACTCCACTTTACTTGCTCGCTGATTTTTTTTCCTCTCCATTGAACCACCTGAAAGTCAAGGCGGGTCGCTTGTTTTCTCACTCGATTGTTTTCATTCGAATTGAATTCATCTTCAATTAAATGAATAATACGAATTTCGTTATCTTTTGTTTGTCACGGTACTGGGAACGCTACGACGACACAACGATCCCCCCCTTCCGTTCCTCGCCCATTATACTCGACATTGGACTCGATCTTCTCATCGAGCTCGTTATACCGAATAAAACGATCAGTAGTAGTAGAAAGTTTGTCGTCAGACTTGGTGAAGAACTTGGACGATCACCCCCGTGCATTGCTGCTGGCTTCTCTTCCTCTGCAAATGAAAAAAAGGCAAAATACACAACGCGCGAAAACGACTAAAATTCAATCGAGTTTTCAAACTCCGGTATGCAGTTTATATATATAAACAAGGTTACCGAGGCAAATAAATTCCATTGCGGAGTTTTATAGAAATACAATTTCAAGTGTACAGTTATCGAAGAAATGAATTATGAAGGTAGGTTAAGAACCAATTATACAAATAAATTAAGTCATTCGAAAATGAAGAAAGTATTTGTATCATTCGTCGAGGATAAACTATTTGAGTCGGGTTAAGTAGAGAATAGAACGACGAGATGGTGGTTTTTAGGTGCCGGTACAAGCAGAGAAAATAAACAATGGGGAAAGGGAGCAAAAACATTGGAGAATCGTGACAAAAATAGAGAGAGAGAAGGAAAAAATTACCCTCGAGAACGTGAATCATGACGTAGGTAGATTTGGCGTTGCTCGGCTGACACGTGTAATTACCAGCGTGGCTCATTTGCGTCTTTTCAACAACGAGAATCGAGCCATTCTTCGTTGCTTCGACGTTGAGTCCCGGTTCGGCGTCATAATTAATCATGCGTCCTTTACGATACCAGAATACAAATGTCGGGAGTTCCGTAGCTGCGATTAATAGACACTCGAGGCGCAAACTCGAGCCTTGTTTCACGTGAAGTTCCGGACCACCCGGAATAATGGTAAATGCTTCGGTTATGTTCAAATTCACGTAACGATGAAGTATCGGCTCCGTTGGGATCTTTCAAATACAAATGAAATGCTTTTTTTTTTTTTTTTATTTTTTTTATTTTTTAATTTTTTCTTATAAATAAGCGATGAAAAAGCTAGTATCTAATATTATATATGTATGGGCAATAATAAAACGAATAATTTTCACTCGGCGAAGCAAAAGCAGTAAAAAATAATCAGTGACATAAAAATAGCGAGAAAAAAAAAACGATAATCCATGTTGGGAAGGACAAACCTGACACTCGTAAAGTCCAGCGTCATCGGGTTTAACGTTTTTTATGTTCAGTGTCCAATCCGTTGGTGATCCTCTGACCATAAAACGCGTATCCATAGTGTGAGTTCCACTTCCTACTGTCAGCAGTTGTCTGTCCCTTTTTCTCGTCCACGTGACCTTTGCATGGTAAAATCGAGAAATGAGACAAATATATGGGACTGTTTTTTAGTTTCAAAGGATCGCGCGTGTCCTGCTTTCGATCGCGCGTTGTTGAATTTCTACCAACGCTAATTGAATCGAATCATCAATGTTGTTTTCATTTTATGCGCCCGTGCATACCCCATCGTTCTCATCATCAATTCGACTAATTAGTAATTTCGTGTATTCCCAATGGATCAAGTCGCAGCCTCAGAACGAATCATAGAGTAATCGAGGTACAAAATACGGAAATGGCTCGAAAAGCCCTCCGGTCAATGGAAAATATAATCAATTTCTGCGTTTCGTTTGGTAAGCGCAGGTGCGCGGGGACGTTCGTAAAATCTAACAAGCCGAATAATTTAGTATCTCTCTCCCGCGTCACTTCTGCGGAGCAGAACTTTTTTTCCCTCCCATATCTATATACATATGTGAATTTGGTAAATAACAAGATATCGTAATCCGAGCTTCGAACGTGTGGAAATTTACAATTGCCCGCGCATATCGTAATTCCTCGATCATTTGAAATATCCGGCCATGCGAGCATGGTCAAGATTTAGCGCTCGAAATCCAAAAGAACAACAAAATAGATATAAACAAAATAAAAATGAAGAAATTCGGCATGATAGCTTTCTGAAATGTAATAACTCTGAAGAATTGAACGTTTTGATGCTATAAGAACGAGAAGGGTCGATAAAAATTTTAATAGCAAATATCAGTATCAAGAGGTATGTCAACGAAATTCGTGAGTACAAGTGGATCATAATTCGTATCCAGATTTCATGCAAATTTGACAATATTGCATTAAGAATTTTGAATCATTTTATATTCCCGTAGTACAGAATATAATGAAAAATGAGGGGGAGCTATGGTTTCATTTGTGACGAGAGAAAAAATGTATTATATTAAATAGGAAAGATGAAGAGAGGTGGAAAAATAGGGGAAGCGTAGAAACGTGAATACAAATAAATACAAGGGGGGTGCATGTAGGATGAAATTTTATTTCAACGGTGATAAATATTCAAGTTGCGCATAGAGGATGGTGAGGAATAAAAAAGTGAAAGAGACCACCGAGGGTATATATATTATTATAGGTACGTATAGGATCGCATGCACCGCTCTCCGCTCGCTCTCCGCTCGCGCAAAATGATGAGCTCGTGGACGTTTTCCAGGTAAATTGGGAGTGAATACTCCGGATCGCGCGCTATCATAGTTTAAGGAAATAAGTTATTTCCCTCATGAATTTAATCGCTCTTCTAGATCCTTGTGATTGCTAATACTTTCAATACCATTATTCTTTTTTTCCGTCATATTTATATTTTCCGTAAATTATACTTTAATCAAATTCCCGAGTGTCCTGCTTTGGAATAATCGAGGAGTGACGACGTAATCAGGAGCTTTGAAAAAGATTCTTACAGCGGGTATAAAAAAAAGTCACAACAAAACAATGTTGTACCGCGTGTGCATAAACTCGTGAAGGTTCGTATCCCTCAGTATCGATGCAAAAATTTCCAAAACTTCTGGATACGCGGGGCTTTTTGCTCGCTGGTCGTTGCGTCGCATTCAACGAGATTAATATAAACACAAATAAGTTAAGTGCGGACAATGATCGATTGCGACTATCGCGCGTGCGATTTTTTCATTTACCTTCCATTCGAAATAAAAATATGAGCCCGATACTCGAAATCACATAATTTCGAATCAAAGTCGTTGAGCATAGGAAGGTGAATTTTCCGCGAACCCTGCGTCAAAAAGAGCTTCGTGCTCATAAAGAATAAATTTCAGCAGTACTCAATAAATCTCTGATGTCGTAAGAATAAAAAAAAATGTTACGTTTCAGAACACGTTCTCGTTCCAATTCCTCCCTGTTATTTTTCGATCCTTTGCGGATCATTCATCTTTGTGGAAAAATATCTCTGCTCGGCTACATATGCGAACATCCATAAATGTACATAAATCTGAAAAGAAGACTATAGGGGAAAAAGTGAGTCTCTGCGCGCCCCGCAAAAACCTCTAATTTTATCTATTTTTCCACGCGACTCATCCTTGTAAATTTATTCTTTATTCGAAATAATTTCAACAATTTCAACGCATCACTTATCCAAGTCGACGCGATGGAAGATATGGTTTCGCGTCCTTCTTCGATTATATGCGCGTCAAGAAGTACCTAATGAATATAACATATTAAATGATGAGGTGCCTATAAAAGGCGACAAAAGGTACGCACATATGGTCATTGTTAGTGAATAATCTTCTCTGATAGAATTTGATAATAAATATATACGTTATCACGCGGTCCGGTGGTTAGAGGCAATAAATTTATTTTTCTCACGAGATAAAAGCAGAAAGCAGAAGGAAACGAAGTCGTTGGTCGTTGCTGTCGCAGATATATCTGTGCGTATATTGTAACGGTAGCAGCGAGCTGTGAAAATTATTACACGACTTTTTATACTTGGTTCACACATCTCGGATTGAGCGTGTGTTTTTTTCTTTCATTTCGTAGAACAGAGCGAGATACGAAAAAAGTTTGGGGGTGGGGGGGGAAGGAAGGTGGAAAGAAAGGTGCGACGGGACTGTGGAGAGGCTTGTGCTCTTCGATGCCGACGAGAGAAGGCAGCGTTCCAGTACACAGGAGAGCCATACATATAAGACGAAAAAAAAAAGAATAAGAGAAGCAAAGAAACGAGGAAGAAAGATTTCTTTCCTTACTTTTTCTTTACCGCGCGAGCTTCTTCTCTCTCTTCTTTGTCAGATACAAAGACTCGAACGCGCACGGCGCAAAATGCCTCTTCGAATACCAATAAAAATCGGAAGAGAAGTAAAACCGGTGCCTCGCACCGTCTCTCGTATACAGAGAACAAGAAAGAGAGATGAAGATAGAAGGAAGGGGCGAAAGGAGAAAATTTCGTGTCTTGGACGTATAGCGGTTGAGAACGATATATTTGACGTTGCGAACCATTGAATTTCTTTTCGATCCTATACATCTATCCGCACGAGAAATTCACTAGCTCCGATCGATTTCACGCTTCTGCCTGACCGTCCTCTCCCTCTTCCACCTCTTGCCATATACGGAAAGCCCCGCCCCGCTACCTCTAACGTTTTCGATAAGAAAAAACATCTCTGTATATTTCCGAGTCGGGAAAACCTCGATATCTTTCGCTGCTTGCTCGATACGAGGCTTTTTTTTTTCTCTGCAACGCAAAGAAGATCATATAGCATGATAAAATTTGTTATGTACCCGTATACCTTGGAAAGGTTTCGAATGTATATTTTTTGAATAAATCCGAGTCCTCGGAATTGAGCTCCTTTTAAAAACGTTTACCAGATGAATGGGAAACTCGTATGACGTATCGGACAAACAAATACATTGTTAAAGAACTCGATATACCGATATATATGTATATATAACGACACTCGTCTTATTAATCAAGTTATGCCGGTGACAAATAAGAATAATTCTGCATGAATGAGTAAATCGATAGCTCGGAAGGTATATATTTGCCATGCAATATTTGCCCCGCAGAGTCCGTTAATGATGCGGAGCGTTTGGCTCGCGCAGCAGCTTCGGAACATCAACGGAAAAGAGATGTCCGGCATTCGCGTGCTTTGACTCCGTAAGCACGATGCATTCGCAATAGCTATCAAAAGCAGGCGTCGGGACTTGAGAAGGAAACAAAGAGAAGCGCGCAACGGAGAGGGTGGGTCAGGATTCGGGATGGCAGAGGAGAATGAAGGAGCTGGTACATTGGCCACCTATAACAGCTATCCGTAACACCCCATCGAGTACCAAAGACTTTGGTATACATATGGAACGGGGCCGGCGCATTTTCTATATACGCGTGCATGCGAGTCCAAATCCGTATAGCGACCGCGCGTATATATGTATTGGCTCGAGGATAGGACGGTTATGGAGGGCATGAAAGCACGAGGAGAGTTTCGTGTGTCCGGTGGCATAGCAGCTCGGTTCGGGTTGTCGTACAAGAGGCTGTGCGAGAGGGTGCGAAATTAGCGCACTCGCTTTGTTCGGGCGAATAAAGAGCACGAGGCGACGACTGTCAGCACAAGCAAATTGAACATATATAGGCTCCCTTTCGCCGTATCACGCAAGAGCCTTTGCGGGCTTCTCCGAGATATACTTATCCATCCTCTGTTATTCGAAAAGTGCCACGATTAAAGCTTTTACCAATTTTACCGCGCGAGGGACTGAATATATTTTTATATATTTTCATGCGATGGCTATTTTGGTATATTAATTAAAAGTTTGTTCTTCAACGTCGCGAAAGTAGGTACTCTATACCCCCGGCCCTGAAGACTCGTAATCCTATATAGATCCTCCTTCCGTCAAGTTGTAAGCCTTAAATTCCAGACTTTGAGGCAGGCGGTATTCCAAATTCCAAACTTTAAGCGGATTCCGTTTGACCCTCTTGGGCACCGGTAGGTCACATTGCGTTACAGAAGCAGAAGGTCGCTATACATCGAGGCCCCATCAACAATCCTGCAGTGGCATACTTGCATGCTGGCCTCGACATATGTACGTTATACAAAGGGGTGACGGGGTCCACGCGTCGGGGAGTGGGTCTTGTCTAATAGACCATGTGCGTAACTCGGGGCGTTAGGAGCTCGTTATGTAATATTCACGTCACCGATGGAGCATAAGCGCGTAACCATTATTGATGATGCGTTATTGTTGAAACGGCGGGCCTGTGTACCAAGAATTCTCGTGGGAGAGCCGCACCGGCAGCGGTAGGACGAGTAATCGGTGTATATCGCGTAAAGGAGAGACAAGAGAAAATAAAGACAGTGGCGTGAAAGGAGAGCGAGAAGGGAAAGACCGAGTTGACCCGCGATATGGGGGTATTCTGGTATACGCGCAAGAGCCACACGGGGCTTCTATATTATTATTGTTATCATAACTCCCGGAAGTTATGTGGCGTATACGTGCCTTGGCCCAAGCCCACTAAACCATACCCCAGCTTCGCAGCTTCATGTATGCGTTGTGAAATTTCTCTCTCTCTCTCTCTCTCTCTCTCTCTATTTTGCATCAAGATGGCCTCTTTCCTTTTATAGCCAACGAGCGTACGCGCTTCTCATCGCTAAAGTCTCAACTCGGCTTGCCTCTGCCTTTCACTTTGATAGACAGTCCAACTATTTGCCGAGAGGGATCAAGACCAATCCGCGCAATGATGTCTCTACCTCACCCAGGAACCAGCCTTCCTCCCTCTCTCTGTATCTGTACATAAGTCCGGATGTTTCGAAGCTTCCGACGTAATTCGCGTCGTATATTTGGACAAACTTGCATTCCACCTTGATGCACTCGAGCCAAGATTATTAGAGCTCATCCGAAGTAAATTTTATCCCCTTTCGTCTTACCGCCTTCACTCTCCTTTCCAAGTGCTGCTGCTGCTGCTGCTGCTGCTGGGAGTGGTCGTATTCCGTATTTGAGTTGTTGATGCTCAGCTTTGTGCATACGTGACTCGGTATTAGGCTGAAGATTCTCAGCCGGTCGTATATATGTATGTTTTTGTTTTGACATTTCGGCTCTTCCTCCATCCCTCCTGTTCTTCGTCGGGACACTTTTTTTTTCTTCGTTTTTTTTTTTTCGACCAGTACCGTTGATGTTGTATTTGGCCGTTGGTCCGATCAATATATTATTTTCAGAAAATATGTCCAAACATTTAGGGTACTTGGCAAAACATTTACAGTCCCCGGTCTTCTACCCACCGCATGGAACGTTTTACAACGACATTTACACTTTAGACAATAAAATGCAGATATGAGGTAAGCGAAGCTTGAAAGCCATGAAAGCCTCTCGTCGTCGACTGTGGAAGAGTTTCATTTCACATTACTTGTGGAGTGGCTTTTACGACTATATATACATATGTAACGTCTACACGATGAAACAACAATATTTTCTCGCGATTTTTCGTGATATTCTCATTGCGTCAAGTTTTTACGTGTTTCGTGGGCGGAGAGAAAGGAGGAAAAAACCCATAATTTGGATGAGATGAGATATATACTCACTGTGCCAGTTCCTAGGTCGGTTATCCTGCAAGGTAGCACAGCGGTGCCGTTGATCTGGGCAAGTACCTGTTTTATCGTGTTGTAATCTGTCAATGCATTTTTCGTTGACGCTCTGTCACTCGTTGAATTTACAATTGCATCTGAAATATATTAAAATACACCTTAATGAGGATTTTACGAGGAGATTGATTGATCGATGGACTTGTACTTTATGAGGAACGACATTCAAAGCAATAGAGTGCCATATGATTTTCTTTCTGGGTTTTAAGATGAATTAACGAATCGCGGATTGGATGATTTATTCCAGAATTTCAGTATAAGGAAGACGAACGGTGCTGAAGGAGATGAGATAAAGAGTCGGAATAAAAAGAATGCGAGCCGGAGTCGTTGAATTATGAGACGCGTCAATCGATTTCTTCGTTTGTAGACGCATTATGCTCACTGTGCGCGGAATACCCCAAGGAGGAGAGAATGAAACTAGAGATATAAAAGATAGCAGGGACGGAGGTTTAGAAGAGAAAGCAACAAAGAAACGTTGCTTCCGAAAAGCAAGGGACAGAGAGAGAGAGAGAGAGAGAGAGAGAGAGAGGAAAAGAAGAAGAGTGAGTGAAAATCCACTTGGTTGCCATCTTATTGTGTTTGTCGGCCGGTGAGTAGTCTCCACTTCTTTTTCACGGGCCATCGAGGCAGCCAATTGGAATCTGGGGGAAGATTGGATCGCGCAAGGTTGGGCTTGGTGGTCGTCGGAGATTCCTTTTTCGACGCACTCAACTTCTCCCTGCCCCCACCCTCCGAGCCTCTCTCTCTTTCTCTCGCTTCCTCTCTTCTTTGGCCAACGGAGGAAAGGAAAAGGAGAATAGGATTTGTCGATTGAAGAGAAGACAGCAGAAAAAAGTACTGTCGCTCTCTCATGGAGACGAGAAGGGGGACGACGACATAAAGTGGACGAGCTTTCCTGATAATAAGCACGCAAAATTGGCTTTTTCGAGGAGCCCCAGGAACGCGCAAAACTTGCACACATCCGCCCTAATATTCCTGGAAGAAAGTTTCTTATCTCTTTGGCGGAATGGCCGGATTGTGTCTCTTTAATCGGAAAAAACAGTCAGGCAGTTGTGCAGACCGAGACGCGTGGCAATAAAATGAGAAGAAGAAGAAGGTGATGGAATGAACGGAATAGACGATAGAGGATTTGGGAAGGCTGAGATGAAACGAGAGAACGTTAAAAACAAATTGAGTGCGTGTCAATATATATTATATGTGTAAACGTTTGCATAGATTTGTTTTTTTTTTAGTAGTAGTAGTAGTAGTAGTGAAAGAGTTTGATAAAAGAAAAAAGCAAAAAAGGTAAAATACGGAATTGGAATTGGTGATACGAATGAGAATGTAGAATGAGTTTCAACGATATTAGAATCGGCCGTTCTCTTTCTCTCTTCCTCATGTTTTCTTTCCACAACATATATATATATATATCGCTCAAGTTCAACATTCTTCCTTGCTTGAATTACAACATCTTTTTAACCTAGGATTTATTTATTTTATGAGTGCATTCGTTCCAGGACAGGATTGATTTTTCACCGAAATGTATGTGTGTGCGTGTGCGAGAGAGAGAGAGAGAGAGAGCGAGGAGGGGTTTGGGGCTGCTTCCATCTAGAGACAAAGATAAACCCGCATGAGACTCGATTTCTCGTTGGTGAGTGCCTAACCCAATGGACGGTTCGAAACTTGGTCTAACGGTCGTCGTTTCTACGGAGTAACTATCCGATTGCTACCTTTTCTAGCGGCGCCGGGTTTATTCTACAGGAGAATAAGCCCATGTAACCGTTGTCCTATCGCTTAACAAGAGCTTAACCTTTATTATTACTGTAATCTGGTTGGATTTATCGTTCGAAATGGTACATGATTTTTCCCGAGCATGTTCTCCAACGGTTCTGCGAAGTTTGACTTTTGGTCAGACGCCATAATACCCTCAGCTTGACAAATGTTTGGAGATTATAAACCAGGCAAGGAATATCAGTTGAAACACCGAAACCTGTCCTGTGGGATTTCCTTTTCCACGGGAATGTCGTAAAATTTCTCAACGGATATGCGCGCCAACGATTTAGGATATCAATAACCCTCCTATTAAATTGCCAAGAATCTCTCTTGCGAATTTTGACTTCTTTTGCTGAATAATAAACTGTCTACTATCCGGGACATGTACGAATAAAAAGTCGGTGGAACACTATACGCTTGATATACCTGACTCGAGATTCTTCGAGTTCTTCTATACAAAGTAGAGTAACAAGAAAGAAGAAATATGCAATTATTTTTCTTTATGATATGCGATACGAAAAATTTTTCACGTTTACGGACCTTACATTATCTTGGTAAATTGGCCCGGTTATAAATAACCAACTCTAAGGTCACGAACCTTAGTGCAGAAAGCAGCCACTGAAATCTAAGGAGATCGTTGAGACGCAATATTTTATTGGAGATACGAGATGGGAACGACCGATGGGAGGGTTGGGTGAAAACTTTCATCGGCAAAAAGAGGAAGAAAAACCATTCAACGATTTCTTGGCTTGTTATATCATGAGTTTTTTTTTCATTCAACAACTCGAATTAATCGGTACACGTTGTACATCCCGCAGTGATATGCAAAGTCAGAGAAAGAGAGAGAGAGAGGGAGAGGGAGGGGGCGAGCAGCAAGGAAAAGGAGTGAAAACATCTTGGGACGATAAAGCGCCTTTTTTTTCGCTCGTCAACTTCCTCTGCTGTCCAAACGAGGCAAAAGTTGCAAGCTTCCAGTTTAAACTGGGCCGTTGGTAATTATGTACTCGAGTTATTCACTCAACTATGCAACCGTTGGATAAGTGTAAAAGATAGATAGAAAAATTGGAAGAGAACTCGAGTCGGACTATGCGGTAAGAGAGTAGGAAAGAAAAAAATGAGTAGAATGGAACAAGTCTCTGGATAGGAGAAAAAGAAAAAGATGCTATGAAACATACCCGCTTCGCGGTATTCGGAGGTTCCTATATAGAGGAACAAGGAATTAAAGATTCTCCTCCTGTAGATTCATCTTTTTGGAGAAAACACGATCGCTGCTGCATCCCTCATCCTAAATTCATCTTTAAACCTCCTATTTGCATCTGTCATGTATCTAACGAGATACGAGGCAGTGAGTTGACTCGAAGAAGGAAGAGTTTCAAGATTCGAAGGGAGCTGAATAATAACAGAGAAAATTGTAGATCTTATTGCAATTCGTGATAAGACCGCTGACGAGCTCAACAAATTGCGTTACTCATTACGCGAGTTGTCGCTAAATTGCAATACGAACAAGTTTCGTGCTCCTTTCAAGACGAATCAACCGTAGATTAGAACCGCCTGTAATTCGCGAATCATTTGACTACGGGTTTTCTCAATTTCTACACGACGCGATGAAATTTACCGCGCGAATCGGCGCCGGTATTAGGCGCCGTCCCGTATTCCAGGATTGCACCAAATCATAATTCACAATTTATTTTACGGCATGGAGATGATGATTTGTGTTGAAGCATCAACCGTTTGACAATATCGATTCGGAGAAATCTCTGACATAAAACAATATATATATATAAGTATCTTTGAATAAAAGAAATCTTCCAGGGTAATGACAGTCGGAATTGCAACAATATTCCAGTGGTAAACCAAGGGTTTCCTCTTTCCCCTATATGACGACAATCCTATCTAGACGCATCACTTTATCGAATCGAATACATTAGAGATTCGCGAGAAAACGTTCGCGGGACCTTGCCACAAGGCTAGTTCTCCCGACCGAATTCGGTATGGGATTACTGCGGCGCGGGGAGTTTGGAATGAAAAAGAAAAAAGATTGGGTGAGAATGCCGCGAGGCGTCTATTGTAAATCAAATCGAGAAACTCGATTCGGAACGAGTGTGTTTCAATTCGGTATCAGCGATGCATGACGTCTCATTTGCGCGTACAGATTCGCAAAAAAAAAAAAATCTATTCCTTATAAATTTATTTCGATAGGTACGAAAGGTAAATCGAAGAATGGCGAAAATTGGAAATAAAGTATATTCATTTTTAAAAAATATTCACGGCTAACCTTTCGATAGCATGATATGGAAGCAGAATTAATCAAGAGCCAAAGGTGCGAAGAGCTTTGATGAGCTTGATTCATCAAAATCGGATCACGGAGTTTGACGATACGAGTAACGCGCTCACATCCAACAAATACCATAACCCGTCGTTTTTTTGTACCAACGATATCCTAACTCTCGTATTGTTCTGGTCATAAAGAATCGAGGCCTTATTGCCAACAATGAGAGAAAATATCCACGGTTCATTGTTTCATAATATGGCTAAACAACGCACTATAATATGTGTTCGCGTTGGCGAAAAGTTTGTTAGAGCACTTTCATTCCAAGTAATAACAATAAAAATGTATTTTAGTGAGTATAATAAAAGCTTGAAATAATCGATTTTAGTTTGTTCACGATGAGACATTTTTTTTTTTTATGCAACGCTTCTTCGTCGAGTTCATACGCACGTATGTGTTTTTATTCCGTTGAGGTCGGTGAAAAAAACTGTCAAATCTTTATGGGATCAATTTTTGCGTATAGGAATTTCGGGCAACCAATTTTGTTGAAAAAACTTTTTCCTCGCCCTCGTTGTCGTATTCCTCTTGTGTTATCTCAGGAGTGACTAACGGTCGTTCGAACAAAAAACATTGACGGAGATATGCGGCATCAAGTTTTGGTGCTGGGAATCGGCCTGTAACAAATCCGATTCGTATCGACGTCTCATCGGACTTTGATTCTCGAAACTCCCGCTGTCTCTCGTCCCAACCGACTTGACCGACTATAGCAATTTCGGTAGCTGTCCTACCCTCGAACGGCTCGCTCGGCGTATCGTTCGCGACGGCATAACTCAATGGGTACCCTGCTCTACTACTATACCTTCGTAGAAAGCACGTATGTAAACAATGCTGGATATGCTGGATCATCGGACCTTACCATCCTTTTTTCTTTAATTATTTTTATTCGTTTAAATATATATATCTATTCAACGTTATTAGGAGTTTTTTCCCCTAATCAGGTTGAATCTGATAATCACAAAATCAAAGTCAACGAAATCAGATAAAAGTAAATCAATTGCGTATACCAGTAACCAGTAAATTTCCAAGGAAAAATTGGAATTCGATTGAGAAAGTGATTGGGATTAATCTCGCTCGATGAACGTATATCGTAATTTGCGCCAATTACGAGTTAAAATAAGTTTAGCGTATATCCGATTTACGCTTTGGGATCAATCTTTTTGGTTCACATTTGCAATCAGTGCTATCACTTAGTGTCGAATCTTGAGGTAATCGCGGATATAAAGAAAAACTTGAATGCTGCAAAGATTTTAAAATCAAACATATGATCCGGCATGAATTTGCACGCGAACCGCCCCCGTCGTGTATAAGACGATAAATTGCAGTTGTATCGATTGTTTGAAAGCATCAATTAAAGTCGCATCGGAAAGGAAATTGTGTCAAGAGCATATTTCACCACCGAGCCTCGCGCTCTATAAATACTCCAAAAATCGACGTCGTAGCGTCTAAACGCATGGAAAATATTGTTCAAATTCATATGTAGAATAGACAATGCCTGGCGGAGCAATGTAGTAAATCTCTTCGGTAGGAAATGTACGCGCGTACAGGAATGAAAACCAGGAGATATCGGTACGTCGATTGACGAACGATTCTGGGCCACGGTAAAAAAAAAAAAAAAAAAAAAAAAACAATCCGTACCTGTTATTCAATTCGTATATTCTTTATTAGAGTCGGCTCGGGTGCTTCACTATGCGGTTGATCTACAATTGCCTGATCATTTGACCCCCTTAAAAAAACTCGACCTTTATAAATTCCCACTTCGCTAATAGATTCGGGAAGTTGGGGTGAAAAAATAAACAAAGCACCGAGATACTTATGATTCATCGAAGACTCCCTGCTTTGCGAGCAGGGTACGAATATATATATATATCAATTATTCGAATTTCACGTATAGAAAGGAGAAACTTGGCATATCGAAAGATTCCGCGGGGACGCTGATGAATTCAGCCGCTTAAGATGGGAATATTTTCCATCAAACGTTGGCAAGTCTGATATCTTGACGCCTTTAACGGTCAAAGAACGATGAAGAAGGGAATAAGAACGAAAAGGACGCACGAATGAGGCCAACGATGCTGGAGAATACGAAGCGGTAAAGTCTCTTGGTAATTTCAGTGGGAATTTAGTCAAGTAGTTGGAATAGTCAGGAATGATTAAAAAAAAAAAAAGAAAAAGAAAAAGATAAAAGAAGAGGGAAAAAAATCAACTTCCCGAAGAGTGAGCGATTCCGTCGGATTATTCGAGTCGACGAGAGATCGGGGGAACGGCAGTGCTGAGCGTTCCAGAGGTCAGCGCGCTGTCGAAGAGAGTTATCGGTAGGGTGCTAGCCACTCTCATTCTTCTCTCCATTCCTCCCAGCCTTATACCCTTTCTCAGTTTTCCTTCCTCTTTTACTATTACCGCTACAACGAAAGCAGCTACCAGTTCTGTCGCTCTCATCGTGTGAATACGAATGAGGTCCACCGGTCGATTGAAACTAGAAGCTCCTAATTGAGAAAGTTGGCTCTCTTTCCTCCTTCCCTCTCGCTCCTCTCCCTTGCTTCGAGATCCTTTGTCACAAGGGGTTTTCCTGCTCCATCGAGAATTGCTCTCGTCGCGCTTTCAATGTTATAAACGCAATTTGGCCTAGTGAAAAATAAACCGTTTTTTTTTTTTTTTTTTTTTTTTTTAAGCAGAGATCCACGATCCTTCATTCAATTCAAGTTAAAAGCGGTAGGACACCCTGTATAATCTCTATCCTGCTAATTCGAGTTTTTTTCTTTTTCTCCGCGGTCGCAGCAGAGTAGCAGGCTGTTCTCATTTGCTTCGAAGCCTTTTCTCTTTAATGCTATACATATCTTTGGGTCACATCTTTCTCCATCCATATAACTATCTAGCGACGTGATTAAGGCTTCCTCCGAGACTCGGATAGTAATGACTTCCGATGCGGATAGTCCCTCCTGCTCGAAGCTTATCCGATCCCTATGCTAGCTGCGCGGTGATACATTTTCACTTTCTCCGCCGCGGCGGTCGGGTCGAGGAGATACGAGGAAGAAGATCTCGATGAGGAGAGCAGGTCCAACGCGGCTAAATCGTACGTGTGATATGAAACTAATGAGAGCGCCATCTGTATCTCTGGGCATCTGACATCTGGCTTGTCTTCATATGAAGAACAGAGCGAGCAGGGAACAACGTATGTCGCCCATGTGCATATATATAGACGTCGACACGTGAAATGTGATCCGGCACGAAAGGATCACGAAATTCGGATCAGCATCGTAAATCCTTGATGACCTTGATTAAGGGAATCGATCGGTTTCGACTGATTGGATCTTCAACCGTGGGCCCGGAGTGCAAGCCCGGAAATTAAGTCAGTCGATCAGCCAACTGCGCGTTCAGCCTGCTTCGCTCTACCCGCCTCTGCCTTTGCCATCCCCCTAATGGAAGCGGATCGATCTACGCCCGAATTTCAACCCTGATAAATTTTCTAACCCGCAACATTTAGTCGGTGTCCCAGCTTACGGTGCTGCTGCTACTGCTGGGACTAACAATGAATATGACGCGCGATATCCATATACCCAGCCAGGAGGGACACGTACCTGGCCCGTATGGACCACTGAATTTCGATTTCGAATCAATCTACGGATCCTCGCTTACGGTAACGCGTGTAAGAATGATTTGTACAAAGATAGGATAAAGGTTATTCGAACGACCGCCCTCGACGGTAAATTTAACATTCCCGTTCTATCCTAGCTCTACGATATATATTTAAAAAAACAAGTACAAATACAATCTTCCTCCTGTTTCGCTATTCGAATTAATACAACGTCGCGCTCATTGATGATAAACTAAAGTTTTCTAAACTCACCGGTAGGGCGTAGAAAATGCTGAGAGGACAGCAGAATTAAAATGATTGTTAAATCCATGACAATTCGAGTTTCCCTTGTTAGCCAGGTTCCTTCAAGTGTCGGTCGTCATTTTGTATTCTCCTTTAGAGCATTCTAGGACTCTCGTACGCGTGATTCTTCTTCAACTGTAAAACAAAGGAAAACTTTGTTTATTCTCTTCCTTGAAGAATATATTGTAGGTATGCTTCTTCAGGCTGAAGTAATTATCGCAAATGTTCTTTTTTCTCTTCTCTTACTTTAACTGAGAAATCTCATTAATAATTTCGGAACTTGGTCATTATCGCGTACACTCCTCTCGTCAATCAAAATCGTCTAACCTCTTCTTTATTCTCCGCGTTTCTGCTTGCGAGAAATGCCGTGGTATAAAGTAAATATTCAAGTTGCGAAGCAAAACTGTGCTTCAATCCCATTATCGTAATATATGTGGAAGAAAGAGAGTGCACGGGACTGGGGAAGCAGTAGCGAAACAGACAGACACACACACACACACACACACACACTGGTGTGTCTAGGCTCCTCAGCCAGCACGAAGAGGTAGAACAAGCCAACACACTCGATCTATTATATATACTGCTCTCGAGTTTGGTTTACTGAAATCCGCGAATATATACCACACTGCAAATAGAGAGAACCAGGATATGTTAATAAATATATAGATGTATATGAATGTGTTGGACGAATAATCCTCAATTAATTTCAACGCTCATTCGTTAATTCTCAGTGGAAATTCGAATTAAACCACTCGCCTGTACTGGCAAATTGAGGGGATGGAAATAATAGGATAAAGTGGTACTCGCTGCGGAAGCTTTTGCAGGCTTATGAGGAGACATCAGCATGACCGGTACAAAGCAAAATTTCAATAGTCTCGTGCTATCCCCTTTTGCCTCCCTGCTCTCAAACCTCATTCTGCAATTGTAATATTCAGCTGTTTCTCACTTAAACATGTTCTCATTTCCTCCTGTCACTGCTGTTCACTTTGCATTCAGATATCTGTAATCATTTTGAATTTTAACCATCCTCAGGACTGTGGAAATCCGATCCTGAACGTCTTTGCCCTTGACTTGGTGGTAATTGTATATAACATTGGGTCGAACGATAAGTGCGCGTTCATACATTTTTTTTCATTGTGCTTATCGAAAAAATCAATGGATTATTATTGTCGAAAAAATGAGTGAACGAGCAATGTTTGTTGGGTATATACGTATTCCAAAGTTTCGGATTGAATTACGACGATTCGGAATTTTCGGATTTTTGGAAATAGCCTTTCAGGGCCGTACTTTTTTAACGATTCAGAATCAGTTTTCTCGGGCAAGCTGTCGACGTTGGAAAGTGGAACGAACATGTATCCCAAGAACGTATGACAACTTTTTACCGACATCTTTTCCGCAAGAATGCTTCCTTCAAACTGGGCTCGAGCCAAAGTTTAACGCGGATCATAACTTTTTCCAAGTTCTCATATGCACGTGTGCCGACGATGCGTTGTACGATATTCTTGAGTATTTCTTTTTTTTTTCTTTATTCCAAAGAGAATGAACAGACAATGCCAAGAAGAAGGAGGTGCGAAGGTGGAAAATATTCAAAAAACTTGGAAAAAAAACTTCGAAGGATGTTATATTTGGTTGTTTTATAAAAAAAAAAATAAAGTCACTCAATTAATTATGGAGCACGGTATTGCTGATTTTTGACCGGTGATATGCACGCGAGAACGTTTACTTTTTCATTATTTCCATGGAATTTCTTGACTATTGTGTATATCACATGTTAGACCACCTTAACAGGGTCGCGGTTGGATTTGTGAGGATGGGAGTGTGTCGTAAAACACGGAGGGGGAACGCGAAAGCCGGTGCGCGCGGTGACAGCTTGATTGGGGCCGCCCGGTCTATATATACGTATTCGGTTTGAACGACAAAGTCCGTGGGGGCCGGCGGCGTGAGCATGCACTTGTATAGTTCGAAAGAATGATAAAAAAGAAAACCTTACTCTTGATGCACTTGTATATAGACGAATGAAGAAATTATTGGGACGATAAGCACTGAGAGAGCAATAAAGGAATTGAAATTCCTTGTGACACGTTTGTACGAATGATTTTTTTTTTTTTTTTTTTTTTTTTCATCTTTTTTTTCATCGATCGAGTCGTAAACGCGTACGCACGCGCATACACGTTCAAAGACGAAGCCCTTTCCTTGACCCCCCCCCCCCCCCGCCCCTCCGTGTAATCAGAAGGAGTCTCCCCGCGCGCGGTCCGTTTCGTCTTGCTGGTTTATTTTTCCCCTCGATATCTCTTATGTATATATATATATATATATACTGCCGCATCAAGAATACATGTGTATATACGCATATATATAGACGGAGAGTGTGGGTGGTGGACGGTGGTGCATCAGTCGTTGAGACACAGAGACGGGGAATTCACGAGGTCGCTGGACAGGGAGTAAACGCCCTACCGAGCGAAAGCCATAAAACCAAGAAACGAATAAAGAGAACGAGGCGAATTTGTTTTCCGTGACCGTCCGGTAAAACGACGTTCTCAACTACGAGCAAAGAACACGAATACGGGGACATTACTTTCTCCCCGACTTTTCAGTCAATTTTCTCTCTTTTAGTATGACGACTTTTTTTTTTCTTTTTGTTTTTCAAGAGAATTTTTCTACGGCGTTTCCTAATTAAGCAGTCTTTTCAGCGCTCGAGAGCGCCGAGATTACCCAGGGAGTATCGCGCTTCATCGCATTGACGATTTCAACTTGGACAAGATGAAAAATGTGCAATCTGTAATTTTTTATTTATTTTTCTCTTCACTCTGATCGATTGGGGCTTCGTATCTTCTCGCTCGCATGTTTTGAAATATTTCCTCCTTTGGAGCTTACTTTTCGATTGAATCTTATGAACGCGATTCGAGGCGTTTTAATAAAGCTCGCTTTCGAGAATCTCGATTCAGCGAATTTCTTTTCCGGAATCTTTAATGTCTTTCTTCTCGTCAAAGGTTGTCGATACCGATGTGAAGCATCGCAGAAAATTTTTTCTATTGGATGAAAATCGTTTCATTCTCAGTCCCAGTTACACACTTCGGGATTACCTTCAAACTAGTCGATTCATCGATAAATTTAAAAATTATTCAAGAAATTGTAATAACCATTGGATAGATTTTATTTCAAGATCGTGTCTCGAATAGACAATAACTCACCACTTGGATATAATTAATTCTCAATTGATATAGAAAATGGTTAAGCGAACCATATACTCGAACGCGATCGTTCGAGCTTTAATCCAGGCTCACTTTTAATCACTTTTTTTCCCAGTCTCACTGGTATATGCGCGGATGCAGTGACGTGAAGAAATTTGTTTTTTTTTCTCTCTTCTATATTTTTGAAAATCTCTTAATCCAGTTTGCATACACTTGCTGTCGGGCTTTCCTTGATCACGGAAAATCACGCTTATTTTCAACCAAGTCGGTGAATTCTCTTCCAAACAAGATTTCCTTGATTCTCGCCATAGCAGCTGAGCTTGTAATTTGTATACTCGATATTCTTTGCTTCGGTGAGAAGTATATTCCATTTTGGACTTGCTGCATCTTCGCCCGTAATTATTCATTTTTCTCGGAAAATCGGTCTCCTTTTTCCTTCGTCGTTGACTATCGGTATCTATCAACGCGTTATCTTTCTGTGTGATATTCATAATTCGCCTATCACGAGGTTTGTAGTTATTCTTGTATTAGATCCTCAATACCAGCATCAAGTGATATTGTTTATTGTATCTTTAACGACGTATATATTTTCGCTGTGATGCGATGCTTACCGAACCGTGGAGGGTTTTAGGTTGAAGCTAAAGTAATCTTGCTCGCGGTATCATGTTCCACCTCTTTCTTCCCCTTCCCTTACGCTATTTGACGTTACCCCTGCTGGACGTTTAACTATCGCTAGAGTTATGTACAATCGCGCTCGCCTTCTCTCGCGTAGAGTGGTTTTACATCGATACTCTGATTTATTGCCAAGAAGCTATAAATTATCGATGGCCGATATATTAAACGAAAATACATGAGCTTCGGCAATAACTCGAAGACCGAGGGGAGAACGAGAGCGCGAGGTAGAAGGATAAAAAAGGAAGATGTAAAGTTTCACGTAGCAGCATGAGGAAGGCCCTCTGGAGGGGGGGGGGGGGGGGGGGGGGTGTATTTTGTTGAAAGGTTTGCTTAAAATTTTTTCATATAGATTAAATAACACTTTCATGTGAACGTATTCTTTTGCAATTGATGGAAATTGGTGGTAAACCGCGGTTCGTAAAATATTTATTTTCGTATTTTCTCGAACAAAGTTTTTACGGCTGCCAAATATTTGGCTATACTGATTAATTCTTCATGGCTTCATAAATTCAATTATTCCAATAACAACGAACGTGACGACACTTGGCGTCAATCTCTGGACGAATATCCTGGATGAACTTGCTCGTAAGCTTGCCAGTCGTTACTTTAAAGTTTGTAGGGCATTTAGAGATTGTGCCACATTGCAACCACGAGTCCAACGGAACTGGAGGCATCGCGAACACGGTGATGGGCGATTCGACGAAAGTTTTAACGATCTTGATGTCTCAGCTCTCTCTCTCACTCTCTTTCTCTCTCCTTGCCTATTTTCTTACCTGCAATCAGCCGCAGTCACGAACTTGTGTCTGACTGTTCAGTTACTATATACGAAGGGCAAGGGAAATGGTCGGAAACGTCGCGGCGAGTCATCACCAGGATATATGGAAGCGACGCACCACCACGAAAATTGAGAAAAGTTGCCTCACTCCCAGCCCTCCCAAAGCCTTATCTTCACTTTCTTTTTCTGTACAAATTCTTTCTCTTCAACATTTAATTCACTTTTCACACATCCCGAAGTTTCGGCTTTATCGTGAGAAAAGAATTCCAAGAAAATTCTCGCACTCTATTATCTATCACGAAAAAAAGTGAAAATTTGAAATCTCTGATTCGAGGTACCTAATACCTATACCGAATAATATTTGAAAAATTGCGAATAAATTTGAACCAACCGAGTTATCATTGAGTAGAGCTGTCATGATGTAGCTCCTAGTTAATAACTCTATCGATAGTCATTCTCGATAACAACTGCGAATCTGAGTAAAGAATCTCTTTACTCTTTAACATATCTACTCCGGTATGATATTTAATCCCCAATATCTCTACTCACAACGATTTCAGAACGTAGCTCATCATGAGTAGAGATATTGAAGATCATGTGAATTATACACGAGTAGACGTAGCCAAAATTTGGACTGAAAAATATGAGGAAAAAAATTGGAGAGTCACGCTGCGCGCGCGCCACATGGTTGACGGAGTTAAAATACCCATATAGCGGTAACGATTGATGGAGTTTCAAAAAAAAAGCTCATAGCCGTGCGATTCTCATCTTGAAATAAATTCAATAACTTCAACCACGCGTGTATAAAGAATTTGAGTGGCTCTTTTTTGTCCGTACGGTAATCATATGCCAAAGTTGTTCTAAATAACTCATTTTACTTCATCAAGATCGCAATAGAAGGTGAGCGAAAGAGAGAGAGAGAGAGAGAGAGAGAGAGACTAGAGGGGTAACGCTGGGGGGAGGGAGGCCTCACTCACTCACTCACTCAGTGCCGAAGAGATAAGAGAGAAAATTTTTTTTCCTCCTATTACCATCCCTTTGCTTTTGGACCTCAGGAGAAGCAAGTCCCTTGGGCTATGAATTCCCATCGCCCGAGGGTCGAAGGTAAAACTTGTCATTCGCCGTTATCAGCGTAGCAATAAAACTCTCTAGCCCGAACCTTCTCACCCTCTCATTCTTTCATTTCTACATATACGTTCGTTCTACGTATAGCCGGGAAAACTCGGTGGAATTCTCCGTTGAGTAGGTACAGCCGCTGGTTGGGGATGAAGCTCGAAGCTCCCTCTCTCGCTCCCCTTCCCGTTATATTCCCTTTAACGGGAGTTTGACGTATCCAACGTGAGGAGAATCCTCGAACGGTACATCGGGATGATGTTAGTTACGGGGGGTTCGGACGGTCCCTGGTGACGAATCTAGAGGGCGAATTCAAAATGGCGTTCTTTGCTGGTACGGGAAAGACGAGGACAAAGGCTTATTTTATAAGAGGCAAGGGAGAGCGAGAGAAGGATTTCTTTTTTCTCAAAAGTCACACAATGCATCGCGATCTAATTCTACTTGCTCTTGTGTGTATACATGCAGACAATTGGAAATCTCTTGGTATATAGCGGAACATTGGTATTATATAGATACGTGGGAACTGTGGATGATGGGATGAACATGGCTTAGTTCCTGTAATACTCGCGGGGGTTAGTAAAATCGTACGTTCGCATCGACGATCCGAAGCGAGGGACTCGCAGAACTGCATGGTACATATGCAACGGGTATAGTGAGCACGCTCGCATTGTGTGCGGCGACGGTCTAGGCTGGCGTAACGGAAACGGCTGATGGTTAGTAGAAGCGAAGCTTCCCAGCAGAGCGTAGGCGGCTTTACCAAGAAGCCTCGGTTTGCTAACTCGACATAAATATATATATATATATATATCTATATATTTATCATAGACACAGGCACATTTACTCGCGAAGAGCTGTATGTGGATGCACACGAGATATGCATTCTGGATGCAACCGCGTTTGGAATCAAGGGTTAGGATCGAACCTCCAGACCGGCTTGTTTGGATTAGGTGAATGAACACGAACCTGCTTTCAAACCACACGCTTCGCCTAGTTGCAGAACACGATCTATCCTAGATTACGCACTTGCCAATCGGTTACTCGAAATCCATGCGGCTTTTGCCCCTCTCGCCTCTCCCTTCGCACCGCCGCCGCCGCCGCCGCCGCCGCTGTCGCCGCACCAATCTCTTATTAGGCTCTCTTCGTCTCATCCGCTACTAACCGCGACAAAGTACACGAGAGATCGCCGACCGTGCTCTCCCTCCTACCACATTCCGCGTGTTATCAACAATACCGATCATTCGTCATCAGACTTCTCTCCCCCTTGGCTCCTCGCGCGCCTCATCTATATAGGGGTTGAGCCACCAAGCCTGCTTATCCAGCTCGCCATTATTGTACCTACCGGCGAACGAACGAATTAGTCGCATCTTCGCTGCGTTGCTATTGAATCAAGGGCTTCTCGATTTATCTGCCTTCTTGTCAAGAATAACGACTGTTCCGACAGTCGTTTCACACATTCCCCAATATTTCTATATATTCGATCAAGATATTTGACCAGAGCCGCGAAAGTGTTGACTCACCTCGTCGGGAGTTCTACTATCGTGACGAGGTGAGTTCTACTCCTACCTATTTTTCTAACAGTCTGGTATATTCTTTCCGAGCTTCGCAAGTTTGACGCAAGCTGGAAAACCGCTCGCAAATATCGTTTGAAATTCAAAGAAAACATTAAATTTCTATCAGAATCTTATTCGTAGGCAGGGAGTGTGTGCGGATCGAGTCCGAAATCTTTATATGAATATGAGCCAACGTACTAACGGATAAAAATGCTAGTAACTCACTCGTTAATCATCGCAGTTGGACAGTCCGGATATGAAAAAACAAAAGTTTTCTTTTTTGTAGCTAACGAGCGGAATTTTTATTCCTTGTGAGCCGTCGGTCAAATTTTTCCAAAACAAACCCACACGAGTGAATGAACTATATAGGCCAAGATGGATATTTGATTTTTCAAATAAATTATGAATGATAACGACCAAGCGAGGAAGGTTCGGAGAGATTCTCGGTGGAAAAAAATGTACCTTCGACGAAGCAAGGGTGTCGAAACGGGAAGGTGTTCAGGAAGCAGTAACGATTTGATGGTTCGTTTCAACTTGTTTCTCCCATTGTACACCTTTATTTCTTTATTTCTTGACTACCAGCGTTTCCTCTTTTTCTTTTTTCAACAAGTACACGGGTCGTTAATGGTCATTTGCATGGAATTATCGTGGTGCCTCCCAGACCCTCTTTGACTCGGCAAGAGCTTTGCCTCATACCGGACAATCATGGCGAAGGAAAAACCGGAAGGTATGTTAAAGAAGCGACTATTGCTTTTTCACTTTTTTTTTTTATCCGACTAGTCTGTACAATGGCAAGCGGGGATAACCACCAAGAGTATCACCGGGTGACCGGCGCGCAGTCAACTCGCTTACTTCGCGTCACTAATTTACCCTCCTTCCTGAGCTTCGCTCCTCTCGTTACATTTAATGCTTTTCTTTTCTTTTCTGCATTTCCTCAGCACGAACGGAAGGCAGGGTGTCAGTTCATCACGGGACAAATGGCTACTGTGTCAGTTGGACCGCGCAACTCGCCATTGTTCAACTCTTCAATCGTAGTAAGCCTGCTCCGTGTAAACTCTACAACTGTGTCAATTGGACCTAGCACTAGTCGAGCCCGTAGTATTTGGAAATTTCCCCGCGGCTCGCGCATCCCCACTTTTCCTATTTTTTTTTGGGCACAGCCTGAGCAAGCCCCCACCGTATCCGCAGCACCGCGCAACGTACCATCGTTGAAACTCTCCAACTGTAGCAATTGGACCCCATGTCAAGTGCTCAACCGTGGCCTGTGGCCGATCGCGGCAACCCGGCCTGTGTAGCAGTTCGACATTTTGCCAACGCTCGCGTACCCCCACTTTACCTCGCCTGTCTCAAATGCACACGGCGAAAAGTGGCCACCGTGTCTTTTGGACCCTGTGCCAAGTCCTCATACGTAGTATACAAACTTTTCTCCGTCGCTCGCATATCCCCACTATTTTCTCGGTTGCACGTTCGAATAGAACGACCCATACCTATGAACTCAGCAAGTACGACAGCAAGTAAATTCTCCCATGTACCGATAACTTCTTACGTCAGTGTCCTACTATATCGATAGATTTGAGCCACAACTGCCACAAAAAGCATTTTATAATGGATTAACGATTTGAGAATAACACTTTTATGTATTCGTACTACAAATTGTATCTGTAAAGCGATAAGCGCGCCTATTTTGATGGTCCTCTAAAAGGAGTTAAACATTTTTCGGAATGACGTTTTTCATTTTTCTCCATCTTCTAGTAGAATCACGAAGATAATTATTTAATGATAGTGTGTCGCGCAATGATGAAACTTCATTCCATCCATGTATATTTTTGAGATTGATCAATATGTTCTTTATATTTTTATTATAATAAAAAATGAATTGTTGTTCAGAGCCTGTCGAAAATCATTTTTTCTGTCCTCCGGGCCGAAAGTGGCAACTTCGGCCCGCGCAGCGGCCTATGTCGGACAGAAAAATCGTATACACACCTCGGGCAGGAAAAAGTAAAGCCTCAGACCACATGTTTGTCAGCCTCGGCTTCGCCTCGGCCGACAATTACATGTGATCTGAGACTTTCCTTATTTACCTGCCCTAGGTGTGTAATATACTATTTTTTTGGGTTTGATTATTATACATTAAACTTTTCTGTCATCCGGGGGGTCATCCGTACGAAACAATTTTTTCGTACGGATGACCACCGCTCCCACGACCACCGCTCGAATTATCATGGTAATTTTTTTCACTATCTTTGTGAATTCGCTATTGTGAAAAGTATTAAGTACCGCGTTTCTGATCCAATGATGGATGATACATTAATCGAAAACGTATACTCTCAGTAAAGTATAAAAAATTTCGATAATTTTGCTTTCTACAGTAATAACCATGAGAGAAAATAATAACCATGAAAGTAAGTCATGAGAGAAAATAAAAGATTCAGTACGCACAGGCAGGAAGCAACAATAGACAAAAAATTTTTGTAATATCTATGAGAGAAACGTCATAGGAAAAGTGTACTTTTCGAAGTAGTCGATATTTCGGTTATTCTTACAGCGATTGGATTAGAATGATGCTTGATATTAATATCGCCCACTGATGAATTTTCGCAATTTAATGTTAAATTAAAAAATGCAAACGATGGATTTTTCAAATGCGAATAATATCATGAACGACGCTCTTGATAAGAAATGAGCTCGATGTGCATTATTTTCCTTTTGAACTTGGAATTTCAAGTAATTGAGGTCCTTTTTTCCAATAACATTTCCCCTGAGAGTTTTAGAAAGTTGAAAAGGTCGATTACTCAATACATAACAAGTCTGAGCTAGAAAAGTTTAATGTATATAATAGTCAAACCCAAAAAAAAAATGATTTTCGACAGGCTCTGAACAACAATTCATTTTTTATTATAATAAAAATATAAAGAACATATTGATCAATCTCAAAAATATACATGGATGGAATGAAGTTTCATCATTGCGCGACACACTATCATTAAATAATTATCTTCGTGATTCTACTAGAAGATGGAGAAAAATGAAAAACGTCATTCCGAAAAATGTTTAACTCCTTTTAGAGGACCATCAAAATAGGCGCGCTTATCGCTTTACAGATACAATTTGTAAAACGAATACATATAAGTGTTATTCTCAAATCGTTAATCCATTATAAAATGCTTTTTGTGGCAGTTGTGGCTCAAATCTATCGATATAGTAGGACACTGACGTAAGAAGTTATCGGTACATGGGAGAATTTACTTGCTGTCGTACTTGCTGAGTTCATAGGTATGGGTCGTTCTATTCGAACGTGCAACCGAGAAAATAGTGGGGATATGCGAGCGACGGAGAAAAGTTTGTATACTACGTATGAGGACTTGGCACAGGGTCCAAAAGACACGGTGGCCACTTTTCGCCGTGTGCATTTGAGACAGGCGAGGTAAAGTGGGGGTACGCGAGCGTTGGCAAAATGTCGAACTGCTACACAGGCCGGGTTGCCGCGATCGGCCACAGGCCACGGTTGAGCACTTGACATGGGGTCCAATTGCTACAGTTGGAGAGTTTCAACGATGGTACGTTGCGCGGTGCTGCGGATACGGTGGGGGCTTGCTCAGGCTGTGCCCAAAAAAAAATAGGAAAAGTGGGGATGCGCGAGCCGCGGGGAAATTTCCAAATACTACGGGCTCGACTAGTGCTAGGTCCAATTGACACAGTTGTAGAGTTTACACGGAGCAGGCTTACTACGATTGAAGAGTTGAACAATGGCGAGTTGCGCGGTCCAACTGACACAGTAGCCATTTGTCCCGTGATGAACTGACACCCTGCCGAACGGAAGCTCTCTTTCCGTGACACTTGAAAATTCTTTCGATTTCATCCGTTTGTAGAGCCTATGTTTTTTTTCGCTTTTTTTTCTTTTTCGACAGACGGTTCGTTCGTTCTGTCATTTGTAAAGACATGATTATACGACTGTAAACTATATTCTATGCCGGAAGAAACTACGCGCTCATTCGATGTGCAATTTTGAAGAGAAATATCAAAATTTTTGTTACCTCTTTCTTTTCTTCAACAACACGGAGTGCCGATGCCTGCGCTCAAGTTCAGTGGAATGTAAAAAAAAAAAAAAAAAAAAAAAAAAAAAAAACTTCTCCAGGGATTTTGCTCTGAAGGCAAAACTTCGAGACTCTTGAGACAAATGTGGAATTCAATTTATACGCCATTACACTTTTTTTAAAATCAAGCAAAATTCTACCTCTTGATGCCGCTTTTTTTTTTATCATCATCACTGAAGTTACTTGAGAGCGCAAAATAAAAAAAAATAGACTTGAAAGATTCACGCAAATTGTTTGTATTTTTTCCCCATTTTCTCGGCTCGGAATATATTTCTGTAGCTTTCTAAATAATATAACAAACGGAGAATCATTGAAAATGCTGATATAAGGGATTCGAAGATAGTGAGGAAAAGCTCGCGTCGCGATTGCATCCTACATTGCTATTCTCCTATTTTCGAAACAAAACTTCAAGCCGACGACGATATTGTGCAATCGGATACGCGTCGGGAAGAGGAATGGACAAGTTCTGAATGTTCATTCGATTAACCTCTTCACCCAGCGTGGATACCGGTTATAATTGTTCGAAATTCGTGGTTCGTGGTCGAGCTCCACTGTTCTCTACATCGAAACACCTGAATTTGGAACACCCGATCCTCTATTTCATCCCTCTGTCATCGTAAAATTGGAGCGTCTCTGCGGTTCATCGACACGGTGCATGCGGTCAATACGCAACGTCGATCCTAATTTTAAAATCAATCGACAAAACTAAGCCAATCGAAACTTTGTACATCCGAGTCGTGAAATCCTCTTGGAAACGCGAGTGCGATTACAAATTTGAGCTTAGTTTTTTGTTTAATTTTTATCGTTTCTCACATATCGCGTTCGATTCCACCCAAACCTGGACTCTTTTATTTTTTCATTTGCTATTGAAAATTTTATCTTTCCCGAGATCCTTTGAGGGAAACTTTGCTGATCCTATTTTTTTACCACATTGCGCGTTTTATCAAGATAGAGCGGAGTGTTCCATAAATATTATGTATGCAAGATTGTACTTGAACAGAAATAAAAGCTAACGTTCAAGTTGAATGTCAAAACAAAATGTCAAGAATTGTTCCGAAATCAGCAAATACGATGATCCACGCTTAATATATTGGCGAGGTTCTATGTTTTTTGTCGCGCGCATAATGTTACGAGGTTCCGAATAGGACCAAAGAAATCAACATCATTCGTCAATTATAAAAGTGAGTTTTAATTTTTCAGGTAAAATGTACACGCGCGTGCATACATTTAGGAATGTATGTACGCGCGCGTGTATGTCTAAACGTATCAGCGATGAATAGGCGTGATATTAAAACGAGAACTCGCCATCAGGCTTTTGCTAATGACTCTTGTGGGTAACTTTCCATCTACGACTTGCGTTTATCCTTCTTGGCCCAATGGGAAAAGTTCCGAGGCAACGTATGTCTATGTGCAGAACGTAGCTTATACGTCGAGTACATTGCGAGGCTAATATTCCCCCTCCCCGCTTCTATTTCTCAACCCCTTTTGTCATGAATATTCCTCCTCATCAACCGATGTGACCTACGCAGAGATTCTCATGCTTCATACTTCAACCGCACTTTCTCCGGCTATCCCCCTCGCGGAACACCCCCCTCCTCCTCCTCCTCCTCCGCACTCGTTCATTTTCATCCTGCTGGATGATAATAAGTCGCGTGAGATATAATTTTCTCAATTTAATCGAGCGAGTATGAAACCTCGTATCGTCTTTTGACGACGACGCTGAAATTTGCAACGTTGGAGTCCAACGAAATGAACGAAAAAAGATTTGTAATTGGCTAATTATTTATTTCACGAATTATTGGCGCAGATTGAAAAACTACGAACTGCAACAAATTCGGCAAGGAACCAAATTTTAGATTTATCGGAATTATTCGAGAGTTTTTTTTAGTTCGTTTCGTTGGACTCCGCAACTTAGCAAACTTAGCGTCATTTTTGACGGTGGTTTTATTATTATTATTTTTAAAGAGTCGCTACGTCGGCGACGATCAGATTTTACAATAAGACACGCAGCTGTATCGATGATAATCGATGTTGGTGAAGAAATAATAATAGGATAGGGAATCTCACGTGCGTCGGCTAGACGAAAGAGCCGACTTCACTACATATCGGACATGCTTTTTTATTGCTTTTCCTCTTTGCTTTTTCTTTTCGGATTCGCTTTATCCGCTCTTCCTTGAGCCACGATTTCCCGGTAGACATTGACTGTAGTCAAATTGGGGGTTGACTCGAACGAATTAAAGACGAGAGCAGATCGAAAAATAGAATCCCCGTAGTATATCCGGAGAATCCAGCAGAAGGGGGGAGAAGAAGAGAGATAGAGAAATAAGGTTAAAGGGATAAAACGTCGCGGATATACTCTTTTACGGACTGCTCTTATGTCCCTAAGTAAGAAAAAGTAATTTTCGTAATGGACTATTTCATCTGCTCGTTCTCTTTCATTTTTTTTTTTTTTTTTTTTTACCTGATTCCTTCACTGTTGATTCTCCTTGTAATGTAATTAGCTTTTTAATCGATTGAGACTTTTATATACTTGTATAAATTAAATCGGAATAGCCAAAAATATCTAGTATGCGTGTGATTTAAAGGAAAAGTAAAATAAATTCAGCAATAAAATCGATGGTTGAAAAAATTTAAATATTCGATCGAGTATTTCAAACAAAGTGACAAAGTTGCGCTTATACTTCAAAAGTGCTTCTTTTTTTTCTGGCATATATCAAGAACCGCAGCAGGAGCGTAATGTCCAAGTCGATGCTTAAGAACAGATGGAAAACGGCGAGTGAAGAAAACATATATTGTATATACATATCTTTGTTCGTTCTCAATGTTCTCACATGAGTTTCATTGCGGAAAAGGTATTGCGATATATGCACCTTTTTATATACTTGAGAATATTGGACACACGTCGGTCGTCTGTTTGTAAATTTTGAAATGAGGATAAGCCCGGAGAAGAGAGAGAAAGAGAGAGAGAGAGAGAGAGAGAGAGAGAGAGAGAGAAGGAGGAACGAAAAGGGAAGTAGGTAAAGAGAAGTCGAAGGCCAGAGAAGGTATGGAAGAAATAAAGAGAAAACTTTGTCGCAAACCGTCTCTCTTTTTTGCCCTTTTTCTCTCCTTTGCATAACGCAGGAATGAAAGTTGTAACGTGGATAAGGAAAAACTCGTGGTAGGAGGAAGGAGAAAAAGTCTTCTCGGAGTGTCCGGTAGTGTTCCATTTGGGTTTGGTAGGTGGACGAAAATTCTCGAGGAGTCGTTCTTTGCGGTCGGATCTACGAGTTCTTAATGTTCGTACATATACGAAAGAATATAAAAGGAAGATGATATGCGTACATACAGGATGATTTGAAAGTCACCCACGGGTTAGGATAACAATTTGATTATTGAATTTTTCGCATATTTTCATTCGACTCGCTGTTGACTGGATTCGATGTCGATTATTAATGAAAAGGGTCGAATGCGATGAGCTATATAAGGAATAAAGAATAAGAAAAGCTCGCACTAATTTTAAGCGTACAATGGATTACTGTGATCAATTTTATTAATAACTGGCAATCGGTGACAGAGATACATCGCAGAGGAAAACTGTAAAAAACCGTTTTCGCCGCGTGGAATCGCGCCCGGAATATCTTTCCTATAACTTTCAAGTCTTAAGGTTGAATTTTTAGTCACCGTGTATATGAGGGTGTAAGACTTTCCCACAGATGTCGGGGAGTCGTTTTCTCCGACACAGTGTGTGTGTGTGTGTGAGAGAGAGAGGGAAGGAAAGAAGCAAAATTCAGGACGTCGGACACGAATTTCCCCTCTTTTTTTAGCCTTATATTTTTTATACGACTTTTGATAAAGGAACTTTTTCGAGAAGGAAGCGACGTGGGAAAGGGGGATTCTACAATTCGTTTCCTATTTCTTCTTGGTCCGCCTGTTCTTCGAGAAGAAGATGTGGCAAGGTCGAAAAAACGATGTAGGAAGGAGATGGAGGAAGAAATATGGATGAAGGAGTGCATTTTAGAGAGGTGAATTCCTGGACTTTATGCCACACTCGAGTTCGCTATCTCTTCAAAATTTTTTTTTTTTGGAAAAATAAACGAAAATTTCCATAATTTTTATTAATATAAAAATGTACCATTAACCAAATAACGAGATGCGGCGAAAGGAAAAGCTTCTAAAAATAATACAACACGCGCGGGTGTGCGAATGATTGAGCCAGTTAAAATGATGAGCGAGGATCGATCGTCGAACCGTGACGAGGCTTTGCGTATCGCAGGACCATTTTCATGAATAATTTATTTCGCGGTTAAACCACAGCCCTTCGGGTGTACTCGCTTAAAATGATATTAATTTAAATAGGTGTGATGTAACAGTCCATAGTATTGAGCTAGGGGGGTTGAAATAAAACGTATTGGCTCGTTCTTCGTCGGTCAGTATATCCTTGCCCTGCCAATCGCCTGCCCCCTTCGACAGCCCTTTCTTTCTCATTCCGAAATATTTTATGCGAATCGAACAAATGTATAGCGCATCGTTACGGGGGCGATCAAATAATATAGTAAATTTATAAATCATACGATCAACTCTTGAATGACACGAATTTTGTCGGAGTGAATTTGAAAGCCCTCGTGTACAACTTTCGACTTCCAGCTCAAAGTATCCTTCGCCGTCTTATCGTATATTTCGGTTGGTATACGAATGAAATCAATATGTTTCTTTCTTTTCCTCATTCGATGGTAGATCGGAAGAGATAAATGGTGCCGTATAAAAAGGTATGCGGGCAATAAAGTAGCTTAAGGGGGTGCAGAGGATTGGGGTAGTATATGAAATTCTTGGGGGAACTTCATACGCGCATAGGTAACTCGAACGCTCCTCTTTTACGATTAAAATTAATAAAAATAAATTAAGAATACATAAACGAGCGACACAGGTGTATTTATAATATTGTGCATGAAAGCAGGGGAGAGATCGAACTTTCGATTTTCGCGCGTATATCTAATTAAAAAAGAGAAAAAAAATCAACGAAAGCCTTTATGCCGGAGGGACGACGACGAATGATTTTCTTTCATCCCTGAAGGTAGAACTTGCGCGCGAGCGGTATCGAAAAATAAAACCCCTCGTGGGTACTTTGAGTTCGCTGATATCGCTTTTTTCGCGAAGCTAGCTTTTTTCTCGCGCGCGCAGACGTGTAAGAAGAAGAGCTATAGTATTGCTTTTCGCGTTTAACACCGGATAAATATGTTCTCTCCGTTTCTTCATTTGACGTTATGCAAATGTACTTGGCTACGGCGTATCGTGCGGTATTACAAACGTACGAGAAAGACGCAAGAAAGAGAAGGAAAGTGGAAAAACACCGCTGAGAGATAGGAAATTTCCCGAAGGGTTTTACCACGAGATACACCGTGAAAATGCACTCCGTATATACGAACGTTCTGGTGGGAAATCAAAGTTTTTCTCATATGATATTGTCGCTTCAGTTTTCCGAATACGAAATCTTTGTTTCCTGAGACATCCGAGCCAGCAGGCTTTTTTATGCGCAACGACATCAAGTCTCTCTATATACCGTGACGCTTGAAAACGCGTATATATAAAAGGTTTTCATTTTCAGTATTTTTCAGCGATTTAACTGGTCCCCTGATAAACGCACTTTGACCATACCAATCTCGATTGAAGATAATATATGTTTTCATTTAATCAATTGATACGTTTCAAAGGATTTGTATTATGTTAATTTGATGCATAGCCGGATCCTCTGGCGCCATAATCCAACGAGAGTATGGTTTGCGAGAGAGGAGAGATGGACAAAAGGGGTTGTGTTGCGGGAGCTTCCCCGTGACGGACATATACGACTTGTCGGACAAGCTTGCACAGCCGTAACATATGCATTAACACACGTCCCAACAACAACACACTTGTCGTCCTCGCCTATACGACTAAGCCCCCCCCCCCCCCCCAATATTCGGATGCGCCGCCCCTTATTTTATATTTGAATTTTTTTTCTCCGCATATGTTTCTTCGTACTCTGTGCGAGCAGGTCGAGCATGGATATTTGGATACGAATCGGCCCATGAATAACGATAACGTAACAGAACCAAGAGCGGTAGATCCTCGTGTATTATGCTTCGGTATGTGCTTATACGCAGCAGCGGCGTTCGCATGTAAATAAACATGTATACATGGTCGCGTGAGAATATACATACATATATAAGATGCACCGAGGCAAGCATATATGAGGTATGTGCTTTTCCGACGTTATCACTGGTCCGTAACCCGTTGGCTAATTAATTCGGTTACGCATACACAGGCACACGAGTACAAACACGAAGGAGCAGCCTCGCTCGAAGGTATAATATAAAGGTATATAGGCAAATAAAGAGCAGCGCGAAGGGCATGAAGGAGAGAAGAGAAGCAGGGACTGAGGCGGACTTCGGTCTGTCATAGAGGGTAGTTTTTGGATTTAAAAACTGTGAGATGGATTACCGAGCAGGTGTCCAGACCGCTTTCCCGTATGGCAAGCCAGCCTCGCAAGAATCGCTTTGGGCTCTTCTTGATGTTTACGGTTTCCTATCTCGAACGTCATTTCTTGTTGTCGCCGTCGCATCAATATCTAAGCACGCGGATGTAACATATAAAAAAGTATGCATTTCTTCTTATATACCGGCTGGTGAATGAATAAAATTATTCCGATCGAAAGAAAAACACCTATAACCTGTCACTTTCACTTAAACACTCTTCCCCGCCCTTCCTTGATTAATCGTTGATCAAAAGATTCGTCAACCCCTTAACTCAAATGAGCATGATCGATTAAAATTTATTGTACGAGTATTAATCCCATACTTATTATTAATCATACACGTGATCGCGATAATCGCATTATTACTGTGGTGTCGTCAACTTTATCCGGTCAATTGAAATGTTCGTCAACCCACTGATCGTGAGTTGATTTTTTCACTATTTTTATCGACCATTCTTATCATCATTTCTTTCCCTTCCCTTTTAAAATCTTATCTCACACGTTTATTTGCATCATCGCGTCAACATCATCAAATTAGTCGAATTAGGTGATTTGATATTTCTTGTTAGTATATCACGCATTAAGTGTTTTGTTGTTTCGAGAGCGCGGCAAAGCCTTCGCGTTAGGCAGACGGTAGCTGACTGAATCGCGGCGCTCGAATCTCCAATCTCCACGGTTTTAGCGCTTGCGCCTTTTCCGCTCCTTTCTCTTCCTCAACCCACGATTCCATTCCACACTCCCCTTATACACTTTTGGATCAGTGCCTGAGCTGCTCGTACGGACCTGTGCCCCGGCGCGCGTTCCCTCTCAATTTTACTGTCTTATTTTTCTATACACGCTATACCTTTATACCCAAAAAGCGTCATTGGGACACTTTTACTTATGTATTTGCGCAGTAACGTGTGCATTATACGCCCACACCAATTTCGTTACATTTTTCTAATCCATATAACCGAGCTCGATTTTTTTTTTTTTATTATATTAAAATGAAGATAAACTGACCTGCTCTTCGAATTCACACACGTTTCTATACTTGTGTCACAAGACGCGCGATACATGTATATTTATATGTTCCATATTCATTAATTACACGTTCATTCGGCAGAACCTCGATTGTTATTTGCTGCACGCTTCGACCTATTTGCAATTGAAAATGAATGCGACAAGTATTATATGCTTATCCCCGCCGCATTAAAAGCGTTCGATATGTCGTTCATCATCGTTCATAATAAAATATTATTTAAATAGAATTGTCAATAAAATACGTGTTTCGCAATCAGTCATAACAAGTACGAAATATTCATTTTTAATTTCAAGGAGCAAACCGAGTCTTTCCATCAAATAATTGAGAAATTCAAGCGTACTCAGCGACGAGAGATTGCCGGAGGCAAAAATGTCGTTAAAGTTTGCGAATTTGGTGCAAGAAAAATACATAACGAGTGTGAAGAGGCAGAGCGAGAGGAGGTATAACGAAAATTGAAGAAGAAAAAAATGAATGGAATAGCGGAAAATAGATGAAAATCAAGGCAATCCTGTGTCATGTTGGGGTCACCGGCCGTGATGCGTAGCACTTTCTGTAACGGATTGGCAGTGAAAACCGTTGGGTCAGCGTTTTTTCGCGGAATTCTCGGATTAAAAGGTTCAGCTGGCACAACTCCTTTCTTTCATTTTCCACCTCCCATACTCTTTCCCTTCGCAACTCTCGTTTTTCCCGACGGTTTGGTGCCAGCACCACCATTCTTTCTTCTTTTTCTTATTTTTTTTTCTCCGCTCTTCCCTTCTTCGTTCCTTCGTTCCTTCGTTCCTTCCTTCCTTCCGTCGGGGTTTAATAAGACTCAGCATCTTTTTCTCTTGACAATATTTCACGTCATTACGCGCCATTTCGGCGCGGCAATTAAGATTTCAACACACTTATATATTTATCCTCATCTTCACCTTTATCGGTATTCCCCTCATTTCTCTCTCGCCCTGCTTCTCCCATTTTTTTTCATCACATTTCTCTGCCGTTTTATTTTCATCTCCTTTTCAAACTTTTCTTTCACTCTTTTGTATACCAGCAGAGCCATGTCGTTGACGGGGCTGGTATAGCGAATGATGGAACAATAATTTCAAAAATCGCCTACCAACTTCTTCGCTATTTACGAGTCAGTTAAATCGCTTATTTGCGTTCGGCGCTCCAATCGCGTATACTCGACGACCTTTTTATCCTTTCGAATGACGTACCGGTTATTCCAAAATAAAATGTATCCGTATATTTTAAGGTATAGGTATACCGGCTTTATCATTATTTTCGGGCTACTCTGTAATAATTAGGAAATACCATGCAAAATCTTGTACAATATAACCTTTACGATGACTAATTCAATTGTTCTCGTTGACTAATGTAGTGAACAATTAGCCAAGTACATTTTCTGGGAATAGAATGGGAGAGAGCAAGAGATAGAGCGCGGGATAGGGGTGGGGCGGTGAGCGGCACAGGAACGAAAGTAGAGGAAAGGGAAATCGTTATGCAGGCCGGGATATGAAACAGTCGCTCCCGTAGGAATCGACTTCCATATCTCTGTGGCGACTTGATAACTGCTATTTCTGAACTACGCGCTCAGAGGAAGAGAGGGAGAGACCGAGGATTGCACCGATCAAATGTAGAGTAGATGAGAGAGCGAGCGCGAAAGACGATAGGAACGGGAGAGTTCCAACGGAATCGGTTACCAGTTATGCCGAATGATGAAGGATCTAATATTAGCTCTTATTCAAACTTCATTACACGAAGGTTAGACGAACAAGAGAATGAGAGGAAGAGGAGGAGGAGCAGGAGGAGGGATATAGAATGTTAAACGCGATTGGAAATGAGCTTAGCGTTATGTAGATTTACTCTTGCTCCAAGTCAAAAGGCTATTTACAGGTAATTAATGTGGTGGAGCTTAGGTGAAACCAAACCACCCGTGCACGATGGTATATCAATTGAATATTATTCCTATGACTATATTGACGAATGAAATGTCGGCTGAACAGTCTTATCGCCGATCAAATATCCAGCATTTATTAGGCGGATTATAAGGGACCAAATTTACGTTTATTTACGTTAAATTTGACTAATTATTATTTATAGTTTAAAATAAAATGTTGAATTTTATTGGAAATTTATGATAAATTCAGTCGACGAAGAGGTTTGACCCGCCGGAAAAAAATGTATTCTCCGGATGGAGTAAATAAGAGGCGAGGAGCGATGGAACGGGACGGGACAAAGTCGGGATAGGGCGGGAACTAGCGGGTGGAGCGGTGTATTAAACGAAAAAACGGGAACATCACCGGCGATATAACCTGCGAATGCATATAAAGTCTTTGAACGCATTTCCATATAATAACAAGCAGGAGAATCCCGAACGTGTTCTTCCACTTTGCTCCTTTTCACGAGGCAGACACCAGAGGTCGCGGAGAGAAGGGCGCGTTACACGTTACGTTGGTGTTAAGAATTTTCTGAAGCTTAGTTAAAGAGTGTGCCCCGAAGGGACTTGAACGAACGGGCAAGAAGCCTCCGAGTCTGAGAGGGTGAGAGCAGGACGGATTCGAGCTGTCCTCTCTCTTTTTAGCTTGAAATCTGAAAATCCCTGAAAGGAAGAAAAAGCACGAGTAGGAGAAGCATATACAGAGAGGAAGCAGATTGTAGGAAATGAGAAATCTTATAAGAAAGAAAGGCGGGGGGCTGACTTTTTGTTTTCTTTTTCGCCGCGCTCGCAGAACGCGAGAGGTTCTGGTTGACGAAAGAATGTTGAAGAAACGGTCTGGGAAAGCTTCTCGCGGCGAGCTTTCCCCTGTTTCTCCCCTTTTCTTTCGTTGTCAAGCGCTATAGGGGGCTGTAAAACGAAAAAAAAGGTGCGAGAACGCAATAAATAAGAACGGGAACAAGTGCGGGGTTGGCTGACATTAGCGAGAGGCTGGAGCGTGTATATCGCGTAACACGTATATATACGTATATGTATAGCGCGATGGTAGAACAAGGAACGAAATCGAGCCGGCGAGTAGAGTGTGTTTGGATCTAGAAAAGAAAGAGAAGGAAAGAAGATGCAGGGAGCGAGAGACTAAATGTAATGTAAGGGGGGTAGTTTGGAGATGGAATGGAATTTCCGTCGGTTGGCTCAGATAAACAGCCGCAATTCTGTTCAGAGGGCGCTGAAAGCCGCACACACCAGAGTCAAGACGGCCTCGGAATTTCTTCCTCGATTTACATCCGCATCCTCTCACGCGTTCGCGCGCCCTCTCTCGCTCCCTCTTCACAATCCGCGATTCAAGCATCTTCCTTTTCTTTCTACGAAGGGGAGATTTAACCTCGTTTTCTAGAGATCTCAAACGCCCGGCATTATACTTCTTCCCGCGGCTACACACGTATCCATCGCCCCCTTTACACTCCTTTACACCATCCAAGAATGTGCGCGAAGAAAGCGAGAGAAAGAGAGAAATGTATATGTATTTGCAGTCTTCGCCGTAGATTCAACCACCTTTACTTTCCTAATGCTATGCGAGGAGAACGCGGATTCGCAATAACGAAACATTTGGATTCTTTTGGATCGCGCGCTGCTCTCGCTCCATCTTCCACCGCACTCGATTTTTTTTTCTTCTCAAAGGAACATTCCCCAAAAGTACTCTCTGCTCTCCCCCGACGTGTACACCTATACCTCTTCGCTATAGAGACAAATCCTTATCGCCATATTTGTACACCATCTGCGTGCGCTGCTGGGATTAATTGATTTTATCTTCAAATCCTTCTTCCAGATTGCTGCCTTAATCTTGAAACGTATTAGTGTTTATTTACGGATGAGAGAAAAAGCAGGAAGCAGAGAATGAGAAAACTACTACTCGAGATCCGTGTGCTTGGTGGCAAAGCGCGCGGACCGCACCCGCATATATAATATTTTTCACTTATGAGATTAGTATCGCTAAATCATGATGAATATTGAAAGATCATCTCGATGTGAAGTCTATATAGGTTACAAAGTAAGAAAAATAAAATGAAGGAGGTGAAGCAGGCTGCTATTCGAGAAACTGGTATTCGCGACCATGGTACAACGCTTAAATCAGCTTTTCCCGAATCTTTTCTCGTCGAGTCCATATACCGATATTCGAATGTGTTGTAGGCAAGATACTTATATGCGATATCGAGAGGTATAACAGGCAGCAGGGGTGCATCCTGTAACAAGATTTTCCCGGGGAGGTACGATCAAATCCCTTCTCGGCTCACTTGCTCCTTCCCGCACACGAGGGGAACGAATGACCGAGGACGGTCCGACTACTCAGCTCATCTGAGATACAAAAGGTAGAGGGCGGGGGGGGGGGGGGGGGATCCTTGGGGAAAAGTAGCAATTCACAACGCAAAGCAAATAAGCGACACAGACAGAAGATTCAGAAAATATTAACCATTTATTCACAAGTTCGTCAAACAAACAAAAGTACAGGACAAGATGAATAATCGCGAGATTGGATTCTATATAAAATGAGAATTGGAAAGGAAATTCAATTTACGGCTCGCTAGAATCGCATGGCCAATACGTATCGGACGGCAACGCGGTTTTCGTGAGCGGCTTACTCGAATTCATCAGGTAATTCAGGTAATAGGTAATCGCATCGCAATTTCGCGGGTGTCGTAGGTAATCGACGACCGACGCTCTGGCATTGTAGGTAAAAGATAATCCAGCAATCTGACGAGCAGATGCCTTAGGTAATAGGTAAAAGGTAACCAACGCCAGAACAATCGGTGTCTTAGGTAAATTCAGGTAAAAGGTAATCGACCCCTACACGAGTTTTCGATCGCGAGAAAACTCGAAGATACGCGACGAAAGGTAATCGAAGGTAATAGTGAAGCGAATTGCGGCTAAGCGCGAGGTAACACCGAAATTCCCGAACGATCAGTACAGGTAATACAAAGGTGGCGATATTGAAAATTAAGATAGTAAAGAAATTAACATCGAGATAATATTTATAACCAGGTACCGATAGAATATGCCATACTATAACTCGCAAAAGGCAACAGGAGATAATGTAATCATCACGCAATAAAGAAACAGAAATAACTAAGAACGCAAAAGGAGCGGCTGAAAAATACGCCATACAAAAGACAGAATAAATCGCCGTATAGACGACGAAAACATTGCGCGAACGACCGTGCTCGCTAGAGCCTCAACGCGTGCAGGGAGAGAGAGAAATGTAACTGCGTGAAATATTCCAGCGCGTACTACATAAAATACGATATCAAAATTCGACATATTAAACTCAACTCAATTAATTAATGCTCTATAGAATTACGTCAAATAAAGTATACTGAATGGACCCAAATTAATATCGAATCGATTAGCGGAGCTGAGCCGTAAAAAATACAAAATTTGGGGAGCACGGGAAGTATCGGCCGCAATCTTGCTCGAAACTTCGACACACATGTTCCCCGATACGCCAAATAGACCGGAACTAAATTCCAAAACTCCATTAATCATTCGGGGAGAAAGAGAAAGGGCTTACCGAGGAACCAGCTCGTCGCACGCCGAAAGACAAAGGGACCTCGATGATCGGGAGGTATTGGTGACTCGCTGGTGAGGTGATCGGAAGAAGACTCATAGTGCGTACGAGCGGTCCTCCAAATTCGGCGTTCTCCCCACCACTAGGCCCATGCACGACAGCGCTCACGCGCTAGGCGCGAACTAAAGTACGGACTCTTTGCTCGCGCTTCCGCGGGAATTTCAAAACAATGGAGCGTGTACGGAGGATAATTCCCGTCACGCTTCTTTACACAATAATAATTACCCTTCGGCTGCTCTCACCTCTCCCGCTCACTCGAAACACTCCTCTCGACTAGATGACCGTAATCCGGGTGTCTCTCCTCTTGGGGATCCGGCGGGCAGCTCTGAAAGGCCGAGGGGAGGTCTCCCTCACGACTCCGGATGTTACGGTGGGCCCACAATGATAAGCCACCAGGCAAGAACAGCACCTCGCCTCCAGAAAACTCCCTCAGACCAGCCCACCTGACGAGGCGCTGGTTTGCCCGGACTGTGACACCCGAATTCACGGTATTGCGGGCGGGGCAACTCTGGGTTGCTACGGCAGGAAAGATACGGGCGGCGTTCAATAAATGACCTATGCCAGCGTGCTCTTTCAACCGCCCGCAGGTCGAGAATGTTCTTCGGTACTCGAGGACGGCGTGAGAGGAATGATTCTCGCGAGCGAGATCGGCTCGAACAGCAGGAAAGTAACGCCAAATAAATAATGCTTGCGAGGCCAAATGTGGTGACGGTAACCCCAAATCTCTCAAAAACAAACGAAATAGTCAAAAGGAAACTTCATCAAAACTCAAAATTAGACAATCCAAAATTCTCTCTTCTCCTTGCACACGGAGGTAAAAGGTAACGGTTATTAGACTTGGTAAATGGTCGCTCGAAATGAACTATACGCGATTCTTAAAATAAAACTTATAATTACGCGACGATGAGTCTCGTTCCGACCAACACCCGACGAGTCGAACGGCGTCAAAATGGGCCGTAAACCCGGTCCACTGGTCGACACGATTCGTACGAGTGGCGGGGCAAAAATGTCACGTCACAATCCATACTCTCGGTTATCATCCGGAAGAGGCTGCTGCCGCTCCAACCTCCTCGGTGTACATTCACGCGTACCTTCTATACATCTCTACTATCTATATACCTAATGGTTCGTTTCATGGCTTCGAGGAGCCGGTATATTCTCACGAGTAAGACGGCAAGGAATGATGCCGAGTCAGTTCTCGGGGCGAACCTTGACAAGCGAAATGAACGCGCGGAACTCAATAACGAGATATTGGGCTGAGGCTAGCACGGAGCTGCCGGGGGGTCACCGTCATATTGCAATACTTATTGTGCACACACAGACGAAACTTCTGCATTGAAAATCTTTAGCTATCGGTTTATTGGGTGAAATCTTATCTCTCGGAATATCCGCAACGCAGGCTTCTGCTCGAATTGACTTGAAAAATTCAACTATGGTGCTCTACTCCCTCATTGGTTATATATACATCGCGCGGGTATAGTAAAAAATTTTGTTGGCCATTAATGAGATTCTTTCTGTTGAATTGTCACGCAAAAATGCTTTGCGCTCAAACAAATGCGCAATTAATGAATATGTGTGCCGCGGTTGATGATCTTGAGGTACTCGATCCCGTCTTCCGGTGGATTCCATGAAGACACGTAAAAACAACTCTTGCTTCGTTTATTCGAGTGGGTTTATCGCCCGTTTCAAAGTTTGTGCTCGTCGTATGTATATATGTTGGGTCTGAGTATTGATCATTAGACAAAAGATTAAATGCAAACAAATTTTGGAAACGAACAGTCACAAATAAACTTTATTGAATTGATAAATTAATTGTATAATTATTGAACATCGAATTATTTTACGTCTTCCTTCTTTTTTAGTTTGTTTATTCTCTCTTCATTTTTTCTTTTTTTCTGCCTCGGCTGTTTCGCTCGTTCTTTCAAAACAACTCATCCCACACACACACATATATATATACTTAAAGCGATTTTCACGCGACCTCGTTTGCGTTGAAAGGTTATTGCCCGATTCAGCGGAACGATAATGAATCGAGCGAAAAAAATGTTGAACCGAGCGACCACTCGCTCGGGGCTTGTGTAAAAGCTTAAGGGGTTGATATCATACATGAAGGGGAATGTTGTGATTTCAGCATGTGCTTTGCGTAGCGAACTGTGCGAGTTATGTGCTACCCCGATCATATGCGAGCACTGTAAATAATCGCTGCCACGATTTTCAATCCCAAAAAACATTTCTCGTAGAAGAAAAAATTGTTATTCCTATAAACATTTTTCGTTAACGCAGCTATATAGGGGAATATGGGGCAAAGTGCTGGACACCCACTTTTTTGGGGAATTTTTTTATTCTGAGGCAAAGTGGCCACTCACGGAATTTCGATTTCTGGGGCACAGAATGAGTGAGAATTCCATGTTTTTTGAGAAATTTATTTATTTGAGGCAAAGGGTGCATGAGAATGATTTTGCGAATTACTGATAAATGTCTATTTTATTTTGATTGACAAAAATCGTACTTATATAACTGACCTCATCTTCATCAACATTTGCACGCACAAGGTGTTCGCCCATTTTATATATAGGTATGTTCCGCAGCGAATCCAGTCTTTGGAGGAATGCGAATAAAGTTGATCGCAGAAAATACAAGCAACGTCCTCCGCAGACAAGAATTTTTCTTTTTTGATGATTTTTTTTTCTTACTCACTATAGATTTGCGTGATACAACGGGGACTCGTGATAATGGCGGTTTTCCAACGATTTGCCCGATAAGAACGGGGTTTTGCCACGGATAATGGCAAAGGTTATCCACGTATTCTGACTATAATTTTTTTTTTTATTCTATTCGATTATTTAACGAGAAGCGACAGTTATCAATTTTCACCACATTTGAGGGGGTTATCAATTTTCACCACTTTGCGCAAAATTTTTTTTTTTTCAAAATTCGAGAAATAAACTCGTTAAATTCCTTAAGTGGGCCACTTTGCCCCATACTCCCCTATATAGCTCGATAAATCCCTATAGCAATTAATATGCGTTGGGGACAATAATTGAAGCATGTATATTTTTGTTTTTAAAAAGTACAGTTGCAAAGTTGCGGGATTTCTCATTTTAACGACCGATTAAAGAAAAAAATTCCGAAGGATTCGCGGTTGTTAGGGAACTGTTATACCCTCTGGTGATTAAAAACTAAAAAAAGCTGTTAAAAATCAAACGTATATCTGCTGTACGAATTGATGGAGCAGGACCTTTTGGTATGAAGCGTGATCGCGGAAACGGTGAAAATACGCGCGTTCTTTTTATCTCGATGGGGATGACAATAATAATGTATTGTAGTAAGTTTCGATTTTTGACAGTAAAATTGGTTTTGTTGAAGGTAATTTTGTATAGAAACGGCGAACGGAGCGAGAGAAAGTCGGAGGGAGACACGAGGCAAACTCGGATGCCATGGAACTTGTGTTGAGAGACAGTACTGGTTAAATACGGTTGCGCGCCTCGACACAAATATTTGTAGTACGTAGAGGCGCTGGTATGACGCGGTACCAGGTGTTTCACGTAGTAACCGCACAAGCGTAGCTGTCTTTTCCTCTTGGCGATATATCGCTGCTGCTGCTGCTGCTGCTGCTGCTGCTGCTAATCTACCAGCCGAACGGCTTCGACAAACAACCTCGATGTTCCGCAGTAGCGTGAGGCGAAGAAGCAGAGTGCTAGAGGTGAAAAGGGATGTGGCTGGAAACATTCTGCCGATGTGGTCGCGGGTAGCGACGGCGGCAGCGGTACCAGCGGCGTTTGTTCCTTGACGTTAGACACCGAAAACTTTCCGCTACGCCAGCGTTGACCCTTCCTCCCTATTTCGTGGCTCGTTGCCATATTTGTCCACAACACTTTTTAAATCCATACCTCTCCCCGCAGTTCCGCATCCAACGGGATCATCCTCCGGCAGCAGAGGATAAAATTTCATTGAGCTCTTTCGTTTTATCAAATCCTTCTCTGTGCTGGCAGCTAACAACTTCATGTTCTATTTGTTTCGATCCATTCCGTCTGGTTGAGGAAAAAACCCTGCTTTTCAGACTCGCCAGAAATACTTTCCCGCAGCCTCGAAATCCTCATTCGTTTTGACGATGAATTGCGATTCATGGTCGCGATTCTTTTTTTTTTTTTTTTTTTTTTTTTTTTTTTTTTTTTTTTTTTTTTTTTTTTTTTTTTTTTTTTCATTATCGAGCTTCAAACTTATCTCGTATTTATTTTGAGGAGCGCGTAGGGGTGGTTTTTTTTTTTAAATTGATTCTGATAGTCCATTCTTTATCGAGAAAGCGACAGCAGGCTCTTCTCATGATATTAATACACGCATGCGCGGTGGTTCAATACACTTCTTTTGTTGAATCCTTTGTTTCTTATTTCTATTCGAGGGGGGGGTGGGGGGGGGGGGGGGAGAAGGAGGAGACAATGGGTAACGCATAGTTTATTCAGTGGGTAAACAAATATGGGTGAGTCAGGAATTAATGGACAATTCTCCATGGTTCCTCGTTACTTTTCTTTTTTCTTTGCTCGGTAAGCTATTCTCCGTTCGGCCTTGACCAGTCTGGTCGCTATATTTACAATAGATCGATCAAGATTTTTCACGGATAAAAATGAAAGAATATCATTCTCGTACGAATTTTCATCGTAGGACAACAAACCACTCCCTGTCATAAATCGCGATTTGGTTATTAAAGGAATTAGTTCTTTTTTGTGAAATGTGTCGTAGAGCAACAGTTCGATTCGGTTCTTCCGCGTACTGGATATTCGATTTGTAATAGCTTTATCGTTGGTCATTGCAATTCAATTCACATCCGACCTCGACCTTGATATCACGTATCAAGGTCAAGGTAGAGGATTTGGAAAAATTTATTAAAATATTTTATTTTGAAAAATATTTTTGGCCGGCTACTGGCCGCAACTACTTGCGCTGTTGGACGATGATCGCGAATGATGATAAATTTTTCAATTTGTCCGATTGTACTTTTACATATTTCGTTAAAATAAAAATGAGGTTAACTTGAAAGTGATATTTTTTTTGTTCGCTCACGAAGGGTATGCTCGTCGCATGTATCCGATCGATAATCTGTCATTGTCTGATGTAACTCGAAAAAGTGGGATAATAAAAGCTCGGGAAGCAGCGAGGTTCCGTAATGTCAGTCAAACGTCGAAAGCTACGAGAGATCAGCCCCGAAGAATAAAATAAGGACAAAAACGAACGAGGACGAACGAAAGAAAAAAAACGAGAGAAAAGGTGGATGTAAAAGAATCAACGTTGTGACAGACATCGACGATGGACGATAAATCGTAACGAAGCAACCGGTATTCGCTCTTCTCGTGATTCGAATACCGAAGCAAACTTTTCCCTCCGATGGGATTTTCCTCTCTTCTGTCTGGTAAAGAAGAGCCATGTTTTTGTGGAAATTTAACTTTTCCCTCTTCCACCGTTATTGCTCTCCGAATTGATCGCATCTTTAATAATCGAAAGAATAAAAAAATCAATTTACGAAACGTCGATTTGGCCGTAGAGGGTACGTTTTTTTTTAAGGATTTGTCTTTATTCACGTTCATTCGGTTATTCGGATCAAGGCTCGAATAATTTTTCCCAGATGTAATTTTATTATTTTTAACCAAATGAATGAGATTTATAAATGATAAAAGAATATGTCTGATTGAGAATTTTTCTCGTTTCCAATCCTATTCGACTGCTTCGACCTCATTACGAAGGCCAAAGAAAATTACGAAAACCCGGGCGAAACAAGCCCGCTCATTGAGCCTGTGCGTTTGTTGATCTCGGAAAGATTATATGGGGGCCACATACCGATTGCGCTTCCATCGCATTCGGTCATTATTATTCATTTTGCTCCGGTACTCGAATAATAATAATAATAATAATAATAATAATAATAATAATACGAAAAATAACAAATTTTAAAAAAATCAAACAAACAAAAGGTGTCATTAGGCTTTTCCTTTTTAACAATTAATAAGCCTGGATAAAAGCTTTCAAGTTTCGTGCTACCGAGGCACAATATGATTTCTCGCATGCAGAGGGGAATGGAAAAAATTCCAGTTTTAATGTGGAATAGAGTAAAAAAAGGCGGATCTCGATAAATCGTGAACGTTGAAAATCTCTGATGTAAGACTTGACTCGGAATAACTTGGAGAAATAATAATAATAATAATAATAATAATAATAATAATAATCGGCCACTTGTCTCCCGGCAAGCGTATATATTCCAGAGAGACGTTTCGGCTGCTCGCACGGGTGTGTATACATGGCAAGTTGGAAGAATTCAGAATTCACGGGATATCCTTTTGTTTCTCTAAGAGAATAAGTCGACCGAGAATCCGTCGTGCAAAGATGAAACAATGGTAGAAAAGGTTGAAAATGTTTTACGAAAGTCAAGAGAGCGAGAGCGGTTAGGGGTTGCTGGGCGAGGGGGGCCATACCCTAGATTTATCTTACGTTATTTAAAATTTTTTCATCGTTTGGACAATAAAATGAGCTGCTCGTGCGGGTGCGTGTACTCAGTCATACTTATTTACCGTAGTTTATTATTTTCAATTTCATTTGTTTTAAGCGCCGCTTATTCGCGCATATCCTGAAAATTTTCCACATAATCGACGAGAAAACGGTTGATAGATTTTTTCACTTTCAACTTGGGCTACTTTCAATTTTCTTATCATGATTTTTTTCAACGCACCGGGGTTAGCGAAGAACGCGGTTGGTGCACGAGGAAAATAACCTGCTTGGCTGGAAAAACATTACGAGATTAAAAACGATGAAACAAAGATGACGCCGCGTGTAGCATGGCTCGCCATGGAGAAAATGGGACGGTGGGGAAGAAATAGAGAGAAAAAGAAAAAAAAAAAACGAGGAAAGGAAGGAAAAACGTCTTCTCGGCTCTCTTGTTGAACCAGGGATCATGAGGTACGCCGAAACCTCAAGCTTCGCGAGAGAGTAGCTGCTCTCTAAAACACTCTTCCCTCTCTATCTTTTCTCAAACCCCTTCGAGGGCTTCTTATTTCCTCCATCTTTTTCTTTTCTCCGGTTAACTATATATATTTCCACCGTCGAGACTTTTTCTCATTATTCGCTTCACGTAAGTCTTATTCCACGTGGATATAGTCGTATTCTACGGTAACTCTTCCTCTCGGACTCGCGAGCACAGTACTTTTTGCTCTTGTTCTTATTTCTTTATTTTATTTTTGTTTTTTTCTTGCCTTTTGTTACTTACACATTTTCAAGCCTCGGCCATCTTGTATCTCTCACCTTTCACAGTCATTCGGCTGCAAAAGCACGTTTTCCATTATTCCTACCGATGTATCTTTTCTTGCATACTCCTCGTTTCGTTTCACAGTCTCCTGTTGTCTTTCGATCTTTATTAAACTGTTGCAGAATGCCATGCATGGTGCTGCGCGAGCATCGAAGATGCACCACCACGACGATCGTCATTAAAATACAATTTCTTCGCTTTTCTTCTCATCGCCCTTCGACTTTACCGATGGAAAAGTAAATAAAAAAACGATGTTTACCACCCAAACGATGTGAAAAAATTTCAAATATTTTTACTCCGTTTTAAACTTCACTATTGCGCCGACCTTGGAAAAGTTGACGAGAAGAATTAGCAACGATTATACACTCGTTTAAGTTGTCAACTTTTTCCCTCAAAAATCTTGTTACTCTCCGCGCGCATAACGTATAATAATCATTATTATTTCAATCTTGCTTGTTGTAACTCATCGTGGAAAAACAAATTTGCCGATAAAGCTTTTTTGTACTGCTCTGATGAATTTTTATCATTCACGAGACTGATTATCGTCATGGAAAACTCATCCTCGTCGTAAAAGCTTTCTCTCTCGCTCGCGCGGATAATACGGGTTTATCCCCCCTTTTTTTAGCGCGCAAATAGTACGTTATTCATAAAATCAAACGATGCCGCGGCGAGGGGGGAAGACTACGAGCGAAGAATACGATTTATTTTTGTCATTGCTGGTGGATGGTGTGTCGGACGCGTCCGAGTCTCTCCTTTTCTTTTCTACTTCTCGCTTCATCACTATATTCGGATATGTGGATATATGAATATATATGTACAGAGGGTCGTACTACGAGTGTCGACACTTTGCTCCAGACATTCACGAGTTTCCTGCTGCGTCAGAGAAAGTGATACCTGCTCCTCACATATTGTGCCGCGCTCACGACGATATAGCGACGCGTACTCTTCTGGCTTTTCTTACTCCTACCCTTACAACTTAACTGGGCATCAACTGAATTCATCTCTATGTATCACGTGACTTGGTTCGATGCTGACTGAAAATTTCTAGTCGCGGAAACTTGTGAAAAAGACGCTCGAGTAAAAAGCTCTAGAAGAAATTGATTTTTTTTTTTTTCGATGCTCCGTTAGTTTTTTTGACTATGTCAAAATATACTTATTCCTTCGACTTGCTCTGCATTTTTTTTTTATTTCTAAATTACCTACAATTCGATACAGAGAATAGTGAACGGAAAGTGCATCATGAAAGTGAATCGATCGATCATATGTATTTTGATGAACGTTTAGAATACCGATGTAACAACAGCTGCCGATACAATATTGTGTACAGAGTCTCATTTAATGAATTTTCAGTTTGTACGTCACCAACGATGAGCGTAGATTTTCATAAAATTAAATAAAAAAGAGTATAATAAAACAAAAAAGAATTACGTGAAAGTTCGCGTTTGCAAGGTTGGATTCAATCTCGAGGATCGTTCTCGTTTTACATGGAGTCCATTGATCCCTTTCCGGCATAAACCGAGAGCACTCTAACCCTTGCGAGAGAGCGATTGAAAAGCTAGAGAGAGAGAGAGAGAGAGAGAGAGAGGGATGCAAAAAGCGGGGCATTTCAAACAGGGATCGGAGCAACTAACGTGCGTGCATAGGGGTTTTCAAAATAAAAGGAAAAATATATTTTCACCGTCAAAAGGCTCGAGGGTGGTAGGGAAAAGCTCGTAAAAAATTTTTTTTCCCTCTATTTTTTGCAACCGTCTGTTTGCGTATCACGGATCGAAAACTAGTCACGAAAACGAATATTTTTTTTCGCGAAATTTTTGTTCACCGCATCGAGCTGTATTTTATGGTATAGCCTTGTTAATACTCAACCTTTTGCGAAAAAAGCCCCACGATTTTACATTCTGTATATATAGCTTCGAGCACGAAATCCATACGCCACGTGCTCTTTCATCGAGCTTTTTATTTAGTCATTACCGTTGTGATGTGAAAATTATTACGATCGTAATGACACGACGATTTTTTGCGGTCGCTTCGTTATTGCATGAATGAAAAAAAATAAAAATAACTTCTTTTGTCTTCGGATAATAAATCGTACGCGATTTTGACTATTCATAACACTTCAGCGAAAAAACGTTTTACAAACATCCGGTTAAAAGACAGACCCGTTTTCTTTCATCATAAATTCACGCGATCGCTTTATTATTTATTATCTCCGCGGATATATTCATCGCATCATTCAACGTATATATATATATATATATATATATAACTCGTAACTCGGAAATTTAAGCATCATCGAGATTTCTCGAATCGTTGTAAAAAAAATGGGAAGGCTAGTCCAAACGGACAACTCATCGAAAGACATATCCGCAAGCATATCAGTTTGCTACTGTTTTGATTCAGAGATATACATACTACAAGCACAAAATTCAATTAACGATAGGTCGAATGCAAGATTTGAGTGACACGAGAGTTTGAGACAGAAGCCGGTTTATTTCGAAGCAGGCTCAAGGCTTGGTTGAGACCGTCGACCGTAACGACGAGAGAGGAACACGAGAATCGATGCATATGCATTCCCGTGGTTATAACGTGTTTGTTCAGCCTCTCCGGGGCCTTCCGGTTCCCAGTACACGTTTATCAAAGATTCTCCCACTGTTACACAAATGTCAACCAGGCAAGTGCGTAGGTATATAGCCCCCGTTACCCTTAAGGAGGTTTTACACACAGGGTAAAGAAAACTAAATTAAAAAAAAAAAATAAAATAAATCAAGTCAATAATATAGGTAATATAACGATCGAGCTATTGTTTTAACAAATATACTTTGGAATCTCTTTTCTATATACTATATTTATAGCGAATGATTATTATATTGATTAATTGTATTTCTTCGACGAGCGCCTACTATTTTTTTGCGTTGCGCCGATTGAAAGCCTAAAATTCACACTCGACCATAGTACAGTAATCCTTTATTCGCGAATGCAAAGATAATTTAATTTCCATATGTTGCCCGCCCGGCTATTCTCCCCTATATATTCGCTAAAACTGTAACCCATCGACGACGCGCAACGGTCATCATCGCACATGCCTTCGTTCGATTCTGCTCCCTTTTCTCCCCGAACGTTGTTCCATTTCTCCCGTTATAATAGTCGAGAGAGCACTTGCGGCTCTGGATTATCGGCGACCCGCGCGCGACGAGACCACAGAATGGCGACGTGCTCGACCAATCCTCAAAATGATCACCGGCCCATTATTCCTCTCGTCGTGTTCGTGCTCCCTTGCTAGCCGCTTCCCCCGCATATCCGATTCTCTCGAAACTTTACAAGCACAGGCGGTTCCATCTTTCTCATAAAAATTCTAAACTCGAAAGATTGAAACAAATAACAACCGATTCGACCATTATCCGCCTATTCGAACGAAGCTTCTTCTCCGGACCTAATGTCCGGCGAATTCTTTATTCTATAATATACCTCGCGTACTTCGCTTATCGATCGATCGACGTTCCAGCGAAGCAAATATCATTGATGCGATCGTTCATCATCGCGCGCAACCGAGTACTTTTTTATTAATCAATCATCATCGCGGGAAAGCCTTGTATTGAATGTGCGAGTTGATCGGTGATGATGCCAATGATGACGAATCAATGCGGGGGTATTATTTATTGTTGAGACGTTCTTTACGAAATTTAAGGGTATAGCGTAAATGCTCATCAATCATGGGTAAGAATTCAGAGGATTTCGAAATTCCAGGCATTTATTATTGCGGAAGATAATTATTATTTATTTTATATATATGCGTATGATATACCTACATCCAAAGATCGATCATTTGTACGGAGACTTTCATATAGTTTTCGCTTCATTTTAGTGTCAAACCAAACGATCGATTATAAGGCTTGACATTTTTTTTTATGCGCGTACAAGTCTATAACTTGACAGAGACCAGTGGATTGTATTGATGTTGGCCGAGCCCGAATCCGAGCTTTTCCCTTCCTTCCACTGACTCTTCCTTCCCTGCACCAATTTCGCTTGCTCTCTCTCTCTCTCTCTCTCTCTCTGTTGGTTTCCCTTCCCTCTGGCCTCTTACTCTGCCGTTATTCTGTTCTAATGCAGCATGAACCTCGCCGCGTCAAGAGTTAATTATTCACATAGTAATTTCGTACCATTGTCATAGGGTTAATGGGTGTTGGCTGTTGGCGTTTAATAAGGACGTTTTGTCCTCTGATTCCACATCGTTGCCTTCAAAACTCTCTCGCTCTTCGCGGGCATCGGTCTCCGCGTGATTCGTTATTACAACAATGCCATCGCCGCCGCCCCCGTCACCTTTTTTATCTATTTTTTTTTCTATTTTAAATAATAGATCAAAACTCGCATCATTCGAAATGTTTTCTTACATTTTGCTTTCTCATAGAGGAAGCTATGTGATGATGAATTTTTTTTCCAGTTTTCAATGCCAATGTGCTCAAAAGGTACGAAAACATCGAAAATCGAAAAATCATAATATCCAGAAAAAATGTCCAGATGTGTGTGCGTGTGTGTGTGTGTGTGTGTGTGTGTGTGTGTGTGTGTGTTTGTTATGGCACTGCTGCAAAATTCAAATGCTTATAACTCGAAAACGATTTGAGATACAGGGTCACCGTTTTGCACAGATGTTAATCTATGCAAGCTCTTCATTCTCTGATAATTTTGTCAGAATTTGCTTTTTAAGATTTATTCCTACTTTTTTTTTCTATAAATAGATTATTATTATAGGAAGATTGATATTGAATTTGGGAAATATCGGTTGAGCGGTTTAAATTTTATGATTTTTGGAATTTTACGGAAATATGAGTTTTTTGAAAAGTCGTCTGACCGCTTCTGTTTTTGGAAATTTTGTAAAATATTGTGTATAAGTCTTTACTTCCTCTATACTTTTCAGCAAAGTTGTCGGAATTATTTAATTTAAATGTAAATAGAAAAATGGTAAAAATTGAAAATTGCAAACTGTTTTTTCTGATGGCTCGTCATTCAGTTTTTTTTATGGATTTAAACAAAGAGATAAATTTAAGTTCGTAAAAGAAGGTAGAGAAAATACATTATTTTTGTGTATATATTTGGAAGTTGCATACTATTTTTTCTAATGGCTCGTCATTTAGTTTTAGGAGCAGTATATAAGCCTAAAAATGTAACAAATTGTTTTCTCAAGCTTTTAGAACAATGCTGAAAGCTTCCTTTATGAGGAAGCCAAAATGAAAAATATATTATAGCACCTTGTAGAGTAAGCTTTGAGCATCGTGTATCTTGACCATCTTGAGGAAGCAATTTGTAAATTTCAATTTTCAGCATTTTAAAAAATAAAAAATAATAGGTCTCACCGAGAAGATTTGACTCTGACGAAAATATACCTATAATTCAGAGATCCGCTGTAGATTCTCCAAGTATCTTATATACCTGATTGAAAAGAAAAATGCTGTGCCGCAATAAATTTGAGTTTTCATCAATTTGAAAAGTACTTCTCGTTGCGTTTCGGCAAAATTTATTCGCAATTATAATGAATTTTCGAAACAATGACAACACGGTCTTGAAATATTTCAGATGAACGAAATATATTATTCGAAATACCAGTATTATACTATATATTCTGATTCACGATGTCATACATATAAACAGCGCGTCAGGATATATGTATATTGCATATCTCTCGTGATACATGCCTCTAACAAAATTCATGTTCATTTATATTCGTTGATTGAGAGAGAAAGATGAATAGAGCGGGAGCAGGAGAGAGAGAGAGAGAGAGAGAGAGAGAAAATTGGTTGTATATTGGAAATGCGTTGCTACTGCGGGTGCGTATATATGGATTCGTGGCTATAATACACGGTTGTTGATCGATTTCAAGCACCGCAGCAACGATAAATTTTCGGGCAGCAAGACGTCGACGTTGATGATGATGGAAATTCGTGGAGAAGAGAGTTGTGATAGATTGAAAAATGTATAGCAACATATATCGGAACCGGAAAAAACAAAAAAGTATCGCGTCGTAAGGTTGCTCTGAGCATTCTGTAATATCTCACGAATAAGATGCGAGCGCAGATTTAGCATGCGAACTATTATAGGAATGAGCGTGAGCACCGTAGTGCATGGGAAGAGATAACTTTCGAACGGTATTTTGGATGAAATAAATGTTTCAATAGCTATCGCAAGATCACAAGCGATTGCGGAATGTTTAAATAGATTCGTGAGACACCCTGCATGGTTATTCGATGAACTATGCGTGGACATGTCATAGTACGCACAGAGATCAATATTTGCAAATGTTATAACGATCGCGATCGATCGATTTTGTCAGCATATCGTATACGCGCAGCGATGCTGAATTTTCGTGCTCCGAACAAACAACTCTTACTCACTAATCTTTTGACGCACACTCGCCGCGTGAATGACTGACCGGCAGTGCGAACGTTATAGAAACTTCATGCGTTGGAATCTGTCAAGTTATATATCGATACCGTCTCCACGCTATGTAGATATTTTATCAAAAGTCAGCCGATAATCCGTTGTTATTAAGTTCCAATACTTCCGATCGCGTAATTTTCGATTTTCCTCTCGTTAACGCTGGGTCGAGCCTCATATTTATCAAAATTTCGCCATATTCGCTCGGGACTTTGCGTATGAGTTTTGTTACCGGCGTTTCATAAATTTTTCAAAACACTCGTTTTTCATTGCAATAACAAAAGCTTTTAATCGAAATATTGTAAATAATGGGGGCAGGGGTAACATCGGGGAAAGGAATATATATCGTTAAATTTAAACTAAATGCTCTCGCGTATAAATCGTCGAGGAGCAAAAGATGAAACAAATCTTGGTCGCGCATCGACGACCAAGATCGACATGCCGGGATGATTGTCGGACCGTGTTGCAGTGAAACTTTTCCAAAGAGCCTAGTTTCCGGATTACCGCGAGATAATTGGATACTCGAGTTGCGGAAACGCGAACATTCTGTAATCCGTAATCCGTGCGGTACCTATCGGTAAGCCGATAAAGCGCACGAGTATCTCGCTAAATCTATTTAGAAATTTTCTATAATAATTATTTTATCTCATTCGAAATTGAGCAACGCACGAGAGTTGCAAAATAATTCATCGCAGCTCACGAATCAGCCTGCGGCAGCCGATTTATATTCAAGTGATATCGAAAACGAATAGTCGATTTTCAGCACACAAAAAAAGTGAAGAATAAGCGATTCGAGGATTTCGACACAGTTTGCTTAAAAATAATATATCAGGGCGATGCGGATAATAACCAGCGTGCGATTTTACAAAATGTCGAGGTTTTGTTATTCGTTTTGCTGGAGCGAATTCGCGAATGAATAACCCGATACTCGATAAGATTGAGAGAAAAGTCCTCCTCCAAGTTTTTCCAATCCCTTTTTTCTCTTGCTTCCTCCTCTTTATACGGGATATCCTTGGGTAACGATCATGAGCCAGGAGAGGTCATTCTCGTTACTTGTTCAAGTAGCAGAGGAACGAGAGGGGAGGCGAAAATTCTCTCTTATCGTCGAGTGTAGAGCTTGGCTTATACCTCGCCTCGCTCGCCTCGAGGATCTACGAAAAACTATGCTGTTCGCGTTTTCTCCTTTCCTTCTCCCGATCCCCCGTTCTCCAACACATCTCGTAACATTTTTCACAAAATACGTGAGTCTGGACTATATATGCGCGCGCCCTCGTACGAGTTGCCCGTTTGTTATTGTAAGCCGAGAGAAGAAAAAAATAATAATACCACAGATGAAATGGCTCATTGCTATTGGCTCGTGTTTTTCACGAACGTTCTACAAAGACTGCGTGCTACTGTTTCATTGATATATATATATATATATATATATACATACACGGTCTTTTTCGTTTTTCGTTTTCCAAGGCCCAACCCTTTTTATTTTCAATTCTTGATGGTAATTTAATGGGGGAGAAATCGAATCGAAAGCGAGACCGCTTGTTTGTGTATAGCAACCGTTTCTCGAGCCAAACCGAGAGTATAATAAGGTATATTTGAGTGCGACATAACGAAAACAACGTTGTTCCAACATGAGAAGGAAGACGATTTTCTGTTGAAATGTAACAAATTTTGTGTGACAAGGTGCATCGTGTAAATGTCAATGTAGTTGTAATGAAAGAAGAAAGTGAGCGTTAACCGCGGTGATCGTTAAGAATCTCATGCATGCTTCCACGTTGGTGTTGGCAATAGTTATACATACGATAAGAATAATGGTTGAGCCTATAATGGCGCATTAATGTCCGTGCTGTATATATACGCACGCGGCGGCGGGCTTTCATTGGTGTGACTAATAGCGGCCGGTGTGATATACAAAGGATTCGTTAACCGTTATCGATTATTCCGTTAGAGAGATATGCAAATGGTGTGTCTCCCGGTACAAGCTGGAACGCGTCTAGGGCTCGTGATTTATCGGGCTTGTTAAAGAGAGCAAAACGAGAGTAGCTCTGCTTGGGTAGAAGAGCTAGCGAGCCCAAGGATATAGATAGCGTGCTGGAAAAGAGGCAAGCAGGAGCTTCGAAAAAAGAAAAAAAACGGTATCGAGGAAACTCGTCGGGAAATAGTGTACAGGAATGAGAAGTAAAAGCGCAGAACACCCTAAATCTTACCGAAAGTAAAAAACGCTCGAGCGAACAAGAAGGAGATGATGAAGAGGAAGACGAAGAAGACGAAGGAGGAACAGGAGAGAAAGGAGGAGCGTGAATGATAGAGGCAATGGGGAATGGAGAAAAAAGGAGAAAAAATTGACGGGGAAGATTCCCGAGAGAAGCTCTTCCGGTGTGGAACGAATCAAGCATGGACTTGGCGGCTCTCGCTATCTCGTGTTACTACGTTTCTCCCTTATACTTTTATTTCGTTTTTTTTCCCCTACTATCCTTCAACGCGGCCAAGAGGCAACCCATTGAGTGAAATAAAGTTTCCAAACTCGATATATTTTCGTCATCCATCGGTGTGGCTCATTTTGCTCCGATCATTCTTTTTTTCTACTGCTCGCTTCGCACGATCTCATTCGGAACGCGCCGCCGTCAACGAGCTATTGAACGAACCTGTTATATATGACAGTGAAGAACGATAAAGCGGCCGATTCTCGTTATAATTGATCTGTGCGTATAGTACACGTTCCGCGATTATTGGCCCGATCGGAAATTATTTCTTATACACCGTTGTAGACAGAAACAAAACTTAATTTTCATATTTCTTCATATAACGATACTTTTCATTCCAAAATCTTTTTGTGTATTATATTTTATTAAAAAACGCACTATGATGATATCTTCTATTTTACTGTATATATATATATATATATATAATATTTTTTGTATGCGCGGAAATAATCCCCCGCGTGTTGAGAAGAAGGAGAAAAAGAAATGGGAAATAGGAAGAAAATTCGTTTATGAGAGGTTCAGATCACGCCTCGGGATGATCCCAGCGGCCCTAATACAGGGCTGAGCGAGAGGCTGTGTGACGACGACCCAATGAATACGCGACAGGCACCGGACCTTGCTCGCATGAATTTAATTTTCAGCAAAATATCGTTGAAACGTGCTTTTGCATCTTAAAAACTTGTAAACTCTCTCAACGTGCATCCCTTCCCCTTTCTTTATCTCTTTTTCTTTCATCTTTTGTACTCGCATGTTATACTATTTGAGAAAATCACCGTCCTCTTTGCATTCCATCGTAACTCGCTGCACGCGATTTTTCCGATTCACGCGCAGGAACGAGCGGAAATTATATATCGATTAATCTGTTTTTTGGTCAAGTTTACTCGTTACCGAAACACACTCAATCATTCGAGTAACATTGGCACATTCAATTTATGCTTCTCACTTAATTTTGTCGCGAGTAATAATATTACAGCTGCGCCTGTAACCATAATTATAGTACCTATATATCAGTGTAGCGCAGAAACTTTAGCAGGTGCGTAAATTTAATGTTGAAATAAATTTCCGTGCACCATATGAAAACAACCAGAGAAAAAGTCGGGAAATATTAAAAGGAAAACGAATAGGTAAGCTTTCCTTGATCCCCGCCGCTTCTGTCTATTTGTTATTGCTTTTCCCTTCGAAGGTTCGCAGTTCGCGTAAGCCACAGTTTCTCGATATAGAAATTGGGCCAGAATATGTAACGAGAAGCCGCGCGTCGTACATAGTGAGAACCGTGTGTCAACGGTAAAGAATAAAAAAACGCCAAAAAAAAAGAACGCGAATAAAAAAGTATCTTGAGGAGGGAGGACCGAGTTAGAGGAAGAAAAAAAGCGTTCAGAGATTTCCGATAAAAATCGTTGAAAAGGCTTCTTCCGGTGTGATTTCCCTGGCGGATACGGGAGTGCACGGCAAACACGGGCAGCAGGCTCCAAATTACGAGCTTGTTCCTATGTTTTCACCGTATACCTACGAACCAGATCAGAAACTGCATTGAGTTATCGACGTGTACGATTATTTTCGATAGAATTTAGAGTACTGATTTTACTCCCCTGCTGTCCCCTCACTTATGTTAATTCACCAACTCGTTGTAATTGTATCCACGTAATTGAATTTTTGAAAAATTCATGTGTATTCTACTCATCCAGATGGGAAGATGAAGGAATAAGAGCTACCTCATGGATGATGTTGATACCGATTAATCGATCAATTACATAAAATAGACATTCGGTAAGGGATAGGAATCTCATAAATTGAGATGAAAAATTGACATCCACCAATAGAGAACAAGGCTAAGAATAAAAAGATTATGTGGGAATGAAGAAAGCGAAAGAATATAAGAAAGGTATAGGTATGGTAGGAAGTGAGGAGAAAAATCCTCTTACAAGTCCCGAGTCCGATGAAATCGTTTGTCATGCAAAAGCCCGCCCCCGCCGATCTTTAGTGTCATCTTCCTTATCTATTATATATTTTTTAATACTTGTGTCATTATTCTCTTAGAGAGATTATCCAAGCCGTTGTCACACGGGAGAGGCAGCGCCAAATGGTGCGAACCACAAAACCGGAGGAAAAGAAGCGAGGGGCGGGCGGGGGATAGACTTTGTAACATATATTGTACAGGATATCCCGGGTTGATATTTTCAGCAAATGCATCTGACAATGATCCGTCAAAAATTTTAGTTCCAAAGCTGTTTGAGCAAAAAAGTCTGGAGTTGATCTCTCCCATCTCGATCCCCGTACTCTCTTCCGGTTAATGAAACCCGAAGAAGAAGAAGAAGAAGCGAAAGGGGGATGAAGATCTCAAAGCCGGCAAAGATGAGGAAAATGATCGAGAAAGGGGTGGGAGTTGTGAGGAAGAGGTTAAAAAAGATATACTGGTTTTGGCAGGCTTCAAACTGATTTCCCTGTCAATCCTCTTGTAATACAAGTTGAACGTAATGTTTGACGCTGATTCATAGCAAAAGCTGCAAGCTCGCGAGGTTACGACCTTTTGGGCTTATATATACTCACCGCGTCACGTCACTGCCAGCTAGCACATAACCGGTGTATCGAGTCACGCTGCAACGCACAGTCGCAGTCTTCGGTAAGCTCATAGATGCATGTACGTTAACTCTTCAGGTATATCAACAATCTGAATAAATTCAGATAATTTTAAATGCAGAAAAGTAATAAATGCTGGAAATTGAGCAATTTTAAACAATCCATATGAAAAAAATGACTGTTACCGAGAGATATACCGCGCTCGGCATTGGTATAAATCATTCATATGCCAACAACAATGCGCGTTCGATAGAAGAATGATGGTTACGAATGATTTTTTTTTTTTTACTATTTCATAATCCGTTTGATCCGGTAATTACACTCGAATATTACTGTACGTACTATATATTACGGTATCTGAGGTTTTATTGAAGGTTTATTTTCTTTCTCTCCGCCGTCACTTTTACCGGCGTGTAGAGCCAATTCTTGACGCAAGAGTGCCTTCTTTATCTCGATCTCTCTCCCCCCTTCTGCAAATATCGTTCCGGCGACACTTCGCTGAAGCCACATACTCGTCGCTTCCCTGAAAGGATTCTCGTACGATATTTCGAGCTAAAAAGACCGATGGCAAAGATAAAAGGGACTACACATTTGCACAACGATTTTTTTCGAGATGGCAAGGAGGAAATCAAAAAGTGCTGGGTGATATACTCGGCAACCGTTCCTTTGAAAATAACATTTTATACACTCGACCCACACTCTCCATGCAGTCATCCCGCTCTAATATAATAAAATGTTACGTTAGTACGCGATGGAAGAATAAAATATAAAAAATGTATAAAGTACACTTGCAAATTTCACGTATGCAAAAGAAGATCGAAAGCGTCAGAATGATTTCGTTGGCGGCTCTGTAATGAAAAAAGAGAACATCATGAGGTAATCCATCACATTTACATACGTGTATGAAAATAGGGAGATTGAACTGGCTCGTGGAGGAGCAGAAAATCTCCCTTGCTTCAGACTGACTCCCTTCGATTACCATCCCAATATTTACTCTGAGAGTTTCGGCCTACTAGGATTTTCCTTGTTTACTCAAGATTCGACTATACCAATAAAACTCAAATATTGCTTTTAAATGGATGGAATGAATTTGATAAATTCGTGAAAATCTTCAATTCGTTTGGTGCGCGTTAGATTTCTATCGAAATTAAAATTTTTATTTAAACAAAACAACTATTTTTGAGTTATAGAAAGAGTCTTGAACGAGTTGCCGACAGTGTCTCTTTTCGTGAGCGAGCAGTATAATACATGCACCGATTCGAACATAGTTGAAGTATAGCGCGTGCTGCACGCTTCTCCTCGCGCGTCTTTATTTATTTTTTTTTTTTTTTTTTTTTTTTCGATACGTTTTGTCTTAACGTATGATTATCGCATCAAACGAAAAACGTATTATTCCCGTATATTTCTATTTTCATCATTAACCGTGTTTTTCTTCTCTGCTTATTTCTCTCTCCGCGTGGATCGATTTATTCCGAGTATAGTATATATCGCATCGAAATCGCATTAGGACAATCAACAATTTTTTTTTCATGCCATTCTATAAAACCTAATAGCTCCGCGTGTCCAGAGCATACGACACGGGGCTACTCGTTAACTCGACGCGTGTGGTTAATTGAGCCTTTTTTGCCTGGCCGGTGCACGAACGGGCTCCGCCGTGCGGTCGAACGAAAATAAATGTGGTCAGGATCAAGGCGTGTGCTCAATAATATCTCGAGCGACCTCGAAGCTTGGCATCGCCCCTTTTAAAAACCGTTGAATGATTCACATCAATAATGATATAATGCTCGCATCCATAGTCGCAGAATTCAGAATTCGAGTTATAAATTAATTCGAACGAATTGTAATTAACATCGTTGCACGGGGAGGATGTGTGGAGGAGAAATTTGATTTTTGAGAAATTTGTGTACATCGAAGAAGGAACGGTCGTGACGAAACAACAGGGTATGGAGCGGAATCGGAGTATGATCGAGTCGGGATAGGCTCGGTTTCACTTGTGGCTGTAATTAACAGACAGGTGTAAAACGGTACCTCACGACGCCGGGCATCATCATAATCATTATAATCACTCGAGCCAATAATCTATAATGCGCTGATGTTTCTACTTCCCAAAATATCCAAAATAACAATTGCTTTGAACATTATTAAACTTGAATCCGATGGTCGAGCCCTGCGCTGCATAGTCTTTAATCGGCAGAGGCGAGCGATACCATATATAGTGGTGCGCGGAGACCAAGTGGCCGCGGTGTTTAATAAATTTATAATGCACTCTATCGTAAATATATACGTTGGTTAAAATTGGGATCGCGAATAACCTCAACCTGTCTAATACAAACTGCACTCGAATATGCAGCTCATATAGATCTAAAACAGGAAGACTAACAATTGGGGGGGAACCCAAAAGGATTGGCTCGTATGGCGCGGTGGAAGCTCACGAGTCGTCGACCGTGACCGAGTCCTCGGGACCAATTTCGCAATTTGCAATTATCGTCACTAACGGGCTGTACGCTGCTCGCTCTCGATCTACGAGGGTAGCACAAGCTGGCTAGCTTGGTACGCGTTGTCGATAGCCTCTTTATACGTACGTAGTACGCGTTCTCAAAGAAATATCTTTTCGCGTTTCAAGCTCAAAAAAACTCAAACGAGCCCAAACAAACCATGGTGTCAAAGCAAACAAAATCAGTGAGAAAAATTGAAAATCTACTGTCGCGTGAATAACTTTCGATAGAGCAGATATATCACAAAATGACAAAGGATATTTTTACTCGTATAGTTACGAAATTCAAAAGTCGCCAGGGATTATATAAATGGGAAAACAGAAAATCGCGATGAGCGACCCCTAAAAATTTTTTAAAAGGCTGAAATTTGAACAGGATTATTATATAAGAAATCTATTATGATTGTCATGAATGTTTGCTCGTATAGCATTATTAAATGACAAAATCATAAAAGAAATGATTCTATTAGAAATATTTGTCGATAAGCTAGAGAACTGACAAATTGGGCAGCCGGCGGTATACATATGGAAAGATTGACACGCTTCAAAGATTTTCGTCAAGTCGGGACTTATGCACCCCGCGACGACGGAGGGTTGACGCGCTTGGACAGTTATTATTGACAGCTTGGCACGCTACACTTGGACAGTCTCGACGATGGGTAAAATGTCTTTTCAACGATTTTGGTTCGTTTGTAATGGACGAATCCATCTATCGCGCCAGCAGGGTTTGACGTACAAGAATGGCTACAAGACTAATATCAAAGAAAACGAAGCTCTTTCGAGGTATATATGCGGTATCGACGACATATATACGCGCGGTTGTTTCAAGCAGGTTATGCTTGAATAGAAAAATCCAATAATCTGCTGTATATATAGCCACGCGGACGTTGGTTCGAATTTTTTGAGATTCGTAGTCACCCGACGATCTTATAGGAGAGATTCGGGCAATAAATTGGCAACGAAATAATAGCAGCAAATCGATGTCAAAAACTAAAAAATATGTTTATGATCGGCGAGCACGATTATAACAGTATAGGAATAAATGGAAAAGCAAGGAAGGCATGAGGAAAGCAGCAGCTTCGAAAGAAAACGAAAAAAGGGAGAGACTGAAAGAGAGTTCGAGGTGTATAGGTCTACCAGCCGTATAGCGAGAGCGAGCGGGGTGTTGAAAAAGTCCGGGTCTTGCGGGATATCAAGAGATAAAAAAGAGGGCGCACTTTGTAACGAGTAGCACTTGTTGGCAATTCGAATCCCGCGACAGCAGGGGATGTTGGCTTTTCCTTGACGCATTAGGCGAGATAGAAATTTCGAACTAAGCCTCGCTCCTCCAATTGAGTACAGAAATATTCAGCATTAAAGATTAAAAGCAAGGCTGTAATTAACTCGGCCAGATAATTGTCGCATTTTATTCCCTAATCGAGTCTCGTCTTTCACTCTGAAAAACCTTTCCGCGAGAATGGATTTTCGTCTCTTATTCCCGAGGATATCGCTATCTCAAGTCCCGATATGTATTGTTGTATAATATATAATATATATGGGTATACGCGCGTGTACGACAGCACTTGAAAATCCACTGAAAGCGGACGGCACTGCCTCTCCCCCAACACAGCGTATTTGTTTCACTGATACTCGTAGCTCGCAACAGACAGATTTATCCTAAACTGCATGCCCCTCCCCTCCCTCTCCCGTATGTGTATATTTCGTACATTTTCGTTGGAAGAAGGGAAACCTTTTCAACTGTTTTGAGCGAAACAGCCCCCGGAATGCTCAAGTTTGAAACTCGCAATTCCCAAGCTTATCGATCTTACCTTGGTTCTTTATTTTCTGTCCCCCCGTCCCCTTGCTGCCCCTCTTTTGCTTCTTATTCTGGCACTCGTCTTTTACTCAGCCGTTCGCACACAAGTATTTTAGGCGCACTTAAAAAAAAGTCCAACAGCTCGAAAGAGGTGAAACAACAGCTTGCAAATAACATCGAGCAGAATAAAAATGACTGCCATAAACGCGAACGACCGCGTGCCTGAATTCGATGCGCGCACTGACATTCGACATTTTTATCTGAATAGTACAAAAGTGTGTTTGCCTTTTTTTTTTTTTTTAATCTAGGCTGCTTATAAACGAAATCAATCGACCCTAGGGAAAAAAAGGTTGGGACAAGTACATTGATGGTCTCTTGTTTCTGGATGACATAGAAAAAAGACTCAGAACCAGGAAAAAAATTCTATAGAAATAATAAACGAAAAATTGAAAAGTTCAAAAAAATTCAACAAAAATAAAAAATAATCGAAAAAAATTCTGTAAAGAAAAATAAAAAATTTTCAAAAAAATTCATAAATATTGGACAAATTGAAAAATGTACTATCCAAGTTACATGCAGTATAAAAATGTATGATATCAATTGGAGGCCAAGTTTTTATTGATAATTTGGAATATTTATCGAACAAATCGGAAACTTTAATTGAAATTCATGATAATTATTTTCAAGAAAAAAGTTAATGAAAAAAAGTCATAACGGAAGTTACGTGCAGTTCTAAAATGTATTATATCAATTCGAGGTCAAGTATTTATCAGTTATTCGAAATATAATCTCCGGCGACCAATGAGCGTTGAGAATCCTTGTCGGGCTCACAACGTTTTATCAAAATTACTAAAAAAATAATGAAAATAAAATCATTAAAAATTCACATGAAAGTCATTCGTTACTTCAACAAGGTACACACTTTAAAGAATCGATTCCCCTCCGACTTTCACGATCTCCTGGTATTATTCACAACATTCAACTTCGATTGGATCGGTACAAATTATGTTCAAATACGTCTTAAACGTACTTGTCCGGCCCATCACTTTTTATTCAAATTGCTCATTCGAAAACAAATTAGGGCTGTTCTATAATGACAAATATAATAAAATGGATAGAAATAAAAATAATATCTCCAAGTAATTTGAACTTGATTGTTCGCAAGTTCGTATAGCAATATCCACTTCTGATTTTCTTCAGTGAACACATACCATTCGGTAAGAACCAATGAAAATGAGAAATAATCAGGCACATTACTAGAAATTTTCGAACCTACTCAGCCATGAAATGTTTTTTTTTCTATAGTCACGTACACATTTTGATAAATATCACTAGTCGAGTACGACACGTGGATTCCTGGAATTTGGAGAAAAATGATTTTGTTGTGAATTATGACTCCATATAATATAAATAGATTAATCAACTTCATCTTTCATTTTCGTTTCATTTTGACTAGAGTGATTCGAAGAAAAATTATTTTCTCGGGAATTACTGTTCGTTAATATTAACACATGCATTAACTTCGTCTTTGATTTGTTTTCGAATGAGCAATTTGAATAAAAAGTGATGGGCCGGACAAGTACGTTTAAGACGTATTTGAACATAATTTGTACCGATCCAATCGAAGTTGAATGTTGTGAATAATACCAGGAGATCGTGAAAGTCGGAGGGGAATCGATTCTTTAAAGTGTGTACCTTGTTGAAGTAACGAATGACTTTCATGTGAATTTTTAATGATTTTATTTTCATTATTTTTTTAGTAATTTTGATAAAACGTTGTGAGCCCGACAAGGATTCTCAACGCTCATTGGTCGCCGGAGATTATATTTCGAATAACTGATAAATACTTGACCTCGAATTGATATAATACATTTTAGAACTGCACGTAACTTCCGTTATGACTTTTTTTCATTAACTTTTTTCTTGAAAATAATTATCATGAATTTCAATTAAAGTTTCCGATTTGTTCGATAAATATTCCAAATTATCAATAAAAACTTGGCCTCCAATTGATATCATACATTTTTATACTGCATGTAACTTGGATAGTACATTTTTCAATTTGTCCAATATTTATGAATTTTTTTGAAAATTTTTTATTTTTCTTTACAGAATTTTTTTCGATTATTTTTTATTTTTGTTGAATTTTTTTGAACTTTTCAATTTTTCGTTTATTATTTCTATAGAATTTTTTTCCTGGTTCTGAGTCTTTTTTCTATGTCATCCAGAAACAAGAGACCATCAATGTACTTGTCCCAACCTTTTTTTCCCTAGGGGAAGTTTATGGTTTGATATCACGCCTTTTTTCTCAAAAGTTCCTCATTTATGTTATGACGGTTATAGGATTTTAGTATAAATTTCTATGAATTATTTGCTTAGTATATTTTTATAGATTTCATTCTCATACGAACAATTTTTATGGGATAATCTTTTTCATGAAATTATCAGCAAGTAAGGGACCATAAATGTACTTTTCCCAATCTTATTTTCCCTCGGTATGATGTTCGGCTTATAAAGTTGGTTTCCACCATAAAAGACCAATTTTTCGTAAAAATTGTAGTGAAAATATTTCGTCACAAGACTGCCCTTGAACTTTGGCGATTTTTTTCCTTATACTCTAATATGTTATGCCTATTAGGAACTCAACAGCATGGAGGAATCCGGGATGATAGGCCCGGGAAATGAATTTCGGTTTATAATGTTAGTTTCCACGTAAAAGACCAATTTTTCTTCAAAATTGGACTGAAAATATTTCGGCACTGGTTTGGTCTTGGACTTTGGTGATTTTTCTCCTTGTCTTCTAATATGTTTTGTCTATTGGGAACCCAAGAGCATGAAGAAATGCGTGTTGTGGGCCGTAATATGATTTTCGGCTTATAACGTTGGTTTCCACGAAATAAGATCTATTTTTCGTAAAAATTGTACTGGAAATATTTCGTCACCGGTCTGTCCTTGGCCTTTGGCGATTTTTTCCAAGTCTTCATACCAAGAAACAACTGACGTAAAGATTTCCTTAATAGAACAGATTTCATTTATCCCTTTTCTTCAAAATTCAAATGAAAGATAGATCAAATTCAAGAAACAAAAAATCCAACAGATTTGCCCTCTTTGAATGTCGCTTTTGCATTCTGAATCTAGAGATTTCATTTCATCCAAAATGTGCCCCCAATGAAATATATTTCCAAAGTTTGCAAGTGGCCGCTGAGATCCAATTATCCACAGTTTGATAGTTGCTGAAAAAAAGTACCCGAAAACTTCTAACATTTATTATGCCAGAACTCAAAGCAGCAAAAAAAACTAAGCGAACTTAATTCAACAGAGCAACAGAATTCAAAGACGTTTAAGGTACCTGCATTGGTTTTGGAGGAAAACCATTTCAGGACAATTCAGAAATGAATTTAGAAATTCGAAAACTCCCAATGGAGTAGAAAAAGGAAAATTGAAGTATTTAGAAAAGCGGAAGACTTTTGTGATAAATTTTCTAGATTACATGATACGGTTGGAGGAAATGATTTGAATGATTGGCACACATGCTGCAACACAGAAATATCAAAGTTTGGAAGTATTCGCTGTATATCAGTCATACAAACTTCAATACTATTTGAAAAGGAACACTTAAAACCTTGCCGAACCAAGTTCCATTACATATTACCATAATCAAAGATAAGGGGTGATCCGTCGCATATATATTTATCCACAGAAATTTCAGAGTCAATGTATTCGCAATGCGCAAAGCGCAATGAGCTTCGAAGACAGCAATTTCAAATCTATCCATAAATGAGCAACTGAAGACTTTTATAATCAATTTTTTACTTCATATATATGTTACAGTTAGAGTCAAAATGTAAAATGAATGGCACAGTATTTAAATTGTATAGTTTGCAGATTTTTGCAGTATTTCAATGATCCGAATTTACAGCATTATAATGAAAAGTTGTCAAAAGTCATGATGTTACATTAAAATGACATAGCGCACATTGCATTCAGCAATTCTGTAAGTTTCTGGGGATGTTGGTAGGCATTATATTTGATCGCATCCAAAACTGAGCAACAGTAGACTTATTCGAATGAATTTTTTTTATAATAATTCCATATTTGTAGTTTGAAAAGTGGAAATACTCAACATACATGTCATTCCATAAGTTTTGTTATCAAAATTTGTGTTTGCATACAGCATTCCCAAGATACGACTTTTCATATCATCAGCAAAATAAGCATCCAAAGACTTTTTGGAAGAAGTTTCAAAATTTATTACTCGACAGACCAGGTGGAAAAAGTATAACAACACTTATATCAACACCAGAAACTGTTTTAAGAATCTGATATACAAAATGTGCGATTGATGATCATAGTCGGAAACCACTTGAATCAGCATGAAGAAATAGTAGAAAATTATAGGACACATATTAGGCAACCAATTAATACTATGTATCGATCCGCTGCAAACCGATGGAGTCAAAACAAGGATCGGAAAGAGCAGAGCCAAACTCAATAGGAAGCAAAATGTGGGAATATTCAAAAATACCGATGACACAAGAAATAAATTAGAAAACATTTATTCGATTGGAGTTTCTTACATTATATATACTAACAGTTCCGTGTGTTCTTGTTTTATTAATTATCAACCATAATATTTCAGATCGCAAAAAGAAAATTTGACGTTATAGGTTGACGAACATTTTTTCTTACAACTTCCAGACCTATTTTTGATAAACTGATTTGCCTTATTTATATTATTCACTAACTATGCGAACGTTTGCTACATTTGTCCCACACTTCGTAACGTCAAACCCCGGCCGGTTCGTTACCACACAACTATCAAAGGAAACTCGTATATATGACCTACATTATTACACATGATATGTAATCACGCAACTGATGATATATTTACACTGGACAATATTCCGCGAACTCTGGTTTAATTGAAAGATTATCTCAGTTGACACTTATTTCCAATCGAACGAAATAATGAAATCTTGAAAAGTTTCGTTGACATATATGAATCGCGCATTTTTTTATATGTTTTATTTGCACACACAGATCACAGTCTACATTTACGCGGCCGCTTTTATACCGGTTTAGTATACCACAAGTTTTAACAAAATATACATTAACCAATTTTCACTAACCATTTTCATTTATTAATTAGAGTCCGCACACAACAGCACTTTGGGGATCATAACCTCACCTGTCAAAATGACGTTCAGTACGAAAACAAGTCTCGGGTGGTTTCGGATGTGCGTATCGATGTATTGATATCATATAACCTATTTACAAATGATATATGATAAACTTATTTTCAGTCAAACGAATTAATGAAATCTTAAAAAGTTTCGTCGACATGCACCGCGTATTTTTTTATTTTATTCTTTTTCACACACAGACCACAGACTACATTTACGCGACTGCTTTTATACCGGTTTAGTTTAGCATTCCACAGGTTTTAGTACTATGCACTTCGTTAGATGACGAAAGTTTTTTTTATTTATCCCACACGCATTTCATAATGTCAAAACTCCGTTTTTTTATACGATGATCGAAAACTGACGCGTGGTTTATATATATATATATATAATATAATATCCATCTGAGCGCGGTCGGGGTACGACTCAAAAGTTAGAAGGCCTAAAATGGTGAACAGGCATTCTGTATAACGCATATATAGATATACAGAGTGCCTGTTCGCTATTTTAGGCCTTCTAACACTTGAGCCTCACCCGCGGTCGGCCTAGCAGCTGGAGGAGCCGACATCGTTGAGCCAATCAGAATGCGTAGAGGCAACAACTCTACTACCACTAACTACGTCAAAACGCGTATACGTATACGTCGAACTCGTGATGTGTCAGTAACTTTTGCATAATCTTGAGCCCGTGCAAAGTTTTTTCTCAGCAATTACGCCACCGATCGTGTTGATTTTGGGCGCAATCGAAAGAGAATTTCTTAATTAGCTGAAAGTTCAATTTTCAAAGCCTCAGATGACTCATAACTTCGGTAATTCAAAAAAATCACTTGCCAATTTTACCCCCACCACGGCGAATCGTTTTATTCAGAGAAAGTATACTCGGCGAGAGCCTCGGGCCAGCAGACGACAGGGCTGTCAATGTACTTGTCCCGAGACTCTACCGAGTCTCTTGATACTTCTCTCGCCAGATTTATTCTCGGATCCCAGGATTACATATGAGCAGAATGCGTAAATCAACGGTCTCGGATCCCTGATACTCCAACAGCAAGCGGCAAGCAGGCTGGTTAAGGTTACAACGCCGCACGATTACCCTTACTTCGTCGTATACCTATTCAATAGAGAGTCGTATGTATCTCGAACATTGCAAATGTCTCGCCGCGTTTGTTGAACGAGATCCAGCAGAGACTCGATAATCGAACAGCAGCAAACCGCGGCGAAAATGAGAAGATCAACATCGCACAGTGGGGTTATATATATATATCTTACATTGGTAAAGGGGGCCGGCCCCCGTGAACAATAGGCTTAATCATTGGCTTCATAATATCATCGCTCTCTTATTATCCTGCTGTTGCAAGAGGGATAGCGAGCAGCATTCACGAGCCATCTCCGCGCGCGCGAAACATCCATTTTCATTGAGCTTAATTCTTGTGCGCATTCGTTCGACATATGACGAGGATGATAAGAAACGTTGCATATCTGCGTTGCGTACATATATTTTCATTCGCTCGACCGCTGAACGAGCATATGCAGGCATGCTCCGCGTAAAGCGTAGTTGAGCGACTATTAATGCGTCGATGTTGAGCAACGTGATTGCATTTAAAGAGATTTTTATCTCCCGCCTCTGAAGCAGAGCACGGAGAAAGATTGAAAGAGAAACGACGAGTGACATCGACGAGTGGCAATTGTAGTGTAACTCGATCGTGGTAACGAACCTGCTCTGCTGGTCGTACGAGTTTTCCCGGCGATTGCGAGTAACAAGGTGAGAGTGATTGGCGGGTCCGCGAGTATGTAGGGGCAAGCGAGCGAGGAAGCGAGGAACGAACATCAATATCCATTGATGTTCGCGTTCTCGGCGAGAAATTCTCGACGAGAATAACCGAACAAACGTTATATTCTTCCTGCTTTCAGGTCAATTATGTGGATATATCGTTCTTTGTTTATCACTGGCAAACAAAGAGACCTTGTGCCCACACAATTTGAGGGGCAAAGTGAGTTCGGTTATGCCCTTTTGTTGACTACTCTCAAACGTCCGGGGTACTCCACAGCTCTCGCGCCCGGTAATTTAGTCTCCGTGTGCATGTGTGCTTCAAAGCTCAAAAAAGTGGAATCCTTCAAAGAGAAAAAAATAATGTCTCTACCCCAACCCGTGTCACATACTCGTAGCGTGAAAATGAATACGCGCGTGTATCGCGTGCTCGAATGAGGAACGGTAAAAAAAAAAAAAGAACGGAATAGAAGAAATTAACGTTGAAATAAATGAACAAAAGCAGCTTGTAAGTGTAAACGTCAAAGAGCAGGGAACAAAAATTCGTGTTGGCGTATAGCGTTAACCGCGCGGCATATTATTCTAGATTGAAACATTTCCGCCTCTCCCATTCGCTTGCGCGCCCTCTATAATCCCTTGAATTCCATCTTAAAAATAATCCTTTGGTATCCTAACGTACGCGATACAAAATAAATTTTTGCGTTTGCTGAAATTCAACAAGCTTGAGGAAAAAGGAGCTGATATACGCGCGCCTTTTATTATAGTTATGAGACAAGCGAGTTGAGGAGAAGGAAAGAGCGGCGGCCAATTATTTGTTAAATCAGATCGATTGCATTGACCATACAAAAAAGTTGAATTATTCAAGTAATTTTAGAAAAAAAACGGTGTACCCGAAAGACAAAGTTTGTAGTCACGGTCTTGTTCCTCTACTTTTTAGATCGGAGCACTTCATTCCCCCGACCTTGCTCTCGTCGCACAATGAACGTCTCTCGCGACTCACCCTTTTTACCGGAGTCTCCGTTATCCTCTGCCCTCCGCCCTCTTTCGGAACCCATCGTCCGCAATACCAGAGCCAGAGAGATACAGGCTTTTACAGACGATATCGAGAGATATTCAAATTTCAACAGCAGAAAAAGCTTCTTCCTATGATGCTGTTGCAATTGATCGTGTAACTCATCTACGCGATTTACGGCGATACATCTGCGTTAACCCTCGGCGCTCCTCTCATTCTACTGCCTACTGCCGCCCTTTATATCGTACGTCTGATTGTTTTGGTACAGCCTGTACAACGAGAGAGAGAGAGAGAAAGATAGTCTGGTGCGGCGCGCAAAGCTGAGCCTGCGACTGTATAGCCTCGTCGGTTTTCTGAGCTACCTTGGCTGGCTCGGTTACGCCTCTCCAAGTTCACTACTAAATTTCGAAAGTTTAACCGTGCAATTTACTCTCAGCGCCGCAGGGCTTCTCGCGCTCACTTGGAGAAAGGGCAAAGTGAGGGCTTAAGAATGAGAAGAATGAAGCAGGAGCAGAAGCGGCGGGAGGGAGGGAGGGAGGGAGAGGAAAAAAAAGAAAAGAAAAAAAGGAAAAAAGTTGCGTCAGTTTGAAGGGAAGGGGGGCTATTGCAGCAGCGATAGAGGGTGTTTAGAATAGGGTTTACACAATATCCAACAGCCGTACGTATATACATTTGACTCTGCGAGCAAGTGTGGCTGTTGTGAAAAATCTGGTGAGCATTTCTACTTTTCCCGATAAATCGGAAACCACGTTGGTACTTTTGTGCGAGCCAAACAACGTTAATCTTTCTCACCGGAAACTCGATACACTACATCTAAAACTCTCTATACAATTTTCTCCCCATATCTGCACCTCGCATCTCCGAATCCTTTTTCCTATGCAGCTCTTGCTTCATATCCTTCTCTCATTTTTTTTCTATCCAACCCCTGCTGCTTCTGTTTGCCCAATAGCCTATTATTAGCTTATTCATTCTTCTTAGTTGCTGGTTGAAAAACGTCAATATTTTCCAGATCCTGTCATCATTTTCCAATCCTTCAAATCCGCAATCTCCGCTGAAGGAAACTCCGGATATTATCCTTCTTCCTACATTTACAAAAATAAAAACCTCTACCGAGAGAATCAAAATCATAACAAAGTAATTGACTGTCAATTCCGTAATTTTATACTCCTAACCGCGTCGAAAGTAGAAAATTGAGGACCCTTGGATGATTCTTCGAGTAAATCATTTAGCTTGAACCGATTAGAATTTTTTATCCAAAGTCGGGAGTGACAATTTACACTGGTTACGTGCTTGACTCACCCCCTCGCGAATTTCTTAATCGACGTTATTCGACACTTTCGAGTCTCCCAATATTCCAGTGTTTTACTTTTGACGTCATACCTACGCAAAAGGATTAGTGACGCAAAACGCTTGGCTCCTCGCGAAGGTTCCTCGAAATATCGGAGGAGAGAGAGAGAGAGAGAGAGAGAGAGAGAGAGAGAGAGAGAGAGTACTTGTTCGGTCCACAAGAAGAGATTCAAGCTCTTACTTTGCCCACGTAACGTTTAGTTCTGCATGCATACATAAATCTATATAATCGAGGAGAGGTGAGAAGGAGGCAGGGGTGACGAAACCACGCGCGGATAACCCGCTTGGCGGACATCCAAAATTTACCGGGAGAGATCTTATCCTGCCCTCCTCTGATTTTACTCCATCCTACCGAGCTATACTCAAAGTTTCGCGCACTCATGGATTTATTTTATTCGATGCCCATACACCTCAAACCTCAAATATAGCTGTATATTTTGGATGATCGAAAGGGTAGAAAATTTTTTTGGAGAACGGCCTCTCACCCATCCGCTTTTGTCAATAAATTGAGTTATTCAAACCGACGAATCGAATTGAGTTATCCAAGCCCCATACTAATTCAAAACAACCAAAGCCAACTCCGTTGACGAATCAAAAAATAATATCGGAATAAGGAGGATAGACATACCTATAATAAAATACTCGATGGAAGCCAGAACATTCGTTTCCATAACTCCGCTAAAATTTTGATTTACCGCATTACTTGTTGAAGCAGCAGCAGTTACTCACGATAAATCGTGAAAATGAATTCAACTCGAAAAGTCGATGCGAACGAGGTTCACTCGTGTTCACTGCTACTATTTGTAGTTAGAATGAAAGCTCTTAGAATACGAACGTGTGTGTATATAGATATATGTATTATAGAATCTTGCGCGCTAAAAGCCATACGCGCCTCAATTGGGTCGAATAGAAAAGAAAGGGGGGACGGGATATACATTGTTCTTCGGTGTTGGTGCACAAAGTGGAGGTGAGAGGAAACGCGAGTACCATTTCGGACTATTTTTACTTTTTTCCTCGATAGCTCTTTCCATCGTACGACTCGAATGAATGAGTCCCGCGCGTCGTCAATTGGTGAAAGCTTTTTTTTCTTCTTTTTTTTTTTTAATTGTTTTCCGTGGCCCTGAGTTACAAAATCTCTGGCATACAAAAAAGCTTCGATGCTGTCTGCCATGGTGTTTCGTTCGCTTCCTAGATTTTTTTATCTCTCCGCGCATAACCCTTTTCACTCCCTCCCGCGAGTCTTTCCGTCTCGGTGTATACTCTCCGCGCGTGCACGTGTACTGGCCAATGAAGCTCTTCGTGCGCGCGCTACTCGCAACCAATTTGAAGCATGAAATACGCACAACTCTTTGACAAGACGCACTCTTATAAAATTTTAAACTCATTCGCTTCACTCACCGTTGTACGCTATACTATATAGATTAATACAATATTTCACTTCTAAACGCTTCCTGAGCTTTTTGCGAATAGTATCACCGATCGTTGCAACAAACAGAGTCATTGGCGCATAATAATAATCATAATAATTGATAAAATAATAAATAAAGATACTCGAAAGAAAAAAAAACATATTTTCCAAAACGAAGCTGAGGATTGAGGAAAAAACTATAGCTCTTCCCGTAGATTCGACAGCCCGGTGACATTGGAAAATGAATAAAGTGTTAGAGTTTGATTATAATCACCTTTTTACCCTTATTCCGTTACCATAATAGACGTCCTTTCAACGTTGCCAAATCTTTGATTTATATAAATTTTTGAATGAGTCAAAAAATATATGGCATTTTGGCACAATATTCGCCTTATATCCGACGTTTCACATTGGCAAAGTGCAAGACGGAGAAATGTTAGCAGAAAAAAATGTTGCATGCATTTCTCGTTTTGCCAGCAGTACTGTGGCAAGTTTTCTTCGTTCCGCGGACAAAGTTACGAAGACCAAAGTGTCAAGAAATGGTAAACGCATTGGGGAAAAGATGGATAGGAGTGAAAAAAGAAGAGGTGCAAAAATAATTGAGAAGAAAAAGGTAGTATAAAGAAGAAAGGAGGGAAAGATTGAGAAGTGTTGGCAGATTGCCATTGTCTTCTATCTCTCTTTCTCTACTCCACGCTTTTTCCGCCGACGACCACCACCCCTTTCAATCGATGAAGCGTCGAAAAGGAAGGCGTGTTTTTTGTTTTTTGTTTTTTGCCCCCCAAGATCCGAGTACCTTTCTTGTAACTGTACCTCAAGATCGAGGCTACGAGGTGAAAGCAGACCATTCGGTTTACGTCTATCCTGGCAGAAGAAAAACTTGCCACCCTCTTGGCGGCTGTGTTCTTCCTTCTCTTATCTTTCTCTTTGTTTTCATTTTTTCGTGCCTTTCCCATTTTCTTTCCTCTATCCGCGTTTTCTCTTCCTTCTTCTTTTATTTTCATTCTTTTTTATGGGCTTTTTTCCTCTCTCTCTCTCTCTCTCTCTCTCTCTCTCTCTCTCTCTCTCTCTCTATCTCCGCCTACCTTCTCTTCGATTCCACTAACCACCGCGACGATTCTTCTTCACCTAGTCCGGAAGATATTTCTTCGATCTATCATCTTATTTTTTCCTTTTCTTTTCCTTCCTTTCTCGGCTCATTTTCTTTGTTTTACTCAACTCAACCATCCCGGATTCTTTGCTCCGCGTTACATCGGAACAGCTCCTCGTCCCTGGGGATCCTCTCTTATTTCATTCCTAACGAGCACTTGGATCTTCGTGCTCTCCGATATGACGACATATGCTCTTTCTTCAATTTTACTTCCCTGCCAATTTTCGCTTATTTACCATATTATCATTATTTCAAACGACTCCTTTTCTCGCGAACGATTCGGTCTTTTTTTTCTTTTTTTTGACAACTATTTCACGTAACTGCCCTTTCTTAAAAATTTAAACACTTGTTCCTAGAAGCTTGCATTTTACTCTCTGAAAGGGTTGAAAGTCAATTTTAACTTTATCTCGAGCTCATCCTTCCTCTTCTTAAACCCTTTCCAAGGCGAGATTATTTCACTAACCCTTCCTGCTCCAATAACTTTTTCGTCTCGTTCCCGTCTTCTCTCCTTTTGTACTTTACTATATCCAGATCATGTTCTTCTTCCGCCTTAATTCTAAAACTAATATACATGAGATCCACATCAGATATTATTGTAAAATTCGTCGACGAATAATTCCTTGTAAAGGCAAAGTTTGGGCAAATTTTTTTTCAACTACTATACATAAGTATACCCAATCTAATGCGAAACAGCTCCAGCATATAATCTGTGATTGTTTCTTCCGCTTTTCCCGACGGGATGACTTGCATAAAATTTGCTGGGAATAGCGAGGCGAGTCGAAACACAATGCGAAATAACGAGTGGACGTTTTGAGAAAATGGTTTCAAGAATTTGAAAAAAATTATGATATATATTACATAAATTGAGTTTATTCACAGATTACCTTATCATCGTTACTGTTTATAACGCATGTGGGGTTGAAAAACCCCGAGCTCCAACCACTGAATTTTTTTTCACGACGTAAATATCGCTTCGAGTAGTATAGGTGCTTAGTGCATGTTTTCTTTTTTTTTCCTCGTTACCCTGAGAAGCAAGAGTTATAACAGGCTTGAGCGGGAAGGAGAAGAAGCTCCGTGTGTCTCGTATACAACATTAGAGATAACTCATCCGAGCTCCGAGTCCGCATATATGGGCCATACTGTTGGGTAGACTCGAGTGAAGGGAGAACATGGAGCTTTTCAACAAGGTGTACTCGAGAGGATCGTTACGTCCGATCAAATTTATAATAACCTATGGAGAAAATATTTATTATGAACAATAAGTTATTTGTTACTCCAATAGCTGATAATTCAGTGATACCTATGGTAAAAATAAATATGAGATAATAGCTCGGTTTTTTCGTCGTTTTTTGAACTTTTTTCCCAGCAGCCGCTCATCCCATCTTAGATATCTTTTATTCCCCCTGGACAACGAATAAACTATGATTTTACAAAATTTATCGATCCGACGGGATTGGCTGATGAAAAAGATCGAAGATTTATTATCGAGACAGCAGGAGAGGAAAATCGATAAATCAAGAGATTATTCACACAATTATAAGGAAAAATTGGGAAAACTATTGTAATATTTCAATAAAATTTCAATTTATTGATATACTGCGGAAGTAAGAAAGAGGAATGAATTAAGGAGATCGTTTGAAAGAAAAGAAAATCAATAAAAATAGCGGATAAAGAGGGAACGAGGAAAAAGTTTGAAAATTGTTATGGACGTCGATCACGTGGAACAATATTGTAGTGTACGTGCCACGTTCGGTGGATACGAAGCGCGCGCGCGCGCGGCGATGATTTATTGCGCGTAATATCGAAACCTCCGGGTGTCAATGTCGTTGACGCCCAACGAAAAGAGCGCCGCACTGCCCTTTTTTCGACCCTCATTCCTCCATAATTTAAACTCTCGCCCCCCGCTCTGAAATCAACTCGTTTTGCAACGACGACGAGGGAAAATTTTCAATTGAAAGTTTTGACGTTAAAGGATATATATCAATCGGGCGGTAAAACGTGCGTGTAGTCGAGCCAAAAATGCCAGCCGCTTTTACAATACGAGTTTTCACAGCTTTTATTTTTTTTTCTTTCGTGTGTGACAAAATTGCGTGAATAAGTTTACTTATTCTAGCAATCGCGACCGACCGTTCATTCCCCCGATCAGTTATCATTTTACATTTATACCTATTTATCTTTCGCATATTGTGAAATATTTGCACTTGGGCGATAAAGAGGGTCTCAATTATATGCAGAGTGTATATGCAGTTCCAAAGATGCGGTATATCGGTAAAACGCGCGGAAATGAGCAGCCGTTTATGAATAATACAGTTGCAGTTTCGCGGCAGGCGCGGCTTTTCACCGATCCTGCCGCATATATATGCAGACCAAAAAGAATTACACAAGAGCCTACTGGACTATATATATGATGATCGTCAATGCACACATAGACGATTTTTTTTTGGCACGTTGCCCTCGCGGGTCCAGAGTGGCTTTGTCAAATAAAATCTTTGTCACGGAATCCGGAGGATCAAACGCGAACACGCAAAGCTGGAAAAGATTTTCGTCGCTCGTGCAGTTTCTTTCTCGCGCGCATCCGCTCGCGGTCGAACACCTCAATTGTGTGTTGCTTCATCTCGCTGCTTTTTAAAAATTCTATATTCTATATGAGTAAAATAGACGACAGACTAGAAAACTATAACGAGACACGCACGAAGAGGATGACGAGAAAAGGGTAGCGAGCCAGTGGCCACGGGTCCGCGTAATATTTAAAAAATCGGAGGAGCAGAATACCTACATCTGCTACTGCGTATATACGTGTTTACAAAACAAAGAACGAAGCGGAGTAAAACCGCAGGATGCAGTGGACCCTCGAGCGTAATGTAGCAAGAACAGCAACAATGAAGAGCATTTTCCAATTTTCGTCTGGATATGACATGCCGGTGAGGTCGCGGACCTTACCTTCCTCCCTCCATCTCTTTCGCTTCATGTACCCTGGTATACACCACAGAATTCGAAATGCCTCGTACGTGATGGCTTTACCGATTGCGCGGGGGTGTTTCGTCTCATTCGCGAGAGAAATATCCCAGCACCGCCGTAGAGAATGCAGCACGAGGATAAGAGCAAAAGAGAGCAAGAGAGGGATAAATAGATTCTCTCTGCAGATGCTACTGGTCGTACGGGTTTTCTCATTTCCCACTGCCACATCTACGAAATAATAATTATTCTGTAGCCCCATATGCGTCGATACACAGCATTTTAATATTGCCATACACATGCACGCGTTATATATAAGTATTATATATCCTGCTGCTACTCGCCCCAACTTACGCCGCCTCTTATTTAAGCTTATTTCCACAGCGACAGATTTTTTATCGCCGGACCGGCTCGCTCTTTATTAAATTAATCACGCGTCAATTATGTGCGGTATATGCCCGTTCCTGCTATTCCAGCAACTTGCATATACAATGATAATTGAGTTATGAAATTGAAAAGGCTCTCTGCGAGATGATGATAGACACGCCGGACGATCTCTTATTCGTGCTTATTGTTGAAAAAACCGGGGACAAAATCGATCCCTATGTGTGCTTTATTTGAAATTTCAATGCTGGAATGGAAATCAATGTTCACTTTTCGACTTGAAAGATATTCAATATTCGAGATGAAATTCATGATATGATATAAGTGACAAACTTGATGCATAAATGAAAGCTAAGAAAGATGGGACAACGGGGAATGAAAACGCCTCTGTTGACTATAGCTGCTACCCGGGTCTAGCTGACTTTCGATAAAGAGGAAGGAGCTAGAGCACACGTTATTTCAAGCCTGCTATTTACGGCACTATCTCGATGGCTTTTTTCTTCCGTATATTTCCGGTGAAAAATCTTCGGCGACGCGTTAGAAAAAAAAATTGATGTCTTAAAGATTTCATGTGCTCGGGCGGAGAGCGATAACGGGAATATGATTCAAAGCCGTTTGCATGCGATCTACAGGATGGGATACGATATAGTTATTTTTGTTTCATCACATGTAATTTCGTCAATCCCTCCGTAGTCCGCTCGCCACGGCCGCGCGCCCTCGGCGGTTGCTCAATCGTCTTACTCGAACGTTTTGCTCTCCGAGTTGAAAAAAGTAAAAGCAACTTATTTTTTTTTTTTTTCTTGACACAAGAAGCGGTAGAAATTTGCTCTCTCTCTCTCTCTCTCTCTCTCTCTCTCTCTCATATCACTGATATCACTCATTCGTATCGTCTTCAACTTGGATGGTTGAGTGTCGAGAATCGCCGTTCGTATTTTCTGGGCATCGCGATATATCGGGTGTTTCACAACGAGGTTCCTATGTACATACAAGAATTATTTCATCCTTTTGACATTAACTATATGATAGTATTCGTTCACTGAGGCCTCGAGGTACTCGACTCTTTCAGAATTGCAGGTTGTTATCTCTGGGATTCATTACCTCCTGCATATTGCAGCTGCTACGAGCATTGTAGTGCATGTTTAAATTGAAACGCCATGAACTTTTACAGGACTCTAAGCGTGAATTATATTTCGAATGTATCCTGGTTTATGATCATTCACAATTACTAATGATTCATTCTCAATTTCGCATCATTATATATTATATTTGATTTGCCACCTGTATTCTCGAATTGTTACACTCTGGATGTATCTTATTTACCTTAATATGTGATCTGTATCTCTTGATTTTGCACCATCTAACTAGGTTTAGCACTTTGTCGATTGTCGTCTTGAGAATCTTGAGAATCTCGAGTGTCTTTTTATTTTACTTCTTTTACTCTTGATGTAATTACTGTTCAGATTATTTGTCATTTCAAAATTAGTCTGTAAGTTATTTAGTGATTAAATTGCAGCCCTATGGCTCGATCAGCCGTTACTTGTATTATTTAGTATTTTTTCTAACTTTCTTAGAATCTACTCCTGCATGTTCATCATCGTCATCTCTCTCTCTCTTCCAGCATGGACGTCGATCAATTCTTGTATCGTGCAATTTTTTCTCGCTTCGAATCTCGTAGCATATTTTCCTAGGTCCCCGCGCGCGCGCGCGCGCGCGCGCGCATTTTATTGGACGCGTGCATATACACGAGCCGATGGAAAGTGCGCGACGAAAACTCGTGTGGCTCAATTAAAACAGCAATTTGCGACCGTTTACGTCGAAGGGACTGTTTCCGCCCGTGTCGTTATGTCACAATTACGCGTAGAGACCCCTGATGGTCCAACCTCCTCCGCGCCGCCTGTCCCTCCAGCGCTGGCTCCTCTCTTCATTTAGCGCTGAATTGCATCGCTCAGCTGCGCGTTCTCCAAATCGCGCTCACCTATACGCCACGCGTCACAACCTTTTCCGCATTTTCACTCGCGCATGCGACTTTTTATTCCGTTGTGACGCGTTAACTAACGCGAGAGCGCAGAGTTTCTCATCGGTATTTCGTACAATTTTAATCCAATTTCTATATTCACATCTTGCTCGCTTAACTTGCTGCTTTCTTTATCATTTTATCGCCGCGTAGTATCGAGTTTGATTTGGAATTTTCGCGGAATTTTCGCGACGACGATGAACTCTTGCGCATGCAGCAAGAGTTCATCGTCGTCGCCATAACACCCGATCCCTATAATACGAGATGCGATCTCAAAAGAAGACCCATAATATGGATAAGAAAGATGTGGCTCGCATTTCGGGATTTTTTTTGTTTTATTTATGAGACTCCGCGCATCAAATACGGCTTAACCCCTGTGCAATCCGTAAAGCTGATCGAGTGAAAATCCGACGATCGCAGCAGCAGGAATACCTTTTCTGTCGGGAGCTCGCAGCTTTATCCGCCACACGCCGCAGCTTTGAAAAAATATTTCAATCAGCCGTCAGCATTTCGCAGTCGCATCGAGTGAGCAATCAAATTATTTCCGTATTCGTTCATCGCGCATTATATTATTTCAAGCAATTCTCCAATCTTATTAAATTGTTGCGGTTTATTTTTCAGCAACGAGGGGCAAGCTTGCTTCGGAAACGAGCCGAAAATGCGAGCTCAAGAGTCGAGGCAGCAACGAGGGGAGCTGAAAATTATAATAATGATGTAGCAGCTCGCGCGCGTCTCGCGTAAAAATTATAAAATTATATTTTTTGTGTCTGGGTCATGGTGTTGATTTTTTTTTTCATCTCGGGACCTCTTATTTTCTCGTCTCTCATGCGGTCTTCTTCCAACGACATTGATTCATCACACGAGCGCTTTGACTCTGACAAGCGATTTACCTCATCCCTCGAAAGCGTTCTTTCTTTCCCCTCCCGTCGCTTCACCCTTTTTTTCTTCGTCGTTCCGTGTTAAACAAATGGTCTACATGGTGAATCGTCGAATCGATTGTCAGTCTCTGCATCCATAAGGTAACTCTGGCTTATCGAAGAATGGACCTTCGTCAAACAAAGACCTTTTCCCGACAACGAGAATCCCCGCTCGATTTATCTCTCCCATTTCAAAAAGAAATCAAACCAACTTGTATTTCTGCCAATTCTTCAAACGAGAAAACAAAAAAGATTTCTCCGTTTCATGCGACGCCGATGATGCGCGTACGTTTTTTTTCCCCTTTTTCTTTTCTTCATTCACCGAAAACAACGAATAGGTCTGTTGCGTGTACCAAACAATTGGAGTAAATTATTCAGCATTTCGAATTTTTCACCAATATAGTTCTTATATTATCCAAACATATTAATGGCGGTGCGTAGGATTCGCGTCATAATCTTTTTACTTCAACATTCACAAGGTTTTCAAGTGCGTTCGCTATTTTCAGAGCAGCACGGTGTATACTGGATTCGAATTTCGTACGTTTACGCGGACGCGTGTCCGAATCAATAAAATGCTTATTTGGCCGAATCGATCGAGAGTCCGCGCGTTATCCGGGATGCCGAAATGGATATTAAAATGAATTTCCACTCCATTAAGGGAATTAATGGTCGAGCTCGAATAGACGAAAAACTCGTGAATGTGAATAAAAAAAAAAAAAAAAAAAAAAAAAAAAAAAAAACGTTAATATCCGTATCGACGGTTGCTGGAATCGAGGTTCCCGGTCATTAGCGTTTCGAAAAATACTCTTTTCCACTCTTACCTGCTCGTTTTCCCATTATTGTGCGCAATCCATCTTTCGGCGGGGGGTCACTAGTCAAAACTGAATAATCCGTTCGAAGGGTGATTTTTCTTCATTTCTCTAGCGTCGTATTCCGAAATAAAAATAATCAAACGATTCGCATCGCGAGCACTGTATGATCCCGAATTGAAGAGTAACGACGAAAAAAAATTAACTCGTCTCACTTGTTCATTCAAATTCGTAATAAATGAGAGAGGCGTCTACGAATAGGAATGGACGAACGTGTCGACGAATAAGTGAATATTTTAAACCGGCCTTTCTTATACGAGGAAAGTCCAACTTGGAGCAAGACTATTTTTATACGAAGAGGCCCGGGATTCAAATCTGCTGGCAAGAGCAATTCTTGCCAGCAGCAATAAGGTAAAACGAAAATCTATCTCTGCCGTTTACGCGTAGCGCAAGAAAAGTCGTCCTTCTTTCTTTTCTCATAACGCTCATCAAGCTCATAAATCGAAAAAGACATTCCAAAAAGTTGAGATTTGCGATCTCAATTTTGAGGTTTCATGCAACTCAGTTTCGATAGTTCGCGTTCAAGAGCAAAGTTTTTGGAAACACGAGGTTGCGAATTTCGTCGTTGAGCGCAGCGCGAGTACAAATAAATGATAGATGACAACTGCACGTATGTATATGATTATGAATATTTAGCGAGCGATACTTGTTGCGGATGCGATACACGGAGAGCGAATCGCGGTGAAGATCGAAAGGAAGAGTGCGAGACTCGTCTCACTCGCGCGTCGATGCATGTGCAGGAGGGTTACAGTTCAGCAATGTCCCGGGTCACGATCATCCCAGCGGGCATATAATAATGGTCCTCGTGAAAAATTCAGAAAGGTTGCGCCCAGGCGGTGAAAAGCAGGAAACGAACGGAAAAAATAAAAGGAAGAATATTGGAGGGCCGTGCGGGAGGCGTGCGCGCGCACGGAGAGCGCGCGACGAGAATTTTCAACGTCTAGTTATAAGAATGAGGACGCTGACTCGACTAGGCGAGAACGAGAGAAAACCTTGTTCGAGCGATAAGGATGAGGCGAAAAGAAAAGGCAGTGCGCGTGGGGAAGCGAGAGAGAGAGAGAGAGAGAGAGAGAGAGACGAGGACGATTTAGCAGGGGAGAAAAGTGTAGGGCGTCGAGATATGAAACGAAAGCTCGAGAAAAGTTTCGATCACGGTGGCGGGTCGAAAGTTAACGCGACCACGAAAAATTGGATCATCTCGAGCTCTTGCCTATATGCGCGGCGAGGGGGTAAAGCGCAGTTTCGTTCGTGAGACACAAACTCACCGACTTGTCCTTTTATATAAACTTTTCACCTCATCCTATATACCTACCTACACATATTATCCACTTATTCGCATTAATGTACGCGCGTGTATAGCGAGTCGTATCGGAGTGAAAGAAAAATGATGCTTCGACGCGGATACAATAAGTTGAGCGAAAACACGTCAATATTTAGTTGTTCTTTTCAAGTCGTAACAAGTCGTATAACAAGGGCCGCCTAATTATATAAACCGGTGAATGTCGCGCATCAGTGAATTATCATTCGAAGTGCGTGACCGCTCGCTCGCATTGTGTATTGTTGTTGTTGCTGTTGCACGGAACGACGCGGAGTACTCGATACGCCGAATGGTCGATATCAGTTTTTTATTTCGCGAAAGAATAATTTTGACGCGTTTGCGCGAAAATCGGAATATAATATACCTCGAAAGTAAAATGATAATCTATTCCCCGACGAACGATTCGAAGCAAATAATTAAAAGTAAATAAATTATTTCAATCGAACGGCGGGCCAACAATAATACATATGCGCGCGCGTAAATAATACAAAGGACGTCGGACACGTAACGGTAATACAAGTACTCGGCAAATTCGCAATTATTTCACTTCGACATTTCGACTGTTTATAGTTAACCCGTGTAAATTTCCCCCGCGGCATATGTTCCAACGTGTATAACATGTCTCTGGTGATAAATCATCGCCGGCCCGCCCGGTTGGATGCGAATAATAATGATGGAAATGAGTCGCGATCGACGGTGCGCTTGTATGAGTATGTTGCAAATCTCGGCTCACAAATTTCTTCTCGTGAAAATATAGATCTGATGCTGGATTATTATCTTGCATATTGCACGGCGGCTGTGGCGGCGACGACAAGGGCCGATCTCCCGCGTATATGTATAGCGTATTTCCTTCCACTATTTTCATAATTGATACTCCCCTCGGTGTAAATCATTTCACGAAATTTCACCAATTAACAATGAGGATGTATTGATTCGCTCGCCGGCGCGGGGCCTCCATTCTCCCCGTCGTTGGCGCGCAATGAGATAAAATGGAAGTGCTGCTGCTGCTGGGATCGCGGAGCGGCCGTTTCCCTCATAAACGTTTATGGTAATTGCTCCACTTTTAGATATTTTACCGGTACAAAATCGGATTTGATTAAAATGCTCGATTATGCGGTAATAGATATCGGCGGAGTAAGAAATAATGCGGCTCGATGCATGGGCTACTTGGTCGTATTAAAATATCCGATTGCCGCCAAGGGCGCCAATTTTATTTTTATCCAAGACGGTTGAAGCAAGAGGACGCGAATATGGAGCAATAAATTATTTGCATCGTTCCATGGTCGCAATCATGGTGTGTTGCACTTTCCGCGAACGCGCGTGGTTACATCCTATATACAAAACAAACGAGAACGCGCGAGAGAGGGTAGTTTCGTCACGCGCGGCGGCGTTAGCATTGTTCGGATTTATCGAAGCCAAACGAGCACGAGTTGCTTCACACGCGTATATACATATTCGGACGAATACGAATCATTTACGCTCACCCTCGTTACACCTTGTGGCAAATAGCACCATGAGTCGAGAACATGACGCTACTTTATGCGAGATTCGTCATTTTCCATGCATCCTGCCTTTTATTTCGAATTAACAATCGCAAACGATTCTTTCTTTCACCTATTTTCCATGCACTCAGCGATCATTATGAGAATCCAATAATTTAATTAAATGCTATCTCAAAAGAGCAAAACTCACGATCGAGTAATTAAAAAAATGAATTTTACGACCAAACACTCTTGTCACGACCCTTTTCGTGTTTACGACGATTAACAACTATACCTACGTCTCATGCGCGCTTCCATTCGTACAGAATTTTGAAAAACAAATTTTGTTGTCATTTATTCCATGCGCTCTCTCTCTCTCTCTCTCTCTCTCTCTCCACCTTTTTCTGGTTCAGAGAGTGTGTCTCCGAGTGTCGATACATATTTACCAGAGAAGCACCAGCCGTTACAGAATTTTTTTTTTCTGCTTCCGGTTATTGTTGATGTTTTTTTTTTTTTTTTTCATTACCTCCTCGTCCCTATACGCTTCCACAATTTTTCTCGTCGAACCGTACACTTTCTACCACCATTTACTCACGAACGAAACTTTTGTTTTACCTCTCTCGTTCTCATTTCTCTAACGCTACAGGGGAAAATCCGACAATGACAATTCCACAGTCGGAAAAACGTACTCATTCGACGAAAAAGGCTAAAAGAGAGGGAGAGAAAGCAACAGATTTTTCTCCAAAGTTCTTACAACTTGGTCCTCGATCCGTTGATTTTTTCGAATTTTCCTCGACATTTTGAGAGGTTTCTTTTGCTCCAAGAGGTCCATTTTCAGCTCAGTTTGAGCTATTTCGATTCCCGTAATAATGTTTCCGTTTCGCAATGAAAATAATAGATAAGAGTGGCCTTTTCCAGACGTATATATGTATATTTTTTGCCTACATATATACGTGGTAAAAAGAGCAATTCCGTAAACAAAAGGGAGAAGTGTATTTCTTTGCATCTCTTTTTCCGAATAGCTCGTACGTTTTTGTGTTGTTCGACCGTTTTGTATTTTGTTTCCCCGAGCTCGTTGCAATTTCACGTTTGTAAAAGTCCGTAGAGCAGTACGGAGGAGCGAGAGCGAGTAAGGGTAGATAGAAAACGATATCGTATTCCGTGTAGCGCATTTTGTGCACTTTTGTACGACTCAGTCTCGTGACAATACACTGGAAACGTTTGCACACCGGTCATTCGGCCGCATCCACCTCATTTGTTCCTCCCCCCTTTCCCATGCCATTTTCGCTTCTAGACTTCGCCCTAACAATAATCGCATTCGCGCGATAACGTTCTCTCAATAAATGAATAAAAAAATATGACTAACAACTGTTGGACAAATTGACGATGAGTTCGCCCGGTACCCAGCACGAATGCGGATTTTCTCATATGCGGGTTAATATATCAATGTTACGGAGCTATATCCATGCAGCGACAGGAAGAGGAGGGGATTCGTTGCGTTTCGTTGCGTCGGTGCGAATGTGTTTGGCTCGCCATTTCTCTAACCGAACAGAGAAATCCGAAATGTCACATGCTATAAGTAGCGCGTACATATGAGATATATGGAGCAAAAAAGGAAATACGTTCCTCCCTCTGCACAACGACTCTGTGATACTTGTAATGATTCCAACATCAATCGGACGTTGACGATATAATTTGATATATAATAATAAAATAGAGCTGCTGGCAATAAGCTGATGAGGAAACTTAACAAACAAAAGCAATTGACGCGATGCGAACCAAATATTTGGAATGTTATTTTCGTCATAGCGTACATAAATATAATATCTGTATATAGTATTCGCGTCGGATAAATAATCCGTCTAAAAAAGTTGAGTGGCCAAGTTCTCGGTATGAAAAGCTCACACCCTACGCCGCCTCTACGAGATTCAACAGAGAGGCGGAAGAGCCTCGGTGGCGGCGGCTGGAATCCTGAGGGAAGGCGAAGGAGGGCAAGAGAGGAGAAAAGAGAGCAATACAAAAAGGAGAAGCGAAAGGAAGGGTGTGCGCTGAAGGGATCTCTGACGCAGAGACCGCTCGACTCGAGAGATTATTCAAATCAAGTATATACTATGCAGCTCATAAAACGCCCTCTCTGCAAAAAAAGGGGTAAAGAGCGAGGAAAGAAAAAAAAATTGAGAGCGTCTCATCATCATATCATCTTCATTACGGCTTCTTTCTACTTTCTTTCGGTCCTTATTTTCCTTTGTTCTAATTTGTGAATTATAAACAATTCGAAAGGACAGTATCTCGACTTTTGTTGTTTCTTTATTGTTCGAGGTCAAGTTTATACCCCCTTTTCTTAGGCGAATATTCTTATTATCGTTACAACTATTTTATAACATTTTCCAATTATTATCATTGATGCTGGGACGTCAATTGCAAGTGAATGAATTTATTTAAAAACAATATGGCTCGTCGGTGTATTCCGGAGTCAGTGGTGCGAGGTCCTTTTCGATTTACTTTTCATATGAACAATTCGTATTGACATGTATTTGAGCACTCATCAATGTATAGTACCAGCGACTTGTAGAATAAGCATAGGAAAGGTGAGGGAATGGAGTTTGTTGGACAGATGCTGAGAGAGAAATAAACTGAGCTAGCGCAGCACCGTGTTTAATCTAGCGCGTTGCATAAATGCATAATCCGGTGGCCTGCGGGCCGATGCCTCCGGACATATCGGAAGAAGAGCTTTTCGGGGGTTGGTTCTTCGGCGGGGTAATCTTGAGAAGAAGAGGCACAACTCTCACCCCCTCTTCTTATAACGAAAGGAAAAGTTACCTCGGCCAAGACACGCCTCTACTTTGTAAGTGCAGAGTCGGTCGCGAGTGCTAACGCGTTCTCATCAACGAAGATGAAAACCAGGAATGACGCGTACATCCACCATGCCGGGTTAAGGAGAGTAAAGAGATAGAGAGAGAGAGAGTTGAGAGGGGTTTAAGGGGATGAAATGTACGAGCGTTTTCATAAAGCATCCTCGTTGTAACTTGGATGGTCATTAGCGGAACAAAGCTCGTCGTCGTCGTCGTCGGTGTCTCTCTGAAAACACGAAGAAGCGTTCAAGCAACCCAGAGGCCAAGTACTTCCGGGTCCGCAGACTCTTCCCGTCTTCCCTTCAAAACTCTTCCCACCTACCACCCGTCAACTATTTTCCACTGGCCGCTTTCTGTTTTTTTTTTTTTTTTTTTTTTTTCTTTCCAATTATTGTATTTTGTCACGTATTCTTGACTGCGCTCCCCTCGGAACGGTTAACCAATTTTTCATCTCAGCTCATATTTTATTAACTATTCATAATATTTTTATCCAGTTATTAACAGCATCCTCGCAAGTGATGGAAAAAAAAGCTTTCGAATAATTTTTCTAATATTCCCAAATTTCGACGGATTCAGATTTTTCTTTGAAAGATCCGCATGATATAATTACCAAAGAAACGGACAATTTTTACAATCGATGCACCAGTCGGATCTTTTTATCCGTTTCGTCTTTCTTTCGCGATTTAGTTAAAAAACTGAACCCGATAAGTAAATTCGTGAGAATTAGAGTCGGTGCTCTCGCATGCATACTTGAAAAAACATGAACAATTTTCTTTATGCGAATTTTAGGCTTCGAGCATCGAGGGTTGGAATTTTTTTGAATAGAATGAAAGAAAAGAGCGAATGAACGGGGTAAAGACCGGAAGCACATCTATTCGTTGCTTTCCCACCGGCAGACAGTATTTTTTGGAGCCGATTATCCTTTTTTTCTTCTTTTTCTCTTCTGTATTCGTTTGTTTTTATTTTTTTGCTTTTCAGATATGCCCGCGCCGCACGGGTATGTATTCTTCGACTCCCTTTTGCATGGAGCGGCTGAAAAAAAATTCTCACGTGGCTGCAAGACGAGAGTCCTTCCATCCTGCACCGCGCGGTCTGTTCATTTTGGTGAAAGGGTGATTTTCTATTTCCTCATTTGGCTGAAACGCTTAAATAGGAGATTGAAGACGTCGAGGGGCTTGGAAATGAAGAGGGCAACGCTCTATTTAGCTTTCGCGTTTGATTTGTTTTCACCGCGTTTCTACCTCGCGTTGATTCTGTCCTCCTCCTGCTGTATAAAAGGTGTCCTTAAAATGATCGATCTCGTTTCATACTATTTTTATCAAAGAGTGATTTCATACTTGGTGATATCGCAAACGGACTTGGGAACTTTCCAGTGAGTTTAATCAGTTTGGCATTGAAATCAGATTCCCATTTACCGCGATCACCACCGATCTCTTTCCCTGTTAAATATTTTTACGTATGCACGATGGATTAGAGGAGGCTAATGGGAAAAAGAATATACGACAACGCGCGAATGATATCGAAACAAGCCATCGACAGGTGCCAACAGATGGAAGATATAACTGTACTCGAACTCGGAACTAAATTTTATACGCGATTTTTCGTCAAAAAAATTCATCGGGTTACCGCGAGTGCTACGACCGCTCGCTCCAATGATACACATAATTTCCTTTCGCAATAACAAACTGCGCTCGCAATCTTTGGCGACAGTTATTTAATTGAAGAAAAATGAATGATTGCCTGGAAAGAACATAATATGTGCATGATTTTATTCGTCGTTGTTCAAATGATTGAAACAGGAAAAAATTTTGTCTTGGATCGCGTTCGAACATCGTCGATATTGAAAGAGGTTAACGATAGCGAAAAATGAGAAGTAACGAAAATCGCGTCTCGGTCCCTGCGGGCGCGTGTCCGGAAAGAAGGAATATATGCGAAGAGAAAGAGAAAATACAGGTCTAAAGTGACGGCGGGCAAACTTCGGGAGAGGAAGAATAACGTCGAGGAAATAAAGAGAAGAATGGTGGATAGGTACCTTCGATAATACGTAATTTATGAAAACGGTTATTTTCGTGGGACGATGTATAGTATCGAGTATTCACGTGACCCGAATCTCATACAGCCCCCTCCTACTCTTTTCCTCCTTTTTTTCTCGTCTTCTTGTATTTTCTCTTATTCTTCCTCATCTTTCCATATACACGCTTATTATTGCATCCACTCCATTATATCGATCAATATTGCATATGCAATATTATGTGGCATATGTGCGAGATCGTAGCCACAAGTGCGATGGAGCATTTTTGACGCATGCATGAACGAAACGAACCGGGTAATATGCACGCACGCACGCACGCACGCACACACACACACGCACGCACGCACACACACACACACACACACGCACACGCGCGCGCCGCGAAAAAGCCAAATGTTACAACTTACAAAAGAGCTCGAATGTCAAATTGAATATTCATTATACAGAGTGATCTTGTTTTGAAATTTTTCATTGACATTTATGAAAATGCGCGCGTCTCTCTCGATAAATATATTCACTTGAGTAATGGAAAACATGCATATTGATTCATTTGGAACCGGCAAAAAAATTCCAACATGCATGGAAAAAAAAAAAAAAAACAAAAACGAAAGGTGCGATTCTGAAATACGAATAAGACGCATCATCCAAACAATCGCATTATTTGGAAAGCAATCGCATTGATTGAGACGCGTTGAACATGTTGCAATTATGCAGTTCAATTCGAGTCCTATTTGAAAATGCATACTTTTTCAGACTTGATCGCAGGCCGTTGAGCTGGACTTTGTTTATTTGAGCTAAATCGGATGAGCGGTACTCCGAAGAAAAAAAAATTAAAATAAAAAGAGAGACAGAGAGAGTAAGAGAAAATTAGAGGATAAAGAAAAAAGTTGAAATGATCCGACGGGCAAGAAAAAGGATATGCGCGAATACCGGGAGAAAGGTCAAAAAGCGAGCCAAATAAGATGAGACTGAAAAAAAGAGATAAAACTCTCCCTTTCGCGCGGTTTATCCGAAAAACGTGAGTATTCGTAACAAAAGGCGAGCAAAGATGTATATGGAATAAAAAAAATGTTCTCATGCTCTTACTGTTCGTAAACTTTTATAAAAAGCATCTTTTTCTCTCGCATCTGTCAAAGTGGCCCACTTAAGGAATTTAACGAGTTTTGTCGGTTAGCACATGGTCATTTACTTATTTTTATGTTCCAAAAATGATTCCACCTCCTTATTTCTCGAATTTTGAAAAAAGAAAATTTTAGGACAAAGTGGCCACCCCCTCAAATCCGGTGAAAATCGATAATTGTCGGTTCTCGTTAAACAGACGTTGTAATTGACTATCCCCGCATGGAACATTGAAGGCTGCGATAAAACGAAAAGAAACGAGGCATAGTAGGGACCCTCCTTCGATGGGACGAAATAAAAATTAGTCAGTATACTTTGATAAATTTGGTCATTACCCGTGGCAAAACCCCGTTCTTATCGGGCAAATCGTGATAAAACCGCCATTATCACGAGTCCGTCGTATCGCGCAAAACTATAGTGGGTAAGAAAAAAGAGATCATGAAAAAAGAAAAATTCGTGTCTGCGGCGGACGTTGCTTGTAGTTTCTGCGATCAACTTTATTTCGTATTCCTCCGAAAACTGGATTCGCTGCGAAATATGTCTAAAATGGGCGCACTCCTTGTGTGCAGGTGTTGATGAATATCAAGTCCGTTATAAGTGCAATTTTTATCAATCGAAATAAAATAGACATTTGTCAGTAATTCGCAAAATGATTCTCACCCTCTGCCTCAAATAGTTATAAATTTCTCAGAAAACATAGAATTCTCACTGATCCTGTGCCCCAGAAACCGGAATTCCGTGAGTGGCCACTTTGCCCCATGTTCCCCTATATCTTTTTTCATACATGTTATAATATATAATACGATGATGAGCTATCTCAACGAATTCAAATATATCGCGATATCATGCGAGCAGCAGGTCAATTCTTTCAACTTATCTCACGAGTATCCTTACTTCTTATATCGGGTTTCATTTTCTCGATTGAACCTTTATACCGCGATTGAGTTTACCGTATATCATGAATCTGCCTGGCTGCTGGAAAAATTAACATTTTCATTTTCATATATTTTGTTTTATCTCGAAGCTAAATATTCGCATTTGTGTTGCTCGACCGCGTTCTCCTCATCGCTTCCGAATCTCGGAACCTCCTTCTTCTAATGTTCCTTATTCCTCTATTCCAACGCGATCCATTTTTTTTCTTTCATACCCCACGCATCTTCTATTCTCGCTTACGTTTCTTACTTTTCTTACTTTTCTCATTTAACAATTCGATAGAAAAAATAACACTTGTCTTAATATAATGAAAATTGTATCGTCCTGGCGTCGCGGTAAAGCCGTGCTGCATACAATTGTTGCTAATATCAGCGTTTCCGAATACGCATCCACGAATCGCTCAATGTGTACGCGCCTCGCAAATCAATCGCCATTGAAATTATAATAAAAACGCTGAAAATACTCGCGCGTACAAACTTGAGAAAAGTACGTAAGTAAACGTTAAAGCTGAATAAATAACTGAATAATAATAAAAATATAAATACGAAGCCTGCTGGGGATGAGACAATCCTTGGTAAAAATTTCCATTGTGAATAGCAAATGTGGCCAAAGTTTTGCATACTTGACGAGCCAACCAGCCAAGAGAATCAAGTGATGGGCGGTTATCCCGCGGTAACCTTCCAGCTGCCGGAACGACGACGAGTATTCGCCCTATATGGGACGTTCAATCTTCGCTCGATCCCCGTGACAACACACCCGTTGCGACACAACTTTAATCAACCAAATTATTTTTCTACTTCCAAATAAATTATCCACGCTCTTTCGCACCCTCACTCTCAAAAATAAAAATATATATATATATAAAGATAGGCCTAATAATAAGTATAGTTTGTTCAATTCTCGCCGCCAACAGTTTGCCCAATTGATAATCTCGAACTACGAACGGACAAATGAATAGAAAATACGAGAAGAAGCGAGAGGGAGGAGTCAATTGCAGGTTGAACATCATTTTCGACGTCCAGATTTGGTGATGGAATTTTTCGATCGATAATGTCAACAGGAATGGGCACGGCAGTTTCGTTTAACGAAAGAGCCGACGATTGATGATATCGAAATTGAAAAACTTTAACTCGTGGCCAATCATACACGGAATATTCCATACGAACATATCCATTCGACTCATTTTTCCTGCTTTTGTTCGCATATTTTCCATTTTAACGCGCTTGGCCCGGGCTTGATTAAAGCGAATAAGTGCACAGACGGGGACTCGCGCTGGCCACCTAGAGTCGAGCGATACAAATAATTGAATTTTCATCTACGAAAAAAAAAAGATTCCGTTGAATTCTGCTGCTTGCACAATTTTATTGTTCCGACACAACGGCTACAGCTAATTTTGTCTTATGTTGTAAAAGACTCTCGACGTCTCCTGATAAACATGGTGTGAATCGAACCGAATAAAGATTCGAGAGGACGAAAACTTTTTCTTTTTTTTCCTTCTTCTTGTGCGCCGAACTAAGATATATATATTTCTTTCGCTCATGTAATATGATATCGGTCGCGTTTGTAGCATCGTGGAAAGCGACATGTGGAAGACAATGAAAGAACAAGTTTAAACGGGAGAGCGTCGCTCGATTGATCCGGGGATGCGCCGCCGATTAAGTATACTAACTCTACTTTTGAGGTAAAAAGCGATGGGACGCGTTTTGGCCTCCGTGGCACTGTAGCTCGACCAGCCAATATATATCGCGGGTAGTGTACAACATACTTTGGTAGTAACGTAATCTACGAGGCGTGGCGTGATAGTTTTCGATTTCTCAAGTTTCACGAAAACACACGGTACAAAAGAATGGCAACGGTGCGAGAACTCTCGACTCGATGAAATTTATGAGAGAGAAAGCTCGGGTGCGAAAGACGCTATAACTACAATTTTTCTCGTTGATGCCAGCATCGTCTCTTGCGCAGCAATATAGAGAAGCTGCTGATAAAACACTGTATATAATAAAATCGCTATTCGCATTTGCGAAACCGTTATAGAAGCTTACGACGTCTGCATGGCCCCCGAATCGTCATTGAAAAGTCTTGAGAGGATGGATCAGTCGGTATATCATCGCAACCGTGAGTGCGAGCGAGACACACACAGCTGTAAATTTCGAAATCGAAATTCTTTGACACAGTTTGATCAATTTTTGCCATCGTTATGCATAGGGGCTGACAGAGCCTTTTTTAATAGGTCTTCAAACTCTGTCTCAAAGAATTTCGATTTCGAAAATTCCAAATGAGGTTAGTCGACTGATCCATACTCTTAACCGCTTTCCAAAAGCTACGAGTCGTATTTATATATATATATAAACATGTTTTATACCGTTGAGAGTTCACTTTGCCCAGCATGCATCCCCAGCATAAACGATTATAAATATATTTTGCCATTAAATAATATACGACACGAGAGCCGAGAGATTATTTACTCGAAGGACGTAGCGCATCAATGAAATGATATTATTTATATTCATTCATTTGTATTGTTCCGAGCAGTGAGAGAGAGAGAGAGAGGGTGGTTGAGAAAGGGTGGATAAATTGGCTCGTCTACTATAACTCTCGATCCGACTCTTTCAAATACGGTACGGGGGGCGCGTCTGTTGAGAGACTCGCCGTTGCTAATGTATCACCGACGGTGCAAGAAAAGAGAAGCCGGGGAGGAGGGGGGGGCTTTCGTATGGTCCGGCACTCGTCGCTCCAAGGCTCCAATGGATAAAAGCCTCGCGAACATTGAAGCTTTTTTTTCCTTATTCCTTTACACTCTCTTTCGACCTTGCTGCTTCATCGTGTGCGAGCGAAAGCGAACGACGAACAGGTCCGAAGAACCGTTAGACGCGAAGGAGCGGTCACGAGTGGAGAAGAAGGAAGGAGACCGAACGAGAAGAACTATGCACGATGTCTCTGGCTCGGAGCCAATGTTTGTTGACTGGAAATTTAGCGGCTGGCGATTGTTTTGGCCGTGTGCCCATTATATTTTTCCCTGAGAGAATATGAGACAGAGAGTCTCTAACACCTAACACGAAATCGACGAATCGAGACCGCCATTATACGTATATAGTTTCATGCAGTGTAAATATAAGACAAAAAAATCGAAAAATAGCCAAATTTTGTACAATTATTCGATCGTGCTCTTACTTTGTACTTCGTCTTCTCTCGGTCGACATCGATGAATCGCCTCTGCTGCTGCTGCTGCTGCTGCTGCTGCAAAAACAAGAAATACAACAAATATATAGTATCCGACCGCACGACATTTCCGCTCTAAAGCTGTTGGATTATAATACGTCGCGGTTGTGTCACACATTTTCAACGTTATTTCATAGCCCAGTCGGAATCTCGCGTCGCCCAAGTCTTTCCGTCGCCACCGCCCCCGCCTGCGCCCTTTATCGCGCGGTTGCGTTTTTCTCGTAGCTGGTGGAATTACTATCATATTTCTTTTCACCGGTAAAGTCACGTGATATATCCCACGTGACGGGAAGCGAATTGCGACGTAAATATTGAAGATACCCTTGTACAGGTTATCGCGTTCTGTAACTTCGTGCCTTGCCCTCGGGCCCTTTCCTGCTCCGCCGTCATCTCTCCCTCTCTCCGCTGTCAGCCGGCGCAATGAAAATAAGCTATTCGCACTTGTATGGTACGAATCTCTCGTTGGGGCTATATTTCACATCGACGAGATAAAAGCATCGCAATAACATTTTCACACTATTCCACCGGTCAATGAGCTTCCAGAATGAAGAGCAAAAATATCTTTTTCATGTGTGGTGAAAAATAGTATGCACTCCACGGGAGTGAAATTAGATCACCTCAAACCGCGTGCTTATCTGCCCGCGGTTTGAAGTAGTCTACTTTCCCTGATCCCTAGGTGTGTAATGTACTACTATTTTTTTGGATTGATTGACATCGGTCGAATTCGTATTCAATATCCCGAGGCTATTTGGTAATGTTGTTAAAAAGAGGTATCGTCGATGGCAGGGGAGAGGATGAGTTAAGTGAGGAAGCAAGCAGGAAAGAGAAGAATAAATTTATTTGTCGTGCAGTCTCGAGATTACCGCAAGATGAATTACGTCCAACGTTTGTTCACTTTCTTTCGCCGAGCTGCTTTTATTTTTCTGCCACATTTACTCTCTGAACTCTCACCGCTTGTTCGTATCCCCCAGCAGCGGCAGCAGCAGCAGCAACAGCAGAATCATTCCCATCCTACTTATTCGTGCAACGGTACAACCGATGTTCTCCGCACATGAGAATATATAATTTGAGATTCAAACGCGGGTCCTTATATAACTTCCCGTAACATCCGACGCTAAAAAAGTAACCAACAAGGCGCGTACGAATAAAGAGCATACACAAATAAAGTGTCGAAATAAATGCGGAATAAAAAAAAGAAAGAAAATAAAACAGGGCGCGAGGCGCGGGCGTCAATAACTTCAATAAGGTGGCAATTATGGTGGTCGGTTATGCGATGTCACGACGCGTCGCGTAGGTTTTTCCACTAATTCCACGTGTGTGCCAGTGCATACACGATTCCATCAACCGTCAATAAAGCTCCTTATTATACAGGGTGGCCCGTTTATTATAGCTTTAAAAAATGTTGACTCTATAGAACGAGGTGAGTGTCGTTGTATAGAGAGTGAAAATCAAAATATTTTCCATAGCGCGTTGCAAAATTGAGACAATGTACGGTCTGCCGCCGCCGCTGCTGCTGCTGCTGCTGCTCCTTCAAGGGTGAATCCCAAGTTTTTGAGAGTTGTTTTGAAAGTGAAAGAGAGCTTCAGGTATACTTAGCTATATAGCAAGAACAGGTCCGGTATATATTCCCAATATGTTTTCGGTAGCGGTATAGCTTGCCGATGCACAACGGTATATCTATATACGAGCGAAGCTTTGCCGCCGCTGCTTCTGTCGACTAGGCAAGCAGCTTTTCCAACCTCCGCGGTGCTCTTCTTCATCCCTCGAACGTCCGACCGGCCACTCGGGAATACTCGGTTTACACACCCTCGACCACTGACAACGAACTCTCCTGCGGTCCTTTCTCCCGGTCTCATTCCATACACCGTTTCAAGCCCCTTTAGCGACCGCACCCGCGCAGGCACCCGCCGCCGGCCTTAAGAAGAATTACCGTGATTAATCGTGGATGAATTTCCCGTGAGATGAATCTACCACCACCACCACCACCACCACCACCATCCACCGCTCTGCCTTCCTTCCTTCCTTCCTTCCTTCCTTCCTTCCTTCACCGCCATCCTCGTCCCAATCTCCCACGGTTCTGCTCTTCGCCTCGTATATGTAGTGTTTCACCGGAGACGCTTCTCCAACGTCCACTGAATTATTTAATATCGACCCCTATCTTGTTCCACATTCCCCACGAGATTTGCATTCGGAAATATTTTCTTTCCACCCGTCTTACCAAGAGACGACACGCATTTGCGATTCCATCCTCTAATCCTCCTCGTCGCGCATGTATATACGAGATGAGAATTTTATCAAAATTCACGGACCTCAAGAACAAAACCCGAATTACGACTGATTGTGTCAGTTATACGTCCCTCTACGCATGCGCCTCCATGTTGCTTTGGTTCGATGTATTATATAGAAATAATGCTTTATTTCGAATTATCAAGTAAAACCCATCAGGTTTTCCGTGCGCATCGCAAACGTCGCTATAATGCCTAATGAGATTTCATCTGTCTTTTGACTATACTTCGAATATCGATATGTTCAAACTCATTCGCGTTGGTGGAATTTGTACGAAAAGCGGATGCAGACGGACTAATTGCGTCGCACGCTCGCTGTTTCAACGATCGATGCACCCCTGCGACAAGCAGGCTTCGGGGATTCGCGAATCTATACGCGACGTCTACAGCGCGACAACCTCTCCAAATTAAGAGCCTCGCGAATTAAAAATCGATCTGTGTTACTCGAACGAGTTGAACGATCTGTTTTCGCGCGAAGCGCGACCCACTCCGTGCAATGATTCTCTATATTCTTAATCCTCTCTTTTTTCAATACTCTTTTCGTGACCTTTTAAAACCTTATTTCTTTCTATCTATGACGTTGAAATCTTGCGAGCATCTCGTTTGAATTTTTCTTGTTTGATGAATAAAAATCTTGTTATTGCACGATTTATACCGGTTTTAATATATAACTATCTCTCATCTCCTCGCACTCGCGCATGCAACCGCGATGCTGATAGTATAACAGTTTCATATTCGCGACAATTCGTCGCACGCATGCAGATTATTATTCCTACTACAGTTTTATCCAAAAAATCATTAATATACAACTGATTAATGGAGGAAATTTTTATTTCCAAACTTGCACAGAACGGTGTCGAGGAGTTATTAAGAAATTCCCATTCGAAAAGATCGATGTATGTAAGTAGGTATACAGATGCGTCGCGAAAGAGCCTTTCTCATGGCGCTCGCGGATATTAATAGGGTAACGAAAAGAAGAAAAAAAAAAAAAAACGTCATTATTCATGGAGAAAAGTCTCGTCTGAGGGATAAGATGGATAGAGCGCGCGGAGAGAGTATCGGATGACAAAAACGTAGCGAACGCGAACTCGCGCGGATATTGAATATTATTCATTTTTCCATCGTAGCGGCGGCGGTAATGTAAAAAAGAACGGTCCTTCATACACGCGAGCACGTAGGCAACTCTTTTTTTTTTCTTCATCACCTTCATTCCTATTTTCCCCTGTACTTCCGTATCCAGGAGTAATTTGTATTGTGCTTCTCGACGTTCTCTTCTGAGGAAGAAGCGAGGAGAGAGCCCCCCTCTCCTCTTCTTTCTCAATTTTTTCTGCGTTATTGCGCGAATTATCTGATCGATGATCAATCACGTGCTCGTGATACCAATTCGAAGCAATATATTTTTTAACGTATTTTTTGCCCGTACCGCGATAACGAATTATTCGTTCGACGATATTATGATCGAACCATTGTACCTATTTCTTATTCATTAACCCATTATGGGCGGGCTAAAGAGAGATTAAATACGAATAGGTATGTATATAATGGCAGAATATATAATGAATCGTTTAAGGGGGGAAACCACATTAGGAGGGTCGTTTTTTTTTTATTGCATAAATCGTTAGCTTAACTGTCCAAGAATACGCTGTCAAAATTTCAAAGCAAAATGCGCATTCGTTCAGATTTTATGAGCATAAAACCGAGTGCACATCGGGTACAGACTCGAGCGCATATAGGGCGGAAAACTATCTCAGGTACTCCTGCGCAAAACACGAAGCCTATGAAGAAGATGAAGGATTGCTGTATGGTGCTGGAATCGAAGATTAATCGGTAAGCATTTTATATGATTGTTAACTTCCTTGAATTTCTAGTTTTCGAAAATTTATTTTTCAAACGCGTTTATCTCGAAATGACTTTTTTCACATTTGCGTACAATGTAATTCAAAAAGTATAAAACCGATCAGTATGCAAATGGACAGTATGATTATTTATAAAACTACCAAGTATATGAACCAACTTGTGAAATTATATCATGATTTTAAGGGTATACTTTTCTTCGCATAATTAGAGAAAAAAAATCGTGAAAATCGAAGTAAATTGTTTCAACGCCTGAAAAAATATTAATTTTCATTATTTTCACCTACATTGAGGTTCATATTCTTAGAAAAAAAGTTATTAATGTAAAATCAAAACCTTTTTGATTTCAGATGAAAATTGGAATAGCTACAATGTACGAAATTGGAAAACGAAACTGACAACCTTCAGCGGCGGACATCACAGTGTAACGTTGTTATTTTGGGATGAAATTATGTAAAAAAAATCATAAGAACAGTTCAAAATTAAACTTAATTAATTTAAACAGCCTTCTAATGTCGTTTCCCCCCTTCATGGAAGCAGGTGTATAGGTGTAAATGTCGCGTGCTACGCTTCAAAATGTACCGCATATTTTTCCCGCACAGATTCGTCCCATACTTTATTTGTTACCCATCGTGGTATTAATAATATTTACTCCTTTGGTGCATAGCACTTGTTCCGCGCGGAGTATGCGGTGACGTAGATGACGCTCAACGGAAACGAAAAGTAAAGTAAATGCGCTCGTTACCTACTTATATTTTGGGCGTGTATCGCAATAACGGAATCGTTGAAAAAAACGAAACAAATAAAGGTATATAAAAAATCAGCGCAAGGTATATAGACGGAGCGTGTCCTATAAACGTCAATGAACAAACAATTTAATCATCCACTCTGAATAATGCACGAGAGGATAAAATGTGGGAAGAGGTAGATGAGAGAAGAATCCCGATAAACGCTCCAATTTTCGATGGCCACCGCGCGTCGAAAGTAACGTTTCAACGTGTCACTCGCTTCACTATACACGCATATAGCTTCGATATATGGGGCATTCGCTTTTAAATCGCACGTACTCGCTTCGATCCTATATATCTTGGTTTTTTATTTGTTGTTCAATCGTGCGCCTCCGCGTTCGAACACACAAGTATCCCCCCCACCGTTGACATCTTTTACTATTTCTTTTCTTTCGATCTCTATATATTTGTTTTCAGAAACATTGAATCGCGGTCGAATGTCCGATACACGTGTGAACGATAGAAACGACGATAAACGAATTTTTTGCTATGGTACAAATGACGAGAGCTCGGAAGAAACAAAAGTCACGAGGGATAAAAATCGATCGCATTTAGGACGATGAAACACGTTTTCGCAAATTACTATATATAATACAGCGAGCTTCGTTAAAAGGGGCCTCACCGTGCGTTTCGAACGTACGCGTTAATTAATCGATCACTCGCGCCTACGAACGAACACCCATTATCCGCACTGTTCCAAATATTGAATTTTTCCTTAAAATTCAATAACGGTAAAAAATTCAAGTCCGCCCTCGCGCGTCCACGATTTTCCATGCGTGCACAAATTTCTATATTATTTTTACCCGATAACGTTTGCTCAAACGTTAGTTACGTTTTAAACAAACATTTCGATGCGGTATCGAAACGTCTTGTTTAAGAAAGGACAAAAAAAACAACTTTTAATAACTCAAACTTTATACTCGCATCTCGACCTAATCCTTCTTCCTTATTCTTATTTCGCAGTTATTTTATTTTCTATTCAAGTAACTGGATCTTAAAACTCGTGTATTGGTTCTCCACCGCGCACTTTATAGAGGACATCGAGGGGATACTCTCTGACAGAGATCGAGCGCGAGTTTCGGAGAAAAAAAGAAAAACGAAAAAAATAATAATTGAGAAAGAAAAGCATCCCCGTGTCGTCCGCTTCGACTAGAACCAAAACTCGAAACTTGCCCTCGGGATAAGCGGTCCAAAGTACAAACGCTTATGCTATTCTACGTTCATTTGTACAGCGCTCGTTTACCGTATTATTACAGACCCGTTGCGAACTTTCCAACAATACTCAATTGAGAGTTGAGAAAAAATGAAAACAAAAAGAACAATTGTGAAGCGAGTGAAAAATAATGCGATCGAAACTTTTCCGACAACCTGGCTGGCTCTCGTTCCATCTTTTTCTATCAAGAATATTCGAATTTATAAATTCAGTTGGATTTTATAATACCGTCGTGACCATAATTATATAGCTTGAAAAAAAAAGTAAGTTATCATACGGCATCCATTGAGCGATGTTTCTTCATTTCGATAGTTACACGCTCCTTTTTTTTCATTTGTCATTTTCACAGACGCGATCTGCGATTTTTCTGCGACCCTCATTTTCAAACGCATCGCGAAGACCTCGCGCGCAAATAATTTGTTTTCAAGTTTTATCTCTTGGAGCAGTAAAACATGGTAATTTTAGTATTTGCGTTCCTTTCATTGCCCGCTCTGGCCGCCTGCTGAAGAGGCAAAGTCGAGACAACAACGGACATGGCAGAATCTACGCTTCGGACCTTAATCCTGATAAATTAGCGTGGACTCGCGTGGGACTGAGGTCAAAATGGACCAAGAAAAAAAATGATCCGTAAGAGGAATATAAAGCGAAATATAAGGGAGTATCTGTATATAGGGGCGATATGTATAGGCAGGCAAGAAGAGCTGGGTGGATGAAATCTCGCGACGTACGAAGATTGAGGTAGCCTATCCTGCGAGACTGGCCGAACCTTTAATAAATTTGTGTTTACCGCGTCCGACTGTCTCAGTCTCGTTCTACTATATATTATATACCAACCATTTTTATTCTCTTCCCTCGGCCAGACATGAATCTCGGTCCCGTTGTTTCCTAACCCGCAATCTCTTAGCTCTTTTGGCTTCCTTCCATTCTCTCACATCCCCCCCCCCCCCCCCCCCCCCCCAAAGTCATAAATATATTTCGCGTCGTCCGGCGCGCAGAGTCCCTCGCTACTCGCTATATACTACCGACAAAGTCTACGAACCGTGAAAACTTGTTCCATTGACCGTGACAAACAGATATATATATATAAGTAACAGCCGAGAGAGCCAACGTCGTTGACACCCATCCTCGCTACTCTTATTTCCTGCTGCAGCCATCGCCCTTCGTTTCTCTCCTCTCAAACCACCGCACACGCGCGCACAAGCAAGCGCACACCTTATTATTCACTCATTGTCAATATTATATTCCAACTGCAATCGCCTTTTCTATCGCGCACATTTTATTTTTCTCGAAGAGAAAAGCTTTATTTTCAATAATTCATTATCCATACTGCGCGATAGTTGATTATAAAAACTTGAGAGGCGTGAAAAAAAACTACGTTGTATATAATTTGCGAGTCTCGCGCCGGGTGTTACGTAGCGGTCGCGCGGAGTAGCTGGCACAGTTCAAGGATAGAGGTATGCGAGGGTAGTATAAGCTATACGAGAAGATGTATGTTTTCGGTCGAAAAGCGCGAGGCAAGAACGGGACGGAGAAGAAATATAATTTCAAGCCCAAGAACGTTGAGCCAATTCCGCCTTAACCATAATTGGCCCCTGCTCGTAGAACACATCCCTGGGCGTATCGCTTGGCGGTACAGACCAGGAGTTTCCTCGGCAATACCATAACACGGCCAATTCAGCTTTACGAACATCCGAACGATCTTGCCGAAATACCGAGTATACCATTTACCAAATGAACGAGCGAACATCCTGCCTACATATTTTCCATCGAGCGTGATAACCGCGATGTGCGCGATCTTTTCATCAACGAGACCCCTTTCGATCGATCATTATATAGCAATATAACATCGTTTTTTCAGTGGTCTTTTCATCACCGTGACAAAATAATAATTAGTACATTTCTTCATCCCTTGGAACATGTCATAGAGTCCCTCTTTTCTTTATTTTTTTCTTTTATACTTTCGTTTTGCAATATTCCTTGTTCACTGCGTGGCCACAGTAGGGTCATCGTTTCGTCGCGTCCGATATATATACCGCATGTCCCGGGCCTTCTGTTCTATCACGATGGTTATGCTGGTAGAAGCAGAGTGCCACGATTTACAACGAGCTATTATAACCTGATATCAACATTCTTCTTTCTTCATTATTTTCCTCCTGATTACACCGGGGCGGCCCTTCTGTTAAGCTTGCATCTCCTTTATCCCGCTCGTCTATATTATTCCTCTTGTTTCTATACTCCCGTCTCGCGCATCCCCTTAATACAGATATGACACCGTCGGACACCGTATTCTTCAATTCACCCCCAGCTTAGTAATCTCTCTATCTCTCTCCACTTTTTACTCTTGCCTCTTGTGGCGTTCTTGACTTGGCAGCGGCGCCGGCTCGTGCGAAACAATACGCGAAAAATCATTTTTATGTATTGATATATTGAATTTTTTTTATTATTTTTATGATAAAATCGTTAAATTCGTACAAAGGACTCGCTTGACCATGCAAGTACGTGTACTCTCCTGATGGAAAAATTAAAAATTTAAAAAAAAAAAAAAAAAAAAACGCCCCAAAGTTTTCGTATACGTGAAATAAATAAACGCGGAGATGGTCGATCGGGAGTCGCGACGCATCCAACGCGCGCGTTTTATCGTCACCGCTCATATCTCCTGGAAGGAGGCGGGACGAAAAAAAAGAGGAAAAAAACGAAAGAGCAAAAAGAGCGGAGACGCCTTGGTATCAAGAAATTCGTCGACCGGTGCGTCGATCGTCAGGGGTGCGCAGCGCGGTGATGACGGTGATTTCCCGACGAACGGCTCGAGCGTGGAGAGAAAAAAAATGTCAAGTTTGCGGTCCGTAGAGAAAAAAAAAAGAGCGGAGGGGAATTTGCACGTGGGGGAAGATTTGCGGGGGTGAGTTTGGTTGTTCGAAGGGTACTGGGAGGGTGGTGCGCGGGCGCGAGGTTTCCGGTGGTGCAGATTCGCTCGGGTCTCTACTAGTCCCTCGCCAGCGTTTCAACGCGTCGCACGTGTTGACTCTCCGTAATCGAAACACGCCCCGAAAAATATTTTAGATATTTCGGGGATTTCGAATCGATCAACGCTATATATATATATATATATATGTATGTTAAAAAAAAAAAAAAAAAAACGATTTTCGCCCGAATAATCGTAATAAATTGTGAAACTTGTGTCGAATTAACGAACGAACGAACGAATATATAGAAAAATATTCAAATATTTCGAGCGGTAAAAAAGTAATGACATTGTCGCGCACCGCACCGCGGTTGATCGATGCTATTCGAGTTTTATCGTTGATAACGGATCGCGCGACAATTATTCGCATTATTACATTTCCATGTGTAATAACGATAGGATATCAATAATTTGTTTTAAATAAATAGGCATATATATTTGTTATTGTTTTCCTGCGACGCACTCTCGCGCATTTGCTTCATCGTCGTTTAAAATAAATTACCGCAGTGAGAAACGCAGTGAAATACCACAGACGCGTCGCGGTAAACTGCGCTTGTATAAGAGAAAGCAAGCGTAGGAGCTACATTAGCTCTATCGGGGTTAACTCCTCTCGCGTTCGTGACTGCGAATAGTGCTTTTCAAGTTTAACGGTGTATACTTGTTTTAATGCTGTCATCGAAAAGAGATATCCAACGGATCAAGAGACTTTTCTTACCGTTGAGCAGAGCGACGGAAGCAGGCAGGATTATCTTATACCGGTCAGTCTGATTTTCATATAGTTATCCTCTAAATTTTTTCTATATACTTTTTCCTTTCATTGGAAAAATTCTGCGGGAAGAAGAAAAACCTTCGAAACCGTGTCGTACAGAATTAATGCATATATTTGAATATTGTGAATGACAAAGGAATTACTATAATTTATCGTTGCCGCGCGCTATATGAAAGGAAAAATTTAATAATAAAAATAAGGCGCAGTAGCTTTATTTAATGATGACTTATCGAATGGAGATTCAGGCTGTGGATCGTATATACCTCGAAATGGGCAAATTAATCGTTTCCTTATCGGGGAGGGGAGGGGGGGGATTCGATAGGTCTCGGTAACCCTCTCGCGGTCCGTTTGTCTAATGCATCGAGATACAGGCGATATACGGAGTAAGAGCAAGGGTTCGGGGAATGGAGTTGAGTTGAGGACCATTATTCCGGTACGTGCCGTAAGTAGAGTATATAGAGGGGATTTCAGTGGTCGTATCGGTGCGCGAGCCGTTAATTGAATTTATAGACGTTGCTCGCCTGTAACGGGGTAATAACCGCGGCTGCTAATCTCGAGGTTATCGGTTCACGGTCTTGATGATAATTATCAGCCGCTCGCGACCCTCTTATCCTGCTCACCCTCATCGGAATCTTATACAAATTAAATTAATATTCATGCATGTTTTTCATCGTATACAAATGACTGACTCGCGATCCTGTCGTGCACGATCATATCCGTTTAAGTTATCGTCGGAATCCGAAATACAATCTTCTTCGCGCCGCAAAGAGGTCATATATGCGCAATCGCGCGCGCGCGCGCACAGAGCTCTTCTTTATTCGAAACAAACGAGTTCCGTGTAATAGAAAATGATTTTTATTTAAAATATTATGGAGATGAAGCAATTTTTCTTTGCTTCTGAAAGTATATGAAAATATGCATGTGCGCGTAGTATATTAATGAAATTAAGAAGCGCGATGCACAACGGGATTGAGGAATAGTATAAATTGAACGCCCGCAGCGTGGATTCTTGTATATAATCATATTATAATTAGGATATGACATTCCGAGGTCTTGTATTAGCCATGCAGGACAGAAGTATTCGCAAGCTGCTCTAATTTTGAAATTGTTTAAATCCTACGAAGCCCATCCTGATACTCATCGTATAATGAAATGCCTTGTTTTAACGAAACAAAGAGATCCGTTCAATTCAAGAGGTTCGACGCGAGTTGTCTAAGCGCGCGCGGGCGCCCGCGTATACTCTATTAATATCGCCTCGGCGTGCATGCGTATACGCGCGCGTATAGAATAAAGCGAGGCGAAGCATGGAGAATCAAGACTCTGCGCGGAAAAAGGGAGGGTGCGTGGTTCGTGTAAAAAATTCAAAGCCCCAACCACGATGTACGGAGAAGAGACGTTAGCGGGTGCATGGTTAAGCCGAAGAAATGGAGAAAAATGAGTTGAACTGGCAAGTCTTGCCGCGCTCGTACGAGGCTTTCAAACCCAGTCGCAGGCAACTTTTGTCTTATGAAAAACACGCTGCATGGAAGAACGCCGGTAGCCGAGCGGCAGAGAATGAAGAAAAATAATGGATTATTAGGGGGCGAAAAATAAAAGTGGTGTACACGCAGCTCGCGGCAAGGAAAGTATAACGATATACGAGAGACAATGATAAACGGAGGAGCAGGCTCGAGTTTTTCCATTCTTTTGCTTTCTCGTACCGCGCAAAGAATGAAGAGACAAGCGTAAGCCACGAATGCGAATACGCAACAAGTTAATCTCATCGGCTCGTTTCGGTGAAAAAAAAAAATAAATTTTATAATTTCATTCAAAAAGACAATCTCGTTCATCATTTTGTATCCTAATCGTAGATGTTTCTCTTCGTTTAACTATAGATATAGTATACAATTAGTGCGTTTAATGAATTTTCATGACACGCGCGGGAGCTAGCAACCGATTAAAAATGGTGTGCGTAGCATCCAATGTCCACGAAATTGTTTTTAAATAATTTTTAATCAACGCGATAAATAGTGCCTATTGTATTTTAGTGCAATCACATATTTTTGAAAATTATCTGTTCTTAACGGGGGACGTCGCGTTTAACACTTTCAAGAGTTGTCGCGAATTCTTGAGATGTATGCTTATCTTTGTTAGATACACTTACTATATATAATGCGGTGACCAATTGCGACCAATGGTACGAAGCGCGATGACATCGAAACCCCAAAGAAACGAATTTTGAATGAGAAAACCCGAGCAGGCTTGGCGGGAAGCCTATGCAGATTTAAAAAGGTCGCATTGTATATAGATTATTCGGAAGTTTATCATAGCGACGGCCATTATAATTGATATTAATCTCCGCAACAGATTGTTGACAAGATCGTAAGTACGCGATAAAAAATAATTGAATAATCAGTAATCAGTATACTATCAGCAGTTTAACATATCAAAAGAGTCGTCAGCAGACACTACCCGGCGGTGGATTAATCTCTAAAAAGCTCGATTTAGCACAGGTGCATGGAAAGTATACAAACTAGCTGTTGATATCGCACGATCGTTGTACTAATATAACGAGCTAACGCGAAAAACGTTTTATGGTAAATTATTCACTTTCATGCAAGCCAGAGCGACTCCTTATTTGTAAAATAATAAAATAACACGCGCGGGATATTCCGGAAACTCGCAGGTCGTACATTTACTCGATGAAGGTCACGAGACAGGCGCAACGAGCCCAATGGGAATAAGAACTGCTGGTGTATAAAAGCACACGATATGCGCGCACACAGGTGAAAAAAATGGAGGCTAAAAAGACCGTTAGTCGCATCTCGATGTTATTTTTGCTCCTCGTGATACCGACGAAAAAGGCTTCCGAGGCTATTTTCGTTGCTGCTTCCCTTTGCCCCCCCCCCCCCCCCCCCCCTCGAAACCCATTCGTCGTCCTTTAATTCGATTTTCTCATTTATGATTTTTCTCTTCTTCGTGCCATTTATTTATCAAACGACGACGATTGATTTTTTCATTCACCCCACCCCATATTATTTTCCAATGGAAATAACATTTAGATTTGTTAATTCTTGAAAATCTTATTACGCTATGTATTATTGTATTGTGTCAAACATTGAAAGTCATGTGATTTTGGTGGCTCGCTCTAAAAACATGAGCCCCGTAACGCCGTATAATTCCCTCCTCCCCCCCCGGCATTGATAATTCGCTTTAAGCCCGCTGAATTATAAAGACCGATTTTGTATGTATTGTAGGCATATATATATACCTATATCTCGTTGCAACGCGTTCTACGGGTTATTTCATATGCTCTATTCGCAGCGATCGAAAAAAACAACTATAGGGGAGTATGGGGCAAAATGGCCCGCTCAAGGAATTTAACGAGTTTTGCCGGTTAGTACATGGTCATTTCAATTCATTTTTATGTCCCACAAATGATTCCACTTTCTTATTTCTCGAGTTTTGAAAAAAATAAAAAAAATTTGGGGCAAAGTGGCCACTCCCTCAAATGCGGTGAAAATCGATAATTGTCACTTCTTGAAGGCTGCGATAAAACAAAAAGAAACGAGGCATAGTAGAGACCCTTCTTCGATGGAATGAAAAAAAGATTAGTTATAGAATGCTTGGATAAATTTTGCCGTAATTACCCGTGGCAAAACCCCGTTCTTATCGGGCAATTAAAATCGTTGGAAAACCGCCATTATCACAAGTCCGTCGTATCGCGCAAATCTATAGTGAGTAAGAAAAAAAACGATCATCAAAAAAGAATAATTCTTGTCCGCGGAGGAGGTTGCTTGTATTTTCTGCGATCAACTTTATTCGCATTCCTCCGGAGACTGGATTCGCTGCGGAACATGCCTAAAATGGGCGCACACCTTGTGCGTGCATCAGGTGTTGATGAAGATCTAGTCATATAGTTATAAGTGCGATTTTTGTCAATCAAAATAAAATAGACATTTATCAGTAATTCGCAAAATTATTCTCACCCTCTGCCTCAAATAGCTATCTCAGAAAGCATAGAATTCTCACTGCGATCCTGTACCCCGGAAAACGGAATTCCGTGTGAGTGGCCACTTTGCCCCATGTCCCACTATTTTATTATTATTAGAGGTATCAAACTTGTACTTGCATATTCGCAAGCTACGAATCGAAATGCATGGTTGAGAGTCGGTTTTTTAAAAAGAATGCACAAAATTATGAAGAAAGCGATAAGTTTGTTACTTTTTTGCTGGACATCTGCTTGCTTCTTCGAAGAATCACGCGTTATTATTTAATTATTGATTTGGCTAATTATTTGTTGAAATTATATAGTTTTTATTGTTCAACGACACCGCTGTACCTACGGGGCGCCGGTGTCGCTATCACGAAGCACGCGCAGCGGTCCTAAGCGGTCACGCGGCCTGCGCGATCAGTCTCGAGTCAACCACTTTATTTTTATTTTTTATATTCTTCAAACATTGCTCAAGAAAAAGAGGGAATAAAAAACGATATTGTCATATGGGAACATAGATTTTAATCCGTGTATATGGGAGATAATAATATTAAACGTGAGATGCCCCGCGTGTATGCGCGTGTACAATTGCATGCGTTATATATAATGGGCGGCGAGGCTTGTTTGCGGTGACCAGGGCAGTATTTAATCCAGAAGGATGAAGCCCTACGGGCAGATTTTATCAAATATGCGCCGCGACTCTCTCTTTTCTTGTACACACGCAGAGCAGAGGGGGGCGTAGTAAGCGAGTCACCCCTCGAGAAGAGTAAAAGGAGAGAGGAGGTGCTGGGTAGTGAAAAATAAGGGATGATCCTGTACTGGTGAGATGGCGCATCTGGCTTGATAGTCATGACAAACGGTATGTACTGATATTGCTCCAAATGTGGTTTATATATAGTACGGCGGCGGCGTTATCTAGCTTCTATAGATGCTGAAAATATATGGGCACCTTCGCTCGTAACCATTCCCCAATGCGGTGCGCGTTCCTTCACGCGATTTACCGAAATCGCAAGGGTATGCGTTGACGCGCGGCGGTGCATAGCAACTATACTCTAAGCGAGGGGTTAGTTACGGATGCGGAGACGAATGGGGAACCTAAACAGATTATTCGTTGATTGGCGGTCCTGAAGCGGCAGCCGCAGCAGTACCACCACCGCACCAACATCCCTTGGCTCTCTCTCTCTCTCTCTCTCTCTCGGTTTAGTACATCTATTGCTGTCTCTCGCGTCAAGTCAACCCCTATGTGTCATTACGGGGTTGAAACCATCCTCGAGATATCCACCTTCACGCGCCATCGCACATGTGCGTTGTGAAAATCCCGACAGATGTCCCGATTAATTTCATCTTTCCCTTCGTTTCATTCCCTCTACGACGTAATATCGGATCCCTTGCCAATTTCTACCCTCTTCTATTATTATACGCATTCCATTTTTTCATTCCCCAGCAGCAGCAGCAGCAGCAGTATTCTGCTTTTACGTTTCATTTTTTTTTCTTCAGTCATCCGTTGCTATACTTTCCGCTGCAGTGACCGCCACCGCGCGCATTCTTCAGGGAACTTCATGGAACCTATGCGCGTTTAATGTAATATATGGCTAAAGCCCAACAGCGCAGGGAAACCCACGCCAAATTCTTGATAATTGGAAAACTCTACGCGCGGCCACAAACACCAAAACGACGACGTACATATTTTTTCTAAATTTCTCTCATCCGCAACTCTCTTTGCATGCGCGTACTATCTCTTATTTCTTTTTCGTTATAGTTGATCCCTCGTCGTTATTCCAAACTCCATTGAAGAATTTTCGAAGGAACCAATACTTGAAACGCGCGGGGGGAATTAGTTTTTAAAACCGCTCGCGCATAGGCGCGAAACTCGAGAGATCATATCATAATATATCAATTCGAAACGGGGCAGAACAATATTAATATGATTTTTGCGATCCTTGGTCCGTGTTCGTGGCTTTAAACTTTGGAAAAGGATTTGTTGTAATTAACGGCTCATAAGTTTAACGAAAAAGAAAATATGAGAGACAAAATTTCAAGGTGTTTTAAAATAAAAAGAAAGTGTGTCGCGATATGACGAAATAATTAATCAAAGATTCGCCGCCATAAAATTCGTTCGAGCAAAGAATTTGTTGTTCGACCGCATGATAGAAAAATAACCAAATTTTGCAGTTCGCTCAATTAGCCGGTTTTTCTCGCTTCCGCGTAATCCATGCCTTATTCCAAATGATATATAGGTTTCTCCGTGGAGGAACTAGGTGGTACACGGAGGGTGAATTATTCCGTTTGACAACGCGAATTCAATGTACCACGCATGCGACAGTATAAAGTATATATATACGCCTGCGTATATAAAACGAGAGGAAGCGATAAAGAAATAACGAAAAAGCCCCGTACCTGGAGCGAATGCCCCGGAGGTGAAAGCATCGGCGTCGCGCTAGCATGAGAAAAAAAACTATGTGAAAAGTAGCTCAAAAACAAGCCAGTGCTGACTAATTGCCGGATGCTTTTTTATTTGGAAGATGAAACGTCTTTCGTATTTATAATAAGCTCTTTCGGAGTGTGAATTTTTCAAGAGGGAACGATCGATAACCGCGAAATGACATGCTGATTTTTATCAATGTTTTCTCACGCATTTGTTTTCCGCGGGAGACAAATTCGAGCACCGTAGCGGGAGGGAAAAGAAAGGAAGGCTGTCTTTTTAAAATAAAATCTTCGTGCTAACTCGTGGTCGACATCCCCGACATCCCCGAGAGCCAGCTGTGTCGGGGTTGCAACCCTTAAGGGCATAATTTACGTTATCGAGGACGCGGCTCTCGCACTGGCTTAGAACTCCGAGCTGATTTCACCCTCTCCGCTCTATTGACTGAAAAATCCATTCGCTGTACGAGCATTGCAGGGTGTACCGACCTCGTACCACCCTAGCCCCCGAAATACCCTCTGCTTCGATAACGTTTAATTACGATTTATCGATGCAGTTGCTCCTCCTCCCCTCCTTCTTCCCTATTTACCATATACATATAACCCTAGTATATATATACCCATTTACCCAACTACTTTTCCTAAGTAATCGACTTATCGTCCGAAAGTTATGTACCTACTCGCCAGGAAATTCACAAAGTCGAGATATCGTCTGCTCCACATAACAAATACTCGTTTCATCCCCGCCGCCGCTTTATATAGGGGAACATGGGGCAAATTGAACACACGGGGCAAAACGAACACCGTGTTCGTTTTGCCCCGTGATCGCGAAATCCGGGGCAAAACGAACACGACTCGAAGCGAAAAGTTTAATATTAAAATTTCCTGTTTTTTTTTTCTTTTCGAAACCACAATGGGCACAGGGCAGAGGCAAAATTTTCTGAACTACGAAAAATTCTTTAATTCTTGAATTCCCTTATTTTTAAAATGAAATGATGAACAATGTAAGAAACAAAGAAAATTGAATTCATTGGAATTGTTTTCTACAGAAATCGCAATGATACAATTCATCCGTCTCCGGATGAAATATAATCCACGGTGAAAAAAATTGAATTCATCCCAACGTCTTTATTGCGAAAAAACTAATTTTTTGATTTTTCATGCCTCCCAGAAGCTGAGTTCGTTTTGCCCCACATTTTTTTTTTACGAGATTCGAGAAAGAGGGAACGGGAAAACTGATTTAGAACATAAACATAGTTGAATCATGATTTATATATTGGTGCAGTGAATTTGGAGTTAATTTTTTTCATGTTATAAGAAATTGGTGAAAAAATCCGCGACTTTAACCCATTTATTCGTCTCGGACATGAAATAAATGGGCCCGAGGAGGTCCCATTTCTTTTCTCACATAGCAGAGCTCGTCTTACGCGCGGACGCCGTCGCTTCCAACGCGTTGATTGTGAAAAATGCAATTTTCGGATTTTTTATGCCTCTCTGAGGCTGAGCTCGTTTTGCCCCACAAATCGTTTTTCACGAAATCCGACCTACGGGGAACGGGAATCTGTTTCAAAACCTAAAGATAATTGAAATATCGTTTATACCCTGGCGCAGTGAACTCCAAGTTAATGTTTCACATGTCACCAAAAAATGGGTTTAGAAGCGATCTGCGACTTAACCCCATTTTTTCCTCTCGTGCATCCAATAAATGGGCTCGAGGGGGTCCTATTTCTTTTCTCGTATGCCAGAGCTTGCATTACATCCGGGAGCAGTCATTTCCAACGGCTGTATTGCGAGAAATATATTTTTATAATTTTTTTTGCTTCGCAGAGGCCGAGTTCGTTTTGCCCCGAAATTTTTTCTTTTCGAAATTTGAAAAATTAGCGATGGTAGTCAGTTTTGGGACTCAAATACAAGTGAAAGACCGTGTGCTCATTAATGAATTTGTCTTAGTTTCTTAAAAGTTCAATTTGCCCCATGTTCCCCTATATACCGCGCGCCCGCAATACTTCACCGATATCCGCGATTTCTCACATTTCATTATTTCATTTTTAAATGGTTAAATCTTGATTCGTAAAAAAGAAAGTATTACCGTACAAATAAGTGCAGTGATTTGAAAAAATATTCTCATTCCTTGAAACTTGATTAAATTTAATATCGTAAGCTCATAATAACAATCATGAATTTTGTGCTCCGCAATAATTATACGGGAGAAAAATATACGCGGTCACCCTCCTTATTTCAGGAATGAGAGATACATTTTGATCGCAGTCGCTCCCCTCCATTATCAATCTCAATGCGTATACGTCGGAACAATAAGCAGAACATCGGAAAGATTAAAAAGAGTGCGCGGCGTAACGTCGGAAGTAACGAGAAGAAAGTGTCTCACGACGGACGTATACATGCTAATTACGTCACAATTGATAATTATATTATCGCGGAATAGCATGCAGAACCAAAGTCTTCAATCGCATTATTATTTCATTATAGTCGTATACATTTCGAAGATCTCTCGATCCCTCTCTCCATATCCGTTTCCATCTAACGGATATGGGGAGAGGGATATGCGCGCAGCAGGAGTGAAAGATTTTATTTTTCTCAATATTAAGAGCGACGACGAAGATTGCTGGAATAAATTCAAATAGGTTATCAATCATCATACTTGTTTTACAAAAATAAACATCGCCGCGTACTCAGATTCTTGATCGAGAATATAATGCTGTAAAAGACAATTAAGTAAAAGTAGGAACGCGACGAGTGTTTGGTTACAAGTCAAATGCGAGAGGGGGAGGGGAGGAAAGTTCGAAAAGAGGATAAAATGTCCGTGCATTGGAGAGGAGCGGCGGGGCGGATGACGGTCCGTCGGAGCATCAGAGGTTGACACGAACGAGAGATTATGCGTTCGCGAGAGGTTAGCGGAATAAAATAGGAAAAAGTAAAGCGAAGCCTGCACTTGGCAGCTTTCTTTATACTTAACAATCAGACAATTCCGTCTAATACTCGTCCTGCTATTTAATTTAAGAGAAAATGAAGAAAAGTTACGTGGATGAAAAGAAAGCAGCAACCGCGCAGCAACGGATTAGACCGGCTCAGTGGATACTAAAATTTTATCTATGATTTTTCATTTAAATGATATTGGGTAAATCATTGTGATTAATAGAAATAATTATGACCACTCGAAGAACGCGTGCTGCATGGAAGAGAGCTGGCAGTGAAAATTATAAGGCGTCCGGGGCATAAACTTATATTGAACGTATTACCTACTTAATTGTGCGTAACGTTTGGAGTGCGGAATATACCAAAAGATCTGTATAAATACTTGTTCATAACCCATTCAACTGCGGTACATCGCAATTTCGCACTACCTCATCGAAACAACTATACGTCAGGTTGAATCATGCGCACGCCGGAGAGAGTCGCGACGAGCGAAGGAAAAAAAAAAATTGCAAGGGAAATTAGGGGGTTCTTCGAGAAAAAGCACACAAGACATACAGCTCAATCCTAAGATTAACAAAGGCGGATCTCGTATTATAAAAATATAGCGGAAACAAAAAGATGGCGCTAGTTAAATAAGACTAAAATGCCGTTGACGACAAAAACAGGGGAGCAGAAGGGGTGTGTGTACAATGCGCGCGTTATAAAAACAAGAGGGATGCTAGCACGTGGGCTGCACGGGAGCAGGATGAACCCATCGACCAGATATTAGGATTAGGCTAATCCCATTTGACTCGAGAGAGCGTGTCGTTCTATGATGCGGAAAGGCTTATCTCGATTTTGTGCGGTTTCTCGTGCCCCGAATACCCGCCCACGGAGAAAAAAAAAAAAAAAAAATAAGCAACTAACAAGTACACGAAGGAGAAAAGAGCAACGAAAATATTGCCTTGGGACGAAAACTCGTCTGTACCGAGGTCCAATGTGACATAATGCTGCTCTTATTACTGATTATGCGAATTTCAAATATTTCAACAGATATTGTCCAGTTACGATTTTCTCTGTACTTTTTTTCCCCCATATCCCTCTATATTATGGACCGTTGAAATTTGTTGTTTCTCCACCCGTGAAGCTCAAATTTTTCACCGTCGCCTCTACAACATATTATCGACGCGAAGCGCTTTTCATTATTTCAATTCCATCAACATTCCCCCTTTTATCTATATTACCGTAGATTTAAACACGCGCATATAGAAAATATCGCATATAGCGGAGCTAATTTTCTATTCTGCTTACAAAGAGTTTATTATTTTTAGATGAAGAAACTTTTAATCACAAAATTATATGCACGCGTAGTTTCAGATTTAAAAAAATTTCATTACGAATTACACAGAAATATATGAAATTCGCGGAAGGGGATGAAAGAGCGAGAGAGATCGCGCGGGAGAGAATGAGGTACCTCCAGACTTCGACATGGTACGCTTATAGTTTCAATCCCTTTTATCGTTGTCTATATGAAGGAGGGAAAAAAAAATCACGAGCTTTCGAGAGTAAACATGCGATGAGAAGAGCAGGACATTGTGAGAGAAAGAGAGCAAAGAGAGAGCTTTTGCACAGACTGTGTTCGATGCAGAGGTCGTATCACTCGGCTCGTTTCACTTCAACTTTGCAAATGTCGGCGTATAATTTGAAAAAAAGAACAGAAATATCCATTGTACGATACATGACATAAGCGAGCCAGTGAAAAAGAGAAGCATATGGGCTTAAACTTGTGTGTACACACGATCTTATCGATCTGTTTGCACAAGGGCCGGCTCCACTCACACACGAGACTTCTCAATGCTTTCTTTAGTCTCTTCCTTTGTCCCTTTTTACTTTTGTAAGCCTCGTATATCACGGAAACCTGTAATTACATTGTCTTTCCTTCTCTCTCTCTCTCTCTCTCTCTTTTGTTCTTTTATCCTGCTTCGACCAAACAGAACCACTTCACGCTATAAAGATTTTACGTACTTAACAAATATATAAACAAGTTTTTTAATAGGAGCATTCCGTTGGAACATGTTGAAAATTTCGATTAAAAATGAAAAAGACAAAAATGTTCCTTTACCATATTTGCTGCTAGTATAAATGCAACGTTGAAACTCGTGCCAATTTATTGGGACGACGAATGTGGGTGAATGATTAATCTCCCCCCCCCCCCCCCCCTCGCGTCCTTGCCTTTGTGAATTGAAGCATCGCGCGGTGATTGTGAACCGAACATCGCCGCGGCTCGCGTGGATTCTGCTCTCGTCATTAATTGCATCGTGCTAGGAGGCCTCGCAACGAGCCCGGCGTTATCAATCGTTCATACACATACATATAGGCTGCGGCGGCGGAGAATTGTGGCTTCTCGACGTGAAAACGTACGTGACACGACCGCAGATATTCTCTATACCGGTGACGCATGCACACACGTACCTCAACCTCAACTTAAACCTAACGTCCGCTCCCCTTCTCTCTGCTTCGCCGGGCGGGCCGTTGGGGATGAGGACGACCCACTTTTCTACCCACTTTTTTATTTACCCGAACTGCAGTTCGTCGCTCAGCTCGTTACACGGGATCATCGCGTTTCATCTTATGCATGATTTTATCGGTTATCACATTTTTCACTCGCATTACACGCCAATTCTACATCAACACAATGTTGCATTAAAATATTTTGATTGTCTACTCGATGATGAAATCTATATCATTTTTTTTTCTTTATATTTTTCGCGAAACTTTAGTATCATTGATTCTATAATGTACTATAATGCTGGGGTATCGCGATTGTTTAATTTGATAGAAAAGGTGAAAGTGGAAAAGAAGTGAGAAGAGAGGGAAGAGAACGGCGCGAAAGCTCGTTGATTTCGATATGAAATAGGACTCTCTCATCGTAATCCGCAATCCGGATCTTGGGAGATTGTTATATGATAATATATGCATGCACGAATGATCTAATCACGATGGAGATTTATTTCAAGATTCAATAAATAGACGAGATAAAATGTTTCGGTCGGATGGTCAATGAGGTTACATCGGCTCGCGTTACACGCGTCGGTTAACGGCGGTGGAACGGTTTGGAGCTCGATAATAGAGCAAAAAAAAAAGTAAAAAATTCTACTCGTCTTGCTAATGATCGACGTGTATTATGCGTATAGAAGATTATTTTTTCCATCGAACGCTCTTCATTAAATCTCTCTCTCTCTCTCTCTTTCTTCTTTCTTATTTTGTATTACATTATTGTTAGTTAAGTTTACGCTACTACTTGAGTCTGTAGTCCTTACTCCGCTTCACCCTTATTTCGGGCATCTACTTATACTTATACTTTAGTGAGCTGTATTATTATCCTTTGTATTATCTGTATTATTTTTATTGTTATCTTTACCATTTCCCGTATATAATTTTTAATTTTTATTAGTAAATTTCCCTTACTATTATAAATAGTCACACAGGAAACCTTCTGGTTCCTTCATTACTGTATCTCACTTGTATACCTCTTATTCTACTGTATTTGATTTCGGTTTTTTTATTCATACTGTCATCACTACATCTCTATGGTTATTCGCTATTCCAAATTTTTTGCTATTTGTTATACAAACTTAATTTAGCATCACCATCTCTCTCTCTCTCTCTCTCTCTCTCTCTCTTCGAGAGAGAATGATTATTGAGGGTTTGTCTTGTATAACTGTCGTCGTACTATTAATTGTTTCGAATAAACAGCCCGTAATTAGCTTTTTAGCAAGGCCAGTTTCAGGGGTAAAATATATTTATCGAAGCAGCAGAAACAATGTATATAGGGGTATAATAAGGAACGCGCGAAATCAAAGAATCATAATATACGATTCGCACGTACCATTGTCCGAGGGAGCAACATCACCGTGGGGATTCGAAAATTCCCGCGGCCACATGAAAACCAACCGCATCAACAATTTCCTTGCAGCATCCGTTAACCAATAAAATACATTTAGCACGGACGCGAAGAGTTTGCACGAGATTACGCGGCGGTAGCTAGTTCTCGATATACGTAAACGGTGTTTCGATTACCGTTCGCGTTCTAATTTATAACATGTATAATGCGAGCTAGCAAACCCGGAAAAAAAAATGTTTGTTTTATTTTCCTTGAAATTTCAATCTCAGTATCGCGATCATGCAGATTTCTCGCATCCTTATATATACGCGCGTATGTTTACACGGAATTTCAAGAGGAAAACGCGCGCGCGTGTATCAAGCAGCCGCAGCCGAGCAGCAGCCCCGTGGTCCGCGAGCAATACCAGCAATACATATATATTGTGATATATTGTGATGATGACTCGATGCGGCGCAACGGCGGCGGTACCTGGCTCTCCCAATATATGTATATCCATCTTCCTTTCGCATTGATATCAATTCAAGCTTCATGTACCGCCGCCGACGTGTACCTCATACACCTCGTTTCTCTTCGGTCGCTCTCCTTCGGTATACACGCGCGCAATCGCTCTCAAAAACGTATCCAATTAAACGTTGCTACCTTTTCTTCTCCCGAGTGTCACTTAAATTATTCAATTCCGCGGCACTTTCTCTTCTCTCCTCTTCTCTTTTTCTCAGCATTACGAGCAGAATCCTCTTGGTACTAATTATCGAGAATTGTACACCCTCAAAGGATTATTCTCGTTTCAACTCGCACGAAACCCGTATGCACCGCACCAAGCCGCGCTCCCTGCGAACAACTTATCAAATATGTTATGCCAAATTCATTATTACGAATTGTTCATATGTTCATATTCATTTAAAATTTATTTATTAAGATTCGCATAATGTAGGTATCGCAGAGCCTATATGCAATTTCCATGCAGAAACATGCAAATAAAAATTATTGCGAAAGAATAGAAAGGAAAAAAATTGTTATGCTCGTCGTCGCGCGCATTATGACACGGAAGAGAAAAAAAATATATCCTTCGCGGCGAGAGCAGAAGTAAGAAATTTAAGTAAAAATCATCAATGACGAAGAGTGCTACATGGGGTGTGAATGAGGCGAAAGGGGCGCGGTGCTGCTAATGTCCGTACATGCGTATACACGCGTATATATGTACTTACCTACCAAATATAAGTGATGACGAATAGTGAGTAATTTTGAGTAAACTTTTCGGAAAGCCTAACCGCGGCATTTATCGCCACAGAGACAAAAACAATATGCTGGCGAGATAAGTCGGCCGCGGTATGATTACAGCTGAAACGAGCCATCGCGCGAAAAAAATTTTAACGTTGATCCACTCGCGCTCTACGGTTCGTCGACATTTTTCATGTAACTCGAATAAAAGCATCGAAACGGCGGGGGGAGTAAATTTGGGCAACGACGAAGAATCGTGTCGGTCTCGGTTTTACTTCGACATCGCGCATGCACATTCGCACATTCGTATAAGTTACGGTGCATATAATATATATATATATATATATACCGTATACGGGCGCAAGCACCGGGCGCAAATGAATGTATGAAAAACTTAAATATAGTCCTAGCGTTACGAGTCTCTCGGCAAAAATGAAGGGCGGGTGCGACTTTTGTAATTGGAACGATAAAAGATTGCGATAATTACATAGGGGTTATTGACGCGCGTATAGGAGCGACGAGGGTGAGCGCGGTTATGTGCCGCGCGCCAAGAGAACTGCGCGTGTTTCATTGCGGAGAATATAAGAACAAACTTATAGCCTCGCACCCTCGCGTAAACCCGCGATTCTCAATCGCCCAATCCTCGTCGCTCAATCATATTTATTGAAACGTCATGGTGCGTCTTATCGCGCTCCAAATTTTCTCTACGAGAGAATAAATTGACGAAAAATGCGAACGGCAACCCTGGCAGGCACACAGAATATTCTACCCCTAAAAAAATTTTTCCAAAATGTTAACGCGCGCCTCGAATAATTATTAATAATTATGAACAATATGTTTTTAGTATTTTATTCCTCGTAACGAATTCTCGTTGCGGTAACTCGCGTCCTTTTTTTATTTTTTTCTTTTTCGTATATCCGTTTCATTCGTTCTCATTATCATATCTCATCCCCATCCATTGTTTAGTTGTAGATTTACCAGCAGCGGTGACGGCGGGCAACTCGTTTATATACATCCGAATCCTCACGCGAATTGAAAGACGAGTCTCACGGTCACTCGGACATTAGTGCTCTAGAAAATCTCGTATATGTATATACTGCTTCCTCTCTCGTTTGCTTTTTTCATTTATCCACACAAATGAAACGCTAGCTCGTCGTATAATTTAAAACGCCCTCCGGTCCAATTCTGCGTGTGCATGTGCGTACCTGGCTGGCTGGACCGCCGGCCGTCCACCCACCCGCCGCGTCTATATCAACTTGAAGAATAAAGAATTTTACGAGTGATATGTAGACCATCAGGACAGTTGACGATATGAATAAAATTTAACATGCGCGGCGACCAAATAAAAAATGCCAAATATTTACAACGCGCATTTTGAAATAAAACTCGCACCTTTTTTCATGCACTCATGACGCTCCTATAAATTTTCATATTCTTTCATATTCTTTACCTCGGATTTCGCGTGGTGTCAACTTTGTCGGTAAAAGGTTCGAGGATTTTTGTGATACTCGAAAATATAACGCTGTCATACTAAGACGTAATATGAAGCAAAGGTTGGATCTAATAAGCCTTTATACGCGAGGGACAATTGCTCTGATGTTTATCGGTGTGCCGGTAATCACTCCTATTAAGACTCCCCCGACCTCTTTGTACCGCGCTCTCTACCTCTCCTTTTGCTTCGTCCGTACCGCCCCCATAATCGCGCGCCCCCCTTTTCACAATTTTCCGCGAAGCTCCCCCCGTTTTATCACGCACAAAAGCGCACTCTTTTTCTTTTCTTTTTTTTTTTTTTTACTCCTTTAATTTGAAGAAAAAATGCACGAAGGAGAAACGAGATCGATGACAATTTAGGCGCGAGAGAACGTCCCAATTCCCATATACGTACATTCCCATTTTTTTTTTCAATCAATTTATATTATGTGTATATTAAATACGACAATTGCGAGTTTCGAAATTGCATAAAAATTATTTTGGGAAGTATTATAGGACTAACTAAGCCGAGTGAAATTCAAGATGAAAGAATTCCGCTCCGGTCAGACCGTGATTTTATTTATTCTTATACTATAGTCGCGAGTATATAGGTTACATATACTGCGATGTTACATATATATACAAATTGGAAGAGACTGCAGCTCGAGAATCACTTGTTTTATCGGAATTTTGGCCCGTACAAGCTTGTATCGATATCTTTCGCGCGCGTAATGAAAGAAATTTAAAAAAATCGTTCCGGAAATAACCTAGCTAGCTCTCTGCTACCGCGAAGGATCGTTGCTCGTTTTGATTCTTCTCGAGACTCGATTCCGCCGCCTCTGCGCTCTTTTCGCGACTCGTTTCGAAGAATCCGATGATCCGATTATTCCACGATCCCGATTATTCTCTAATACGATATATTATTGATTCTTCCTTAATTCTCGTATTTTTATCCTACCTGCCGCAAGATTCCGAGAATTTTCTTTTTATCCTAAAAAATTATCCAATCAAATATATCCGCGTTATTATATTTGCATCGATTATTTACCTATATTCACACAATAAACAATATATAATATGCGCGACTGAAACAATCGACTTTCGAAATATGCATTTTCTTTTTCTATTAATCCAAAGCTTCGACATCGCCGCAAGCAGGATTCATCCAATATAACAGCAAGAGCTAGTATTCGGTAGCTGCTGATTGAACACACGAATCTGGGTATATGTGTGCATGTATTCGAAGGAGCTTCGAAACGCTCGCGGGCTGATTTTCACCCGTGCGGAAGTAAACCGCTGCGTGAAATAAGACATGATGTAACGATCGCGACACGCATGCAAATATATATCCACTATAAAACGCATGCCTTCTCTCCTCGCTCGCTATCTCATAGATCGTGCTCGCTGCACGCCCGGACGTTCATGCGCGAGATTTGAAATCGCACACCCTCCGCCCAGACGCGTCCCTCGCCCCCTCGCGCTTATTCTTCTTTGTCTTATAAATCCCCCGTTAGTAAATGTTTCGAACGTTTAGCCATTATGAACCGGGATCGGAAAATTCGATCGAAAAAAAAAACTTGAAACGGTTGCTCCCCTCTCTGCTTCGATCCCTGCTTCAAAGAGTCATTTTACCCTATAACGCGAGCGGCGTTATCCCTCTTGTCCCGCGCGTTATGAGAAATATAATACTGCGAGAAACGCGTTAACGAATAAATGAATATCCGCGCGCGATTGTCAATTTATGTGTGCCCGTTACATGATGTATTCGCGTCTATATTATTTTTCATTATTTTCCTCGCTCGGTATTATTCAAACATCACTATTGGCTCGTCGTATTCGCGATTCGTAATCCCGCGTCGGCGTGTACCGAACGAACAAAAAGATGAATGCATCGCGCTATAGAAAGACTAAAAATTCGCAATATACGATTTTGCGAACAGAGCCGATATATCCCCCGAATTCAATGAGCACCGTTCTATCCGTAGCCGCGTATACTATACCTACTTGTAAACCGCGCGTGCAAAAGGTCTCCCTATATTCCTCTGAGACGGAGCTTTGATTAAAAAACTTTTTCCTCCTCACCGACGCGCGCCTTTGCCCCGGAAACCGAGCGAAAGAAAAAAAAAATATGTCCCGCTCTTTTCCCTTATTTTAGTCTGTATCTATGGTGTCTATAAAAATGAGAGCGGAGCAGAAACATTAATCTCGAAACAATGCGGGTGCTGCCTCCTGCGAGCGTTTCTCAACGCGACGCGAATATGTATGATGCATGCGCTGCGCCCTCGAATCATTGGCAAATCGCGCGACTTTATTTTACAAGGCGATTATCAATTTCTTCGCGTATTCACGTTTCATCATCGAGTTCATTTATTGTTTATTCTCTTCGTATTCGTAGACGACGTTGATTTTTAAATATTAGATACTACAGTAACGTATACGCAGAGATTTTGGGAATAACGAAAAAATCGAATACGCCGCAATGAACTCTGCTCGCACATTCGTCCCCGCATAGATGTTATATATAGATATTAAAATACAATAACAATAGTATAACCGCGCGGAGGACAGAAAGAGTATAGAAACGTAACACGCAGGATCATTTTTATGCTGAAGGCAGTCGCGCGTTCACGGATTAATCTATAATCCCATGTAACTGATGAAGCTCGTTCGAAAAAGCTTTTCACCAGCAACTAATTGGCCTCGTTGATCCCGAAGGATCCCCCTCGACGGATCCCGACGGGGACCAACGATTTCAGGTAAAACCATTGACCAACCTGCTTTTGTAACGGCACCCCGACACTTGCCGCTATTATCTCTCTTCCCCTGCTCCTCTTATTCCTCCACAGTTTTCATACCTTCCATACTAATCATATCTGACGGATTCCATCATTTCTCTCTCTCTCTCTCTCTCTCTTCCTCTCGCTACAACGATCGCGTTAATCTCGGCGCATTTAAAAGAAGACAAAAAGCTATTTCGATTAAACGTTATAAGATATAGCATCCGTACGGAAATTCAAATTTTTCGATCATCATAATAATTGTTGAGAGTATGGAAGAAAAAATTATTTCGACAAAAACTCAACGCGACCAAACAGGATATAACTGTTAAATTTTAATTTATTAAAAAGTCGTTCGTTCTGAATAAAGAACCGCAATATTATTTGATGCAGAGACATTGACTATATATATAGCCTGTTCTGAGGTGTAACAGGGTTCCCCGCGATACGGCCGCGTTATTATCGCTCAAAGATTCTAGCGCTAATAATAAGAGCAAAGTATAGATACGATCGTCCGGAGCGAATCGCGCTGTCGTATTATAAAATTTTTCCAAGTCCGGGATTCGAACGTGGCTCGAAATCGATGCATTGGGAACCGTGTGGTAGCCGTTCGTTGTAGCAGAGCGCGGTTCCTTCAATTTTCAACCCTTTTATTAATTCTTTTTCCGCATTCAACATAAATTTCGAGAGATATCGTGTTTGGATGCCTATTCGCGATCACCTCGCTGCGCATATGCAATGCACGCGTGTCATACACTGTGACACGGTTTTTTCGAAAAAAAATATTTTCCTAGTCCTTCGCGCCTGTTGTTAAGTTTGACCGAGATGAGACACTCGTGCGTAACGGAGAAGTATATATATACGAGGGAACGGGATAACCTCTGCTGTTTACTCGTTATCCTGGATTATTTAGCGTCGACGAGGAATGGCTCATTTTTTCAACCCCTGACTCTCCGATATAATAACTTTACCTTATTCGCCGTTTGTTCCAATCGAGTTTTCTCATTTTTGTTGTTGTTGTTTTTTCTTCACCTCCCCATTCCACGAATTCCTCTTGTCTTTTTTGCCATCAGGCTGCTCTTTTCGCTGTACCTCTCCGGTACATCAGTAGGGTTATCTTTATTTTTTTTCTCCTCCCTGCTGCTCTTCTTCTTCCGTTCTCGGTGGACGCAGAGACGACGGCTTGCTCTTTTTTTCTCCTAATGCAGCGCCTCGTGAAAAGTGGAAAAAATAGCCGGTGAAAGGGGGTTGAAAGAGCGCGTAACAAACCCCCGGAGACCGAAAAAATTCACGTCCGGCCACCCGGCCACCCGGCCACCCGGCCGTCGGGTTAACGGGGTCAGTCTGCACTTTGCCAACTTTTATTTTTCTTCATTTGCTATTTTGAACTATTCCCATTTCTCTCAATATTATCATGTGCGCTTAAGCTGGGCATAAGAAAAAAATGTTTTCATCCGCAAGCTGCCGCGCTGAGCTAGGCTCATACGGAGCTCAATACGGAACACAGCAGTAGTGTACAAAACTCTCTCTCTCTCTCTCTCTCTCTCTCTCTCTCTCTCTCTCTCTCTCTCTCTTGCCGGATTTTATTGTCACAGTCTTTTTTCACAATTTTCATTAACGCCTCAAAAAGATCAGCCATTAACGGTTATTGATTACGCTCGTGCGATAATTTTTATGTAGCGAGGGCGTTATTTTCCTCAACGACCCTTTTTTTATCATGTATATTTTTTTGTATCTCCTCTCCCAGTCTCGCGCAGTTATAAGATATATGTATATATACCCTTAAGTGGAAATTTCATTCGGAAATTCCCAATTTAGCTTTACCTCCTGAATTCCATCTCTAGCCCGAATATCGTTTGCCTCGGGCGTGGCCGGCGCCCTCCCACCCCTCCTCTCGCTCTCTCGCACTCTTTCTTTTCTCCGAAAGAGGCTTACTCCGTCGAAACACGCCAGAGCTTTCTCCAAATATCCTGTTAAATATTTAAAGGTACTTATTCGTCCATCCAAACGACCGTGTACCTCCTCGTTCTACCTTTTTTTTTTCTTTTTTTATTATTATTGTTATCCAACGCGTGTCAATTTTTGGTATAGAAGATCCGCGAGCGCTGCCCTACGCACACCGACGACGCGGTGCTTGACTATATTTTTCTCATTTTTTAAATGAGATCGTAGCAGAGAGCAGCAAGTTTTGTTTTGGAATATTGAAAATATAGCGAGGTTGGGGCTGTGCGATTTAAAAATTTCAATATAGTTTTGAAATTTCTCGCCGAATGGCAAATTCATTGTTTCGCATCGGAGTAGGTTTGAATCAATAACTGAAGTCAATCGGCAGCGGCAGACATGCGGTATATACTCGTATAATGAAACAAAATAATATAGTGCCAAAGTATGAAAGGACATCGTGCCGCCATTGAAAATGAGGCCCAGCATTCGTTATACAATTGAACGACGATCTATACGTTGTATTTTTTTTTTTTTTTTCATAGCTCAATCACGACGACGAGTGGTCCAATTGGAAATGTACATCGCATCACAGTGAAAAGTGGCAGGAACATGGTAATATAATAACTAGTATAGAAATATAGAGTAGGATAACATTCGATTTCATGAATATTTCAGTTTTTGACGATTAAAATTTCCGTATTTGAACATTATTATTACCTATAGTATCTCAGCTCGGTGCGGTCCGGAGTGGCGCATGGTTGTTCTCGTCGTTGTGTTTGTTTAAGGAGTTTCGGTACAGAAGTCAAAATATTAAGAAATTGATGAAATTTGGTGATAATGTTTTTCAACATCACGTGCGAAAACACAAATTTTTTCAAAATTTTCTTCTACTTAGTTATCGAATAATTACGCATTAAAGCAGATTTCTTATGCCCGGAATGTATACCTATATATATGGAAACGCTATGCTTATACACGTAAACTTTAGTGATCAATTACTCGATAACTGCGTAGAAGAAAAATCTTAAAAAATTTGTATTGTCAAATTTGGCACTAAAGAATATGTTCACCAAATTTTATAAAATTGGTGAAAATTTTGAAATTTTTTATGTTTTTAGCATGGTTTAGCATGGCAACATTGTATCGCCTGTACCGAAACTCCTTAAATTTGTAAATTCATCATCGCAAGCAACGTGAAGTTGCATCGAGTATTGAATATAGTATCGATACCTATTGCGCAATTATATAACAAACATCTCGAAATTTTCCACGTTTTGTCAATATTTTACGACGAGGAACGACTCTCCTGCGTTTGTTGCACGATAAATTTTATTCTCCGACTGATTATTCTTGATTGAAAGGAAAAAAAAATAGTGTGTAAAAATAGTGATTCGCGCGAGAAGCGTTGTACAATTCCAAGGTTGAGTAGACGTATAGAAACAATTCAATTTCGAAAATGATGCGGCGCCATCGAGATAAAAAAAGTTTCTTTTCCCATTATTTTCGTATCGTGTTAGAGAAAATTTTTGCAATCTGCGTCGAAGGCCCGGCGTGCGAGCGCGAGCGCGCACGAGGAGTAAGCCTATAGCATATAAGAGAGTATGAGAATGAAAAAAAGTTTGCTCTAGGGATTTTATCGAGAGCGAGAGCGAGGAGCGAAGGAAAAAAGGGCTGTAAGTATTGGGAGAATGAGTAGTTTTTCGCGCGCTTTTCATTGATCGAAAAATACATAATGGCAGAAAATGGTTTGTTCCCCCTCACCCCCATATTTCCCTCCAAGACGAAACGAAAAGAATTTAAACTATTGCTGGGCTGCTGGTTGAATACGAGTGAGATACGCGTGATAAATAAGCCAAGAGAGTTGCGGTGAGTGCGGTCCAATAGTGGGACCGCTATATGGAAATAACCGCATGCATTCTTGTTAACCCGATCGCGTACGCGGACGCGGGCATGATTTTGATGACGAACGGCGACCTTAATGCCCGACGTTTTTACAACAAACCAACTTCCATCCCCTTCCCTTTATATCTCTCCAAACATTAAATGAAAACAAATCCCCCTCCCCCCGCGTTTAATGCGTTATAACTCACCGCACCGCTCGAGCGCACTCTCAAGCAAACCTATATATAAACTTTCAGGACAGATGTATGACAGAAGCATTCGCAAGCTGTTCATCGTCGGAAGCAGTGAGCCTCATCTTATATATGAGAGTCATCGACTTTTGAGGTTCGATGACCGAAAATGCGAGGGAGTACGCGGAAATCGATGATAAGAACCAAACAAATTGCAAGGATAATGGCGACTGCGGCGAGAGGTATACGCGGGGGCAGATTTAGGAGGGAAGAAAATCGATGAGAAAAAAAGAACGAGGCTTGCAAGTGAGAGTTATTTTTCTTGTTCCATTCGTGTTGTATTACCCCTTATCGATACTTTCCGGTTCTCATAGTTTGCCTACTTTCTTTTATTTCCTATCGTGACTATTCGCCGCCGGTTGTATCACGGGCTTTAAAAGCCATATAATCGTGGATGCATGTATGCATGCATTTGTAAAGTAAAGAAGATACAACATCCAACTTTATCCCATAGAGTCTTTTACCGATAGGTAACGACTCCGAGTGCCTTCTATTTGCCCTCTCGATGTAACCGGGTAACCGCTATAGAATCGAACCCCCCACCACCCTTTTCTCTTCTTTCACTCGGAAACAAAATGATAGACGCAGCAATAACTTGCGATCACTTTTGAACGATGCGTCGCTGAGATAGGTACCTCTCGTCATTCGTTTTTCCTTTTCTTCTTTATCTTACTTTGAAAAGTATAAAACTCGTTTAACTGATTGAAAAAAGTCTTATGTTTTATGAATATTCGTACAGTACACTGCGCGCGTATACAATTATATAATTCGTTATAGCTCCCGTTCCTTCATCGACTTGTTTCACGCGATTAGTCTCTTTTAATTTCATACGTTCTTGTTCCGATGCTCAATTGACATCAGCCTTTAATTGTATCAATATTTTTCCTCCGACCACAACATGATCGTAGTGCTCTGCTTGGCCGTCATCGACTGCTCATTCATTTTTTCCTTATTCGATCAAACAATCAAATAATTTATTTCGAAGCGTAGCAGGATGACGATTCGACGCGAGAACGTCCGGACGCCCGAGAAAGATCGAATTAATCGAACTTTCATTTTTTCACGATGATTTTTTTTACGAAACGCAAACCCACCCACACACATCGAAAGTGCACACCGCCAAAGAATTTTCCGCAAAACTTTATTTATATATGCATTAAATTTATTTATTTTTATTTAAAAATAGTATTTACCGAATTCGAAGAGATTTTCAAAAGATTTTGCTGAAAAATATCCGTCGGCTGGAACACGTGTCTTCATTGCGGAAAGGTCCCCGCGCCGAAACGCGACGCACACCCGATCGAGGCGAGTAAGCTCAGCATGCATGCGTGTATGAAAAAGTATCGACGTAGTAGTCGATATTTTGGTTGAGCCTCGGGGAATTACCGAAATGGGTTTCTTGTCGAGTTTTTCGCCTCTCGTCGGCGCGAAGCTGCGTCAGCACGAAAAGTTGAGCTTTTTCACTCTGGACACCTGTGACCCGGCACTTTTTTTACGAGTCCCATTTTTCCATTCTCTCACGCGTTGTACACGTTGTAGGTACGTCCCTCGTCGAGATACGCGCGAGGGAATATCATTCGAGCTCTTATTCCGCTTTTCTGCACCTCAATATCCATCGTAAAAAAAAAAAAAAAGTATCAAAGGATGCTGTTAGGAGCGCAGATAAAAAAATCAGGCAAGAGAATAAACAACGCTCATAAAAAGATACAAACAATGCGAGTACAAGGAATCGTCAAAAATGTTGTCGTATCTCTCTTGTTCATTGTTTATTCCACACCTTCCACCGTGTTCGTGTTTAGTATTCTTACTGTTCGCAACTAAACAACGTTGCCCCTCTCGCTCTCTCTCTCTCTCTCTCTCTCTCTCTCTCTCTCTCTGGGACGCAGAATTTACCCAGCAGCGACGCCCTCCCTATTTTCCTTTCTACCTTGAATTCGTTCACAAAGGAGTCGTCGTCGTCGTCGTCGTCGTCGTCGTCGTCGTCGTCGTCGTCGTCGTCGAGGGATCGTCCACCTCTTCGGATCTTATTGATCCTCGAAGCTTTGGTTTTGTTGCTTGGGAAAAAATGTAAAAATAAGCTCCGGGTGTCGAGTGTCGGTTGTAAAAAAAAAAAAAGAAACGTAAAAAAAATCAAACCCGATGAAAAATGTCAAGCTTGGAAAAAATATTGATCAACTCTTTTCCCGAAGCAAGACAGCCGGACGAGTGGGCATTGGTTAAACGCAGATAAGACAAGAGGGGGAAATGAGAAAATTAAGAGTCGCACTCGGTATATAATTTGAGAATAATCGAGCCTCGGAGCAAAAGTAGCGAGGAGTCGTCGCGGGTATTAGTCCCTGCCGCTTCGCGACAAGCCTGATGTCTTATACTTCCGGCACAAAGTTCTCTTTACAAGGTTCAACTTAAAAGCGCCAACAGCAGCACCTACATATATATCCCTCTTGTTAACTTTTTCTTCATCTCTCTTTATCATCTTTGTCATCCGCGCCGGGGGTAAAATGCAACCGATGGTAGAAAATACTTGGTTCGCTCGTTCGCTTCGTCCCCTCGCACACGTCGCGGGATGCTTCTTTTAATTTATTTATCGCCAACAGCAGAGAGGAAGCCATGTTTGCGGTGTCAGGTGTTGGCGCGTACACGCTTTCTTTTATACTTGCGCTAGCGCTCTCCCTCCTCTTTGCATGCATCCTCCACCGCGTGCACCCTTTCTTCTCAATGGTTTTTTTTTTCTGCAGTAAAGGAGGGTTGTGCCTATATAGTTGTATAAGAGCAGGGCACACGTGATCCGCATGACGCGATCCAAAGATTATGTGACCAGCAGACTGTTCTGCTTACGGAGAATGAAGGAATCAAGGGGAGGGGCGGAAAGAAAAGGCACAAGTGAGATGTAAGAGCCAGAGGAGAGAGAGAGAGAGAGAGAGAAAGAAGCACGATGCGACACGACCGTTGAAGGCATGTAAAAAATTAAGTCGGGGATGAAGATGGCAATCATCGACAAGAATAAAAAAACTCCTGCGAGACGAATGCACAATTGCGATGCGCATTTGGAATATTTATTCGACGCAATTGAGAAAAATAATATAAAATGATATTGCCTGGATAAATAATGATAAGGAGGAATTAATCATTTTCGGCGCTCCTCCGTTTTTATTCCGAAACAATTAATAATATAGATATAAAATTCGCACGATTTATCGACACATTTGCGCGATCCGAAAGATATTGTAGTACTATGTATATACGTGTAGGTATAGTGCAGAATAATGGGTGAAAGAGTAGAAAAGCTAGAGCGAAGCGATGGAGGAAATGCGATGCATGGAAAACGAAATAAAATGAACATGTAGGTGTACTGACTCGGTATTTTGGGTCCCAAATTACGTGCAACTTCTCACTATCAAATAATTATCTCGTCACTTTACTTGAATAACTTTGATTAATTAATTAATAAAAGATTGCATCGATAGCGAGATAAAGAACATTCAGAGGTCAGAGGTTTAAGACCGGCGCGCGTAAATCGTTGATCGTATATATAACAGCATAATCTTATTCCCCCTGCTCGCGTGATCCTCACATTTCACATTTCTATTCTTCATTGTTCTTTCTCTTTCCAATCCTATGCAATAGAAACAATTCGATATTGTTTTTATTCCCGTTGAATAATCATTCAATTTCAACAACGAACTATTTTTTTACATTACCGCGAATATAAAAAATCGTGCGAGATAGAAATTTGGGAGGGAGCGCGTGCAAACGTGCCAAGTTTTTCAGCCTGATTCATCAAGTGGCGTCGGGCCAAAGAATTTTTTATCAATATTTACTTTGATCGCTCAAAACCGGAAAGAAAAAATCGTGAGCATTCGTGATTTTTTTCATCGAGGCTCGATAAATGTCGCGACTCGCGACGACCGAGCTATATAATTAAGTAATCGATCATCATATCAGAAATATATATATATATATATATATAGGGGAGTATGGGGCAAGGTGGCCCACTTAAGGAATTTAACGAGTTTTGTCGGTTAGCACATGGTCATTTAATTATTTTTATGTTCCAAAAATGATTCCACCTCCTTATTTCTCGAATTTTGAAAAAAGAAAATTTTAGGACAAAGTGACCACCCCCTCAAATCCGGTGAAAATCGATAATTGTCGCTACTCGTTAAACAGACGTTGTAATTGACTGTCCCCGCATGGAACGTTGAAGGCTGCGATAAAACGAAAAGAAACGAGGCATAGTAGGGACCCTCCTTCGATGGGATGAAATAAAAATTAGTCAGTATTATACTTCGATAAATTTTGTCATTATCCGTGGCAAAACCCCGTACTTATCGGCGGAAAATCGTGGTAAAACCGCCATTATCACGAGTCCGTCTTATCACACAAATCTATAGTGGGTAAGAAAAATTCGTGTCTGCGGCGGACGTTGCTTGTATTTTCTGCAATCAACTTTATTCGCATTCCTCCGAAGACTGGATTCGCTGCGAAACATGCCTAAAATGGGCTCACACCTTGTGTACAGGTGTCGATGAAGATCAAGTCCGTTATAAGTGCGATTTTTGTCAATCAAAATAAAATAGACATTTATCAGTAATTCGCAAAATGATTATCACCCTCTCCCTCAAATAGCTATAAATTTCTCAGAAAACATAGAATTCTCACTGATTCTGTGTCCTAGAAATCGGAATTCCGTGAGTGGCCGCTTGCCCCAGAATTCAAAAATGCCACAAAAAAGTGGGTGGCCACTTTGCCCCATGTTCCCCTATATATATATAGCTATGTCTCGTTTCAGGTATAACGGGAAATATCCGAGAAGCTCGGATGGGGCGAGAATGAACTGAGCGCGCAGAAGAAATTATTAATAGCCAAGTACCGCAACGTCATCATGAAATTACATTTGATATTGTTGATATTTATATTCCAAGGGCAGCTCTACATAAGAGGTAAGAAACGATTCGCACCGTGTTTTTTATTTCATTATAATATATTCCCATTGATTCTTGCCTTCGCAACACAGACAAGTTCGTGCATACGGAAGAACGTTTTTTATAAAAGAGAGATGATATACCGCACCTATATGATTTCTCTCATATCCAAGATCCTTTCGGTTATTCCTACTTTTTTTCTTCTCGCGGCTTTTTTCAAATCCCCTTGTATACGAAGCCTCGTTGCATGGCCCTGTTCCGATGAAGGCACACATGCACCATGGGGTTTTCGTATATATATATATATATATATATATATATAAACGCGAGCCTCGCTCCGTCGAATAAATTATTCGCGCCCGCAGAGCCATTACCCCCGGAGCCGAAACGCTGGAACGGATCCAGACTATCCAGCAGCCGTGTTTCAGTGGTCACGTTCCTTTTTCACCCTTCCTCATCTTCCTTCGCGGTATTATTCCTTCGTTTGCGCTTCGATTTTTATCCGGACCAGCTAAAAACGCCGCCGCCGCCGCCTCTAATAGAAAGGATTGTATTTTGTATACGTTCGTCCGCGCATATGCGTGGACGTGGGCGTTCAAGTTATACTCATTAAATTATTCATTTTCATCTCCCAGTGCTTTACGGCCAATTCAATGTTAACCCTTCATTTATTTTATTCCCCTTTACAATGCGGCGGTTAAAATTCTATATGAAAACATCAACACCGCCAAGACACGTTTCTTTTAATATATATAATGATATAGAAACGACAACGACGACACAGCACAAACGAATTCGCCGTTCTCTCTCGAACCCCTTTCTTCTCCTTTATTATTACATTGCGCTCTCTTTAATTCCGCTTATCGCGTTCCAATCCGACATTCATCGAAGTAGGAGGGGGGGGGGGGGGGGGGGGGGGCGCGAGCGAACTTGAAGGAAGAAAGGAACAAACTTCGGTTTCTGGTTAAACAAGCTTGGCAACTCATCGAGCTAGTCTCGCCCTCACTCGCTGTCTATGTCTCGTTCAAAAAAACTACATACAAGCAGAATAAAAAAGTTTGCTCGGAAAATCCGTAGTGCCAATGCTTTTTGAAGGTTTTGATGAAATGGTTGAAAAAGGAACAATATTGGGGGCGGCGGTTATCATAAACAGGGATTGTCGCAAATGCATACCTAAAATTATATACGTGCAGGGAAACCCTCATTACGTGTGTTAGTAACAAATTTATATAGATGAGCGCCATTCTTAAACCATTATTACGCGTCTGAGGAAACATTTCCATCCATGAAACTCACCAAGAGACATTGACAGCCCTCTCACAAGGGTTAACCACTGCTGCCCCCTCGAGCACCGCGTATACCAGCGCGATACGGAGCTTAATCGGGTCACCGCATTTATACCATACACAGGCTTTTCCGACCCTCGAGCGCGCAATCATACATTCCGAGATGTCCCAATTGCTTAATTTTTTTTTTTCTAAACACAATCCGCTGTTGTCGTTATCGCTATAAAGAGCAGAATTTTCAAAATATATTCGCATGCACGTTTCGGCCCACTTATTGACACACACGCGTAAACTATTGATTTTAGTTTGAAAAAAGCTACTCAACACTTATTTTCATGACATAGCAGCAGGTTAATATAGTTGAAGAGCTAGATTTTTCAAAAGCGATGAGTTACATATGCCGCACACGTATCAATATAATCGTGCGCGCGCGAGCAACGAAGCGCTCGATCAGGGGGTACAAATGTAATTCAAGCTCTACCACAATGGTTTTTTATAATTTTCATAGCGAATTCAACGTTTGGGGAACAAAAGAAACTGCACACACGGTGCATGTTCATTTCCCTCGATGTCCCCCCCCCCCCCCCCCCCCCCCAATATTTAGCCAAAGTATATACATAGGTATTATTATGTCGCCGCTTTATCGGGCTTTGTCTCCGCTTTGTTATTACATCGCAGCTCCTTAGAGTTTCACCGTCGGTGCATGTTCCGAGTTCACCGTGTTCATCATACTCTTCATCGTGTGTCCTGCTAGCTCTCTAATAAAGCGTCCAATCTGCCCTGGTCTATTGTGCATGCCCTGCTTCCGTGTGAAACTTGTCCCGATCCCTTCGTTCGAGCGCCTATTATGCGCATTAATTCGCATATATGTACCGGCGGGGCGCGCAACAACGCGCGTTTAAAGCCATCCCCAGTGCAATTAACAGAGCGGTAAAGGAAAGCCCGTCAAATTAGCCCATCAAAGCGACTATATAATTCTCGCGATCTCGCAGGATAGAGACGCGCATCAACGATCCACAAGTTGATCCGCACTTGTTGTAGATATTTATTTGAAAATCATCTCTTCCGACGCACGATATAGGACGACTTTCCGATATACTTCGCTGCGTCACTTCAAGGTGCATGGTCACCCTGACACTCGCTCGTACGTCATAAATTGGATTCTTTTTTTTTTTTTTTTTTTTTTAAATATGTGTATATCTACATATGGGGCATTCCACGTCAAATCAGCCACTTCAAAACTTTTGGATTTTTGATTTGGTTCAAAATTTTTCAGGTTGTTATACCCATTGAAAGGAGCTCTCTTGATTTTTTCCAGAATTTTTAATCGATTGGATAATAAGTTATGATTTTTGGAAAAAAATAGAGATTTTTTTTCTTTTCCCTATAACTTTCCGAAAAAAGGGCCGAATTGAACTTTTTTTTTTAACTCGAGTGTTTTTTCTATTCTTTTCGAAGATATTTTTGTAAAAAATTATTGGTGTAGATTTTAATCAATTTTTCGCAGTTTTAAGTAAAAAAACCATTAATTTCAGGCAATAAGAAAGTTCCAATTTTTTTCGAAAAATTCTCAAAAAAACTTCAACTAATCCAACGACTTTTAAGACTATAGTTGCGTTATGGGATCTCGTTTGGTTATATATTTTTTCGTAATTTTGAAAAAAAAATTCACCAATAAAATCTTAGTTTTAGACCTGAATATTCAACGTAAAGTGATGTTTCATACGTGCAATACCATTTTGAATTATAGATCCTATTTGACTACAAGCGAAGTGTCGAATAGCAGTTTGAAAAGTTTAATAGAGAAGGTCGTAGTCATAAGTCCATTGATGAGAGGAGAACTATCGGTGGGACAGTTCCGATCTGGTACTACAAAATAAACGATTTACGATCGGTATCCGAGGATGATAAAAAAAAACTTGGTTTAAGTAAGACCCATCAACTGTGCTCTATTCTTTGGCACAGAATATCTCTAATGATCGTTGATAACGGGTTAATACTATGATGATAGAGACAATGCTGAGATTGAAATATCATTAGGTAAGCAATCCTTACTTGATACAAGTTTTTTTTGAGCATCCTCGGATGCCGATCGTAATTCGTTTATTTTGTAGTCCCTCTTCAATCAAAAAGGATTGGAACAACGATCTCGCCAGATCGGAATTGTCCCACCGATAGTTTCCATCTCATCAATGGCTTGTGATTACCTTCTCTATTAAACTTTTGGAACTGCTATTCGACACTTCGCTTGTAGTCAAATAGGATCTATAATTAAAAATGGTATTGCACGTATGAACCATCACTTTTAGTTGAATGTCCAGGCCTAAAACTAAGATTTTATCGGTGAATTTTTTTTTCAAAATTACGAAAAAAATATAACCAAACGAGATCTCATAACATAAATAGTCTTAAAAATCGTTGGATTAGTTGAAGTTTTTTTGAGAATTAAAAAAAAAAATTGAAACTGTCTTATTGCCTGAAATGAATGATTTTTTTTTTAAACAGCGAAAAATTGATTAAAATCTACGCCAATAATTTTTTAAAAAATATCTTCGAAAAGAACAGAAAAAAATACTCAAGTTAAAAAAAAAAAAGTTCAATTCGGCCCATTTTTCGGAAAGTTATAGGGAAGAGAAAGAAAAATCTCGACTTTTTTTTCAAAAATCATAACTTATTATCCAATCGACTAAAAATTCTAGAAAAAATCAAGAGAGCTCCTTTCAATGGTTATAATGACGTGAAAAATTTTGAACAAAATCAAAAATCCAAAAGATTTGAAGTGGCTGATTTGACGTGGAATGCCTCATATATACTATGTATATTAGATATAAATATAGATGTTTCCAAGGCGATTCTCGTGAAAGCAAGGTGCGCAACGTTTGATTTTAGAGAGTTACGCTAAACAGGAGACGGAGAAGGGGAAGGAGCAGAGTTCGAATAGGGTAGCGATAGAAGAGGGGAGGAACGTTGCCCGAAGCGGCGGCGGCGGTGGCGGCGGCGGCGGCGGCAACGATGACGGGAACGAGGAGGTTGCGTTGACCGGACCGGTCAAGGAGATCACAACCCAAACCGGTGGAAATGCCAATTTGCCGTGCAAGTTTGCCGACGCCGGAGGTGCCACCGTGAGTATCTAATATGTAACGCTTGATCAATCACGCGCGCGACTATTGCGACGACGCACTCTCGCGTAATCGAAGAAAGTAGTACGCGTTATAGATTCGTTCTGTGTCGTCATATTGTGTCGTTTCTGCTTCGACGAAGCAAACAAAAGCGCGATATCCCGCGCCGCGTGAATGAACGACTGGAAAAGTTACGATAATTCATAATGGATTTTAATCCACCTCATGAAAGAACAAAAAAATAGGATACAATACTATATAAAAACAATAGTCCAATTACACGATAATAACGCGTGTTTCGCTTAAAGAAGGCAAAGCAGAGCGAGCATTAAAATTCAACGACATAGCGAATCTTTGGAAACAAGGCGCCCTTAGCCCGCCGCGGCCTTCTCCCTGGGGATATATAAAAAAATGATTGCATTTTGACCTATATTCGCAAAGCCCCGGGCTACGACTGCTCGCGTTATTCCCTCTTGAAAAAAATGCTTTAAACACACTTTTTTAGTTTAACTAGCTGCACGGATGACCGTCTATTTTTATTAAATTTTTAGGGGCTCGTATAACACGGATTCAATGATAATATAAACCTATATCATATACATATATACACGCGCGGCGTTTAAAAAAGCGTTCACGCGTATATAGATATTTTTTAATTTTGACGCGGCGGGTGGGTAAGTATGTGTATCGCGATATAAAGTCAGAGTTAGAATGGGTGCATGCGGATAACGTTGGGAGTCGTATAAAAGTTAAAAGATTGATCATCGTTGTATACGCACGCGTATACATATAGTCCTGCTCGTTCTAAGAGCATAATCCAGTTTATAATTTGTATTTCAAAGCGACTCGCAACGGGCATCAACCTCGATCTTCTTTACTTTTTTTCCGCGTTCTACTTGTTCCGACCATTTTTTTAAGAATATAAAAAAGAATTGGTGCAAATGCAAGAGAGCCGGCATTCTCGTATACTCCGCAACATAAGCGACCAACCCATCACTATTTATCATCTCATTAATTATTATTCAGGTGACCCCGCCACCGCATCGCTCCCAGCTTATTTCGAATACTTTCAATTTGTATTTATCCAGCATTGCAATAATCCATCTTTCGCCAATCAAGACTTTCATCACTCGTATCAAAATTTTACGTATTATCGATTTTCACTTGAAAATTAATAAGACTTCGTATTTCTCGCCACGTAGGTATATAGGTATATGCGTCTCGTATAGTACGTCGTAAAACGTCGGATCGAACTTTGTTACTGCTCCTTCTTCTTCTTTTCCCCTCTTCTGGCCTTCTCCCACCGCTTCTTCCTCGCATGCAGATAACAGTTGTTCTCTCTCTCTCTCTCTCTCTCCCTCTCTCTCAAGACCCCAGGAATTTTCTCTCGATCCAACTGCGTGCCGAGCAGGTAAAGAGGGAGAGAGGAAGAGAGGAAGAGGAAGGGGACTTCCTTTCCAAGGCTATTAGCTCGTGATAACAATAATATACACGCAGGATTCACGATAACCTATACGAGAACTACCGACGGGTTAACGATCGTTTTAAATTGTTGTTCCGGCGTTGATCCTGGCTAATCTCATCCCACCGGCAATTCGTCCAATGATATATTTCACCGCCGCTCCATGACTGTGAAATTTTCGAGGCCCCCTTCTTCTTCTTTTTAAAACGCATTAAAACGCAACCTCATTGATGGATCATGCAATCGCGATGAACTCTACGAGATTTATACGAGCCATTATTCCTCCAGCATATAGACTCCGGACGCGTATATAAGACGCCTACTGACACTTTTTTCCAACACTGCAAGACCGCAAGTTCCGACACTTGTTCAATATTTTTGCAACGCGAAATCTCCAAAATTTCGTACATTCTTGTGATAACGAAATAAAATAATATGAGAGCGGGTGGGAAGATATAGCGGGTAGGACACATTTTTCCAACGGTATATAAAAATATGTTGATGTCAAAGAGCGGACCGTGTTAATGAATAAGTTAAGCATGCGCTGCTACAAGGATCGCGTCAAAGGGCATTTTTCCTTCTCTTCCTGCTCGTTTTACCCCCCCCCCCCCCTCCCTGCTTCGTCGAATAGCCTTTGATCCTTAACTCTTTTACTTTTTTCCTCTCACACTATGTACACGGAGAATATGATGATAATCCTGTCGTTTTACCTCATCGTCGCAAGTATCGGTATAAGCGTAACTATGTAGATTATCGTGTAGCTTTTTCAAGAAATTTCAAAGCAAGGCGGATTAGAAAATACTTGGCTCGAACAAAGCAGCGATATATTATATCGCGAAGATGCACATGAAATTCGTGTCCCCCGTATCGCGCTGGATGCGGGCGAGGAGCATCGCGGCCGCGTCCCACGAACCTGACGTATATAGCAACGCGACAACGAATTGGGCTCGATTGACTCCCATTAAGGTTGATCCTCTGCGACAGCCCCAACCAAAAGTTATGTACTGTCTGCATATTAAAAGGCTTGATAATTCGTTCGGATCGTAATCGATAACTTTGTAAAGACCCTATATACGTACTCGGTGCCAGCAGATATAGTACAAATATCATTTGCTTTCGTAAAATTTATTCTAAAAGTATTTTTGATCCGACATGGTGAGTAAATTTTTTGACGGAACTATCCAGGTTACGCTTCAACACACAGAAAAGGTTGTCTATACAGACGACATTCGCTTGTTCGCTTGCAAAATATATCGTATGCAGCCTAAACCTTCGTACTTCTCGAGGCTATATCTGTCAAACTAGATGGTCAATCACCTTGATTTTTTTTCACAATATCTGTGATATCCTGCTCTAGCTCCTCCTCGTTTTTTATAAACTTCCTAATTTTAGTACTAGCGGTAGAATTAATAATGTGCCGTTTGCTTATGCATGGTCCATATGTTACGTGTTAATTGAGTCAACTTCAATTACATATATCTCGGGTTGGGGATGGTGAAACTTGTTAAAATTTTATAGAGGTGTTGTTCATATGTTAAACAAAACGTATGCCAAATTTAAATAATTTCCTAATTTAACTGTCTCGTGGAGGAACCACCTTAAAGATCCAATGAACGTGATTCGAGACTCGATACTTGGGGTATGGGCAATGAGTGGTTTGTTAAGATCACATCCCTCTGAAACCCGCCAGTAATCGAGGCCCGAGCAGATAACACTCGAGCCAAGAACGACATTCCGCGTGTCTCTCGAAACTATAGAACACACGGTACTGCTCTTCATGCTCCAAGATGCTCCAAGAGAGACTCTCTCTAGACACAAAATAAAATAAGAAAAAGAGAATGTACGCGGAAGCAGAAGAGTCAACAGCTATGAACTTCTGCCTTTCGTTTTTCGCCTCCTCGTCGCCTCTTCTCCTAAAGCCAGCGAGAAAACAACAGCAATTTATATTCACGATCAAACAGGAAATGAGTAGCCACTTGGGAAAAGTGGAAAAGTCGTAGAAATTGTCAAGTTGAGCGAAACAACCACCATAAAAAATGCTCAAGTCTTTTGGTAAGCTCTATACGAGGGCATGTACCGAAACGTTGAATCCGAGTACGAATCCGGCGAGTAAGCCCTCTCGCTTATTATTACTTGTTTCTTTTGTATATATGACAGATCTACCCGGCGATATCGCGATTCATCGTGCAACGGCCTTTGTGTAACGTAACATCCTTCTGAACCAACCGAATCGACTCGAACCCGAACATAACCTCGAAAAACATCGCGACGCGGCGCGACGTTTTGACCGAACACGACAACAACCGATGACCCGTGTCACTGCTGGCCGGCGGCGGCCGTACTGGTGGGTGGGCCAATGCCAATACAAAGGCCCGAAACAAGCAGCGGAGCGCGACACTAGCGGCGCCGCGTATTAAAAACACGAACTAATACATTTTTTTCTTTTGTTAATTAAAATTCAATGCGATCTCGGAAAATATTGTAACTAGGCTCAATCAAATGAAGCGGTAAATTATAATGAATCGAAGAAAAATAATTGCGACGAAAAAAAAAAATTTGTAGCCCATGCGTAGATCGAATGTTCTCGAACCAGTCGCGACCCAAACAACAATTTTTCAACCACATTAAATCCTTTTTAATTGAACTTTATTATGAGATAAAACATTTGTAAAAATTGTTAAATAATTAATTGAGTAAAATTTTGATTTTTTCATTGTAAAATCATTCTGTAAATCATAAAAGCGGTATTTCGCGCATCACATGATAATTCTCTCGGCCAATGGCGAGGTACGAATCATGGCAACGAGCCAATAGCGAGTCCCGTTACGAAAAGATGCGCATAACCGGTCCGAAAACCGAAAATTCGGCGTTCGATAATTTTATGGTGGGGAAACGGGTATAAGAAGAGCTGCGCGACTCATTCGGTAGGTAGGCAGTCCTTCCTCAAAATTCTGACTCGGAACAAAAAGGCTGACCTCAAACATTCTTCCTGATTTTAGCAAGCAATCTAACCTATCCTAATTTTCCTGGATGCCTGGATTCTCGGAGCGATTCGGCGACGTTTCAATGCCATAATCCAGGGTCCACACCTAACCTCTAAATTTTCCAAGCTTTTCGTTGCACGGAATTCTCGGAGCGATTCGGCGACGTCTCGATCCCATAACACGTGGACGGCAAGTTACCTTTAACCTTCCAAATGCTCAGACTCTCGGAGAGATTCGGCGACGTTTCGATCTCATAGCCTGGAGTTTGTTCCTTAACTTAACCAATTCTTTTTTTATTATTCTTCTTTTGCTTACTATAATCAGGAATGATTTTTCTTGTAGATAATTTGTATTTTTGTAAATTTTGTAAATTCCGTAACATCATCGATAAGTCAAGAGGTCGCGGTACGAATTTGAGATTATATCGCCTCAAATTAATAATAATAATGATAATAATTATTTTTTGTATAAAATCGAAAACACTTTTGGATTATCGAAATTTTTTTCTTTTTATTTTGAAAATAAGCAAAAAACGCGTAAATTAAAAATTGTTAAAATTCGAAATGGCGAGTGAAAAAAAATTTCTCACAATCAGCGAGCGCGATCGCGAATATTTCACGACAACAAATCAAAAACGAATTTATCCTGTAAAATCGATCAAAATTGAATAAATCGGAATTGTTAAATTTTTCAAAATCCACGTTCTCACGTTTCTTTCATGGTAGACTTCCATCCCTAAAAGAAACATCTCTACCAAAATTAATGTCTATCCAAAAAACAAGTCTCGTAACATTTCTACCACGATTAAAACACTACCCCGTAACAACTCTACCAAAATGAATATAATTCATTTTATAAATGTCTATACCACAGCCTCCACTTTTGTTGGTAAGGAAGGGTTAACTTTTATAAAAAGATAAACCTATTTAAACGTGAAAATTGAGTCATTAAAATCTTTTAATGACTTTACAAATGTTACGGGACTTGTTTTTTTGGATAGAAATGCATTTTGGTAAAGATGTAATCGGTAGTATTGAATTTTGGTAGAGATGTTTCTGGTAGGGATGGAAGTCTGCCTCTTTCATACCTGCTCCTTTTCCATTAAGGTAGCTCGAACCAACGCGTGGCGGCGTTCAGGCCCGGGGTCGGCAAGAGCGTTACGTTACAATATATATATAGCTGCTGATACGAGTCGTCTTTTTTTTTATTTTTCTCGTTTACGGAAATTCGGTACTTAAACCTGCTACGAGGCAGCTCGAGATCCTCCGAATGAATTTCATATTTGCCAAAAGATCCAATTTTAATCACGATTGATGCGTAGCTCCGAAGAGAGTGAATATACGCACACGGCGGAAAATCGATAAACTCTATGAGCTTTATAGTCACGGGCGGGTAAGATGATAGTAGTTAATCACGAGCCAAATGACGAGGGTTTCAAGGGCAAAAGTATGAGTAATCGATAAAAAAGTCGATCACGCAGCTGGGACCGTGGTTGAATTTGTCAAAATATCGAAATAAAAGATGATCGAAGCTCCGAACCAGAAGGGTCGCGCGGGATGCTCGAAGGAGAGATAGGTGAAGGAGGGCGTTTACACGCGGAAGTGGAAGTGACAGGAGAACCGGAGAGAGTTGAGCCGTTGGTATATAACATAGAGGAGAGAGGAGGCAAGATCGTTGGAAAGATTCGTTGCGCGAGTGTGCTGCTGGCTCACGTAACTTTATCGTTGATTGAGGTAAACTCGTGCGAGGAGCTGGTAACTTTAAGGATATCAGAGAATCCTCGCAAGCTTCTTCTTCCTATGCTCGATCTTGTTCGTCTTCTTTTATCTTTCGCACCCACCGGCATCTCGCTTCGGACTGTATTCGAGGTCATATACTGTGCGTGTATGAGACACGTACAAACATGGAACATCCCGAAACTCGATGTCCCTTTGGATTCGCCATTAGGTGATATTCGAATGTCGTCGTCGTCTCCGCCACTGACGTCATTCAGAAGTACAAGGCGGATGAGGTAGACGGATGGAGAGGGTAAACGCCTCACCGACGAGCTTTCCACAGAATTGGTATATTATGATTCCCGAGGTCTTTGGGATGAGACTCCGAGCAGGATTATAGGAGACTCCCTCTAGCCGAATACCTACTGTTAACCAGGATCAAGACTCCTCGGTACGAATACCAAGGAATTGCTCTGGTTTCCACGCGAGTACATTCGGCTATTACACGTAGACGCATATACCCGCGCGCGCATATATATATACTATAAATGAGAATCGCATGTGAAACGTTCTAATTACATCGTCGCGATAATACTTGTCCTCTCAACCCCGACCCCGACGCTGAGAGCTTATTCGTCGCCCGCCTGCTGCATCGCCCGCTTCCGGGTCGAGCGTATATCGAGTCGCATCACTGAAATGTATATATAACGCATGAGCCATAGCAAGCGAAAATCCCTACAGAATCGAATCTTATTTTATTATTATATCTTCTCCCGTGGGGTGTCGTCATTCTTTTTCCGTTATATTAGAATAAGGCACGCGCGTTTTTACGATAATGCGACATCATTGAATTTTCCACGATTCCACGATTCGGTAGGCCAAGCAGTATATCCGTGGCGGCAAACTTGACTAATAGCAGTCGAAATATTCATTCATTGTGGCGTGAGAAAGAGGAAAGAGGATAATTCCTTTGCCGCCGTCACTGTGGGCAACTGCGGGGGGAATTTCATTACTTTGTTTGTTGCTTCACAACATGTGCATGCAGCACTTGGAGAGAGAAAGAATGAAAAAAAATGAAAATAAAAATAGTAAACTGTAAATATAGGTAGTAGCTGTATTGATGCGGGCGTCTATACAAATATAATATCGCGTTACAAAGGCATTCTTGGATGCTGGGTTGACCGAGCCAAAAATCTACGGAAAGAGGTCGATATATGCTAGCCGCAGCAGATTGGATCGACTGGAAAATTCCGTACATCAAGGAACATTGGGAAATTTCAAAATATTTATGGCCGTGTGTGCGATACGAGGTACAACACAATAAGGGGCGGGTTGAAAAGTTCTTTTATGCACTGTGAAAACTCGATTATCGCGTGTTTTACGAGCTGCTCGCGCACACATATACGATTTTCCTCTTGACTCTGCATTGTCATCCTGTACAGATTTTTTCTCCCTTTTTCTCCTTTTTCATTTTATTTTTTATTAGTCGATTGCGTGCAACAACGATAAAATCGATTTTAAAGCCGCCCCCTAACGGTCCTAGCTGCTCGTCGGTCGCGGTTCGTCTTTGTATTTCGCACGCGTTTGTCGTTTCCTCCGCCGTCTCTATCTTGCTCGGTTGATGAAAAAATCTGCTTGTATGCGTTTGTGGATTTTGACGAGGTAATAAATTTAACGATCGAGCGCTTCGGACCCATGCAACTTCGTAACTCACCGCTCTGTAACAAAATTCATCCTGAAACATAGGCGCATCTCTATACCTGCTAACCTCGTTATATATACCGTCTTCATTTTATATGCGTGCCACTTTCCACCAAAGTATTTCCATTTTTTTTTTTTTTAAATCCTCCGCATCCTCGAACGTGCATCAAGTTACCCCTGCGATACCCCCGTTGGAGAAAAATTAACACGCGCGCCGGCTTAATATTTCTCATTTCTCGCACCGCATTTTACTGCAATTAATCGCAATTTACCGCGCGAACAATAATAAGACGATATTGTTTATAAAAGTTGATGAGAGTATACGTGTTATATGTTTATTATCCATGAAATATCATGCATATATCGACTGATCCCGTGCGAGTCAAAATGCGAATGGATTGGAATCGCTACGGCGGATGGAAATATGCATGATCGCGGAATCGCATTTTAATGATTAAATAAATTGTATGCGTAGACGCATGCAGCAGGTTGAAGCGACCGTGCTGGTAACGATGGCGCTTTGAATTTTAATGCCCCTCGCCACAGCAAAAACAAAATAGCAAATATATTATTATTTTCTCATGGAATTCTCGCTTCGCGTTATCTTTTGTTCAACAACGATCTGCTCGTGACGAAACAATGATTATTTTTTGTCTCGTTTATTCGTGCATAGAGAGGAAAAAGTTGATGAAAATTAGTATAAGAATCGAAATGTTCGCGATGCGGTGTGAAATAAAATATTATATTTTATCGATGATTAATAATAATTAAAATGAGACGACTCGAAGGGACGCGATGCGCAAAGCGCGGTGGATGAATTCGCCGCTTCGTTGGAACCGCGCGCGGTTGGAACATATTGAAAATAAGTGAATATTTAACGCGAGAATGAAAAAAATACTTGGACACGAATATAACTCGACGTAAGCTAGAATAAGCGAAAAAGTAAGGAAGAAAAAAATCAACGGAGGCTATAGCTTTAATGTTAGCCAGAGTGAAATAATGGCTCAATTGGACAATATTATATATTCAACAGGTCACGTGGCTGCGACGAAGAAACCGCCAGTTATTGACTATCGGGAAGGCGACTTATTCGGTAGACAATCGTTTCATGATTAAACAATCAACTTCGGATTTTACGCTTCTGATAAGACGGGTCACCCTCGACGATGCCGGGCTCTATGAGTGTCAGGTTCGTATTTCTCAATCAATTTTTCTTGACGCGCAACGATTCCGGGCGCTCTGCATCGCTCCGGGGCAAACGGAGCGACGCTTTCCGGAACGGCGGTGTAAAATTATTATCCAATCGACGTTATCGCGGCAACTTGGTAAATTTCATATATTATAATCTTCTGTTGTACTTTTATTATTTTCATACGGGACCGAAGCTGGCGAGTTATCCAACGTCGCAGAGAAACTTTGTCCGGCTCGCTGTAACCGAGGCTTATTCCATGATACCGGGCGGTCCTGATCTTCACATTAAGCAGGGATCGAGTTTGCGTCTCGAGTGTCAACTTATTGCGGCGACCGAAACGCCCTATTATGTTTTTTGGTATCAGCAAGGTCGTATGATCAACTATGACGAAGAGCCAGGCGTCCAAGTTAAATTAACGGAGAGAGGATCGATTCTCAAAGTCGATAAAACAAAACCGAGCCACGGTGGTAATTACACATGCGCGCCCAGCAATGCAAAACCCTCATCCGTCATGATTCACGTAATCGAAGGTAAGCATTGCAGCACCACTCCAATCGGCAATAAATCTCATCTCGTTATACTCTCTTTTCTTTACCCAGGTCCACCCATACTACCCCGCATATTTTATATCATGCTTTTTTCTTACCGTTAAACAGCGCCCCCGCCATCTCTATGAAATTTCATCTCATATCCCGCTCCTGCTCGCTCGCTCATCAGCAACCTCGTTTATTGCATAGATTTTCAATGCATGGAAATTAACGCGCGCGGTTTGTAATTAATATATTACACTGCATGCGCATGTTTTTAAATTGAATAGAAAAGCTTTATCTGTGTCTATAGATGTCAACAATAGTATAATATAAAATCTCGGATTTAGAATCGAAGAAGCCGCATACGAGCGACATCTCTCTCTCTCTCTCTCTCTCTCTCTCTCTCGATGAAATCCTCCTTCCAATATTGCTGACTGCACCCACTTTTTTTCTCTTTTCCGATAAGCTACTCTTCAAATGAATGCACCATATTCCCGAACGCCTAGCTATCTCGAATATGAATAAGAATTGTGCGAAGAATGGATAAAATCAATGCGACTCAACAGTGTGAAAATTTTTAATTCTTCGAGCTGCTATTTTTTTCTTTCGCTGTAATATTTTTTCAGCCCTGCTTGTTCAAGGCTCGCTCTTCCTCTCGCTTGTGCGTCGGATATCGATTTTATGAGGGCAACTATATGCGAATCTAGGACGCGCTGCATTCATCTTTCACATTTATTTTCCAATATTTACAAGGCTGAACAAGAAAGAAGAGAAAATGATGGTCAACTTGGAAAATAACGAGTGCACGGGCGTCTATCTTCTGACAAAATTTTTATTCCTCGATGCGGTGCTCGATCGATTACAATGTCCCGTCGCCGCCGCCGCCGCCACCACCACCACCACCACCCCCCACTGCACATTTTTTTACGACATTAGACTCATTTTCGGAGAAAAAATAGATCGGTCATCCCCAAATGGTTGAAAAATTAAATAGGATTCGGTTGATCGGTATTATCATAATGTACAAATTTGATTGTTGATTAATCGATTGTCGATCGGTTTAGACAAAAACTGTGGTTAACAACCGTTTTTTGGGATATGCTTTGTCCAAACAACGTGTCAGCTGCAAATTGCGTACTGTATATTATCATTTTTGACAAAACTGGATACATATATTTCCTGAAAAGCTTGGAAATTGCATTGAAAACTTACAAGTGAAAAATCTAAAAATTTCACCCTCAACGATCGTATAAAAAGATCCCGAAAAAGTTGGTGACCGATGTCGAAATAGTTGGGAGAGCCTCCTCACTTTTTCACCCGACTTTTTTTATTAACAAAACAAGAAAATTGAGCCTGCAGAGAAGCTTTTCGTTTCTATATACATATGTAATTTACCTCTTACGCCACGCGACGCGAATGAAATATGTTGGAGGGTGCGAGGCGAAACGGCTCAAAACTCGGATAACTTAAATTTTTTTTCATCTTTGATGCCCGCCGCGGCGGGCGCGCATACTCGCAGCAGCTAAATATATAGTATAAACGATAAACATGTACCCTAAAATAATGATTCGCTGACGCGATGCGATCAATAAAATTTATTTGTTGTCTCATTTCGCAGAGGAAGAAAAACCAGCGGCGATGCACGGTGGTGACAGACGAAATCCGAGTCCCGCTATTTTAGCGAGTAACTTTCTTGCATCTTTTCTCGCGGCTGTTAGTTGGAGGATACCAAGCTTCTCGAGCCTCTACCCAACATGAACATTCCTCGATCCGATCGAGCACCCACGATCGAAAGTCTTCCGTCGTGGTGAATGAATACCCGGTAATGGACCGAAGGAAGAGTCATTCGATCGCGGAAACGGGAACGGAAGCGGAAGCGGAAATACCAATTGATGCGACCAGCGAAACCGGTGCCGGCCAGCAAAACAAATTTTTCTCCTTCGAAACAATAAAATACTATACTTTTTAAAATGACTAAAGTCCAGCAGTTGGACAGGCGGGTCTGATGCTGGATCTTAAGGACCTTTCAGCGAGTGCGCGTTCCAATCAACTTCCCAAAACTAACAATGACTCCTCCCATCTAAAAAGACATCTCATTGGTATAACCGCAAATCGCATTAAAAAATCGAAAAGCTATTCAATGTTCCGTGCGTATAAACGAAACAACGCGACTATGGTTAATTGCAAAATTCCAAGTATTATAACGAGGCAACATGCAGGAATGGACATTTTTCGATATTAGTATATAGATACGCTTCGTGATCGTTAAAATCTAACGCCGCTCCGGAACATTATATAATATATTCTTATTTATCGTGTCTCGTGTCATATTATTGTTACTTGTCGCTGTGCAATGTCTAATTTTTGTGTGGTGTGAAAAATTATCTTCATAATTTACGTATAACTGTTGTCCAACTTGGGGCTCCGTTGCCGTCATCGTCCATGCCTACTCAACATTTTTAATGAGCAGGCTTCCGTTCGTTTTTATATTCACGAACGTGCTTGCCTGCGTGTTTCATCATTTAAAGATTCTTATTGCGCAAATCAAATCAATCGTCCCGCTCATACCTTTCCTCGTACATTTCTTCACTCGTGTTAATTTACAAATGAAAAAATCAACATTTTGGGGAAAAAATTACCGGGCGGCGCTCGTTGCTTTTAATTATTTTTTATATCACTCTCAAAAAAGTCGTGACGTTTGTTCGAATTGTGTTCAATATATATATATATAGGTAAGTATGGTATACCTACTCGAGTGTGTATTAATCAGAGGGCACGAATGTGAAAGAGAGCGCAAGAACGGCGAAAGAATTTTACGTTTCGATCCCTATATGCTTATCTCTTTGGCTGAATTCTCAAACGACTATCCGCAGCTCTCGTCTACCGTATAATTAACCTCGAACTCGAACGAAGGGAATAAACCCTCTCCAAAGGAAGCTGTAATCCCAACCTGCATCGATAAAATTGCCAGACGCTCGTACTGTTACATATTTTCTCTCTTTTTTTAGCTCTCCGCGCTCTCTCCGCTGCTCATGGAGATCAATCGGAAATCCAAATCATAACCATGCGCATCATTCCATCCCTACTTTATTTGCAACAACTTTATTTACTGTAAAATACGTCTCTTTTGCCACTGTCATCTCCGCGCGATCCTCAAAATTACAAAATCATGATTCAACTATCTTCACCCAGCATCAAAACGATTATGATGAAAAAGGATCGAAGGGAAAAAAATTATTAGATATATCGAGAATAATTTTTTAACAAAGAAAATTAATTTTTTAATAAATCGATCCGATGCTCGATGATGACGGTGATGATGATAGGAAAAAAATATTATTAATTATTCGCAGTTGAAAAATTTTCGACAACGATTCCCCGCATATTTCCTTCAAAGAATCAATTTCTTTCAACCTTCTACCGTAGGGAAACAGAATCCCGAGCGAATTAAATGAAAGAATGTAAATATACTTGTATAACGGGAAAAATATTTTCGAGAAGGAAAAAACCAAGGATCCAGTGTAAAATGTGAGACTCTGGATCGAAAAACAAATCGAAAAACAATCGAGAATAGTTTATAAGTAAGAGAGAAGGAGCGGGTGGAAAATCCATGAGAAAGCGGAACCTGTACATAAATAAAATAAAAATAAATAATTATGTTGAAGCATCGTTCTAATAAATCCATAATCGGTACGACCATTGCGGCTGTTGTTGTTTTTCATTTTTAGCAAAAAGAAGAAAAAAAACCCCTCGCTGTTATAGATCGGTCGAACGAAAATTGCTGACTCGCTGCTGGTAAAATAAAGTGAAGAAAAGAGCCTACGCGTTCCTGTTCTCATTGCCGAGAAAGTAAAAAGAGGATAGGCGTTGGAAAAGAAACGAGGAAGCACGCACGAAAGAGGGATCGAAAGATGGAACGGAAGAAGAAGAAGCGCGGTTGGAGGAGAGTTAAGAATATATATGAAGCGGATCTCAAGGAGCGCGCAGGCACCGCGCCGCAGATCGCTGCCCTGGCTCAACATCCCTGATGCATGCGCGCTCGAATGTGTCGCCTATTTATTATAGAAGCACCCTGTCAACCGGAGCTCATACTTTTTCCGCCGCGCTTGTTCACGATGCACACTGCCATTTTACAACATTCCAATCAATTTTACGAGATCGGTTGCTACAATTTTTATTCTCTTCTCGTCATTTCCTCCTCGTTTGCCGTCCGTTTGTTATTTCGTTTATTTATATGTACCAGTCGTCAAAATCTCAAGACGACTTTCTTTTTTTTTTTTTTTCATATATGTATTCATTTACAAATCGTATTTAAATGCCAGACCTCTGATTGCGACAAATTAATGAAATTTTATAACTGACAATGGGATTCGAGAGTCGAGCGATTTTAAGCCTGCATATGCAACACGGTGATGCCTATATACATTCCAAATTCCAAATGATGTTGTATTCTCTTTTAACAGCAGTGCGTCGCGGTGGCAACTCGTTACCTCCCATTTCCCATCTTCCAGCTATCGCGGACGAGTCGCTTAGGCGCGGCTCATCCTGAGAGAGGATATAAACAAATGTGTATGATTTACAAAGTTAAATAAAAATATAATGCAAAAGGAGGAGCACGCGAGAGCAGGGAAGATTGTGGGAAACGGGAAAGATTTTTTGATTTAGCGGGTGTTACATGCAACGAGAGCCAAAAAGTATAAAGAACAATGGTATAAATAGCCTCGATGCGCATGGCATGCGCCACATTTAGAGCTTGCGGAAGAGAATTGGAGCTTGGCCCGAATCTGCAGACATATTTGTCCTGGCCGAGTGTATACGAGCAAGGAAGGGGGGGGGGGGGGGGGGAGAGAGAGAGAGACGAGTCGTTCTGTTCGCACGAGGCAGCCCTCGCGCGATTCGCAATGTGAAAGATGCTACGTATTACAGAGGGCTATCGGTATGTATATGTAGGTAACAAGCTTCGAAAGGCAAACCCGTCGGTTTACCGAGGAAATATCGCTCGTAGCAACGCGTGTAATGTTTGGTGCACGGGTTGCTTGCTATATAGCAGCATATATATTGCCAAATAAGCTCAAGGAGAATTTCCTATTCGCAAAGTATCCCGAACGAAGCATCTCTGCTCCCTTTCCCCCTCCGTCCTTCTTCTCCTTCTTGTTCGTTCGAGCAATTAAGCTCGCTGCTCCTATCGTCCAATAGCCAAAGAGCTTGTTTCTCCTCAACCCTAACGTCCTTTATTTCGCATTTACGGTAGTTTCTTCCGATTTTCTTTCGAAAATCTACCGATTAATTTTATCATTTGTATTCCCCGTCTCAGTCAGCGGACAAATATTCCAAGTAATTTCAATACCGCGTAGGGTAGTGTGGTGAAAAATTGACACTTAAGGATTTAAGCAAGTTTCATTGATGAGCATATGGTCTTTCAACTATTTTTGAGTCCCAAAATTGATTAGATGCCCAGTCCTTGTTTCCCGAATTTCGTAAAAAAAATTCCAAGACAAAACGGACACAGCCTCTACGAGGCATAAAAATCGAAATATCGAAATTTTTTAAAATGCGGTAGTTTAGCAGACAGAAAAAAGCTCACCAAGACAGCCAAGTCCTCGTCTTTTGAAGACGTTTCTTGAATTTTTGCGAAGGGTTATATTCGTCGTCCTCCGAAGATTGGATTTACTGTGTAACATGCAAAAAATGGGCACACACCTTGTGTACAAGTGTTAAAGACGAAGATGTCAGCTATGAGTGCGATTTTTGTAAAAAATAAATAAAAAAATCTTTTTTTCCTTATTCGTACTTTGATTACTATTGTGGTTTTTAAAAATAAGTCATAAAAGCGAATAGATAGTGAGAAAGTAATTTGGGATCTATTTTGCTCTGAAACTTGAATTTTTTGGGGATGTCACCGTGGAATTCAACAATTTACCATAATTTAGTCCGTTTTGCCTCGGAATTAAAAACTTATTGGGGAAAAATGGACACTGTGTCCGTTTTACCCCATATTACCTTATATATGCGATGATTATTCATCGACGACAACGATTAATATTATATGACAACGTTTGAGCTTATTTTTGCTCGATCAAACTTGTTACTTAAACATTATCTGCCTCCCATAATAATGACGATAGAAATCTGAAATTTGGTACACTTGTTGTTCATATTAAAGGGTACGAAACGGATTTTTTTCAGATTATTCCGAAGATTATTTCCGTGATTTTTACCGTTACAAAGATAACCACATTTTGAATTTTTTTTTTAGTACTTTGATCAAGGTCAATCGAAGCACTTTTGAACGTTACTTTGATGCATTTAGACAAAGTCTGAGCCGTAATCAACAGTGTACACTTAACAATAACTCATACAAATTGGAATTTACGGGAGATTTCGTTGGTTGTCTACTCGTTCGCTCTGGATACATTTTATGGTAATCTCCGACGACTTACAAATGAACTTATTTTTTTGTTCCTTATCGTTAGTGAGTCTGCTGTTGTACTCTGTAATGAGTTTGATTCCTCTTTCGTCAACGTCGTCGACAACAGCAATATTTTTCACGATTTGGGCACCAAATTGATAGCTCGTACTCAAACACCATTGGGAGACGACATCGCGATTGAGGAAGCTGGTGTCAATATAAAACCGTTCAAAGAAAACCATTGATTCTGGGGTTATAAAAAAATCAATGTACTTATCAAGCAAAGACATAACGTCAGATTGAAAAGAAGAATATCTTCAAATTCGCGGAAAGCTACCCAAATAAAAACCAAAATTTACTTCCTTCTTGTATACTACATGCCCTCGTGCCCTTATTCTTGAATGGCAGAATTAAAGTCATAACTATAATTACCAAACGAACGAAGAAAGCGAACAAATTTTATCCATTCCTGCATATTAAAAAATGAACAAGGCTCAACACTAGTAAGTGCCATCACTATACACAATTTATAGAAAAAATCATAATAATCGCACAACATGATCCATAAAAAAATGATACTTCATGTCCACTACATTTATATCACGTTAAGCTTACTTTAATATTTTTAAAAAAGTAAACAAATAATTCTACCCATTGATTTGAAAAAAAAAAAAATTGTTTTCCATGTAACTTCACAGGTTCTTCAAAAGTGGGAATAAAAGATTAGAAATTAAATTTAATCATGAAGCAAGTGGTCGGAAATTTTTAAAAAACGTATCCAAACGTTGGCAGAGGGACTTTGTTTGAAGCGCTTCATCGATGAATTCTCACACAATTTCAGATTTTTATGAACACTGTTTTTGTGTACACTTTGTAACGGTAAAAATCACAGTGCTAAATTTCAAATTTCTATCATTATTATTATGGGAGGCAGATAATAATTAAGTAACAAGTTTGATAAATACATGTGTTTTGCATTTAAAACTTCAACTCTTCGGTGGCACCTGTTTAAATTCTCCTAGCGCATTCAAATTTGGTGCACATTTTTTTTTTTATGTTGATGATGTTTCCGCGAAGGAATTTGCAAAAAAAAAGTGACCTGAATTGCGGCCACCCTAATATAGATATGTTTAAATTCGGATTTTTCGGCATTTCATTATTTTCGAGAATCACACTGTTTCGCTCGCGCGGGTAAGAAGCTTTTTAAAAGAGTTTCAAGACTCGTGCCATTACTATATATACCTAGTATAGGTATACTCTCATCGTCGCGTTGATGGCTACACCTAACGTTTTTTTCCCTGCCCCCCCGGCCGCCGTCGCGGCGCTTCATTTTTTTTATTCCCCATTCCGTCGGGGTCTATTATTCGCTTTTTCCCTCTTATAATATAGTCGCGGTACTCTTGCGAGCCTCGCGCGAGAATACGACAGCAGGCGAGGTTGCTTTTTCACCGAGAGTTTCTATCGTATAGGCATGAGGAGCGTTTTGTTGCGGGCAGGCGAGCGAGGAAAAGGAGGCCGAAAAGGGTAGGAGGATGAATGGATGCTGGAAGGACACTTGTGCTCGCACTGCCATTTAAGAGCCAAGTCAAAAGCAAGTTACTCAAAGTAGATGGCCCCCGGGCGTTTTAGATGTAGTTCCGCGAAGCACCGAGGCAACTCGCGCCGCACCTCTCCGCCCGCTTTATTTCACCATGCATCTAGGTATATTATATATAGGTAGACCGCGCCGCGGCGCATCGGCATCTCGTCGCATCTCCGAGCATCTCCGCGCGAGCATAAGTTTTGGGATATGCATGAGGTACGAGCGAGGGCTCGCGAGTATCGCCAGAAGCTGCGTCCGAGCGCGGTGCGCGACCAAGAGACGAGGAAAAAAAAAATTCACTGACGCCCCGTTGTTATTGCGATAAGAAAAACAAAAAGAAATCAACAAAGCTCGCTCGCTGCTGAGTTTTTATTCTCTTTCTATATATAGCGGCGGCGAGCGAGCCCCCATCGTTCGGTATCACGACAGACTACCCGAAAGATGTCTTCCTCTTTAAGCTTTCGAGCAGCTTTAGCGGCCTGCCCTCTCGTTTCTCTCCTATCTTTCTATTTAATTACCAGCCAGAAAAGTGCTTGCCTACCCCTTTCCTACCATTTTCTTTCTTTATTTCTTTTTTTCTTTTCTCCTCCGGTTTTCCTCATCTTTCTCCGGGCATTAAAAAATAAAAGATGCAAGATGGCCAAGCCGAACTAACGCGAATCAAGAGCAACGCGGAGAGCATCTAACGCGAGAGCCGAAGGCCAAAAGCCCCGCGCGCCGGGGAGGATCTTGTGACCCTTCCTTCTCCCTTCGTAGCGAGTGCTCTACGTGACTCGAAAAAATTACCCCAATCGCCGATAGAGTTCTTATTCTCTCGCACCCTCTCACCCCGAGTTATTCACAACTGCCCGCGTCAACGAAATTCTCCAAAAGTTAAACCCACCGTCACTTCTACCATTTCGACAATTTACAATTCGAATAAGATCGCAAACTTTCGAAAATAACAGACGGGCGGGCGGCGAGGAGCAGCGGAGACATCCTCTCTACGCGTGAATAAAAAAAAATTTTCTTGCGCTCGCGTATAGGTTCGAATGTTGGAAAAAAAAAAAAAAAAAAAGTATCTTGCTCGAGGCGAAACGGATTCGTATCATATTGCGGATTGAAAAAAAATTAAGTTGAACGAAATAGTCGAGCGTTGTTGTACTGCGCAGTTATACGAGTGTCAAGAGTCACCCATTGAATGACGATTAATTATTGGAGTGAAAACGAGCGAAATGCAATATTTACCGGAACCCTGAACGTACCGTCGCAGCTCGTATTACGAGCCGCGATAGTAGTATACACGATGTATTTCCCCTTAACATCGCGAATAAATTCTTTTTCGAGCTTCGTATTCGAACAATGAGAATATAGAAAATTTACATCGATGACTTTTGTTAACGTTGCGCCCTACGAAACACACACAACGTCGTTCCATTATTCGTTCGTAATACACATATTTTACAAATTTTTATTTCTCATCGACGTCGAGCGATCGTTATACGTATATTCGAGGTTAGTTGTTATTGGTACATTTTGATCGAATATCTAGCTTCTCTCTGCAGTTTTTGCTCCCGCATCTATAAGCGAGAACCAAAAAACACGTTTCTTCTTCGTTCGCTCGATTTGAAAAATTTTCTTTTGTCTTACCGCATTATGGTATCTTGAGTATTCCAACTTGGCGTTGACGAGCGAGCAAGCAGCGAGAGGCAACTCGAGCACTCTCGTTCGCATGGTTCGCATCCATGCCTCCATGCATCCAGCACCCGTGACGACCGTTGTTGATGAAAACACCCCAAATATCTCGTACTCGTATATATTCTTGTTTCGTACTCCATATTGTCTCGACTCGATCCACATTATATTATTATAAATTCCACCAAATTTATCGGAAAGACATGCTATTCGTCAAATCGCTTATTATACTCAATAAATGTAGCCGTTGTTGTTGGTTGTTTTTGGCGCCAATCGAAACAAAGCTAACAGTAGACGATACGAGAGATATGACTATGACCGACCGACGCTCGAGCTGCCCTCTTCGCGTCCGCCGGCAATTTCGGAAACTGCCGCACCGCTGCTACCACAACCCCTCGTACCGCCAGGTGACGCGAGTGAGATCATCACGTTTTAAACAAACCCAAATTCTGTCTATTTGATATTTTGTGGAATAATATTTGTCTGCGTACAATTTCCTCGCGACACCGTGCGGGGATCAGCAATAAACGCGATGTATCTTTTTATGCATGCTCAGGCGGAAGACATGATATTTTTTTAAAATCAGGTTTTTCCTCAGCTTCGTTGATTTCGAGAGAAAGATTATGTTAAAACGCAACATTCTGCCTTTATTTACAAGAGTTACCGAAGCTACAATCCTTTTTGTTTTTGTTTTTTCATTAAAAATATTTTTGTAACGGCTCTCCGAGAATATCCTCGAGCGTTCGAACCGCATTTTGTGCAATCTTTTCCGTGCTCTCGTCCTCGTCCTCCAATAATTCGGCCAAAAATGGTACCGTTTCCGGCAGAAGAGGCATGAAATCTTCGCCAAGTTTTCTCGCTATCTCGACCTGACGAAAAACGATATTTCGTATATCATATACAATTAAACTCGCGCGGTATGAAAAACTTGAATAGTGATGAAAAAATAAAGAACTTACAAGAGCACCGAGAGCGGCACTTCGTACATAGGGCTTGGTGTGTCGAGTTTTGAGAAGAGTCTGATAAACGAGCTGTTTGTGCAGAGAATCATCCTGAATCGCACCGGCAAAAGCTGCGACGCAAGGAACAATAAGCTCGCACGCGCGTTTCTCAAATTCTTGTCGGGTCCCCGCCGTATTTTCGAGCTGATCGACGATCGGCTGCGCCAGGACTTGGAATCGTTCCTGATTTACGAAATTGTGCGCATCATAACCAAAGACTCTATACAGCGTGAGAAGAATCGCTTCGATAAGCTCGATCCTTCGTGACTCTTCCGGTAATGTAAGCAACTCGCAGGGTTCCTCGGTCACCGCTAAATTATTTGCTCTTAACAATGATGAGGCGTGCTTCAAAAAGTGTCCGGCAAACAGTACGAAGAGTGACTTGAGACGCTCCGCGATATTCGCCGACAATCTGCGTAATAAATATTTTTCAAAAATTTATTCGAAAAAAAAAAAAATGATGAAACGCGGAAACGAAATAGTATTCCTACCTATAAAACGTAATATTTCTCTGTTTCTTCTCCGGGAATCTCGCGGCCCAGTCGTAGAGCTTGTAATAAAGAGGTCTGAAGGTAGCTTCGCTGAGCTTGAGAACCAAAGCTACCAAGGCGCGACTGGCGCTTTCCTCGAGCCTAGAAACATCCTCGCTCGTCGCCATTTCCGTATCGACGATTTCTACCTCCTCGCGGAATTGCAATACTTTGAGGAAAAATTTCGCTAGATCCGGAATCGAAGCTTGAAGCTCGTTCGTCGGTACGTTCCCAAAAGATTCTCCAATAATGTTCAACAAAGGCTGTACAGATCGATACAATTTCGATGCGATCAACAGATCGTAAGTCTCCGAGACCGCCGGCAATAAGACCCTCATTGGTATCGAACTTGCCAATTTTTCACTCGTTCCCTTTAATTTTGAGGCTACGAGACCAATCTGAAAAGTAAAAAAAGAATATTAGCGGATGCCGGTCATTTAGCTCGTTCTTCTTACCTTGGGATTTTCGGTATCGGTATAGACGGAACTGAGTCTGGTCAATTCGAGGAGCAATTGATCCAAATACAATGACAAAAAATTTCCAACCGATTCAACTATTTTTTGTAGAGCGCTGACGATACTGACGACCACGAAATCCGGTGATTCTTTATTACAATGGACCTTTAAGAGGCGTATTACAGCAGGAACGAATTTGTTGAGGGATTTAATCGCATGGGTTCTCATCGAAGCGCACAACTCAGCGGTACAGAGTACCGAGCTCGCTAATAACGGACCTTCCTTAGTTTTCATCAATTCCGTCGTCAGATCCAACACCTTTTGTCGTTGTTTTTATTTGTCATAGAAACACAACATTGACGATATTATACGAGAGATAGCGTTGAAGATGTAATAAAAAATGATAAATTTTTTCATATACTCACAGGTTTGAAATGCCCGGGATTATCGGTCGCGAGTAACTTGGCCATAAGTTTCAGGCTGATGAGAGCGGTCTGTTGAATTATTTCGAGTTCCGGGCTGAAAATTTTGCCCTTCCTACTATTATCGACTATTTCTCTTAGAGAATCAACAACGGGTAAAAGTCGTTGATGATCATCGACGTTGAATTTCTTCTGATGCAATCGTAAATTCAACAATTCGAGAGCTTTCTTCCTGACGGCCGATAAATCATGAGCGAGTAATCGCGTCACGGTAGAAACGAATATGGAATTCGGAAGAAGATTGTTAACGGCATCGAAGATATCGTAAATATTGTGGAGGAGAACTTTCCAATATTTGGCTTGAACGTTGCCGCCGGTTGATGCATGATGGAGATCGGCGCTTCTGCCGAAACTCTCGATTAGCAAAATAATTTCAACCATCGCTCGATCGTAAAGAGGCTCCATTATTTCGTGAACCTCCGTCGCCGATTCGATAGTGGCAACTTTGTTGACGAAATCGTGGCTCGTCAAGAGGGCGACTAAAAATTGTACGACCGTGTATTTGTAGTGCCTCAATTGCTTCGGCGAGTTATTGGCAACGTCGAAAATGTACTTTTGAGAAAAATGAATTTTCTTCCGTTCGGTTTCGTTCTCAATGTCGATCGGCAGGGACCTGACGAATTTTAATATCTCAATGGAAACTTGTAAAATTCGAGGGGCCGAAAATTCGTGTGAAATTCTCAAGGCAAATTCCAAACGTTCGGAGGAATTTTTACGAGCCGGCGAGGGGGCGACGACGACGACTTTGTTCGGCAGCAGCGGCCCTCTCCCCGTCGTTACGTGAGCGTCGAAAGTAACGAGATAAAAAATATGCAAATGTTTATCGAGAAGCTGTAGTAATTTGATGAAAACTGGAATTCTCCTGTGTTCGGGAATGTGAGGCAACGATACGACGAATATACGAATTATTTCGCAAGCGTGTTTCGCATCATTGGCCGAAGTGACGATTGGCACGATCGTCTCGATCGTTTTCGATATTATTTGTATGGAATAAGCGTCGTCCTGGCGTAACACCGAACTTCCCATGAACGTAAAAATTGGCATAATGTTGTGAAGAGCAGTTTCGACATTGGCAGTTTTGAATAATTCGACGAGGACCAAAAGGGCGTGATGATGAGTTTGCGGATTGTGAGAAATTCTTATGCACTGAGCTATGAGATCGATGTAAATATGCGCTTCGTTGATCGGGTAACCTTTCGTAGTCAAATGATAAATCGTCGAAAGAACCAATTGGTTTACATACTCGAGGGGGTTTTGAATCTCGAAGCTCAATGAAACTCGCAATATTTCGAAAAGCATCGGTATCAAAATTTTCTCGTTCTCTATGTTTTCGGCTCTCTGAACGAATTCCAATATCGTTATACCCCGTTTCCAATCCCCCGTATCGGTTACCTCGGGACGCGGGGGTTGTCCCCCGCCGCCTCCTCGCGATCTTCTCTTGCTTCTCGAATTTGCTGTACACTCGGATTCCGGTAGTCGAGCATTCTTCATTCTTCTCAACTCTTCGACTACCATACTCGCATCGATTTTGATCCTTCTGACTGCCCTGTTGCATGCCGCGACAACCGCTCCGATTTCACACTCGGTTACAACGTCTACGAGTTTAAAGAATATTTTTCTCGCAAGCAAGGGTGATACTTTACGAGCTCTCTCGTAAAACTCTTGGTCGATCTGTTTGATCATTATCGAGCTCGGTGATACCCGTCGAGTGATACCGGTGGGGTGTGTGCCCGCCGATTCCATAGATTCCGTACATTCGATAGGAATAATTGGACGATGGTCGGACATTGCGAGATCAAAAATCTCGAAAACACAAGTTTCCAAAAGCGACTCGACGCTCGTAGAATTGAATCGTTGAAAAATATTTCTCAATGCTTGACAACTGAATTTCTTCGAGTCCGGAGGAGCAGCAGCAGCAGCATCCGTTGCGCATCGTTTGTAAAGCTTCAAACCGAATTTGGACAAGTCGACGAGTATTTCCGGAGCGTTTACGTGCGTAAGAATTTGCAACAATTGGGCACTCATACGTACACAAGTGTTTTCTTCGATAATCTTACGGATCAGTGATTTTCTCGTTTCCTCCAGATTTTTTCTACTTTCTCGCTCGAGTTGATGAATCACGTCGGGATCGGGGGATAAAAGCGTGTACATAAGGAGGGACAATTGTTCCGGATCGATCGAGAGATCGGCGCTTTTGTTGGCGAGCTCGTGAAGGAGGCTCGAAAAGCCCGGCATCGTCAGATTGAACGTTTGTGAAATTTTTTTCAATATCTCGACGGCGGCCAAACGGCAAGGATCGTTGGGACGCGCCAGTCCGACCAAGAGATTCGGTACGAAAACTCGATCCTCGAATATCCAATTGTAACTTCTCGTTGATTCGAGAATGTCGAGGCTGATTTTCAAACAGTGCAGCGAGGTTTGAGAATTAACGGGTGCGGTGAAGAATTGCGATAGAAATACGAGTATTTCTCGGGAGCTTGAGAAATGACGCTGAAAAAAAATCTTCAAACACCAAGAATAATGAGCTCTTCGGGAGGGTAGGCTCATACCTTCGAAAAGTATCTCCAAAAGTCGTAACAATAATATCGCTCTCTCTTGGTCATTTTCAAAATCGATTGAAGCATTTGCCGCCTTATTAATGTCTATCCGACGATGCACCATCTCGATAACGTATGTGCACGCTTGAAGAGGGAGAATACCTTCGGATGTCAGAGCCAAAGCCTCGCTTATTTTGTCGGCGTTCAATTGATTACAGTTGCCAAGTCGACGGACTTTCGGATAATACTTGGTCATTTCGGCGGCTATTTCTATAATCTCGAGGGCGATTGAATTGGACAAGGAACCGACGGGTACTCGACATACAGAACCGAGGAGTAACAGATTGAAGAACATGGATGTCGCGTCACCCCGACAAGATTGTGATTTTATCGTTCCAACGATATTTTTAATCGGTGGCAAAAGTTCCCATTTAAGAATATTGTGAAACGCGGCGGAGCTTATTGCCTCGGCATTCGCTCCCTTTCCTCCTCCTCCCATATCCTCGCGAACCTTTTTCATGTAACGATTATTTTCCGAATACTTGGATCTCAATATTTCCATCGATATATCAATTTCTTCATCCCGACTCGGGAACAAATATGGCATCGTTGCGATAAAGATTGACGTGTCATCCTCGACGTCCTCGCATATATCCAACAATAATTCGATTGCCAATTTAGCGAGACCCCTTTGTTTTTGGCTGTTGCATTGAGCGAGCAAAATCATGAGCTCGTCGACAAGAGTGTCGCGCGGAAAGAGCGACTTCATCAAGCCTTCTCGTGGCAATTTCAAAAGAGTCTTGACCACTCTCGAATCTTGGTCGCTGAATCTCGCAATCAGTGCCTTGTTCACCATCTCTCGGAATGTTTCGGTAATCTCTACTTCACCGCGAGCTATTATTTCCAATCCAGCGATTCTCTGATAAGGAGACGGATGATTAAGCCGATTCAGTATGTCCAACGAATCCTTAGCGTTGCGGGCTCTCGAATGCCAGCGCATCAACAGCTGCAACGTCATCTTACAACTCGTATCGTTCTCGCTCTTTCTCATAAGATTATTCACATATTCGTCGAATCTCGATGGATAACGCTTTTCCACCTGCTCGAACAGATTAGCCAAAAATATTTTAGTTTCCTCGCTCATTTCAATATCATCGTATGGTTTTACCATACATTCCAATATAAGATCGATCTCGGTATCGTCGAAACTCGTCCCAAGAAATATTTCTTCGAGCGCGCTTCTTATATCATGGCTTTCCTCGGGCGTTCGGCCAATAACGAGCTCGAGGCAAGTCCGTATAAGCGGCACCATGAATATCGTCACGTCCAAACCTCCGCCAAGCTTCATTCTCGATAAGTGCTCCACGAACGATCCACGCGATTTTGCAACTCTCAATGCTACTTTTTCAGATACCCGAGTTGGACGGTTCAAAGAGTTTTCATAAATAAAAAGAATCAATAGAACCGCTTCGCAGGGCGACTGAGGATTTTTCATCAATTTCAAAATAAGATGATCCAATGTTGCAGCCTCGATACTCGCTCTGGTACATAATTTTCCAAGGATCAAGTAACTGCTCGTTTGAAAACCGCGTATCGAACTCGTCAGACCTTTCGTCAAAGACGAGAGAACGTGACTCGTTTGTATCTCGCTTATAGACGCTGTTCTTTCCAAAGCTCCGACTATCAACGTCGTATAAAAAGCGTAAAGCGTGCTCAAACGATTTGCCTTATCTCCAAAAATCATGGTGGCTTGTACCACGTGTCTGCACAACAATTTCAACAATCCATTGTCCGTCGCCGCTCGGTTAATCAGCGTCAACGAAGACAGAGGAACTCCTGGTTTTTGCAAACCTTCTAACCATTTCCACCTGTCGTTGTTCGCCGAAAGATCAAAGAGCTGCAACGCCCTGACGAATATTCTTGTCTCATGGTACGGCAGTATCAGCAACATAAATTCTTTTCTGTTGTACTCGTGAATGCGAAAACGATGGATCAACCATTCCAGAGCTTTGTGCGCGCTGTTCAACATAAAATATGGCGACAAGAGGATAAGAAATTTCTCTATCCCGGCGTTCAAACGCGCGTTTGCTATTGAATCCTCTACCGAACGCTCCAAATTCAAGGCATCCCTTGAGAATAATGTGCCTTTGAATTCCCCAAACGAATCGCATAGCTGGCTCAAATCTTCCAGGCCGCTCTGACCTGTGACAATAAATTATATTGCATTGACAAAATTTCTCAGTCTGTTTCGTCGCAATGCAAAGAAAATATAATATAATATTCATTAGTTGCAACACGTAATTCTACGGACCAATGTTCAAGACGTTCTCTCTGTCAAGATCAGCCGCTTCTTTTGGATCAAATAACAAACTTGGCCGCTTTTTGTTTTGTAGCAATATTGAAGTTTGCGGAGCACGCAGTTTATTCAACTGCTCCGCCAATGAAGTTGACATTTCGAATCTGCAAATACCGTTTTACGATCGATTTACAATTTTCATTTCAACATAACCTCCAAAAATTGAGAAATCCAATTATTACATCGCATTCGTATAATTTTAATCACAAAAATTCAGTATCCACAACAAAAATCCCCGATTAATTTCATTCCAATTTTATCACAACCAAAGATAACAATTGTCAAGCTTCATAGCGCTAATATATTTTTGATAAACCGCCATAGCGGAAGATCTATAACCTCATGAACGCGAGAAGGATGTTTTTTTCCCAACTTACACGTGATGCACTATAATTACTGTCAATGAACAATAATTTTCGTGTATGATCTCCAATTGATACTTAGTAAACACTGAATTAATGATACGTTGTAATTAATTACATTGTTGCAACGAAATTTTTAAAAACTCGAAAGCACGTGTTGCTTGCTCGGACTATATCGACTACTCGATCCCCACTCGATGGAGACTATGAACCTGCTCCTCTCTCTCTAGTCTCCATGAGTACTCCTCTGTATACGTTGTCTGTACGTATACAGTCGTAGTCGTCCAACACTCGTCGGTCGCCACCCGCCCGGCCGCCCGGCGCGGCACCTCCGTTAACTTGGCCCCCACATTTGATTATTTCAAACTTTTATTAATGCAAATCGTTTGAGAGTCATTAGAGAGAGTATGAGAGAAAAGGAAAATTGTTTGAGAGTGATTATTTTTTTCGTAAAAACGATTTTATTTTTTGGCGTGAAGCTGGCCCCCATTTTTTTTATCTCCTGGAAAAATGGACTTGGACGTTTCATTTTTTTTTTAATCGTTTGAGAATCATTTGAGAGAGATTGAGAGTGAAAGAAAATCGTTCGAGAGTTGAGATTGAGTCTCTTGATATACGCGAATCTGAGTCACTCCCCACCCTTCAAGTTTCCTGACCTGTATGTAAGACCGTGCTATCGTATGAATTCTAATGAGAATGAGAATCTCTGCCGCCGAGACTGTAATTTCCGAATTTATCGACGAAAAAGATTATTGCGACATCTGTGCCTTGTTTCTACAACTATCTTACCCCATTTTTTTCAGCTAGTCACTTTGCCCGACCCTACCGAATGAAAAATGAAAGCCACAAGCCGCCGGCTGCTTGGCTGCTGAACCCTCGTCAGAATGGAATATTCTATTATTTAAAAATAGAAAAATCTAATACTTCGACGACCGTGTCAAAATTGGATAATTATTCCAAACAATCACCGCAACTCCGGTGAGTAATATTTCATTTGGAAATTGAAGATTTTTTATTTTCTGATTGATCAACCAAATTCCGACACTATACGCGAGAATTTGTGGTTAAGATTGTTTTTTTTTTTTTTTTAATTAGAAAATGTTTGAAACAATAAAAAATGTATGTCTTAATCACAATTATCAGAGAAATGGCGTCGGCTTGCAAAATATCAATTCGTGGCTTAACAACTACGAGCGTTCTCCTCGGCAAAAAGAATTTTAAAAAATTTCTATTGTACAATAAGAGAGGCACGGTGGATTTTAAAAAGCGTCAAGCCGTAAATCCTGATCCGGATATTCCAATCGATAGTGAGTATCAAAATCGAATGTAAATACTTGTGCCTAGCAGTTTTTTCACACCCGACGATCATTCATTTTTCTGGATAGTCAACTTGATAAAAAAGAATTGCATCATCAAAATCAAATGTAAAGGAGCTGCTTTGTCATTGCAAAGATTTAAAAAATTTTGCAATTTTTCTTTGACAAGGAAAACAATTGTGATTTTATGTATTACTTAGTTAGGTATCGCTGTCAGCGATGGCTTTTGAAAAAATTCAAGACTCTCTCTCTCTCTGTCTCCGCTATAGAGCTCGAGCCTCTTTTAATCTATCAAATTTCAGATCGTGGGGTCAAGAGCACCGGTTACACGGTAGATGGAAAATTCATACCAATACCCGAAAAAATACCTCAACTGATAGTTCCCGATCTCAAGAATTTTAAGCTCAAGCCGTATGTCTCTTACAAATCTACGGATGTGACGCAGAGCAAATTTACGGCGGAAGATTTGTTCACCGCGATATACGCGGATAAGATAAGAAGAGATTTTCAGAATAACAAATTGAAGGAGAACGGCGAGCCGATCGAGCCGAACCAATATGAAAAGCTAACGTCGCATGAAGCCAAAATTCTTGCGGACAAAACTGGTACGGATATATTTGCCAAGGATGCATATGCTATTAAAAACGGTATTAGTGAGTAAAAATAAGCCGTATTTACGGAACACACATATTGTCAAATTTCAACATTTATTTCGCTCGATCGTTCTCATGCAACAAACGTCCCCCCCCGCAGTTGTTTTTGAAACAATACACAAAGATACGCGCGGAATATTCGAGAGAGAAATAAACAAATAGCGATTCGATGATGGTGAACGAGGAAAAATTGCTTCGTTCCCGCTTCCTCGTTGTACGTACGACGCGTCTTATTTATTACATATTCTTCATCCTCAACGCATTCCCCCTCCGTATACATAATATATATATGTATCGCTATGCGAAATATATAGACATATGTATATATAAAATCTACCATAAATTTTTTTTATTCCGATTCTAAGCCATTATTATATATTTTTGCTAAACCAAATACTTGCTTTAATATTCTTCCATCGAGCGCGGGTTACAATTTTCGTCGCACATTATTTTATTATTTTATTTCATTCATGTCGCACACTTATTCTCATCGCCTTTGTCCCAGCAAGCTTCAAAGTTCATCCAACTTTTTCTACCACATTATTGCTGCTTGTCGAATCTTCCATCTTTGTTTTGTCTCCTCCTTCTTCTTCTCCTTCGCCTTCTTTCCTTTTATATATTTACTTTTTTTAATTTAAATATAAAAAATTCATTGTCGCGAATGAACAATCGGCTGCTGTACACTCGGAAGATATGAAATTGTCGATAACAAATGAATTTAAACGATAAAATATAGAATTTTAATTCTTTGCTCAAATTGAATAATCATTATTAGGTACTTACTTGTACGCTCGAAACGATTGTTCGCTTTGTTAACAACAACGCTCGCGATTCAGCGAGAGATGCTGTTTCTACATCCTGGTCATATCTCAATAAATAACAATAAAGAACGGTTTTTTTTTAAATAAGAGCGATGTAACGTAAACAGCGATTCTCTAAATGCGCTCTAAATCATTGGAAAGTTTATAAGATTTTTCAAATTGAGCTCTCGCGCCGCTGGTTGCGCCGCAAGACGGCCGCGTCGCATTCTCACATACTCTGATATGATGAACTTGCAAATTTTTTTCACTTTCCTCCTGATTGTTGTCCCATTTTTTATACAAGTCTTTGTCTTAATTATCATTTTTATAGTAAATAATAAGATCCCACAGAAATATATTTGCATCTATTGACTTTTGGAAATGGAATTTCCATCCTTATAACGAACACCTTCATATTTTTTGTGCGTTCGTTTATGCGTCACTCGATGATTGCTTATTTTTAGAGAATCTTGCTCCTCGAATACTCATTCGAAACGTATTATTTTCCATTTGAGCCAAGTTTCATTAATTTCTCCTTTCTTCTCCTTCGTCCTAGATCAAACAGTTTTATTTTACGTAGAAATTGATGGCTCGTTTATTCGTTATGAAATGTTTGTTCCTCAAATTATCGATCGACAAAAAACAACAAGTTTCCGTTGCGTACGCTTTGTACCCTTCTTTTACTCATAATAAAAGGATCCGATTCAATATTATGTTATTTATTTATATATTCTAACTGTCCGGCGGTATAGCGATCGTTGGCGCAAAGGTCAACTTTTCAAAAATCACATTCGTATGTCCCTTCAAAAAACAAACAAAAAAACGTAATTTGTGCTTGTTTTTCTGCTTTTGGGTTATTTACAACAACAATGATTCATATGTATGACGAGAGGCACACTGTACTCAACACTCACAATTTCAATTGCTACTATGCACAAAAAATTTCCACATCTACACGCTGTCGTTATTTTGAGCTATCTCGATTGAACTTTATCGATAAACTAATTATTTTCGTACGATATACATTTCTCTAAATTCTCCTTTACTCATTATTATCATCATCATCTTTTTCTATATTTAAAGAGAAAAAAAAACATATCCCTCCTGGATCGTCTCTTCGCGATGCATCAATCTATTTTCTTTTCGCGGTGTTTGAGCATGGATACCTTTTTTGTATTGAATAATATAGTTGGCAGTACAATACGACTTGTTCAATGGATTTGTATTTCGTGAAATAAATATATGCTCTGGCCTCTCCTCTTTTCTTCTCGGTGATGCGCGCGCCCGCAATCACCGCTCAACGCTTTCCGTGCAGCATCGTTGGCATTTTTTTTATAGTCACCACCGTCCCCTTTTCTCCCTTTTTTCCATTCGTTCGAGTCTTATAAATATATATATATAGACCGTCGTGTAAAAAAAAGAGCATCGAATGAGTGTGAGCTACCCGCCAAAATCCCTGCTAGTCCTTCGTATCTGAACTTAATATATATTTATTCTTGCGTGATTTCGATTGGGTTTTTTTTTATTTGTCATTTTTTTTCTTCTCCTACCATCTTTCCTGCCGAAAAGATTAGCGCCACGAATTTTCTTATACAATTGTCAGTCTATCATAAAATTGATTACGTTGCAAGGTGGTAATACCAATGTTATTTGTATTATTTTTATCTATCTTATTGTATCCATCATCTACCAATTTTTCTTGATCGTCGCGAGGATACAGCTCCGTTTCTATCGAACGTTATTGATTTCTTTTTCTTTTTTCTTTTAGCGTCAATGGTGTCAATTCTCCGTTCGCGCTCGTTATAAAAAGACCGAAAAGCGAATATAAAATTTTTTACGCTATTCTTCCTATTTTGCCACTCTGCTCGTCGGGAATCGCGATTAAACGCAACGAGCGTCCCAACGAAAATTCGTCATAACGGGCGAGCGCTCTTTTATATAAAATTGACAAATTGGACATAGAATTGGGGATAAAATCTGGTGAGAAAAATGTATCGAAAAATTGTTGTACGATATGTCTCCGTGGAACGGTTGCTGCATGTCTGCTCTCCTCCCCTCGCTTTCGGATTGTACGATTCAATTTATTTTCCAATATCCATATTCACGATCATCGTCTCACCTTCTCATCGAGTACTGATTTAACGAATAATACGAGATAAATATAACTACGAATTAGCCCTTTGGGAATCTATAGAGGAAAACATTTAAAAAATGGTAAATGGCAAAATAAAGAAAACCGTAGAAAATGTTTGTTTCATTTTTCAGTGCGTATATATACCTCATCATCGAACGGCGCTTGATCCTCCGAGAGGAGCTTATTTATCCTACTCGATTATTATATAATTTATATTATTTTTCGATCGGTTTGGACGTTGCATACATTATTTTTCGTTCGATTAGTTAAAAAATACGAGCTGCTCGTCGATCTTACATCATATAGTTATGCACGACGCCGCGTATAAACGCGATTATCCACATTTCTTCTATATTAGGTCGTACCGCGCGGCAGCGGCAGCGGCAGCGGCGACGGCGACGGCGTCGATTATTCTCATACTTTTCACGCACGTGTTGCACGAAAAACGCACTCGTTTTGACCCGTATCGAAGTTGACTAGCTATCTCGTAAAAGATAAACTCGAGTAATAAATCATAAGACGAAGATTATGATACGATATAGTTTCGGTGTTATTTGCGACGTATCGCATACCACGGCAACGCGATGTTGCGCACCGACGCGGAGCCCCTCCTCCCTCCGCGTTCAACGTTTCCAGCATATCATTTGGCTTATTCCATCGGGTCTCCAGCATTTTCGAAAATGGTCGGATGGGGGCTACTTCCGCTCGGCCACAAGAAGCCACCGACGCTGCCAGGAGGCAGATACGATGCCCCTCCACCACCCAGCCCAACCTGGCATATATATAACGTCACACGTTTTTTTTTCTTTTTCTTCATCTTTAAAAAATAATCGTCAAGACTCGAATGAGATTACGATCTGAATAAAATTGAGAGCATGCCCAAAGTGCGTGACGAAACGAGGCGGTATCTTTAACGAATAATTCTATACAAAATTCTACTCATTATCGCGGTCACATTCATTACATCATATGAGGGATCATCCGGAATTTTCGGAACATCGGGAATAGCCGGGTCGGGGATTGATGGTTCGTTGGCCAAATTCAAAAGGCTAAATGCGATGAGAAAAAAAAACGGCAACTTGATTTTCAAGATGGTGAAAAATAAAATATGATTTATTGCGCGATGGAGTAAATATAAACAATAAATAGGAACAAATTGCAGCAGGTACGCGCTCTCTCTCTCTCTCTCTCTCTCTCTCTCTCTCTCTCTCTCTCTTCCCTCCTCTAGGCGTGTGCGTGATCACCATTACAAAACTACTGACTGAATAAAATATAAAATACGTGTATCATCGACTACCACCTGCTACTCCACCTTGAATTCTCTTTAACGCGGATCATTCACTCTTCTTTTTTTTTCTTCATCAGCCACGTATAGGTACTAACAGTAGGAACAATTATAATAAGACGAAATTATAAATAGAAAAACGATTCCTATATATCGAAGCGCATGGATTGAAAATTATCAGTTTGCCGATTCGTAAATGCTGGATTCGTCTTTTTTTTTTTTTTTACGAGGCCTATTGAAATTCGATGAGTTTCCGGCGATGAGCGGATGTAAAAAGAAAACTGATATTTTTCAGTATAGCGTGCGCGAGCGAGCGCGCTAAATTCGAAAGAAAAAAATATCTACGCTCTGTAATGAAATGCATCTATCACTCTCGGATCACGAGATGATTACCTGTTGACTCCACAGAAGTGTTCTTTCGGCCAATTGGCAGTCGGCTGCCAGTCTCGAGGGTAGACTCTTCCATCTTTCTTCATCGCGGTCGCGGTCACGATCTCTCTCGAAATCCGCCGCCGCCGCCGCCGCCGCGTCGACGTTGCCCGCCGACAGAGGTGGCAAAATTTGGGTACGTTGGGCCATTTTATAGCTGTCCTGACGAGGCACGTGGCCGTCCCCCTCGCTCCCGGCCCCGGCGGTTCGTCTTCCACCGCTCGAGACATTCGGCAACGGGGTTGGGCTCCCGCCCCCTCTGTGTCTGTGATAAAGATTTCTCTTTTGCTGTAGCATTCTCTGTTGCACCATCAGTTGAAGCTGCATACCCCCGGAGTCGCTCCGGATTTTGAATTGTTGTTGACTCGGTGACGCGGAGCTCGGCCGTATATGAACCAGATCGAGATGTCCCCGCGCTTTCCCAGAATCTGTTTTCATATAATAAAACAGTCAATATTAATAAACCATCTTGCATACATTTGATTAATTCGTCTCTCTGCCGCTCCCCTCGTCCAACTGTTTTATATATTCACCCTGAATACTTCGCTGCTTCTCCGGTCTGTCTCCGGTGCTTGTTTGCTGGCAAAACATCAGTCTCGAGCCACCGTCCGAAGCGCGACGGCCCTGACTCGCGCGTGATATTCTTGCAGCTATCGGCGATGGACTTTTCGGCGGAGGAGGAGTACACGAGGGTAGACTGCTCGTAAAGCATCCGGTTATCGTCAAGTCCGGAGGACATCCGGAATCAAAGCTCGATTCAAACAATTCCGAGGATGAACTTCCGCAGCCTCCTCCGCGTCCGAAGAGACTCGCTCTGCTCGATGGATCGATCGGATCTGCGATTGGACCGTCAAAATGATACTGCTGCTGCTGCTGCTGCTGCTGCTGCTGCTGCTGCTGCTGCTGCTGTTGCTGCTGCTGTTGCTGCTGCTGCTGCTGTTGATAATCGCTCAAACGACGGTTCACGATTTGACTGTCGATTCGTTGACTTATATCTCGATCCAGACCCAATCTGTGCTCTTGTAATTTAATTTGAGCCTCTCGCAACTCGTCCCCGCTCGGGCCTTCTTCGAAATCACCTTCGGCGCTGCAGCAACCCTCGTCCGTCGACGAACTCGTTGAACTGAACCGCTTGCCTCCTCGTCCTCCTCCGGCACCACCACCGCTACTTTCTTCTCGAGTTCTGAAGCACACAGCGAAAGCACCGAGGTCAGAAAATATCACTTTTTATATCTCAATTCACCGGTAGGTGATCGGCGTTTAAGACGCATCAGATCGTATAGACGCCCGGACGATGTTTCTCGTAGACATGAAAATGCCAAAAAGTAAGTATTTTTAAAAACGCGTAAATATTGAACTTTAAGTTTCAAGTTTAATCCAATAAGCGCAACAACGGATAATTTGACTGAAAGGTATTTTCCAACGCGGGAAATACGATAATACAAGAAAGACAACAAAAGCAACGAGTAACAACACCGGGAAAGTACAGGGGTTTCTTAAATGCGAAAAAAAAAGAATCAAGAGAAAGCGTAATTGACAGAAACGAAGAGTTACCGGAAAAACTGAAAGAGGTACGACAAAGCCCGAGATCGTTCCAATCTCCCACTCAATCCTCAACAAAATCTTGGTTATTCCGCGCCGAATCATCTTCAAAATCATCAACGTCCGACTAAGCTATCGCTGCAAATTAAAATCAAATACGAATCAAGCGCGCGCGTATCAAGATTCTACGGAACGAAAAGAAAATCCTTTTTGTCGAAAATTCATTCGCCCGACAGAAAGTATTTCAAGAAAATAGGATCGAAGATTACAGCGCAATTACGGCGCATAATGTATAAATATAAAATATTGAGCATCGTCGTTATTACCTCGATTTGAATTTGTCGTCTTTCGTTCTGCCCACCGATGCTGGCCAACAACCGTTGTTTGTCGTTAGATTTGCTCCGCTGCCGCCGCCGCTGCTGCTGCTGCCGCCGCCGCCGCCGCCGCCGCCGCCGCCGCCTCGGTGGTGCTGTTTCAGTCTTTCCAATAATAAAAAGTAAATGGCGGCATGATGATCGTAGCTGTTATTCTTAAGCGACTACGCCGCCGCACGATCAAAAATAAGAGATAAATCGATTAATTTTTATTTAGTTTACGAATCGAAATTGGAAAAAAAAATGCTCGTATCGTCTGCTCACGTCTTTGGTGCGCGTTACATCTATTCCCAAACTGTGCATGAGCCTGAGTATTTGTTCGTTCGGTTCTTGTAGGGCCGAGGGCGGGTTTGGTACAATTGTAGAAAAAACATCTTCGGAACCCATCATCCAGCGGTGCCTCTTTATTTGCGGAATCGTGTAACGTTTACCCGGCTCCAGGACCAACATTTTACGAATCAAACTTTCGCAATCTGCACCCCTCGAAAAATAAATATCTTATGCGGTTATTCGCGATAATCGAATCGTTTAATTCGAGCAGTGTGTGTACTCGAACCTGCTGCTGCTGCTGCTGCTGCTGCTGCTGCTGCTCAATGCGACAAATATATTATTATAATGCGTATATACATACCGGTGCTCATGAAATACGGAATGCGAAAACGACCGCTGAGTACACGGTCGCGAAGCGATTGAAGGGTCGAACCATCAAAGGGCAAAGCCCCGCAGACAAGGACGTAAAGGACGACACCGAGGCTCTGAGGAGAGAATAAAACATTGATAATAAAATGCTAGGCTGGTAATAAAATGAAGGGGTGCGCTTACCCAAACGTCAATTTCCGGTCCAGCGTAGTGTTTGCCGCGAAAGACTTCGGGTGCAGCGTAAGGCGGGCTTCCGCACCACGTGCTCAGTCGTTCTCCAGGTACGAAACGATTGCTAAATCCGAAATCGGCTATTTTCACGTTCATTTGAGAATCGAGCAACAGATTTTCGGCTTTGAGATCACGATGAGCGATCCCGGTAGCGTGACAATATTCAACCGCCGATAATATTTGGGCGAACGTTGATTTCGCCCTCGATTCACCCATCCGACCGAAACGGGCGATGTAATCGAATATTTCCCCCTTATTCGCATACTCGCACACCTGTTTAAACCGATCAACGAGCCAACAACCTGGTTAAACATCATTTTTTTACTCATCCGCATCGGTTTAATTGCGGAGACTAATTAAAACTAAAACTAATAAGCGATCATCCCGCCCCGTGCGCACCAGGCGACCAAAAGTAGGAGCCTAGTCCTGTGTCTCAGGTTAACGCATACATCGTATATAAATCCCTCGCAGTAATAATAAAATATAAATATTTCAAGATAACGCAGGGATAACATTGTTTTTTTAAGCACCGTCCAGCGGGTTAATGTCGCGCGGCCCTTATTGCCGAAATACAATAAATTCACATATATTACAGTGTGCGAATGATGAACCTCGGTTTTTTTGCTTCCATGGTCGGTTTTGGCACGCGTCCCGGCTAGCTGCGAGGGGGCGTCGACCTCTTTCATATTTTTATGATGCTCAATCCAATAGTATAGGCGCCTAATAAGAATAGATAACCTCATTCAATACACTCATTCGCAATTTGGCTCATCCCAAATTGTCCTAGCATTTTTTCGCATGTACCAATCTTCCGGTTTTAATGAAAGAAAGAAACACGTGTCAATTTTTTTATATTAACATTATAGCATCGCTCGAAGGCTCATTTTTTATTTTCCAAACGGTCCTGAAAAGTTTAGATTCGTACGCTTGGTTGTACCAACGGTTGTCCCTCTCTGCTCGACCCGGTCCTTCCCGCGCATATTATACGACTACGGTATTCATACTCGAATGAGAATCGACAAATATTATCCACGTACCATGTATATCATATTTTTCGTTTCCATAACTTGATACAACTTAATGATATGAGGATGTTCCAATTGCTTCATTATTTCCACCTCGCGATAAACCTTTTCCAAATTCGTCGAATCCAACTGTGTCTTGTCGATTATCTTAATCGCGACCTAGGACACACGGATCAATATTATTAATTCCTCGAGACCAATATGTTTTCTTATTCTTTGTCGTATACACTTGCTTGTTACCTCCGTTTTAGTTATTCGATGTCTGGCCAATTTAACGACCGCGAAATTTCCTTTACCGATCGTGCCTTCAATGTCATAGAAACCAACGCGAATTTGTTTTTTACTTCCTTGCCCTCCACCACCACCTCCGGTATCCATCTTTGTTGTCCAACAAAAATTCACCTCCTCCGTGTAAATCGCCGCCGCCGCCAATATCCTCTTTATTTCTCAATTCGTGACTCTTTCGATCGTCATGATGCTCATCTGGAATGCATACGCAGCAATTGAAAAATAATATATTATACAATGTAAAACAGTTGAAAATCAAGTTATTGGCTCGTATATGCTTTTTCTCTCTCTATTAATGCCCGCCGTCCCCGCGCATCGTTATATATATATATTTACGCGATTATGAAATTATATTTCTATGGCGACTCTAATGAATTCCAAAATGCTTTCATAAATTCTTTCAAATCCATCTTTCGTCCTACTCACCGCGCACACGCGTCATGTACATTTCTATGGGAGCTAAGGGGAATTTATGTATATATATTAATACGAGGAATGCGAACACGAACACGCATTTACGCGATTGCTGAAATTGTCATTCCAATTGTGCGCACGACATTATTTTTAGTTTTAGAATTTAATGGACGTATTGAAATATAAAAAGACGACGAAACGAAAATGAAAGAGAAAAATTCTCGACCGCGTGCGTCATTGCTTACGCAGGTCGGGGAATATCAGCCTTTTTCCGCTCCATCCTTCTCCCCCCTCCCTTTTGCTTGCAAAGATGCTCTACCGTTGCTCCCCAGATATCTTGTACACACACCGGCGTCACCCTTCTCATTTTCTTTCTAGCGAGTTCACATTTACAACAACAAAAAACATCCTTTTCCATCGGTCATCGCGTTTAATATAGTTCCTTACAAAGAAACAAACCGTACAATTTATTTCATCTGCATAATAATATTATATAATAAAAATTTGGCCGTTATAGAAAATTCGATATTGAATTCAATTTTCGTAAGGACGATAATTTTGTTTGTAACTCTTGGATTTTCAACAAAGGTGTTTTTTTTTTTTTTTTCGTATCCTCCCTTTTCTTTCTCGTGACCGGGAGTCTCGCGTCATCGTCTCGCACGACCCACCGGTCGATAAAAGGCAAAGGACCTCGTGAATGTACTATTTTACGTTCGACGATATAGACGTTTCTTCAACGGGCCGAATAGAGTTTTACGAATTGCGCGGATCTTTGAAAAAATCGTGTTTTTCGATCCCATATAATAAGAATTACGTTTTTTTTTTTTTTTTTTAATTTTTTTATAGATATAACGACTAACGACACTCGAATCGATTTAAAATTTGCTAAGGAACGCAAAGAATTTCCCAGTTAAGGAAAATAATTCCATCATACGAATTCGAAGGCTGCAATAACAATAAGTATATAGTATACGCATCGAAATGGACCGAAGGGGCGATCGCTTTTTGAATACAGATTTCTGAGAGCTATATAGGGTTTTAAATTCAACTTGGAATCACCGAAACGAAGAATCGACCTGTCGAGTATAAAAAAAAAAGCCAGCAGTGTGAGCTCCGCCGCGCTCTTTTATATAGTATATCGAAAATGATGGGGTTTTAACAAACACACTTGATATCGGAACCATACTATATATTCCACTTTAGGATCGAACGAACGGACTGCGCGCGTTAAACGTGAATAACTGCGGAAAAGTTGGAAAATAGAGAGAACCCGCGATCGTCGTTGATAATTTGACATTTCGGGCGCAGAACCGACTCGATCGTCAACCAAAGCGGTCGCGAAAGTTTGTAGTTTAACAAAAATCCGATGAAGCTTGACCGGTAAAAATGATGAAACCAAAGTTGATACGGTTATCCAAAATTCAAGGCAAATGTTTTGAGCGGACCGACCGGACGAATAATTTGTTGTCTGCTCACGAGAAGGTGCTCACGAGAGAGGGAGCCGGTGATCAGTCGGCGTCCTTATTTCCATCAGTGAGAAGAGCTCGGTGCTGAATATCCGCAAACAAGAACTTGCGGTAACTCGCAAACAGCGTTTTTTTCCAAGTTTTTTTTTTCGATGCAACGAATCTTTCTAATGCGCGCACATTCACAAAAATACGAGAATTTTCGTTCCTCCGGTCGTCATGACGATGACTGGCTTTAACGACGGTTCGATACCGACTAAAGGGACGGCCATGTTACTACCCTTCAACCCTCTCCGTTCGTCGACGAGGAGGAGACAAGTCCGAACAGTAATGGCAACCACGAGACGACAACGCGACGACGACGTCGTCGTCGAGGAGAGTCTCACGAGGCCGACGACGCCGGGACGAGAACTCTTTTTCTTGCTTTTTCTCAAAGTTGTTCGATTTCTCTTCTCGGTATCTCGCGAAGCAAAATACGAACTGGTGAAACACGCAACTTCCCCTTCGTCGTAGCCACAGAGAGGGAGATGCTCGAATGTGTATAGACTACAGCACGTGCGTGCGAGTCTGCGCGGCAGAGAATACACACGCGTCATCGAGCGATGGCATATGCAGCGCCAAGTGGCAAAAAATCGAACTGAAATCTTATTCTACCGGATTTCGTCGCGAATATTGAAAAAAAACCGAAAAAAAAATTGCGAAAAATTTGATTTAATTTCCCGAATCCGGCTGTGCTCCGTTTTTGGACGTAAGATATTTGTGATGACCGCAATAAATCAACGAAAATATTAGGCGGATTGTTGACGCCATGACAGCTTTGACACCGGTCGCGAAACACATTTAATTAAAAATAATTCGCACATTAGTCACAACTATCAAGAGCACAGCCGGATTCGCACCACTTCACTGCACTCGAAAAAATTTTTTTCAAGACGTTTAGAACAAAACTCGCGGAGAAATCCGATAGAACAGTACGCGAAGCGTCTGACGCTAAACCGCGGCCATATGGAGACTGAGAACCGTGGGTACCGGGTTCGCCCTTCTGACGGTAGGTTCGCTAGTCCCGTTTGTCGGTAAAAGCGAACTACCATCGGTTACATGAAATATACGGAAACTTTCAAAGTCCCCGAACCTCGAAATTTTTTCAAAGTCCTCGAATCTCGGAATTTTTTTAGTCTCCGAACCTCGAAATTTTTTCTAAGTCCCACGCTCCCTTTAAAAATTTTTTTTTTTTTGGTCTCTGTGGCGACTAGCAGGACGCGACTCGGAACCAGTCGCAGATGTCGCCACTCAACACGGATGATCCAAACATCAGATTTGATCAGCGAGCGCCGAGACAGAGGAGTCGGTGAATAGAGAGGAAAAAGAGGAGCGTTGTTGTGTGTAGACTGGGGAACGGGAAAGTCAATAAAAAGATTCTTAATTCCTAATTACACGTCTATCAATTATTTACGATAGCGTCGATCATAATCATCCACGAATAATAAGTGACAAATTGGGGGCACCACAATTGGCGACGAGGATTTCAAACTTCTTTTTTTTTTTTTTGCCGTGAAGGGAAACCTCGTTAATATGGGTTAGTTGGCCGGGAGTCACCAAGAGGAAAGGCGTCATTAACAGAGGTTTGTTGGGCTGAGAGCTATGAAATAGACGGAAACTGAACATTTGTTCTTTTCTGTGATAGAGGGCTGAGAGCACCGAATCAAGCACGAGTCTTGCATTCACTCGACGTCGTGGGGTGAGAGCCGTCTAAGGAAATGCTGGCTGTGAGCCGTACTTTTGATTTCGAAATATACATATAGGTAAACCTATCTTAACGCATACAATATATGCACAAAAAAGTGGGGGAGTTGAATGACTATCCTAACTTAAAATTTAGTTGCTGAAATTTTTTTTTTTCTTTTCTTCTCTTTTCTTTTAGAAAAAAGAAGGAAAACAAAATGAGCGAGAAAACGGGAATACCACCATTCTTGTGTGAAAATATTGACAAAGCTCTTATTAGAATAGAGTGGGAGAGATGGCTTAGATCGGTAAATTTGTATCTTGAGGTAGAAGGCATAACCACTAATGCGAAAAAGCGAAATCAACTCTTACATCTAGGGGGCACACAATTACAAGATGTCGCGTATGATTTACCGGGGGCTGTTGTGGAGTCAACCAACGATAACGACGTTTTTACGATTCTCACCACGAAGTTGACAGAGCATTTTTCTCCTAAACAAAACTCTACTTTCGAACGACACGCTTTTAGAAATCTGAAGCCTGACGAAGGAGAAACTTTTAATAAGTTCGTGCTCAAAGTTAGAAATCAAGCAAAGCGTTGTTCATTCGGGAAAACTGAAATCGAGGCATTAGAAATTAACGTAAAGGACAAGATTATTGACAGCTGGGCACCGACAGATTTAAAGAAAAAAATTATCGAAAAAGAGCACACGCTAGAGGAGGTTATAAATCTATGTCGAGTTCATGAACAAATATCCAACCAATCGAAGGTCATGGATTCCAGTGACGCGACTACGATGAATGCCACTGTGCCGTTTTCAACTTCAGTCAATAAGATAAATTTTTCAAATAAATGTTCACGCTGCGGTAGGCCTAGGCATAGCGATGCGCAAACTTGTCCAGCAAAGAACGCAAAATGTCATAAATGCAATTTTCAAGGACACTTCGCTATATGTTGCAAAACTCCCGATATTAACGGAAAAAGGAAGTTTTTTACACCTAAAAACCGTGAGCCGAGCTCAAAACGTTTCAAGAGAGTAAACCAAATCGATGACGACGACCGAAAGTCGGATTCCGAAAATGAGATTCGAGAATTTGACTGCTTCAAAATTAACATCAGAGATTCAGAAATCAACCACTCTGAAGACCATCCTGACGATATCATTGTATGTCAAGTAGGTGGCGTAACGGTGAAACTCCTCATAGATTCAGGATGCAAAGTCAACATATTGAAAGGTAAAGATTGGGAGATTTTATTAAAAAAAAAGAGCTACCATTTGGGATATAAACAGAGAACCTTCCGATGTTTTGAGATCGTATGCATCTAAAAGTCCACTAGATATCAAAATGAGGTTTTTAACCACGATAAATCTACCGGACGGACAGGAGGTCATAGCGCCATTTTATGTTGTCAGCGCTGGAGACATCTCGATAATTGGAAAAACCACTGCAAAACAACTGGGTATTTTAAAACTGGGCCTAGGAGTTAACAAAATAGAAAAAATAGCCCCATTTCCAAAAATTAAGAATGTCATCGTGAAGTTATCAATAGACCCCAAAGTAAAACCAGTTCAACAACCAATGCGGAGAATCCCAGTTGCTGTTGAAAAACAAGTCGAAGAGAAACTAGATAAGGCACTGGAACTCGACATTATTGAAAAAGTTACCGGGCCGAGTGCATGGATATCGCCAATGGTCATTGCATTCAAATCATCAGGAGAAATAAGAATATGTATTGACATGCGTAGAGCAAACCAAGCTATTTTAAGAGAACACTACCCGATTCCGACATTTGATTCTTTCATGCCCAGGTTAAAAAAAGCTAAGGTTTACTCACGACTTGATTGCATTGAAGCATATCATCAGCTCGAACTTGACGTGGGAAGTCGCCCTATTACAACATTCATAACTCCCAAAGGATTATTTCGATACAAGCGACTGATGTTCGGCATTAACTCTGCTGTCGAAATTTTTCAACGAACGATTGAGGCCATTCTGGCATCTTGTAAAAACTGTTTGAATTTTTTAGATGACATTATTATATGGGGCGAGGACGAAGAAGAGCACGACGACTGTCTAAAAAAAGTTTTGTCAGTACTTGATGATAACAACGTCACCCTTAAGGACGAGAAGTGTGTTTTTAAAGTCCGTGAATTGATTTTTCTGGGCCACAAACTATCGGATAAGGGAATTAGTGTGGATCCTCGGAAAATAGAGACGATTTTGAAATTTCGCGCACCAAGTACCAAAGAAGAGTTGCGTAGTTTCTTGGGTTTGGTAACGTATGTAGGGAAATTCATCCCTAACTTAGGAACTGAAACGGATCCGTTACGCCAGCTTATCAAAACGGATACAAAATTCGACTGGACAGAAACGCACCAAAATCATTTCAATAATTTAAAAAAAGCTCTGTCAGACTTACCAACCTTGTCCTATTTTGATCCACAAGCACGTACCAGGTTAGTTTGTGATGCCAGCCCTGTAGCCCTGGGAGCGGTGCTGCTACAATTTGATTCAAGGTCAAGCCCTCTCGTAATTTCTTTCGCAAGCAAAAGTTTATCGGACGTCGAGAAAAGATACTCTCAAACTGAAAAGGAAAGCTTGGCACTGGTTTGGGGAACTGAAAGATTTTATTTCTACCTAGCTGGGTTAGAATTTGAATTAGAAACCGATCACAAACCACTCGAAGCAATTTTCAAACCTTCATCGAAGCCTCCAGCTCGAATAGAACGATGGCTGCTTAGACTCCAAGCATTTAAATTCAAGGTTGTGTACAAGCCAGGAAAACAAAATATTGCCGACCCTGTATCAAGGCTATGCAGTATACAGGATGAAAACTCGTTTGATACGGAAAGCGAAGGTCACATATTCAGAATCATAGAAAAAAACGTACCAAAAGCGCTTAAAATTTCTCAAATTATCACAGAAAGCCAGCGAGACGAAGAAATATTGGATGCTATTTTCAAAAACGAAAACAACACTTGGCAAACACCTGAAAAAAACATATACCATCTTTTCCGAATGGAATTAACTACTTTGGGATCTGTTATGCTGAGAGGTACCAGACTCGTTATACCTCCAACTTTAACAGAACAAGTTTTAAAATTAGCTCACGAGGGCCACCCAGGAGAGACGGTGATGAAAAGGCGACTAAGGGCCAAAGTATGGTGGCCATCAATCGACAAGCAGGTCGAAAAGTTCGTCAAAAACTGTAGAGATTGTCTAATGGTTTCGCAACCAATTAAACCACCACCGATGGCTAGACATCCTTTTCCGGACAGACCTTGGGAGTGCCTCGCTATGGATCTGATGGGACCATTACCGAACAAAGACTGGGTATTGGTAATAATCGATTACTACTCCAGGTACCAAGAAATCGTTTTCATAGAGAGTATAACATCTACTACCATCATCGAAAACTTGGACAAACTGTTTTCACGCTTGGGATTTCCAAAGAGACTTAAAACTGATTGGGGCAGACAATTCGATAGCGTGGAGTACAAAACGTATTGCTCGGACAACGATATTGAGGTAATCCATTCACCACCTTACTGGCCACAAGCCAACGGAGAGGTGGAAAACATGAACAGGCAGGTCAAGAAGCGTTTACAGATAGCCTACGGAAATAACCTAAGTTACCGAAGAGAACTGCAAAAATTTATTCTGATGTACAACGTCACGCCTCATGGTACCACAGGGAAATCCCCATCAAACCTCATGTTTGGTAGGGATATCCGAGACAAAATACCATCGCTTCAAGATCTTGTATCATCTCAACCCGACGGAGAAGCAAAAGATAACGACATCGTAAACAAACAGAAGGGTAAAGAAAGAGAAGATATATCTAGGGGATCAAAATCCTGTGACATAGCTCCCGGTGACAAAGTTTTATCACAAAATTTGGTATTACCAAATAAATTGTATCCTAGATTTGGGAGAGATGAATATGAAGTTATGGAAAGGAAGGGGAACGAGGTCACATTAATGAATGACGCCGGTAAAGCTTTCAAGAGACATGTTACACATTTAAAGAAACTACCAGACAATCCTGATGAAAACTCGAGCAAATCCGTATCTTCCACTCCAGCAAGATCGTCAAGGCGTTCTAGTATATTCTTAGAACAACCATCATGCCCTCAAGGATACAAGGAATCTCAAGAAGAAGACACCCCTTCAATACCGCAGGTGACCCCACTTAAATTGAAAAAAAGGAGGGATTGTGGCGACTAGCAGGACGCGACTCGGAACCAGTCGCAGATGTCGCCACTCAACACGGATGATCCAAACATCAGATTTGATCAGCGAGCGTCGAGACAGAGGAGTCGGGGAATAGAGAGGAAAAAGAGGAGCGTTGTTGTGTGTAGACTGGGGAACGGGAAAGTCAATAAAAAGATTCTTAATTCCTAATTACACGTCTATCAATTATTTACGATAGCGTCGATCATAATCATCCACGAATAATAAGTGACAAATTGGGGGCACCACAGTCTCCACACGTGTGTCTCATTCGATTCAGAATCGAATGAAACGCGTTTCTGACCCATCATGAGAGAAAATTTCGAAAATTTTCAAAGTCCCCGAACCTCGAAATTTTTTCAAAGTCCTCGAATCTCGGAAATTTTTTAGTCTCCGAACCTCGAAATTTTTTCAAAGTCCCACGGCTCCTTTCGAAAGATTTTTCTTCATCATATGGGACAGTAAAAAAATTTAACTAAATAAAAAAAAAATAAATTGCTCGGAATGAGATTCGAGCCCAAGACTCCTGAAATTGTAATTCTGTGCGCTACCTACTGGACTAATAGACACTTTACAACACTCTTGTAACGAAACTTCTATATAAATTGTGAATTCAGAATTCATATGTAAGTTCAATTATATTTCATATATTACATGTCTCGTAGCATAGTAGATAAAGCATGATGAGACATGTAATATTTGAAATATAACTGATCTTACATATAAATTGTGAATCATGATTTATATAGTTGTTTCGTTTATAGGAAGATAATATGTCTGGTAGTCTAGTGGGTAGCGCACCAGAATGTAGCCTCAGAGATTCTGGGCTCGAATCTCACTTGGAGTGAATGAATTTTTTTTATTTAGTTAAACTTTTTTGCTGTCCCGTATGATGACAAAGATAAATATTTCGAAAGGAGTTGTAGGACTTTGAAAAAATTTCAAGGTTCGTGGACTTTGAAAATTTTCGAAATCTTCATAAATCGGAAAAATGTTCTCTCACGATGGGTCAGAAACGCGTTTCATTCGATTCTGAATCGAATGAGACATACGTGTGGAGACAAAAAAAAAAAATTTTTTTTAAAGGGAGCGTGGGACTTAGAAAAAATTTCGAGGTTCGGAGACTTTAAAAAAATTCCGATTCGAGGACTTTGAAAAAATTTCGAGGTTCGGGGACTTTGAAAAAATTCCGAGGTTCGGGGACTTTGAAAATTTTCGAAATTTTCTCTCATGATGGGTCAGAAACGCGTTTCATTCGATTCTGAATCGAATGAGACACACGTGGGGAGACCAAAAAAAAAAATTTTTTTAAAGGGAGCGTGGGACTTAGAAAAAAAACTCATGAACGGACCGCGGCGACGGGTCGAGATCGTGCTTGCACTCGATACGACATGGAAGCAACAGCTGTTATTTCGCTGTCCTTGTCGCTCGCATTGGGCTGGCAGAAATCAATAGTTGAAATATTTATCGCTAGGCGCGCTAGTGTCGATTCGTGGCTAGTTCAGACTTTTCCACCGTGAGGCGCTACCCTCGATTTTGAGTTGGTCACGTGAGCTCGATGACTCTAAGTGCAAGTGCGTTTGCGTGTGCGTCTGCATATGCGTGCATACGTGGGGGTACATGTGTGTGTGTTTTTTATTTTCATTTCATTTTTCAACTTTTTTTAAGAGGATGGATCAGTCGGTATATCGCAACCGTGAGTGCGAGAGAGATAGCTGCAAATTTCGAAATCGAAATTCTTTGACACAGTTTAACCGATTAAAAAAAGGCTCTGTCAGTCGATTTTTGCCATCGTTCTGCGTAGGCTGACAGAGCCTTTTTTTAATCGGTCAAACTGTGTCAGAGAATTTCAATTTCGAAAATTCCAAGTGAGGTTAGTCGACTGATCCATACTCTTAAAAAGAGGGGCATGCAATGCCTTTATGCCCATAGGTACGAGCTCACAAGGATTAGGTCTCTGCGGTTCGTCACTACCGCAGTATTTTCGGACTCCAAACCCTCCTTGTGAGTGTACTCTGATCCCTCCCTAGAGATGTTCAAAGATCCCTCCATTCATGTTTAAACATGCCTGAACTCTTCTCTCAAAACCATCAACTGTGCGTAGGAGGACATCTCTCGGAATCGCACGGCAGGCAGCTCTTATCCGCTCCTTCATGTTCTCTCGTATTGTTGGAGCTTGACGGTAGACAGCGTCTTTTAAGTACCCCCACAAAAAGAAATCAGGAGACGTAAGATCTGGTGACCTTGGAGGCCAATTTACAGGACCGTCTCGACCAATCCACCGTTGACCAAATGTTGTATCCAGATGATTTCGAACAACATGAGCCCAGTGAGCGGGTGCACCGTCTTGCTGAAACCACATCTGTTGACGGGGCGGGGTTGAAATTCCGAACGGTGAGAAATCAGAAGGCTCAAAAGTCCGACAATCTCGCTAGTGCGGTATATCTATATATTTCGAGTCCCAGCTAGATTTTTGGACTTTTGAGCCTTCTGATTTCTCACCGTTCGGAATTTCAACTCCGCCCCCTGTTGACGTGTTTCCAAATCCAAATCTTCTAGCAAAAGAGGCAGTTCATTTTGTAGAAAATCAAGGTAACGGACAGAGTTCACATTTCCCTCGAAAAAATGGGGACCTATTAATTGCCCGTTCACAATACCACACCATACGTTCAAACTCCATCGATGCTGGTGATCGATCTGTCTCAACCAATGTGGATTCTGATCAGACCATTACCGAAAGTTCCATCGGCTCACTTGACTACGGTTGTTGAAAGTGGATTCATCACTGAACATAACGTATCGAAAAAAGTCCCTGGATCGCTCGATTTGTCTCAACGCCCACCGACAAAACGCCACCCTTCGCAACGGATCTGGATTAGGGGTGCCTTTGTGGAATTGTAGTCGGTACGGGTGAAGTTTCGCACCTCTCAATACACGGTGCACTGTCGATTTGGGAAACCCCAGTCGTTCCGAGATCACTTTGGCACTCAAATGAGGATCAATTGCTATCATGGCTAAAATCGCCATGTTTCGGGCTTCATGCAATCCACCAAAATTATTGACATTTGGGAAATGTCGACGGTGGCGGATCATCCGACCTGCCCTCGCTCGCTGCTCAAGGATTCGGATTGTCTGCCGTGATGGGTGACGACGATCAGGATATTCACGTCGATACAAATTTTCAGCTCGGAAGTAATTGCCCCGACACCTCCCGAAAATAAGGAGCATATCAACGATTTCGTTGGGACTGAAATCAGCCATTGTTGCTAATTTTCAGAATTTTCCTCTAATTTAAGAACTATTAAAAATTTCGAGAATTAAGAATTTTTCTCTGATTTCAGAACTTTTACAAATTTTCGATTTCGTCTCTTGCTAATGGCTGCGGAGTCAGAAGATAAACGTTTCAATTAATTTTTCATGCGTGGGCGATCACAATGACTTCTAAAATAAAAAATTCTTCTCTGATTTACAACTCAAAAGTAGGCGTAAGGCTCGCTTACGTGAACTTATCTTTAAGCGTAAGCCTCGCTTACGATTAAAGGTAAGTTCACTTTGTAAGAGATTAAAGAAAACATCATTTTATCTTCTGACTCCGCAGCCATTACCAAGAGACGAAATCGAAAATTTGTAAAGGTTCTGAAATCAGAGAAAAATTCTTGATTCTCGAAATTTTAAAAAGTTCTTAAATTAGAGGAAAATTCTGAAAATTAGCAACAATGGCTGATTTCAGTCCCAACGAAATCGTTGATATGCTCCTTACACGCAAACGCACTTGCACTTGGTACGTTAAAGATCTCTTCGCGGTACATCCTGGATACCTCTAAAATAGTTGAAAATGATGTTCTTACTTGAAAAATATGAACTTAATCAAAAAAATTTTTCAACAAAAGTTTTTGGTTTTGCGCTGAAAAATTTTTTGGTGATGAAAAAAAGTTATGTTTCCATTCGAAAAAAACATGTCGGCCATTCTAACGCCGCCATTTTGAATTTTGGATCCACAAACCAATTTTTATCATACGTCCCCCTTCAACCCCTAAAAGTTTTGTTCCACACAATATTTGATCCGAGCAATATTTTCCGAGAAAAGTCAGGTGTAAGATTAAAGAGGGACACCCTGTATATTGTAAGCAGAGTAGTGGTCGTTCTCAGCGAGGGACGATTGCACGTCGCGAGAACACCAGTTTACGTATTACTCGACTGTGCAGACTGTGCACTACTCCGCCGTATCGCTTGATTCGTCAATTAAACTCGTTCCGGCGGCCGAATTAGAGAACAAAGATGGAGCAGCGAGCGAGCGTGTAGAATGAAATATTGCCATCGTTGAAAAAACTACGTCAACGAATATAATATGCGGTGGCGGCGCGGTGTCATCGCCGCGCATTATTTTGATTTATTATATTTATTAATTACTCGAGGTACTAATTAGGAGGAAAATGGTAAACGCGGTAAACGAGATCGCGTAGGAGCTATAGCGAGCGGATATCTGCTGGCGTATTTATTTATTTTGGGCGTGGCGTTGCGTATAATGACAAAAAAAAGCCTCTGCTCGACCAACAACCGACCTCCCGCGATAATATCTCGAGATCGGACCGAAGCGCGGTTGGCGCGGTGACGAGCGCGTCACCGCACTTCGGAGCTTCAGGAGGAACGTGACAAATGTGCGGAGAAGAAAGTTGGAGCAGGTTGGAGGGGAATAGACGGGGAGGGTTAATCGTACAATTGACCTTAGTCATCGAACCCTCTGCTCTCTGCTCGCGCCATCTAGGAATACACTTGCATATACGTACGCACTTATAAACAAAGGCGTATGAATAAAGTTGGCTGGTGTACGTACGCGTTTATAATCGGCCGCGAACACGGGGAGATTCCAAGCTCCCAGTTTTTTATATTACATCGCATTATAATAAACCTTTCTGAAACTGAAACTGAAGGAGAAACCGCGTTCGTTATTATATTCTCCTACTTGGGCGTATGCGCCGCCGCATGGGTGCGATGGGAAGAAGAGCAGTTTCCTCCGATAATTGCGATCAAAGGAAATAGCAGTATAGGAAGGAATTTTAATGTAAACAGACGACACAGCAATTGGTAAAGATCCTTTATTTTATAGATTTGTTTTCCACACACATGCATATCGATTGCATTTTCATATTTCGTGTATATTAATATTAATTAACGATTGTATTTACAATATATCGGTGTTATATTCATTGAAACGAAAGATTTGAGGGGCTGCTGCGTATGTAGAAACACAATGGTGAGCCAGCTCCTGCTTGCTTCCGGATTTCAATGAAAAAAATTATCTTTTCGCATTCGTTCAAACGGGTATCTATTTTCGGGGCTAACTAAGCTAATCCTAACTTTGAATAATGAATAATTCATTGCAACGACCGAAAATTGAGGTAACATGAATTTCATTCGAACAATCATTATATATCGTTACTATTTCGTTATATAATTATAATATCGTCATATATTATTATCGTTGCGCGATCGTTTATCATTTTATAGTTATTGTACCGAGTTTCGCGATAAGCTGCTTCAAAAAATTTTCAGTCAAACGAATCGGGATGAGTTGGAAAAGATGAAAAAAAAAAAAAAAAAAAAGAATTTCAACATTTATATCGAGCGTGGTACGTGCACGATATAAAATCTATATTATATTTTATATATCGCTCCTGCGCGGCGGTGCGGGCTCTCGATACTAAGAAGAGTTTTTAAATAAAGAGGAATTACCTCGTCTTTGGGATTATTGTTTGGGCACGGAGCACAGATGCGCGGGCGCGCGTGCGATGAAATTCCATCTCATCGTCGTCTATAGAATAGATAACTGTCGGCGGTCAATATAAATAAGTAGGTATGGGGCTAATAAAGAATGCTAAAAAGCGTAGCTCGGCCATGCACTTGGCAAGGTCGAGCTTAAACGGAATAAACGGAATATAACGACGAGGTTTCCGCGGCGGGACGACAAGAAAAATGCACGCGCCGCGGAGATGAAGGCAGGCGCGCACGATAGAGGGTTTTTATTGGGACGAGTGAATATAGAGCCTCGACGAAACGAGCCAGCACAAACCGATCGTCAAGAGGCCGATCGGGGTCATGGTCGATGTTCCACCTTTGGCGCAAGTCTCGCGTACACTCCCGATACTCAAATGACGTCGAGCCAAAAGATTATGAACGCCCTTGATGTTGCTTCGCTGGAGTATGTGCTCTCTCGACATGAGCACCGTGTACAATTGGTCGTCCGGTTGACCAGCGCAGAATGTCAAAACCATGTGATTCCCTACAGCTTTCATAACGTGAACCGTACCAGCGAATTGGGCGTATGTCTTCAAGGTCAAAGTACCTGCAAAACAAGGGAAAATTATATAGGCGCACGCATGCATGCATATGTATTATTATTTGTTAGGGGGTTTGAACGCCGGGCGTTGCGTATTTTTATTTGCCGGTGGCTTTGAAATACACGGTAAGATATATCTTCTCCTCATGCGAGCTGTTAAAAATGTTTAAATTAATATGTAATTTTCTATATATAATCGACGGTGAATTCTGTAATGTGAATTTTGCCTGCCAAAGTATAATTATGATTATTGAAACATATGAAATTGGAAAATAATAAAAATTGAACTACAACACAAACAGTTTGTCATCAATTGAAGTGACTATGACGCAGTTGACTATTCAATGTTTTGTTTAAAAAGGTCACGGTGAAAAGTTACAATTATTAGTCATTATCTACACACATCGGGTAATCGTTTCTGTTTAAATTATTTACTTCATTGGTTAGCGCGATATCCACATGCAAAATTATCAACCTACAAATCATACATCTGTTCGTATTCGTATTAGTCATTTCACAAAATTCTAGTTGGAGTTATGCGTCGATTTTGTGAAACCTCGTTGGAATTTATGAGTTTAATGTTTGCTTGAGATCATGAGTCTGTAATTTGTTCGAAATAAGCACCTATGTATTGACAAGTGTGAATTTAATCTGAATATCCCATTAAATTTCCATTCAAATCTTTTCAGATGAAAGAACCATAAATATTCTTCAGCAACCAAAAGAAACGAATAATCCAAAATTGATCCTCTATTTAACACGAGCAGGAACAACGTAGATTTAACGTTGATCTCAATATCTCGCGTATATTGAAAGCCCGCGATATAGATGTTGTTGTTGTTGCGCGTTGTTTTCAACGGGCAATCCATGTTTTCCGGCAATAATACGGAGCCACGTTTTTTTATATCATCCTCTTGAGAAAAGGTATGTAGTCGCTTCGCGCGCGCGCGGCTCGTACCTCGTAGAACTAAAGGGGATGAAACGACGAGGATCCCGTGCCAACCAATTAAAACGACCATACAACGGGTATTCCGAAGCTCTAATTTTAGTCGCGAACGAGTGACGACATTCGATACTAATTGGATGGGCCAAGCGCGTGAATATCAGTTTACGGGAAGAGCTCGAAAGCTCGTTACGGGCATTAGCGAGAACCAGCGTCGGGCAAAGAGATTAAGTATGCCGGGTATAGAAAGTGAGAATTAAACGTGCTGGCTATCTCCTCCCTCCGCGCAGACTCTGCTAGAATAATCTGCGCTTTACAGGGATTCTCGCGAGATCGTTGGGTAGCTCTCAAGGATTTCAATTATCGAAATGCGACTTGCGGTATTCCGCATCGACGAGCCAGCAGGACTTTGTCGTCGTCGTCATTTTTGCCGCGCTGCCATCTTTCTCATTTCTCAGCACTATTTTTATTATTCCCAGCATCCCATTTCTCAATGCACTCTATCTTCAAGCGCGATATGATATAACCCGTATCCATGGTGCTGCGCTCCTTCCGATCGCAAATTAATCCGCAAGAATTTCACCAAAATCAAACATTATTGTTATAAATAAAATCTGCTGCTGGGTACCAGCTTATTTATCGAAATTCATGTTCAACTTGCTGCCGATGTTATATAGTTGCGCGTTCCGGCCCCGCCTCTTTTTCATTCGATAAAAATGAAATTCCTTTATGCATTGTGTCCCTGCTCGTGAATAAAATCACGAGTTGTCGTACGCGTATGAGAATATACCTGATGCATGAAAAAGGCAGAGCCCCGCGCATGCGTATTATATAATAAATACGTTATTTTTAATAAAAATGGATGAATGACGAGGCGAAAAAAGTGTACGCGGAAGGAAAGGCGACCCTGTAGAAAAAAAAAAAAAAAAATGTAAAGCTCGTTTAATGATATTCAAGTTTTAGGGCGTAGCCCCCCGCCCCCCGCATTTTGCGGGCCGATCTTCCGTAAATTTTCAGGCGATACATTGTAATAAGGCGCTCGCCGAGAAAATAAAAACGCGGTAGGTATATTGGAGCGCATTGGAAAATAGTACTACGTGGCAATGGAATCGAACCGAGTAGTGACTCGATTATTATCAAGACGCGTCGCGCGACGCAGACTGCTGCGCGGCACCGGCTTTGAAAGCTCTTATTTTTTTTTATCGAATACCGATAATTCGGATATACGTCAACCCCCTTCCAGACGCACGAGCAGAACGCTGCTGCTGCGTCCGAGACTTGTACGTCATCGCTAGAAGAAACGAGAAGAGCAGGGTGGGTGGACTAGCAACTACAGAAGGAAGGGATAATATGGTATACGAATGCACAAAGTTACATGGCACACAAAGATGAAATACAGCACGAAATTTTTCTGAAGGAAAGACCCACAATCGTGGCGCTGTCGGAAACCCGAATAATTGAAGAAATGGAGGATATCGAAGTGAGTGTACCGGGATACAAGGTAATAAGATGCGATGCAGAAAATAGAAATACGGGAGGTGTAATTTTATTTATTAGAAACAATATTAAACATGATTTGGTAAGAATCAGTAAAATCAAATCAAACTGCTGGTGCGTCGCGGTAGAAGTTAAAGATCAATTGTATAAAGGAATGATAATGGTTGTATATCATTCACCGAGTGCATCGGATGCAGAGTTTATAAGTTTTTTAGAAGAAATAACTGAAGAACTGACAATAAAAGACGAGTGTGTAATATTAGGAGATTTTAACATAGATATGAGTGTCGATACATTTTACAAGAAAAAACTAATTACAATGATGCAAAACTTAGGAATGAAACAGTACGTCAATGAACCGACGAGAATAGTGAAAGATAGCCAAACAATCATAGATCTGGTATTCTCTAATAAGAACGTAGATTTAGAGGTGGTACATGAACCAAAAATCACGGACCATGCGTGGATAAAAATTGCTTTGAATACAAAGAGAAAAGAGGATAATTATAGAGAAATTCGAACGAGAAGCTACAATAAGCTTAATGAGAAAGAATTTGTACATTTTTTGAAAAACGAAATGCGACAGAGGCAAGACTTAGAAATAAATGCACGGGCAAAGGTGTTTATTAATAGTATAGTAGGTGTACTGGATAAATTAGTACCAAAAAGAATAGTGAAAATCCCAATCGTATGGGAAGGCAAGAAATGGTTCTCCGATGAAATTAGAGAAGCAGCCGGAAGAAGAGACGAGGCGTATAGAGCAGCGATAAATAATGGGACAAACAATGAATCGAACCGGTTAAAAACTGAAAGGAATGCGGTAGTAAAATTGATTAGAACAAAGAAAAAAGAATATTATGAGAATAGTATCGATTGTAACAAAAAAGACCCAGCAAAACTATGGAAAACCTTGAAAGAAATAATCAGGGGGGAGAATATGGCTAAAAAAGAATCGGAAGACATAGACTTTGAAATATTGCAAGAAGTGGCGGGAAAAAACATAGCTGATAAATTTAATGAATATTATGTTAAAAGCATTACGAGTATTGTAGATACGATTGGGAACGACGTGATCGGAAGCCCGACCAGAAGAAGAATACTAGTGGGAAGTGGTCTAGATGATCAGCGTATAATGAAAAGTTTTGAGACCATAAACGTAGAGGATCTTGAAAAGATAGTCATGGGGCTTCCAAAGAAGAGAGGTACGGATGAGGGGATATCAAGTGAGATTTTAAAAATAGGGTTTAGTGCAATTAAAGATGAATTCGTTAATATTATTAACGACTCACTAATGAAGGGCCATTGCCCAGAAAGCTGGAAAACCTCAACGATCATACCGATTCTAAAGACGGATAAACCAAAAAAAGCGAGTGAGTATAGGCTCATTAATATGTTGCCGATATATGAGAAGGTACTCGAACTTGTAGTAAAAAAACAGACTGAAAATTATTTAGAAGCAAACGACACCATAACAGATCATCAGTCAGGATTCAGAAGATACTATTCGTGTAAAACAGCACTACAAACAGTTGTGGATGAATGGAAATTAGATATAAGTGAGGGTAAGATGGTAGGGGTTATTTTCATGGATTTAAAGCGAGCTTTTGAGACTATAGATAGAGAAATATTATTAGAAAAATTATATCAGTATGGAATCAGAGGAAAGGCTCTGGAATGGTACCGTTCTTATATATGCAGAATAGAACACAGCAGGTAAAGTTCAACGATGAATGGTCGAAACTGATAAATACGGTATATGGGGTGCCACAAGGATCTGTATTAGGACCTATGTTGTTTATTTTGTATATAAACGACATAATTGCAATATGCCCAGAAGATTGCACAATTAAAATGTTTGCAGATGATACTTTAATTTATGTGAGTGGAGAAAGCAGTGTGGAACTCGAAAGGAAAATGAACATGGCTATAAGTGTAGTGGAAAAATGGATGAATAGAAATAAATTGAAGATGAACTCAACGAAAACAAAATATATGATTCTCAGGAGTATACGGAAAGAAGTGAGAGGGAATATTGCAGTACGATGCCTAGATGGTACCGAACTGCAACAAGTGGAAACTATGAAATACTTGGGAATAATTATTGATAATAAATTACGATTTAGAGACCACTGCGAATACATCCTGAAAAAGATTGGGAAAAAAATAAGTTTCTTAAATAGAGTAGGTCAGTACTTGTCAGCATATACCCGTTGTATGGTATATAAAGCAATTATTGCCCCACATTTGGAATATTGTGCAACGCTGCTAATTGGTATGGGCGAAACTGAGTTGAATAAACTGCAGATATCGCAAAATCGGGCGATGAGAGTCATATTACAATGCGACAGGTATACAAAGGTGGATGACATGCAACAAGTGTTACACTTATTCATGTCTGTAAGACAGAGGTTGAACTATAATGTGTGTATATTTATTTTCAAAGCTGTAAGAAACTTACTACCTAGACAAATAAAAAGCAAACTGCAAGTTGTTGGAATGAATACCGATAGAATCACACGGCAGACTGGTAATATTGCGATACGTTTTCGTAAAACGCGGAGTGCACAAAAAAGTTTATTTTATGAAGGGATAAAAATGTATAACGCGTTACCCATTGATGTTAAAAATTGTGAGCGACTAGTGCAATTTAAGCATATGGCGAAGGAATTCATTGTATCTACAGTAAAATAAGATATAGATGTAAGAAATATGTAAAGAAATGTATTACAAATAGCTGAGAAAGCTAATAAATATCAATCAATCAATCAATCAATCAATCAATCTCTCTCTCTCTCTCTCTCTCTCTCTCTCTCTCTCTCTCTCTCTCTCTCTCTCTCTCTCTCTCTCTATACGCCCGCGTCTACTATTTTCGCGCGCGAAACCATGAAATTTCCTTACGTTATTTGGGGCTGGGTGTTTTTTTTTCTTCATAGTACACTCTTGGTCGGGTCGGTGAAATCTTCTGAAAAACCACCGCCGCCACCAGTTTCACCGCGGCGGTTTCAAATCTACCGCCAATATATAGGTATAAATATGGGGTATATCGCACCGTTTCAGTTTGCGTTACAATTTTTGAAACTAGTCTTACGGGGCAAGTGTACATATATAAAAGCTTATTTTTGGCGGTGGTGCGGAGCATCAAGTGCGGATCGCTGCAATATAGCCGCCGATCAACAACGAGTGCGCGACGAGTCTCGCATGCAGCTATCAAAAGTCATCTTTTCTGTCTTTTGGGTTTGCTTCAGAGGCTCCAAAGCCGTGCTGCTGCTGCTGCTGCTGCTGCTGCTGCTGGCACTTGCGCCCCGCTCACATACGCATTTACTAGTTATTATTATATCACCGCGTGCTGCTCGATTATTTTAATAGGTGGATGCGTATGCGAGCGCAGCGGCGGCCGAGTGAAAAAGTTGGCTGCTGCTGATAGTAGCGCCCCATTCATAGTAGCGTCTCTCGTTTTCTTACCATTTTGCTGAGACGCGGAATGCCAAAAGCCTGGTCCATGGACCGGGTCAGAAACCCTGAACATATATTCAACATCTCCCGCTTCCTCTTTCCAGAGTAATCGCAAAAGTCCTCTGTCGTCGGATCTGAGTTTGATCACCGGACACGAATCGACCGTCACTCGTGTCGCGCTCATTCCCCTTGCAGGCTCCGTTCTATGGTCCAGCACTTCGACCACGTACCATTTTCCCATTATCTGCAAATTAAAATGATCCATAATGCTCTCTTTGCTCTTTATTTCAACATTTTTACACCTGCCAACGGAAAATATATTTCGTTTTTTTTTTTTTTTCATCCGCCGTATATCGCTCGACTGTATAATATCCTTCAATTTCCCCGTTATACCGGAGACATCTGTCAATCGTTTTTTTTCTCCATTAGTTTATTTGCCCCTGCGCTCGGTTGACTCGCTTTTTTCTCCAGCCGTGCCAAACGAACCCTTGATGGATATCGCATACGAAACAGGTATTACGTTATAAATATTCTCATTCGCGCGCGCTAACGTGTTTTATTACCGTTGGAAATTTGGTCCTTGACTATCCGCGAACAGTTGGCGCATGACAATCGAATTGGATAAAATTCACGCGGGCGAACGCGGGCGGCACGGAAATAATGGAGCAGCCCCCTGTTCAATATACTACTACAGTATATTTTACACTTTGTGCAATAATAATTATTTATTTTCGATCGACGACAATATCAAAGAAATAGCGTATATTTATTTTATAATAAATTCCCACAATATCAAATAAAAATACGGTATTGAGTTGTTTCTTCTATATAGTGTGACGTGACATTTTGCCCCGCCACTCGTACGAATTGTGTCGACCAGTGGACCGGGTTTACGGCCCATTTTCCACGACTTTTCGACTCGTCGGGTGTTGGTCGGAGCCGGACTCATTAGTGCGTAATTATTGTATTAAGTTCGAAAAACCGCCTACATTACCGATTTGAGAGATTTTAGTTAGTTTTAGCTACCTGTTACCTACGTGGCAGGAAGAGAGAGAATTTCGTTGTCTATTTTTGAGTTTAATCTGACGTTTATTTACAGAGAATTTCGTTGTCTATTTTTGGATTTAATCTGACGTTTATTTAAAGTAAAATTTCATTGTCGTTTTGGGATATTTGGTGTCGCCTTCGCGACTGGGTGCGAACCGTCTTTTATTGTGACGATGCTTTGCTGTTGTTCGACCCGATCTCGTTCGCGAGAAACACCCTCCCACACCGTCTTCGAGTTACGAGCATCATTCTCGACCAGTGGACGGCTGAGAGGACACGCTGGCATAGGCCATTCGTTGAACGCCGCCCGTGCCTCTCCCGCTGCAGTAACCGAGAGTTACACCGTCCGCTACACCGTAAATTCGGGTGCCACGGTCCGTGCGATACGGCGCCTCGTCAGGTGGGATTCGGGGGAGTTTTCTGGAGCCAAGGTGCTGTTTTGCCTGGTGGTTTTTGTCGTGGGCCCACCATGACTTCTAGACGTCCGAAGTCATGAGGGAGGCCTCCCCTCGGTCCTTCAGAGCTGCCCGCCGGATCCCCAAGAGGAAAGGCACTCGAATCACGGCAATTAAGTCGGGAGGAATGTTTCAAACGGACGGGAGAGGTAAGAGCAACAGGGAGGCAAATTACCGACGTGGCGCTTCTTAATTTGAAGTCCCGCGAAAGCGTGAACTACGAGCCTATGCTCTGGCTCGCGCCTAGCGTGTCGTGAGCGCTGCGGTTCGCGGGCCTAGTGGTGGGGATGGCGCCGAATATTGAGGACCACTCGTTCGCACAAGGAGTCTTGTTCCGATCACCTCACCGGCGAGTCAGAAGTCCGAGTCTGCAGTCATCTAGGCCTCTTTTGTCTTTTCTTCGGGTGCGACGAGTGATCTCCTCGGTAAGCCCACTACTCTTTCTCCCCGGGTTCTTTGGTAGAATTGAGCGTATTGTTTCGGAATTTAGTTCCGGTTTTCTTTGAGTTTTGTTGCCTGGTGGCCTTTTCTTTGAGGGAGATCTGTGTGGCGAAGTGGCGAGTGAGATTGCGGCCGCTACTTCCCAATCTCCATTATTTTTCGTGTAGTTTATTGAGACGCTCAACTCTATCAGGGGATTCACTCTTAATCTGGTTCAATGCATTATTATCTGATTTCGAAGATAGTCTGAACGATTATTCGTTCGAGTTTTGATAAAGCGCTGAATATTACGCGCAGTACAGTTTGAGTTCTCTTTTGTCTCTCTCTCCCTGCACATGTCGAGAGCCCTAGCGAGCGCGCTAGCCGCGCGATGTTTTCGTTGTGTCTCTCTCTTTCTCATTGTCGCGTTCGGGATGTACGGCGGTTATTCAAGGCATTATTTTTCAGTATTTTTCTCCCGTTTCTTTTATATTGCGCATTCTTTCGTACCTGCTATTGCGTTATTGCTTGTCTCACGATCGACGTATTTTCTGTTACCTCTTTTGAAGTACTCTATTGTAAAATTGCGTCATTCTCCGTCGTCGATCATAATTTCGCCTATCTTTTGTCTTTCGCGTTGCGTCCGTGCATTGTCCCAAAATCGCGGACTTCTATCTTTTGTGATTCCTGTCGCCGTGTGGTAGGTTAGCTCGCGGATGAACTATTGGGTAGTAAATTACCAGGTGTCGATTACCTTTTGCCTTTGCGCTACTTACGACACCCGCGTAATCTACCTGGAATTGTCTCGCCGTGGTCACTTTGTTGCCTACCCTGCCTTAGTGACCAATGCGTTACAATTTCCGCCATAGCAGTTACCTATTACCTATTACCTATTGCCTGTAGTTACCTTGCGAACTCGGGTAGGTCGTTGGCGACGTTTAGTTACCTACTTGTGAACAGGGCCAACGCGACGGCGAATTAAAATTACTATTTCTCCAAATTATTATCTTGTTCCGTTTAACTGGCGAACCTAAACTATCGTTTCCTAAAATATTATTTTGTTGAACATTAATTGGCGATCTCGTATTTCTCTCCTGTATAATTTGTTTTCCGCTAAAAATTGTGAATAAATGACACATACTGTTTCGAATGTTATATTTTGTTGTGGGCTATTTCTTTTGTGTTTCGTGACCGCTACTTTGGCCCCAAGGATCCCCCCCTCTACCTTTTGTATCTCAGATGAGCTGAGTAGTCGGACCGTCCTCGGTCACTCGCTCCCCTCGTGCACTCTAGACTTTAATTTTGCGTTGCGTTACCATCACGAGAATTGACGACAATCAAGTCGATTAATTCGACGGTACTTGGTACCTGGCACCCAGTTCATTCTCGTAGCCGGAGAGCAGCGCGAGGCGAGGTGAGTGAGCCGAGAAGGGACAGATCGTACCTTCCCGGGAAAATCTTGTTACAATAGAGACTATTGGTCCTGGAATATTATCGACGCATTACTTTTCCTATATATATGTATACAGTATGCGCTATTACGGACCGATCGTGTGCCATTTCCCTGTTTCGGTTCCGCCGATACCTCGTCATCTCCAAAAATAAAAAAGCAACGCTTTTTTTTCGATTTTATATGCATGTCGGATGACCGAACATCGCGGCGATTCGTCGTGCAATTTCCTGTGATATGAGCCATCGCATCGCGATATATATATATAATACCAATTTCCCTCCATTCGGCAACGTACCGCGCGAGACAAAATTTTCAATCCGCACGGGGCCGCAAGTGAACTTTTGAGTTTCTCTTTAAACTAACTGCATATAGATGAGACTCCGGAGTGTGAGAATTTTTTATTTTCGCGTTGGTCGGTTATTATTATTATTATTATTATTATTATTATTATTATTATTATTATTATTATTATTATTATTATTATTATTATTATTATTATTATTATTATTATTTTCATAAATGCAGCAAATATGGAAGAGGCAGAGAAGAATGAATCAGTCGACTGATTATTGCCATTTACCGCACCAGTCCTGGTACACGTGGGTGCATACGTCGTACATAAATACAACTAACATTATAGTTCTATTCCAGGGAGAAAAAAAAAAAAAACATTTGATAAAAGAATGCATATGCGCGGAGTGCATAGAAATTTAATATTTTACGATCGGATGAATTCAATAAGTGCTTATTTTTCCACACATTATTACTATCCCAGGGGACATCCGCGAGCGCGCGCGTCGCACGACCAGAATGCAGTCTGAGGCGAATTTTGATATTCAATTCCGTCGTCGCGCGGGAAGGCTCTTAACCGCGTTCGCATATCCGACGTACCGGAAAATTAAATCAATCGGCTCCGATGTTTCGGGTCCGAGGATTCAGGATTATTATTTACACGGCTTGGCACGATTTTTAAACGAGTGTATACGCGATGATGTTGAACGCGAAAAGAGTCGAGAAGAAGAATATCGAATAAATTGAAAATTGGGGCGCCCCCCGCGGTCGTCGCGGAACGGGAGAGAATCTTTGCTCGCGGCATGGCACGGTGATGCGCCAAACGTTTTCCGAATGAGAGGGGGAAAAAAAAAACTAGGATTTGCGCGGATAATGCGGGGAAGCGAGGAAGCGAAGAGTAAGCAATTTTTGGTATACGAGGTGGGTGCGGAGCGTCACACGATCATGCACATCGCCAAAATACCGCACGGGGTGGTATACAATGTGCCAAAAGATCGAGCTGCCTGCTCAATTCAATTTCAATTCAAGCAAGACATCCGGCCATCGATCTTCACATTTCTTTACAATTTTTATTATAGACTCCTTTTTTTGCGGGCTATATAACGTGATTGAGCGTTATTCTTGTCCGCCCCGCCCCATCGTTAATTCTGCTCCGCTGGAAGTACGAAAATGTTTTGAGGTGGAAAATAAGGTGGGCGGGCAATCGACCGGGATAAAAGGGCCAGCGCCCTCTAACCTGCTATGCTATGGTTATTCCTTCATTTTCCAAATTGACGAAAAAAATATCAGAGCGCGCGGCGCATCGTTTGGGCGAACGGCCAACCGTTTTGAAGCTGTTGAATCCTACTCTTTCATCATAATCATATATAATAGGCGTGCATGATTTAAACAAAATACGTTTCTAAAAGCAAAATGATTTTTTTTTTCCCCATGTCGTTTGAAAGAAAGAAACAAGGCGGAGTAAGACCAACGATGGAAAAAAAAAAAAACAAGGTTCAATATAATGCGGAAAATGAATAACGTCGGAGAAACGATTTTAATGCTAATACGTTTGTTGGAATAAAACTAAAAATGCATGCACGGAGGAAAGAATATACAGTCGTCGTTGTTATTTACACGATGTAAATATAGGAATTAATGAATTGTTGATGAATAATCGGACAGAGGTACCTATATTTTATTATAGGGATTTTATTATAGGGGAACATGGGGCAAAGTGGCCACCCATTTTTATGGGGCATTTTTGAATTTTGGGGCAAAGTGCTGGAACGAGAATTCCGAGGGCATAAGCAGGAAAGATAAACTTTTGTTATTCCATCGTATTTCCCAGTGCATGGAATTGACGAATCGGAAAATAGAGTATATACTGATATCGGCATATATGCGGCAGCATAAACGACATCTCAATGTTGTATTACATGTTGATCAAAAAGATTATAATAAATTTTCACTCTGTTTGTCCGATCGTCGACGATACGCAATCCAATAAAATGATGGATTCGTTCGGGATTCGCTAAGCCCTCTTTTTTTTCTCTCGGTACGTATATTAAAAATTTTGAATTAATATACCCCCGTTTATATAATGGTAGATAAATATCGTCGTGATTGATGAGATTATTGGATCGGAGTAGTATGATGACGCGAAGCCTGCTATTCGCGTTATATGTTTCTATATATACTGGCGCGGAATCTGCTGCTTTTGTAATAAAAGAAACGCTTCGTCGGAGCTATATCGCGTTATAGATTTGAAAAAGTCTGATAATATCTTATAAAAGCGACTAGCTGCTGCATGGTATATATAGAAAGCGGTATCAACACCTCGTGTTTTCATAGGGGCTTTTTGTCGGCCAAGTTTGCACGGTAAACGGTAAAAATGCTGAACCGGTGATAAGAGAGAGAGATGAGTCGCACGAAATTTGTTTCCAAGTTTCGGTGCATATGAATCTGATGTTAAAATCTGAATATGGCCTGCTCGAATATCGTGTGTACACCGGTAAGAAGCGTCGATATTTTCACGATATACCTATTTCGAAATGACTATGACCTCGTCGACGTTTTGTCGCTGGGCAGCGGAGCGGAGTATGGCGCGTGGCCCGCGTGCGTTCGGTAAAATAGACCGTTACATACCGCGCGCACATATATTTAAACGCGTGATATCGTCCTCTCTCTATTCGCGTTTACATACGTGAAAAAGAGAAAAAAATCTGCTCATTCTTCTGGGTGAACGTGCATGCGACTAAACGAATAATAAACTGCTGATGCTGGTAGATGCGGTGAAATTAGTCGCGGGCGCGATGAAGCGCGCCGCGCATATATATATATTTATATATATTGAAGCGAAACACACTCTCAAACACTTTATTTCGACGACATGGCACGCACGAGTGTTTACATCGGCGCGGCCATGTTGGAAAACTGTGACTTTACCACTTCGCGAAGCATCGCTCGGGAGGGGAGAAGCGAGGTGCTTCCAGTGCAGCCAACTCAATTTCGCTTCTCAAAAATCCCCTAGATTCTCTAAATTCTTGATTTTATTAAATTTTAATTAAACAAACCTTTCTTGTTCAGAAAATTAATGCGGATCAATAGAGAAACATATTTTTAACAATTTGATGAAGATTTCAGAGTAAAATCATTTAAATTTTTAAGAAAACTTTTCTTTGTGAGATCAAGCGTGCACAGTGCGCATGCGCGATGACCTAATTTCACAGGCACGTGCAATAAACTCAGTCCTGAGCAAATATATGAATTAAAATAGAATAAAAGCGTTATTGTTGAGAAAATTAATTGAAAATAAAAATAAAATAATAGAAAAAAACACGGACTGTGCATAAAACGAATAAAAATTGATTTTATTAAACTTTATTAAATTCATGCACATGCGCAGTGTGACTGCAGCTCGACTCAGCCAATTGGGACTCACGCGGGGGAGTTATCGCACCAATGGGAGAGTTTAGAGTGGGAGTCCCTGGTTCGAGATTAAGTCGCGCAGCGAATCACGCAGAGGGACAAAGTCCAAAAGAATTATTATTATTATTATTATTATTATTATTATTTTCTTTGTACGAGAGAGTATAAAAACGTGCGAGTACAGAAGCTCCAGAGGCCAGTCTCGTCTCGAATCTCGCCACGCTAGACTCATCGCTAAAGAAATAACGCTCACTGGAGCTAACAAAGAGCCAGCAGTTGCGTCTCGAATCTTGGAGAGCTTGACTCGCACTCGCAAATATCAAACTCCAGTCTTGCTTCAGGATTTCGCCACGTAAACTCGCCAATAAAAACGAGAATAAAGAAACATAAAATTTTCGCTCATTATAAAAATAGCTCTAAAAACAAAGAGCAAAATAACATCGCTATTATCCCACTCAGAATTCAAAAACAACACCTTTCCTCCTCACGCTAAGAGGGCCGGGTTCATTCGATTTCGTTCCGTTTCGAGATCTCTGGGTGGATTCTTTTCCAACGAATCATTGTTTTCTGAGTGGCGATTCAATTGATTAAATTAATTTTCTAAAACCTGAGCATTTTCTTTATTCTCAAGACGAGACAATTTCAAATCAGTTATTATTCTTCATTTTGAGCTAATTAAATTATTCAAAAAGCGAAATCACTCACTAAAAATCATGAATTTTTGTAATTTGTTTCAAGAAACATTTAGAATTTAATAAATAATTTGCTATTTTCAGTCTAATTTCATTTTACTTTTGTTTTTCTTTCATGCCCGCTCTTTACTATAATAAAAAGCTCAAACTTACTCGTAACGGCGTGCTCTAATTCGAAACCGTACTGTTACATTACAATATATATATATATATATTGTGACAATTTTTATTTTTCGAATTGTCACAAATAAAGATTTCCAAGTGTAATGACCGAGAAGAAGGATACCCGTCCCGCTCGCTCTGCACTTCAACCATACACGACCACGCAAATCTTTTATAGGGCAAAAAGAAGGAAATTGTCAAGAGAAATTAAGCTACGTAATCTATTTTTTTTAATTATTTTCATGCGAGCCGTCCCGAAAGCCAAAAGGGAGAATTCGAATATAAGAAGGAAACAACACACTCAACACAGTCACATAAACAACACACACGCACCAGCTCATGTTAAACCGTCGTGGAATGCTTTCGAAGGTTCGAGAATATCCAAAATTCGAAATTACTGGAAGCTAGCGATGCCGTACACCGTGGCTTCAGGGGAGTCCCGTCAAAAGGAGTCTCGAACCCGTCTACGAAATTTGTATTATTGTATCTGGCGAAATAAATGCCGAAGACCATCGAGAAACTCTCCTCCGCCGTCAAATAACATAATCATCGTTTTATACGGGCCAGGGGTTATCTAAACATCAAAAGAATTATGCAATATAATTTTGAATTAATGATTCCCGCGAAATTGTGGGGCCCCGTTTAACGCCCATTATTAAATTTAAAGTGATGCACCTGTCACCTAACGTACGGGAGGCTGGAGGGGAGGTATAGGACCAAAGATGTACTGCGTCGATCGATCTAGGGAGATTTTCGTGAAGTATCGAGCGAGCCAGACGTGGAGATCTCGAGAGTTGAGTAGTGTGACTGTAAGTTCCCGCTTTCTGCTTTCATTGATCTGTAATCGATGAACTCTCGAAGAATTTATTCGAACATTATTGTCTTCGTGGCGAATTGTATACTCGTCGTATCAGAAAGTTAAATTCAATTAATCCCGTCAAAAGAGCCGAAACCTCTCGAGAAATATGGTCACGGCGACGGCTTCGCCTCGCGATTTTCAAGCTGAGATTTTGTATTCTTTTTTTTTGTTCGTTCCCGCGTTCCAGAATAATGAAGTGGGCTTTACGGTATTAACCCTCTCGGACCGTATGTTGCTTCTACGCAACACGCGCTTCCAGGCCCAATAAAACTGCATCGGTCAGTAAGGTCGGGGTTCTAACTGCCTATTTCCATGAAGCAAGGTTAGATTGCACCTTAGATACTCCTAAACCAAGAGATAAACTGCTTTAACTCATCGAAATATCAATATGAAGTCGGCGTTTCATGTTGAGCTGGCGTTGTGTGAAAAGGTGCTTTAGTTATCGCAAAAGAAAAGTGGGTATACATTTTCTTTTCGTACACCAAACGTTATTTCCTTTCAAAGGGAAGCTAATATGATGTATTTAAGGTATTCGGTGCTAGATTCATTCGTAAATTTTCCTGATTTTGCTCCCCAAGAACCTGGTGCTGCGCGCAGCGAACATTCCAAATCTCATATTTCCCAACAAAAAAACCGAAATGTCACAATGGATTCGGAAACTAGAAAGTATTATGAGATAAAATTATGAAGGGAATCATTTTCCGTCAACGCGAAATAGGTCTCGGTCTGAGAGGGTTAAAATAAAAGTCGAGTAAATGTGTAGCTTGGCGTGGCGGTGCGCGAAAATCTCCGTGTCGTGATAATTGTGCGAGGATTCGTGGGGAAAAAGTCGGGAATATTTGAGTAAGTTTGAGTGAGATAGAGTGTGAGTGGATAAGGTTCGCTTCCGCGTGCGACGGGAGAACAGCTCGGCCGAGTAACCGATTAACGGGGGCTCGGTGATTTCTTTTGATCCCGTAAATAATTAGTACATCGTAATTTTCCATCTAAGAATTCCCTGACCACAAGTAGCGCTGTGACAGGACGGAACGAGCTCGAGATTAGATTATAAAGTGTGTAGGATCCCGATCGTGTGTGAATGTGATTCGCGACGTTTTTCCCCGAATTGCGTGATAGTCCCGTTAAGATTCTCACCAGCGATAGAAAAATTTGTTAATTAAATAGACGAATAAACGAAGTGTTCAACTAATTTTTAAATTGTAACGTCAAATTGTGAGTTGAGATTCCAAGTTATTTTTCCTTTCGCCCACCCCCATCCCGCTGCCAGCCAAGCCGGTCAACATTTTCTCTTTCTCTTTTTCGTCGAGTCGCTCAGCGACTGGCGCCCAGGGGATTTTTCCCGAAACAATAATCGACGAGAGAGAGAGAGAGAGAGAGAGAGACGGAGAGTTTTGTGACAAAGTTTGGAAATATGAAAATTTCGTATATCTCCCATATAGGGAGAGAGAGAAAAATTGTCGTGCACCTTTGATTTATGAAATTTCGTCAGAACTAGCCGCGGCCCCAGGGGCATGCATTTTATTGTGCGCGAGCTAGCTGGTTATAAACTTTATTTAGGTAGGGGAGTATGGAGCTAAGTGGCCCACTTATGGAATTTAACGAGTTTTGTCGGTTAGCACATGGTCATTTATACTTATTTTTATGTCCCAAAAATGATTCCACCTCCTTATTTCAAGAATTTTGAAAAAAAAAAACATTTTTAGGACAAAGTGGCCACCCCCTCGAATGCGGTGAAAATCGATAATTGTCACTTCTCGTTAAATAGATAGACGTTGTAATTGACTGTTCCCGCAAGGAACATTGAAGGCCGCGATAAACCGAAAAGAAACGAGGCATAGTAGGGAGGACCCTCCTTCGATGGGATGAAATAAAAATTAGTCGGAATACTTGGATAAACCCGTGGCAACCCGTGGCATTATCACGAGTCCGTTGTATCGCGCAAATCTAGTTGAGTAAGAAAAAAGCGATAATGAAAAAAGAAAAATTCTTGTCTGCGGCGGACGTTGCTTGCATTTTCTGCGATCAACTTTATTCGCATTCCTCCGAAGACTGGATTCGCTGCGAAACATGCCTAAAATGGGCGCACACGTTGTGTGCAGGTGTTGATGAATATCAAGTCCGTTATAAGTGCGATTTTTGGCAATAAAAATAAAATTGATATAGACATTTATCAGTAATTCGCAAAATGATTCTCACCCTCTGCCTCAAATATGTAGCTATCAATTTCTCAGAAAACATAGAATTCTCACTGATCCTGTGCCCCAGAAATCGGAATTCCGTATGAGTGGCCACTTTTCCCCATGTTCCCCTACCTGCTTCTCAGCCTTTTGCGCACATGTGCGCAAGAAGAGCTGCGGTAACGGATAAGGGGAATTATTCAGGACATATGCAAATATAAGGATGATATGCAAATATAGGTACGACGCATAGACGCATATTCGCGGGTGATGTGTCAAGTCGAGAGTTGGGCAAGTTGAGAATCCGTTCGACGAAGCTGCTAGCTCCGGCGGATCAGTTTGATAAGCGATTACATGTGGTCCTGTGCGGAATGAGCGAGTCGCGGCGGACAGAGTTTATCGACCGAATTGGAAATTGGCTCTCTGGGGTGGGCGGAATGTTAAAAGTTGGCCATATACAGAGGTTTACGAGAGACAGTTGCTAAAAGTTATTGCTAAAGGGAGGATGATGCGGAGGAGCCTCGTCGTGTGCCGGGGAGTGACATCGAGCGATTTAGAAATATTGATCCTTCGTTATCGCACACCTTGGCCAGCGCGCCGGCTGTTGACATTGCAAATCTCAAGCAGGATAGTCCAAGTCCGGAGTCCGGAGCATGCAGAATATGGTGAACCACCACGAGTACCTCTAACTTTGCTATACGAGAGAAGCCCGGCGGGCGATGTCACGTACGTTGTAATCCCTGCTGCGGCGTCCCTATCAGCGGGACCGGCGATCCGACCTGCTACCCTATTTTACTTATAAATAATATAATATATTGTTTTAAGCCAACCGGGCAGCGTAATGCGCAAAAAAAGATAATTGCCCAACAAATATTTTTTACCCAAAATAGAGATAGACGAAAAGATGGAGGCCGAAAGATGGTGCTGGTCGAATGAATCAAATTATTGAGATGAAGCGGACCGCGGGAGGGTCGACGTTGATCGCGCACGCGGAAACATGCAAGTATACATAGTTTCGTTACGTTGCGAGGCGTATCGACGGTGGTGGTGGCAGCGGTGTCGGCGGCGGCGAGGATATCTCGGGTAGGAGATGGAAAAAAGCTCAAATCCTAATGCGGAGAAGCTCAAAAGTGTAGAAAAGTTGAGGCGATAACGAGCAAGAGAGAAGGCAGAGAGGTGAAAAGATTGGTGGTAGGGTGTGAGGAGAGGTAACCGGCGGAGAGTGTCTCGTTGAAAAGTGGCGCGGGTGAAAGAGGCTCGCGCACAAGAGAGGACGACCCTCCAAGCTACTTTGGAAAATGGCTTCGCCGCCGGGTGCTTACGCTTCCCGCAGCAGCATGCAAGCAAAGAGGTATTGAGAAAAACAAAAAAAGCGTAAATACATCGGTATACGCGTTACAAAGTATATATAAAAACGTATTACGATACGCTTATGGTACTCGATGAAATGGAAGTGTTGGGGTGAAAGTTTCCGAATCATAGGTTATACGCGGCTTCGCGTATCGCGCTAAGCGTATATATATCGACGACAAACAAGAAAAGTATTGTATCGCAGGAAAAGCAGGATATGAGTACTAGCTATATATGATTCGTCCAACTCGTGCGACGCTCAAAATCCTTGACCGCACGGCGCGCGCGCGGTTATCATCCGCGTTGCGAAACAAATTCGCAATCTTAATTCGCTGCTCCATTTGATTCCCGTCAATTATTCGGGAGTTCGCGGCTCGAGCTGTTTGTTGAAAAGTATCAAGGGAGTATATATACGAATAATGCGAGTTTGGATGAGATGAGTAAACGCGGAAGATGTGCGGAATGGAAGAAAGGAGCAAGAGGGAAATTGCGAAACAAGTGACATCGTAATTTGCATTTGAAAGTACCTATAATGTTGAAGGAAAGCCCGAGCGCGCTCCGAGCTCGCAATAGCAGCGGCGGAGTATTCGCGACAAGTTTTCAATAGGAAAAGTCATATGTTGACGGAGAACCGCCAGAGGGGATGAAGGATGAAGCGCGCGGTGAGAAGACTGAATTCGAAAGGCCAAAGTATGGCGGCGACGACATATTGCCGCTGCGACGCCCCTTCTCTTGGCCAAATAAAGAGCAAGTGGAATATAGCCAACGGGAGAGAGAAATATTAGGGACGTGACGCGCCTGCTGCTCGGTTAAAGCACGAGAAACCAGGAAGCTAACGAGAGTCGAGAGCACAAGAGATACGAGCGTATACGCAAGCAGTATAATAGGGAACGTTATTATATTTTGTATTTAAACGGAAACTCTGAACGATGCTTGTGTACGTTGTACACGACAGCTCGACGCACCGCGGGATTAAGTTTCCATAGAATGTAAAATTTTCGAGCGAATATAGGAGAAAGCTCGCTCGCGACGTTGTATTCTTACAAGCCAGCATTTATTAGTTGAAGAAGGAGAGGCTTCTTTTTGAGAGAGCATGCAAGCCGCGTTCGGAGGAGCGGAGCAGCCACCTGTGGCATGTTGTCGCGTCATTGAAATATCTGGGGAAATTTATGTATATATTTCAGTGTTGTCGCGCGTACACGATTTACCTCGGCTCGAAAAGTCGTTGTGCTCTTGGAAAGAAAAATATATAAACTACTCCGGATGCTGAATTCTATAAGATGAAAGTGTTATACCTAAAGGAAATTGTTAATAACGAGCGAGTCATCGTGCGTGTGTGCGGCGGAGGACTCACCGAATGCCCTCCGTAACTTTTGGTTTTTCTTCTCTCTCGCGGCGCGGCTCCTTTTTTTTTCTACTTTTGCTTCTTCTGTCATCCACCGCGGGTCTCTGACTCGTCGCGCGGGGCGCGCGCGCTCTCGTCGCGTCGCGGGGTGTTGCTAATGTCGTTTGGGCAGACGAATTCAGACGTCCGCAACGCGGCCGGCGGCCGGAATATATATGATCCTCTTTCGCCGCTACGACCAAGCTTATTCTCTTAACCTTTCACCTTTTTCTTCCTCGTCTATATGCTCATTATCCTTTTCCTTCCGCGCTCTTATCCGCGCGTGCCCGCGTCTTCTCCGTTAACCTTTTCGACCTGCGAGGCAACCAAGTTTTACAATAATTCACGTCGCCACCGGGGGGATGGATCCACTCCCCGTATTATTACGATATTATGAATAACACCGTGCGCCCGCACCTTTTATGTTACCGTATAGCATATCCTCGCCGCAGAAACTTTTGTTTCGCGTCAACGAATGCCCTGCTCCCAAATCTCATAAAAACGCCTGGAAATACAAACCGCTCAAATAACGCTCAAGAACATGGATATAAATTTGTTGTGAGGGAATTTACAATTTCGTGTAACGTATATAATTCAAGGATTAAAAGCTCCTGCTGCTGGTGCAAATTGGAGCGTAAAAAGTTGTAACGCGCGCGCGAATTGGCCGAAGCCGAGGAGCAGGAAGATACTCGAATTTTTCGAAATATCGCCGCATATCTCTTGAAATATTTGTTGCGCGTTCGAAAAAAAGAGATAATTTGGACGTTGGGCGCGCGTTTTAAATACGGATGCGAGTTTTGAGGGGGGGCCGCGAAGGAAAGGAAGCAGCGGCGCATCGAACGACTTCACACGCTACCTACCCAAATAACGCCCAAATTCTCTCTTTTTTCAAACAACACGCTCATCGTAAAAAATATTTCAAGAGATACGCCGCCGCGATATTTCGAATCTGTACATACGCATCTATCTAGGTACGCACGATTAAACGAAACAAATAAATTGATTTTTGGGATTCTTCCGCGTGGCGGACATATATGTAAGAGCGAGAGTCGAAAGGATCGAAAGGATCGCTCTCGCGATATATAGGGGAACATGGGGCAAAGTGGCCACCCACTTTTTTGGGGCATTTTTGAATTCTGGGGCAAAGTGGCCACTCACGCAATTCCGATTTCTGGCGGGGCACAGAATCAGTGAGAATTCTATGTTTTTTGAGAAATTGATAGCTATTTGAGGCAGAGGGTGAGAATCATTTTGCGAATTACTCATAAATGTCTATTTTATTTTAATTGACAAAAATCGTACTTATAATGGACTTGATCTTCATCAACACCTGCGCACAAGGTGTGCGCCCATTTTAGGCATGTTTCGCAGCGAATTCAATCTTTGGAGGAATGCGAATGAAGTTGATCGCAGAAAATACACGCAACGTCCGCCGCAGACAAGAATTTTTCTTTTTTCATGATCTCTTTTTTCTTACTCACTAGATTTGCGCGATACGACAGACTCGTGACAATGGCGGTTTTCCCACGATTTGCCCCCGATAAGAACGGGCTTTTGCCAATGGTAATGGCAAAATTTATCCAAGTATTCCGACTAATTCTTTTTTCATCCCATCGAAGGAGGGTACCTACTATGCCTCGTTTCTTTTCGGTTTATCGCGGCCTTCAATGTTCCATGCGGGAACAGTCTATTACAACGTCTATTTAACCAGAAGTGACAATTATCGATTTTCACCGCATTTGAGAGGGTGGCCACTTTGCTCCAAAAAATTTTCTCGACCAAATGAGGAAAAAGAGGATGAACAAAGAGTTTTAAGACTCAACAATAGTCGAAAGATCATTTATTATCTGATAAAGTGGGCTGGATATTCGTTTTCGGTATGAAAAAAAATTTGGCAAAATTTATCGAAGTATTCTGACTAATTTTTTTTTCATCCTGTCGAAGGAGGGTTCGTACTATGCCTCGTTTCTTTTCGTTTTATCGCATCCTTCAATGTTCCATGCGAGAACAGTCAATTCCAACGTCTATTTAACCAGAAGTGACAATTATCGATTTTCATCGCATTTGAGGGGGTGGCCACTTTGCCCCAAAATTTTTTTTTTTTTCACAATTCGAGCAATAATGAGATGGAATCAGTTTGGGGACATAAAAATAAGTAAATGACCATGTGCTACCCGACAAAACTCGTTAAATTCCTTAAGTGGGCCACTTTGCCCCATACTCCGCCCCTATATCCCTCCAAGGTATAATAAATCATTGAACGCGGCATTACGGCGACGAGGCGAAATTTTCATAAGCTCTGCCTCTTTGCGTATAACGAGATCGTAAGAGCAATTTGTCATGTTGTTATTGGAAAGCTCGTGCGCGAAAATAATATATCGTAGAAAAGAGCGCATGCAGTAGCAGTATACTATACTAGCAGCGATTCTCGCGATTCATTGAAATTACCTCTCAAGCGTATATGCTGGTATAACGAAAAGCGCGTGCCCCCCCCCCCCCCCCCCCCCCCCCGCCGCCACTTCGGGCCGAATAAGCGAATGCGCGATTAATCATCGTGTTATAAAGCGGCGCGATGGGAGCGGTAAGCGCGTGACCGTTGCGGCTACAACCTGTGGAGTTTGAGTTTGCAAAATTTGTCGGAAGAAATAAAATCTCTTGATATATCCCCGTGCACGCGCGCGCGCGAGAATATTGGAGGGCGATTTTTTTTTTCGTAATTATCGCGACCTGCTCGTCCGATCGAGGGAGGCAACGTCGATGTTAATAATGCGGTTGAATAGCTTACCCCATCAAGATCGAGAGATTCCTGTGACTTGAGTTGTGGACAGTTAGGAAACGAGTAATGACTCGCCACCACGTCCACTGAATTGTTCGCCCACGTGTAACCCAACACAACGAAAAGCACAATCGCGCACTGTCGCTTCATTCCGACTAATATGTTCGACTAACTGAATTATAATAGCCGGTAATAATTGGGTCGAAACTGATGATTCAATATTGAGTTTCACACAGCGCAGAGATATATGACGATTATTTAATCTCCTGCTCCCTTTATGCTCGCCCTTTTACGTCCGTTTGGGCCCGTTGCTGGTAACGCCTCATTTCCTCGCGGTCACACTTTTACGCTTGAAATTATTGTCGCATATATAATTGAGGAAAATAAAACTGAATGGTTCAATATTTCAAGTCCGGACGCTCCAAGTCGGAGTTATTATTTTTCGGTGAAAAGTTAATAAAATCCGGTTGACAGCCGAGATGGATCGAACGACGAGCGCGAATAATCTCGCGCCCGCGATCGATTATAATATAAAACTCAATCGGAACGAAATAAAAAGAGTCGTCGATGAGCTTTCAATATATTCGCGCGGACTATATTTCCGGACAATATATATATGCGAAATTTTTTATTTTTGCACCGTCTCTCATTCGAATCTTTCGTAGACTCCCATTAAAATTCTTATTTTGAGTTTATAAAAAGCGAAAATTTTGTCACGCAACTCGAGAGATGTTTGACGTTTCTCCTTTTTTTCCTTCGTTGGGCGAGGTATTATCTGCAGATAATCTGTAGAAATTCCAAGGTCAATGTATAACGGTAACTTTATCGCAAAATCCCGTTCGTATTAGAATAAAAATGAATGAATAACGACGAGCGCCTTTTCCCATCCCCATCGAAGCACCACAGCGGCCCACCGCAGCGAGGAATGAACGCGCTGTTATTGACCAATTAAAATAGGCGGCGTCGCGGCACTATTAATATATACACGGTTCGGATTGTCAATATTGCGGGTACAATTGTTGCGAATTGTTGCGAGTTGAAAAGGGGGGCTTTTTTTCTTGGGAAAACGTTGTCAGGGACGTCACGGGGAGAGAGGCGCGCGCGCGCCCACCGCGCACACGCACACGCACACACGAATGGAAGCGCACAAACACCACGCCGGGATATAGGGAACTGCACTGATGAGCGTAACGTGACAGCGCAGGTTGTTGTTATCGGTATATCGGTATCGAATTACAATCGTCGGCTTCTTGTCGCTATCATCCGGACTGCCCGTATATACAAATATGATATAAAGCCGTTGTAACGCATCATTAACTCATCTCTTTTATAATATGTCTACTATCTCTATACATTGATTTATACAAATGTAGTCTTATCGGTATGGGTCCTAGGGGCCTACTGATCTGTTTCGCTCTCGGCTCTCGGCTCTCGGCTCTCGAGTCTGATCTGTCTGGTGCTGGTGCTGCTACTGCTGGTGCTGGTGGTGGTATACTGGTGCTGCTGCTCCTCCTCGTTTACTTATGGGAACCGTCGTTGTTGTAGTAGTAGTCGAACCGCGTGCGCGCCGAATAGTCGTCGTCAAAACGGTAGTTCGCGCAACGACGCTGTTCGCCGCCTCATATCGCCGAACAACAAAAACATGGCTCTTTTTATCCCTTTTTTTTTTTAATTTGTTATATAATAGACGCGTTGACGCGAAATTGAATTGATCGGGACGAGCGGAGCGGCAGAGCCTGCGCGGCTGTACGTTTTGAATGATCTCCTTTAAGGATAATATATAGACGATGACGCGCGGGTGCGCGACTCGCCGCGACGGATCACGAGCATCGTATCTCTATTTGTTTCACTTTTTCGTCGATCGTGTCATATATATACCCGCATACGCAGCGTGCGAACTCTTCCCGCGTCGATCTGTGGTCGATCATCGTTTATGCATGGATAATGCGCGCAGTTAAAGAAGGAATCGCGCGACTATCCTCCCTGTCGCGGCCGGTCCATCGCGGTCGAAAGCCTCCGTAATTTTCAACTTGCATGCATGCAAGCCTGCCGAGCGGCTTATTGCTTACGGCGGTGTCGCACGCGGTAAGACACATTAGTCAACGAGGATATATAATAAATAATAAATAATAAAACGAGAACGCGCGCGGCGCCGGGGATATGCGCGGCATGGCTTTTATCGTATAGTAACAACGCGCATGCATGTGCATGCATGCCTGGATGTTTTTGAATTTCTCTGATGCAACGGCCGCGTTATATGCTCTAATATGTAGCGAGATTCGGTATCGAGTGACCCAAAAATATTGTGAGGTAAGCGAACAGAGACGATGGTATGCTGCTTTGGGGTGCATGTGTATTAAGAAAATACGACGAAGAAAAAAAAAATAAGGCGAGAAAATAAATAAGATGAAACGATTCGAAGCAGTAGCGATTACGAGTCCGGAAGGTCCGAGAGTGCATGGCACTCTCGTATCCCGATGACGAGTATACGAATATAGTATAGTAGTAGAGCCCTGGAATGAGTCAGACGTTGTTTCTCCAATTCCAAAGACCCCCGCTATACCGGCGGATTACTCGAAACATATATATACCTACGGCGGCAATGCGAATTTAATTATAAGCTTATTCTCCCTAGACGCACCCCTCGCGTCAAAAAGCTTCAACTTTCCCGTTGTTTTTAAAAAAGCTCGCTTATTTTGTGTTTCCTTCAACGTTATCCCGGACGATACAGAAATAATAATATACCTACCTGCTGCGTACATTCACCTACATGTATCTGCTTGATCAAAGGTCTCCAGTTTTTCTCTGCTTCTCATCCGGTCGGATTTGCGTCTCGTTCGCTTCGCCTGTCGTCTGCATACGGATAACGATTTAACTTTATTTGTTTTTCTACTTTCTCTGTATTTTGGTCTTAATGAAAACAGTAAAGCGCAACGGGGACTCGACTGCTTGCCACCCGCCTGCCTGCCTCGGGCGTAGTACGTGCTTCAACCTCGAGCTAGTTGAAATTTCATCGCCGCGCCCAGAAATGTAATTGCGCTGAAGAGACACTTGAATAAAGAACGGCTTCGCGAGTCGATCGCTTATCGCTATTGTCTATACCGTTTCTTTTTTTCTTTTTTTCATGATTGCGTGAAAAAACTCACTTTCCCGACAGTGATTTAATTGTTATTTCGCGTATACGCCGCGCATCAACTTATTATGTGCGGCTGACATTATGAAATAAACTGCGATACGATGCGGCGGCGGGGGTTGATATTTAAAAAAAATTAACAAATACTTATATATTTATAAGGATAATTTTTGTATGTACGTTACCTCGGGAATTCCCGCTATCCGTATATTATTTTTGTTTTTTTCTTTGCATTACTTTTTTACTCTGCGATTTTTTTGTTTGGCCGACTATAGCGTTGAACGGTTAACAACCAGGACGCGTACGTCGCGAGGAAAATCCTATTAACGGGGACGTGTACTACAATTGCACCGTCACGCACCGCACCGCACCGCCATTCGCATCTCTTTTCGGAACTCTCGTAGCCAATAAAAACTGACGCGTGCGTCTGGTCCGAAAACAAATACGAAAACAAAACGCGTCAAGGCGTAAAATAATGAAGCGTATATTGGATATTTATGCGAGGGAGAAAAAAATAATGATGCACTAAAATTATTGAAATAGAAAAATATATTTTTTCAAGCTGGCTATCGCGAATGCTTCGGCTTGCGGTTCTCACCTCGAATGCTTGGATCTCCGCGCTCCTGATTGGAAGAAACTAATTGATCGGTAAACCACGCGAAGGCTATTGAAACGATTGAAATTGGCAGCCGCCGGATATCGGTCGGCAGCTTTTTTTTCTCCCTCTCTCTCGAATCTTTCGATAGCATCTCATTACTATAATTCAATTGATTTGGGATAAAAAAAAAAGAGGCGAATCGTGAGATCGAAGGAATAACTTTGAGCAACAATATAAGGCGCGCATGATCTGCTCTCGGCTCTTGAAAAGTTTGTGCGCCCAATATCTATATATTGGGCGCACAAAGTAGACGCGAGAAACGAGAGAGAATTTCCAAGTGGTTCGCATATATCGGTCTCTTCCGCGCTTAACTCTTCGTTTCTCGCTCTTCCGGAGGAATGGGGTTTTACCGGTTGTAGGATAATTAATTTCAGTTTAGATGAAAGTTGTGGATGCGCACGGGGTAATAAGTTAATACAAGCGGATGAAAACTCATGGATGCCTGAAGTATCGTAAACTTTAGCGAGCTCCGGCGGTGGCGGCGGCGGCGGCGGCGGCGGGGTGTGTACCACCACGGCTTACGCATTAACGTCTCGTATTGGGAATGTCCGCGGACTCAGGAGCGCTTCTTCTTCTTCCTGCATGCTCGTTCCACCTTCCACCTCTGGCTAGATAGTAAAAATGCCGGTACGTATATACGTGGCCCGGCACATCCCTCCAATTGGCTCCGAGTTTCATGAAATCGGAGTGCGGACGGCGGTCGTGCAAGAAGAAGAAAGAACTTTGACGATAATCGCGGCTATGGGCTGATGGTAGCTCGAGAATGTTGAAAAAGAAAGCAGCAGATCGAATTACGCTCCGATTCCGAATTCAATGTTGACATAGAAAATTTGGCGCAACGTGCCGTATAAATTTAATAACGTGCGCATATATATAGTTTCTCGCGGGGGGTATATACCTAGTGCGACGACGAAGGCGGCATCGATCGAATACGCGCGTGTGCTGCTGCGAAGAGATAAGAGCAGCCTATATATATATAGGCTTCAACATCGCATACGCGATATTGAATGCGAAAGTGTATAATAATTTGGCGAGCACAATAATTTTCATGCTGGGCGCGGAATACGCGGAATGCGGAAAAAAAATGGGAAATTAATATTAGATATGGTTTGAGCGCATGGAAGGCGGGAGTCCGCTCATGTATATATATATATAGATAAACTAATAGGAGGCGCGGAAGTAGTATATATAAGCGAGTAGCCACGATCGGGCGGATATCGGCTCGTTTGGCATACGCGACTACACAAATGGGAGGAGAGCGTTTGATCTATGGAAGCGGAATCGGGTCAATAGTTACCGAGCCCCGTGACAAAGCCCCTGCTCGCGCAATCCCTGCTGCTAGCACAAAACCAACGACACGCTCCGCAAGGTAAAAACACACGGGCGCATAACCTGCTGCTGCTGCTGCTGCTGCGAGACGAGGATGCAGTGCGTTTTTAGCAGGAAGCATCATCGACGCAGCTCGTTAATTAAAAAGGCCATCCTGATGCTCGGATGTGCCGTATGCGCGTGTACGAGCAAGAGTATCCTATCGATGAGCCGTGTCGTAACTACTCGGACGGCGTATATAAGAAGAAACTTGTAAAAGGATCGTCGCGTAGTCTCGCGGGTTCCTCTTATTGAGAATATTAGGGGGCTGCTGTAATTACGAACGCGTTCGTAAGCCGTTGCTGCGAGAAGAATTTCCGCGAGATATATGCGTGCATCAGGGTGGTCCTTATTTAAATCACTAAAAAAGATGTAACGAAAAAGCTGTGGACAGTGGGATGATGGGAAAGAGGTTGCCGGCGGCAAGCCCGGTCATTTTTTTTTCTATCTACAACAAAATTACATTTATGTAACGTATAGTCGTTGAAAATTCTTCTGAGAAGTAAGCACGTTATGCGCCCACCTCCGGTGTGTGTGTGTGTGTGTGTGTGTGTGTGTGTGTGATGCATTATTTTTTCGTATGCCCTTTTAATTAATAAGAATAATGAATAATATATCTGTTGTTTTCGGGATTCATTGCTCGATAAGAGCCTTTTTTCAGGGCCGATGTCAGCTTGTCGAGCGACTAATGAAAGAGCAGATGTATCTAGAAAGCAATCGCAAGAGAGCATGTCTTTGCTCTGTAGGCGCGCGCTATATATATGTTGAGAGACAAAAGGAGGCAAAAGATAGCCACCGCGTTCTATGTCGGCATTTCATATCAGAGTTATTAAAGAATTATCATTATTTAAGAAGATAAATATTTGTTTATAAATATAGAGTTTATAAATAAGGTGGTTTGGTGGGTTATGCCGAGGGAACGCTTGAAAGATATATTATAGGAAGAATATCGTGTTAGCACGGGGTGGAATTTCCCAGGGCGATAAGCGTCCGACATGCAGTTGGGCTCTATATGCCGCATAGAGATTATAAAAGATGACCGGTCCCGCAGCAGGAGCAGAAAAACATATCACTTGAAAATATAAAACGCCTTTTTTTCGATTGGTACTTGCCGGCACCATTTCTCCCATCATATCCCAGCACTGAGCCGAGCTTTTTCGTGGCGGAGTAGTCTGTTTTAATAATTTAGAATCTAACCAGGGAGGGAGAGAGGAGAGAGGGTATTTCGACCTCAAATAAGGACTATATAGCCTAATGCGCATGGATGCGATTATATTCGTATACTATATGCATAGATATGGAAAAGTAAAGATAGCTATAATTCATTTGGAAATAGTGAGATCCCCGACAAATAAATGTTGTTGAATCAGAGTGAATTTGAGGAGTGGCGATATATAGTTTGCCCCAAATTCGTCATGCATATTCCCGCATATTCCCGCTATACTCGCTGCTTCCGCGCGGAGATATACGCTGACGTTTCCGCAGACAAATGTTGCGCGTCATCAGAAAACTCGCATACATCCCGCCGCCGCGCTGCGCGCCGCATATCCGATGTGCGTATCCCCGCAACGCACGCCGAGATACACGTCTAATAAGTAATAATGTCCCATAATATATATGCGACGCGCGGGTAGATGCTGCGCCACGAAACAGCTGTGCCTCATCTTTAATCTCTCAATCTCTCCTCCGCCTTCCCGCACGAGCCTGCGCTGCTTTTCGAGACCCTTATATTTTCATTTTCACAAAAACCAACATTATTTTCTTTATCGCCCGTTTATTGATATATACCCAATTATTTATATAATTAAAAAATTTTCTAACCCTTAAAGAGCCAATTAAATGGCCGACTCGTTCGCGAAAAAAAAGCCATGGTGCGTCGTTGCGAGTGGTTCCGAGAGTCCATATATACGTATATATTTAATCATGCAGGTATATAGCCGGCATGCGCACCTCATATCTGCATGTGTGTCGCGCCCGAAAATCGAGTATGATATAATAAGTACTATTTTCTGCTATTTGACTCTTATATTCATAAGTTATATATTTACAAGGAAAATCTCATCCCTATCTCCATCCATTTCTTGATTTCTTACTACATGATGTAGACAACAAAGATAATGAGAGAGGTGAGAGGATCTTGTTGTTGGTTGGTATGCGACGTGCGACAAATTAGAGAGTCGTGGGTTTACCGACAGCGGCGAAGCAGGCTTTCTACATTCACGAGTGTCGTATCGCTGGTTTTTTCACATAACTTACCTACTTCGATCAACATACCCACAGAAACGTTTGAAGAAAAAATCTATTGGGAGATTGTTGTTGTTATTATTATTAAGGGATATCGAATGTTTTCCCCTGGTGCTGGTATAGGAGAGCTCTCGGCGGTCAAAGGTTAAGTTAATCTTTGACCGCCGAGAGCATGCAAGCCATGCAACCATGAAGATCGTGTACATCAGCAGCTGAGAAATCTTTCATTTTTATTCACGCGCGAATAGTCCGATGCAAGATCGTGACGAGTGAGCGCTTTAATTTACTTGCCGAGTTGACCGCTACGACGAACGGTGACTCCCCCAAAAATCCCTTCCCTGACGCGTCTATATCGCGGCCTGTTGTGTCTTACGTCTTACGGCGGTATTCGTGTTTTCGGACGTACTCCGATTTCGGTTTGGGTGCTTCGCTATATAGGGTTGATGGCGGCGGCAGGGCGCCGGCGCCGTTGTTCCATAAATAAGAACCAGGGAGGAGGGCAAAAGCGTCGGCGAGTGTACCAAGGACTAGGCTCTCGGCCTGCTCGTATTCATCGTATTATCACCTACGCGAAATGAGAAACAGCGTCGAACGCGCATATAAACGAGAACGATTTTATAATAGATCGCGCGATGTGTATGCGTATACGCGTGTAATATAGTGATCTCGCGGGGTTGGAGTATACGAGAGGGATAGTAGGGAGAAAGGGTGGTGGTGGTGGTGGTGGTGGTGGTGGTTTTATAGTGCGTTCGACTCGATCGCCGCATTATAGAGAGTTGTTTTATTTGGATAATCGGAAATAGCTGAAAAAATAGTCGATAGATTCGATATAATTGTAATTACAATGAGCGAAGGAGGTAGAATCGGGAGCGTAACGAAAGGAACGATAATGGAAATAATTGAAAGGAGGGAGGCGGCGGCAACCACACCGCCGTACGATGATGGTTTAACGATGGTTTAACGATATGGTAAATGAGCCAAGACGTTCGCACAGCGGGACTGAGCTAAAAACGTCCGGCGTCCGGTCCCTCTGAATATGAGGCTTTCAACCCGCGGCGTATCAACGACCCGAAACTCAGTGGCGGCGGCGACGCGGTGGTGGTGGTGGTGGTGGTGGTACTAGTAGTAGTAGTAGCGATACGCGCTGCAACGGCGACGGCAGCGGCGGTGGCGGCCTCGTCGCAACAAGAATATTTTTTCCTAGTAGTATCGATGCTCGTAAGTTGGATCAGCTGCCATGGTGGATCCAACGGTACAGAAATAAAATCCTCGAAAATTGCGACAATGTGAAATCTCGTGGATTACGCTGATAACCCAGGAAAAACGAAAGCGTTTACTTCTGATTAATTGGAGGTGAGAATAAGAGTGTGGAAGATGTATTTATTGCGTCATCAACGTCGAGGTCGAGAGTTACCGAACCTCGGAACAATTCAATAGGTATACGCGGGACGGGCGGGAGGAAGAGGGCCGGCCCCGAGTTGGGAAACTGCATGATTGGTTAGAAGAAAAACGGAACGGAAGCTGGATATACAGAATGAAGAGAGTCGCGATTAACCGTTACGAGGGCCAGCTTCCAAGTTGAAAAATTTTCATTGACAAACTGGAATATTTTTTTAGTTTTTTTTTTTTCTTTCAACTCGGATTAGATTCGGATATATAGATATACATCTGCATGTAAAACATACGATACCTGGCTATATACCGTTCCTCGATCGGACCGAGGACTCGCACTGAAAAAAACCGTTTTCATCGATTCGCCAAATTGATACGCGAAATTCTAAAAAACGGTGTATTTCGATCCAGTTGAAAAATTAATTTGCCAATTGGCTGCCGCCGCGTCGGCGGATTTGAACGCGATCGAATGACGAAGAAACATACGCGCGTAGTATACGCCGGGTCGCGCCTTTACGTAAGAGGAGTTTTGGGTTTTTCTGCTTCTGCCGGCGCGGGACTGTCCGGAAAAGCGTGTGCTCTTCTTCCGGGTAATCGTCTCGCGTGACGAAGACGATAATTGTAAATGTCGACGTGTGCCGGCAAATCATTAATGCCGCGTCGTCGTCGCATATTTCTTCTTAGCCCCCGCCCAACCTTATCGATTCGATGTTTATTTTTATAATACGTTTTCATTGAAAAAAATCATTTTAGTTTATTACGTGATAATTTCGACGACGACAACGACGAATTTTTATTTCACAAACGAATGAAGTAATGTGCTACCCGTTTGATATGAGTGTAGAAACAAAAGAAAGAAAAAAAAAAAAAAAACACGCAGACGCACGGCAAATAATGGGAGGGAAGTAGAGGGCAGATTTGAAGAATGAATAATTGATAATAAAAGTTGATGCTCGAAGAGTGATAGCGATAAAAATTGAGCCAGCAGGGTTCGACGAGCTGCGAAGAAATATCGGGAGTGTTGAGCGATGGCTCTGGTAATGTTACCGTGCGATTTGCCCTGGTGGTCGGCAATAGTCAAACAGCTGGATCGGGCCGGTTCTTCGAGAACCTCGAGCGACCTTCTCGATGTCATGCAAAGGCTTCACGACATGTGCAAGTGAGTGTTGTACGAAATTACGAAATATCGTGTTTCGTAAATAATGTTTCGAATAAATTTGTCGCACTTTAAAACGAAGAATAATAATAAAAAATATGGGCATAAATATATTAAAGAAAAATCCGTGGATGTATGCGTGACCAACGAGTTTCGGTATTCGGAAAGCCGAGCATTGGAAGGAGCATTGGAAAAAATAGGTAAACGCGGAGATGAAATTTCAAATGGTCCGAGGCGTGTCCGCGAGGCGCGATTGTGACCGCTAAACGATAACTATATCGAGAGGCTGATCTCACACGCTGTTATTTCACCTATACTCCTGTCCATATGCACACGGTTTCTATACGAATACTATATATATATATATATGTATATTTTTGTGTAGACTGCTGCACAGGTATATAATATGAAAGTTTAAGTACTATTTAGATTTAGACACGCGCTTTCTATATCCGTGCAGCAAATTAAATTTTTCGGATGGGACTTACACAAACGTACTTGTAGCAATATATAGTTTAGGTATAACGGAAAAAAATGATAAAATATGTGTGGTGACGTTTTTCAGCATAAGCCTCGATCCGGAGGAAGACAATCAGGATCCAGAAGTATTCGTCGGGCTTGGAAAATTTGTGGATGAAGATTTGAACGAAGCCGAGAGGGAGAAATTATTTACGAAAACAATACCCCGAATAGCGGATAGAGCTAAAGCGTTGAGAGCAACGAAACCACCCCAAGGATTATACTTTAGTTTGCAGCAACAAGGTATCGCTGTTGTATTTTTATTGTTATTTCATTCGTTAGGATTTTAATAGGTATATAATAGGTATTTCGATGATATTTAATAGGCGACTGCGTCGAGTATAGCTACGGATTCGCATCGTCGTTACTGGCAAACGCCTTTTTTTCTACTTATCCAAAACGGACTATGAAAACGCATCCTACCCTAGGAGATTTTAATTTTACACATTTCTTCAAGTACCTACATCTGTGAGTAATAAGACACCTGCATACACGAGCGTTCATTTTTTATTTAAAATATGCGAAACAACGAGCCATGCGAATATGCGTGAAATATTAATCGGGGCTTTGCGAGTGAAAATTCGCAAATCCAACTACTCGGTTTTGTGTTTAATCTTTTCAGAAATAGTCAAAAGGCTAAATTACGCAGTATTTTGCACTACTTCGATTATCTCGAAACCGAATCTGCCCTCGAGGGACGTATGATTGTTTCGCGACAGGTAAAAATCATCGTTGAATATTTAAATTTTCATGAATTTTTTAAACCTGTGCGCGTATATGAAAAAATGATGATGATGATAATAATAATGAATTTTGGTTAATCCGAAAGGTAATGACCTCGAAAGAATGGCTAACGATCGAGGATTGGCTGGAGAGCGATACACCGTTGTGTCCGTTGACGATTCGTCATGGTGGTCGAATCGACGGAATCGATTCGGAGGCAAAATATTTGCACGTGTGTTTCTCTAGTTCACGATTTGGTGGCGGTGTTCTCGAGGACAAGCTTACACAAGAAACCGTACATGTAAGTAAGTATATTGAAAAAGGTAATGTCTCGCGAATCGTCACTTTTTATCCTTTTCTGCTTCTCCCTAAACGCTTCGCATTTGTTCGATGTCGCAGATAGCGACTCATCCGGAAATACTTGCCGCGATATTGTCGGTCGAGGCTTTGGAGGACAACGAAGTATTAATAGTAGAGGGAGCTCGACGCGTTTCGAGAATAAACGATCCGAAGCACAAAGCTATTTATGAAAGCATATCAGAGCCAATTCCAGTGAGTATTTTTACAACTAAAAAAATTTTCGAATACGCGTGCGGAATATTGATTGATATTCCGTCGATGCGATACGATTGAAATTTTGTAAATCTTTGGGAACGACGACGACGACGACGACGACGACGACGACGACAACGACGACGACGACGACGATGATGATGATGATGAAAAAAAAAAAAAAGATGACGGTATGCTACATGGATCCTGAGGATTATTCAAAAGTGCCGTTAACGCAATTCGAAGAGGACAACGTGTTACGCGAAATGAACAAATCGCTTTTGGGCTTTCGTCAAAGGCGACCGCCCTCGAGTCCTATCGACTCGGATCACGATGGTGGACCGGGCACACGAAGATTGTCCCCTATCGGGGAAAGCTTCGGAAGTACCTCACCGGAAATAGAAACCGAAGAGAAAGCCGAAACGGTGGTGAAAGAAAATGGTGCCGATCGAGGTGGTGTATATATTTAGATTTCTTATTCGATCGTTTAAAATTGAAATGAAAAATTTTGTCAAATTTCGTGTAGAAACGTTGAAAGAGGAAGGATCGGAGAGCGATTCTCCCCCGAATGAAATACGAAGGAGACGGCCTAACGGACGTTGTTCGATAAGATCGCGGAGTCCATCAAAAATGGGAATGGGGGCGGCGGGGGGAGGAGGGAGAAACGCGACGAGTAACGCGAGTCGACGGAGTAGGTTTATAGTATTGGGCTCGAGCGGAGAAATTTTGCCGGTAACGAGAAAATCACTTGGACAAATGTCGGTATACAGCAGCTGTAACAGCCAGAGTACCGAGAGTTTTCATAGCGCCAAAGAAACGATGGAGGAGGAGGAGGAGGAGGAGAAGGAGGAACACCAGCAACGACAACCGGCAACAACAGGTATGCTAAGCTAAAATAAATATATTACAAGTTTTTCGGTCCCAAATTTTTTATAATACAAGTATATGATGCCCGCGTTGTTGTAAGCAGCAGACGAAGAGGAAGAAAAATTAACGATAAGGTATGGTAGACAATTGGACACACCCGAAAGACGAGGTACTTTTGCTCAACGACTCAAAGAAGCTTTGCATCGCGAGAGCACCGCAACAGGATCGCGTTCCTCCGTAAATTCTTCCGGGGAAAGTAGCTACGCCGTTGGAATAAGCGTAACCGGAAGTCACGTCGGAGATGAGGATATAAAGCGAGTGTTTATATTTGAATTTTGTTTTATTGTTGAAAGGTGATAAACTCTCGCGGGGATATAGTTTGCGAATTTGTCTATTTAGAGTGAAGAGAGGGGGTTCTCGAGGTTTCGTATTGAGAGACGAGACCGTTGAGAAAGATTTTTTCATGGATGAACCACCGGAAACCGAAAGCAAATGGCTCAGCAGAGGCAAACTCGGAGAAAATGGAACGCGCCCGGAAGCGGTAGCCGGAATCCAAAGGAGAGATACGAATGCGAGCAGTAAATACAGTTTCAGCACCGAATACAGTTCAGGTGAGAATCCCCTGCTTTGAGGGAAATAAATGGCTAGCGATCCGCGTCGCCTCCCCTTCCTCATTATTTTTTTCATACTGCGCGAACCCAGATTTTTGTTCCGAACTGGAAGAGGTGTACGAGCAACTTTCAAAATGGCTCCAAGATCCTCTAGCTTCGGAGGAGAACCGGGAAATGGATGCGCGTGATAGAGCCGTTGTACAGTTCGCCGGATCTCTTTTGAGACGAGCTCTGAGCGAATCGTTCGCCGGGGTTCCGGTACAAGAGGGAGAACCTTTACCCATCACAACCGGACCCAACGATCTGCTTCACCGGAAGCACAAGCTAGCCCTGGCCGTTCGAAGTTTGAGCTTGGAATTGGCGAGGCAGCGAAACAAGCGCCAACAATCGGTAAGCGTCAAAGTATTATTGGTGTCTACGTGTCCCCGCCACCGACGGACACGATAGCCTCCTCCCCCTTCGAACGAGAGACAACAACGAGCACCTATCACGATTTAATTATAACTGGTAAGGCCATTGCCGCCCCCCCCGCCAAAAATTCAAACCTCGGCGTGAATATCTTTCCGACTATTTATGTTCAAACTTACCGCGATCTGCTGTTGTTACCGGACCAAACATTTTTATTCCTCTCCAATTTCATCCAAACACATCCAAAAATGAAGAATTCAGAAAGATGATATTGCATGATTGAAAAAACTGGGCTGGGTGAGATGGGATGAAACGAGCAAAAAAACGTTGCGCACAGGTATTCGATGACGACGAAGGCGGCGGCAGCGGCGACGAGAAAGGAGAAAAATATAGGGCGTGTTAAGCTCCGGACCGTGACTTTTACGTCCCAAGTTCTCCAGACTCTGCCGGACGAAGAGGCTATTTTTTATTTACCAACCCCAGCAGCATCTTGTATCTTGAAAATTTCTCGATTGGATTTGGAAAAATCGAAAAACAATACGGCCGAATGCGTCAACGATCGGCCATACGAGGTGCTCATGACGATGATGATGAAAGAAAAGACTCACACACGCGCACAAACGCATCGTCGTTCGCTAACGAATTAAAACGCGGATTGATTGATTTTTTTTTCCTCTTGACATTCGTCATCGGTGTACACTAATTCAAATTCTTCCGTCTCTCGTTCTATATTTTACAATTTTCAGTGTTGCATCGTGCCTTGTGCCTCAATAAAATCCGTATCTCCGTGCTCGTGTCCCATTGACCAATTAATTTTTTTTTTTTTTTTTTTTGCTTTCTTCTTCACACCGAACGTTATCTCGATAAGTTTGATTTACTATTGGATATTCGGGCGTGAAAACTGTATAGTTTCCATTTGTTTCTTCATTTCGGATTTAGTTACCGGGAGAGAGTAGTCCTCAAGGAGGAGGTGGCCCGATGCCCGTCGTCACCGGAAATTGGGGATGCGGTTCGCGATTAAAAGGGGATCCTCAATTGAAATTGGTCATTCAATGGCTTGCCGCTTCTTTGGCTGGCGTACCACGACTCATTTACCATACTTTCGGTAACGTCGACTTGTCCAAGGTAAATTTCATTGGCCATTTCATCGAGAATTAATAATGCATGCTCCATTCATTTTCCATCATTCTCAACTGCGTTCCGATCGATCCTCGTATTTTAAGTATTATTGAGTTACTAATTTTTAAATATTCCAAATATTCACAAAAATTTCACATTAGTATTAAAATTCGTTGAACTGGAAAAAAAAAAAAAAAAAAAAAAAAAAGTTGGACCGGTACCTTTGGGTTTTTTGTTCTTTCATTATATAGTTGGACACGGTGAGTCGGGTGTTGACAGATCGTAGATGGTCGGTTGGCGATCTGACAGCGGTAACATTGAGATTCGCGGTTCGCACGATCGAGGAAAGGGTCAAGGATCGGAAAAGCCTTTTCGAGGAATTAATCGGTATAGACAAGCCGAGTCCTTAGCCAGACGCGATGCTGTCGGTTCTCGTGGACGTTTTCGCCACGATGATCGAAGACAGCCGCCACCGCCGTCGCCCGCTCGTTGATCCGAACGACAAATAACTATACTTCCCCCATCGATCAATTATCAACAACACTCTGAATCCATTCGAACGACGACCATTTTTTTCTATTTTCAAAAGGAAACAAACAAACAAAACGTAACATTATACAATCGTAAATTGAAAAAAATCAAGCATATCACATTAGAAATACCGAAAAAATGAATCAATGTGCTTCGAAGATAGGTAAAATAACATGTAATAAGGGCATTTTTTTTCCACAGGTTCGAAGGAGTTTCTCATTGTCCTTTCACGTAAAAATAACTTTTTAAATCATTCAATTCTTTTATAATTTTCATTCAGAATAGATAACGGAGAATTAATTCTTCAATTAATACACGATAGAAACATTTGGATCCGAGTCATACAATTCATTTTCATTTGCGTCATCATAATTACCAAAGGATCAAAAGTCGTTTTCAATTTGTGACGTAATAGGCAATAAAATATTTTATAAATGACGTCGTTTGTACGAGGGTGATGAAATATTGTATTTGCAATAAGATACAGTATAAAAAAAAAAAAAAAATAGTCAAATTTTCTGTAAACTGTGGCGCGAGAGTGAATAATATTGGATTGAAAAAACAAAATAAAATGAAAAAAAAAAAAAAAAAAAAATCACTGACGGGAATACGCGTGAAAAGGCTGCTGTTTTTTTGAGGCGAGCCTCAATGAAAAGTGAAGCGCGTAATAACAAAAGAAACGGTCTTCCAGAATAATAAAAAAAATGAGAACATGTTCGCGCAAGCAAACCCGTTGATAGACACTGAAAAAAAAAAAAATAATGAAGAAGCGCGTGGTTAAGAACGAATTGAGAGAATAAAATTATTTCATCACTCGAATAGAAAAAAAAGCGTGTAGTCCGAAAAATTGTAAATAATAGAAAATGTCAATAAATTTTTAACGTATTGAAGCCTATAGGGAGAGGATCATTTCTTACTCAATTAGGGAGAGAAAAACTCGCTCGATCTTTGATGATTTCACTGTTACGAACGATATAATTCAAAATTGCTTAACGAATTAAGTTATTATTATTATTATTATTATTATTATTATTTTCATAGGCCTAGACTTTTTTATCTCCGTGTACAGCCCGGGTGATGAATAACGAGGAAAACCAGAGAACGGAGGAGGAACGGACAGCGCATGGTGCCAAGAATAAAAAAAAATCATATAAATCTACTTAAAAGAAGAAACTTCGAAGGCGTCGTCCCATGCACTGTTTGTCGTACAAAATGTTGAATTTGTTTACAAATTGGTTTATGTCGTTACAACCTTTCGTTATGATTCCCAAATACGTCATGAGACCGAAATCGTTGCATTGCTGTGAAAAGAAAAAAAAAACCATCAAATTTTTTAAATAACAATTTCGATGTTCGTTTTTAAAAATGAAACGGTATACAAGTGTAAATACAAACATTATAAAAATCAGCGCGAAAGTTCGGGGTGTCGAGAACGGGTAACCGATGACCCAATGAACAGGCCGCTCGGAGCACTTCATGATTTCCTTTAAGCTCGCCACTTTGAACAGCCTGAACGTATTGCAGCACGAGTTTTACCCTCGAGTGCAACATTTTAATGGCACTGTGTTGAGCAACGAGATGCTCAGCCACTGAAACATAAATGATTTCTCTATGTACATTGTTTGTTCTTTCAACTAAAATTGCAAATGAATCTCTCTCTCATTTTCGATTTTCGCTTTTCCTCGATTACATCAATTATCATTTGCATATCTAATTAAACTTAAATCACTGTGTAGTAGTCCGCTCAGGTATAACCAATAAATCATATTTTCTAATGCATGTATAAACTTGCATTTAATTTTTTACTCAAACTGGAAACTATTAGATATTGGAATGTAATCCAAAAATTGAGGTAAGAGCGTCCAAGAGAGATTAATAGACGCGTATCGCCGAGTGTCGGAATGTCGGAGGTGATGTTATTCAGATCATACGATTGAGTCAACACTGCCCAATCCAACTGAATCAACGTAATTCTATTTTATCGGTAAAAATTATTACCCAGTGAACTTTCGGCTTGATCGTTGCTGCACATTCGAGCAACGTGATCAACGCCAATTCTCTCAGCCTCTTCGGTCGCCAGAGTATAAGTCAATGGTACAAAGAGCATCGTAGCTTCGCCCGAAACCAAATCAATCACCGATTCGTACATGGAAACCGATAATTGCTAATAGAAAACAAAATACAAAACAAGCTATTACTGCATACAACGAAGATAAAATTGTATTCGAATCTCATTAAACTGCTCGATCTGCGAATATTTTAGGAATTCTGAATACACGCTTACGTCTGTATTTTTTGGTCTGGGATCCAATTTCAAAAGCACGGGACACTCGTTGATTTCGCAGAGTTGTTTATGAACTCTGATATCCCGCTCATTGGGAGTATCGCCTGTGGTATACCACCCCAAAAAGTCCATTTCGCTGAAAACTTGTTTAAACTGTTGTTCCTTCGTGCTGTAATAATCTCTGTCTATTATTACATCGTCCCCGATACGAGCGAACAAGAGCTCAAAGGAATTCATAATCTCGATATTTCGGCCTTTTTGTTTGCCAATCAAGGCGCCATAAACTGGAAAGAAAGAAAAAAAAAACATATTTGTCTGGATCGACTCGAACGGGAAGAGCAAAAACCAATGAATTTTGACCATATTCGATTAGAGCGACGCTCGTGAGAGCATCTTAAAAATGGAAAAACTAATTGACGTATAGAAGGATTTCAAGTTTGAAAAATGATTGGTAACGCATAAACAACAAATTCATACCCAATTGATCGCTTCCCTCTTGAGCTCTCAGTCTTGTCCAGTGTTCGCTCACGTTCATTATAACGAGGGGATGAAGACTTATGGAAACAGAACCGACCGTTCCCGAAGTTGCCATTACCCTGAACGCGCCGTTTGAACCGGTCGACGCAGCATTTTGCTTTTCCGACGTACCAGGACCCACGTCCATGGGCGGATCGACGTTTCCTTCATCAATTTCCATGTCATTCGGGTTCCGTTTTTGCTGGCTCATCCTTCAAAAATCTTTTGTTACCAAAAAAAACGAACAGCGTTTATAAACCCGTTACGGTAATAACTTTTGATGTTCGTTTCTTTCTGATTCTTAGACACGGAAATCAAAAATATGAATTTCAAAAAATATATTCAATGAGAGCAGAAAAAAAAGGAAAAATGCTGAAAACACTTTGCAAACTCTCCTTCTTGTTTCTCGTATAAATTAGTTTTTCTCCATTATATTTTCATTGCATTCTCGTACGCAATTATTATTATTACGAGATTATATGGTATTGAAACGACAAAAAATCAAAACCAACGTTTGAGGTTATGTTTACTGAAAAGTATTTCGAAATCAGAAATAATTTTAGAAAAAACACCGTTGCAGTGAATGTTGTTGATTTACTCGAAAAATTTACAAACGTTTATATAAAAAAAAAAAAAAAAAAAAAAAAAGTTAACGAAAAGAAAAATTTATCGGAGATTCGATTTTCTCGCTTACGGATCGTTTATGTATAATGATACCAACAAGTCAACACTGATCAACCATATGAACGAAAATTACTTTTCCAATATTATTACAGTATTATAAACTATAAACAAATAATAAACCGCGAGAGGGTGGACGACGACGACCACCCGGGTGCTGATGATGACTGATGACACTCGAAAAATCAGGTATATGGGCAACGAATTCAGATGTACATAGTCACAGTGCGAACGTCACGCCGCCAAGCGACGGATTGGGTGGCAGAAACCCGTACAGCATCGAAATCAAATCGAAATCGTAAAGACGTATTTAAGACGTCTTTTAGACGTGAAGACGACATCGTATAGACGTCTTAAATACGTCTTTACGATTTCGGTGCTGTACGGGAAGTTTGTCTTTAAGCCGCTCGTAAGAACTGGACGTAGTACTACTGCTTTTGTTTCGCTGTCTTCACACTTTTCAATGAATCCAGTGTTATTTCGTCGAGTAATTGAAAAATAACAAGATCACTTGTTACGGATATTTTATTAATATTTTATGTGATTGGTAATGGAAACCGAGTTCCCGAAACTTTCGACCAATCACAATCGTTTCGGGAGGTGCCAAATAAACTCTATTCGCTCTGTGCACGTGGGCGGAGCAAAAAATCTAATACTACTGCACTAATAGTAATTAGTGTGTATTCATGCATACTGCCAGCGCCACCATTTAAGGGGACTCCAGCATTTTTGGGGGGGAATACGTATACACAACACACGCTCATTTTCAAAGTAGTATGTGTACGCGCACGGAGCGAATAAGCATTGTGTGACACACACCCCCTGGCCCCCCCTGATCAACGCCGAAACAATTGAAAAAAAATACTTATTTTCAAAGATTATAAAATTTCTCTCTCAACGTCTTGAGAAATTTCAACATTCGGAGTGTTTTTTAAACCAACAAAATATGTCAAAATCTCTCGTACGTACGAGCCTCGAATTATTCGGTTACGAGAATGATTTGACAAAAGGTTAGAAACATTCGTGCTTTTGCAAATTAAGGTTATGTCGTGAAAAATCCTAATAATGTTTCTAGTGATGTTGCAACGTACGACTTTGAACAGATACAAAAAAACGAAGGAGGAAGAGATCGGAGGGTGCCCTTGACTTAATTCCTGTCAATCATCGAATTGTTCTGAAAAACAATAAGAAAGGTAATGTTACTCGTGGAGCGACGATTCTTCCCCCCCCCCCCCCCCCCCCTATAACAATCCCGTATATTGTGACTAATTTTATTATTGGCCTATAACATTTGTTTTTTTCATTTTTTCAAACGGCACTAGGCTTCTTTACTCATGCCGATAAACATAACGATGCGAACTTTCGGTTAACATAGAAAAAGTAATAAACAATCAATGGCGCATTTGTTCTTCCATAGAAACTGTCAAATTGCATCGGACCGGTGGACCGAGCTTTCGAGAAGTTGAGGGACGACGGAGCTTAAACGTTGATTCGACGGAGAAAAACATAGAGCGACTTTTGCTTTTAAGCGGTCAGAAAATAAATCAAGAAACGTCGGAAAAGCTGATGAGGCGAGCGGCAAAAAAATCTTATGAATCCGCTGCACAAAACAAATCGGAAACTGAGGAAAGCACAGCATTTACGGAAGAAGATTTCAAGAAATTTGAGGAAGAATATCACGAACTGTAATTGAACGGATGCGCCGAAAATTAGTGAATAATGTTGGGCACAGATAGAGAGAGAGGAAAAGTCGTTTTGATTTTAACAACCTGCGTATTCTTTTATTATACAATTTGGGTCATCGGGTTGCCATTTGTCGATGACAATCGTTTACATTCCCTTTTTCCATCTCATCGAATTGCTCTTTTAATACCTGCCATTTCGGGGCTTTGTATTGTCGGCGGTCTCGTTCTTTTTACTCTTTATCATCTCGCCAAACCAAACTTTCAGAATTAATATCAATTCCATTAATTGTACGCGGATTCGACGCTAATATGATACTGCACATCGATTTCGATGGAGATAATAATTCTAATAATAATAATAGACAGTACATGGAAAACTCAGGGGATAAGTGCTGAAAAACGTTGACAACGAAGACGAGATAAGTATATAGATTCAGTCGCCGATCATTCGGAATAAATGAATTTCATTCAAAAAATGATTCTTCCATGATTGTTACCACGTCACGAAAAATTCAAATTTTATTGAGAAAAACAAAGCTCGAATAATTGCATTGTTCCAAAGTAGTTTACACTTGTTAAGGCTTACGCAACGATCGGGATTTGTCCGCACGAAACATTTGATAAAACTGTAAATTATTGTCGCAAAATCCCGTACCAACTTAATTCTGCAATAAAATGAGCAAAGATTGGTTGGTGATTGGAATCGCAGGAGCGACCTGCAGTGGCAAAACGACACTGGCTGAGAGATTGTCGAAAACGTTGAAAAATTCGAAACTCTTGAAACAGGACGAGTACTTTTTGCCGTCGAATGATCCTCGACATACGAGAGTACCGGAATTGAATCATTTGAACTGGGAATTGCTCACGAGTTTGGACATACCGAGAATGTTACGAGAAACGCGAGAAATTCTTAGTGGCAAAATTATAAACCAAGATGGGATAAAAGAAGAACGTGGAATTTTGATACTGGAAGGTTTTCTGATCTTCAATTCCGAAGAAATAGCCGCGTTGTGCGATTTGCGTTTTTTTTTAGATTTGAACGAGGCGGAATGTTGTAAGAGAAGAAAAAAACGAACTTACGACCCACCGGATGTGCCAAATTACTTTGAGAAAATTGTTTGGCCGGAATACATTAAATCACGAGGAGAAATTTTGGAGAATGAACAGTTACGACGGAGTATTGTTTTTATAGACGGTACGATAAATGCCGAAGAAATTTTTTGCCAAATTTTGAAGGAAGTCGAAGCGCGCCTGTAGCGCTCGCCATCGAAGAATGAATTTCATGAGTTTAAGAAATAATGTCGTTAAATAAAAATCTCATGGTTGAAAAGAAAATTGAATTTTACTTTTCTCTGTTTTTCTATTGATTTCTTCATACAATTCAGTAGCGAGATTTAATCGATTTTATTTGGTTGTATTTTCATTTTTTTTTCTCTCGTTACATCTCATCAATAAGGTTAACGGGTAAGGGGGAGGGGGAGGGTACCAGTCGTTTGTTGGCATTACATGGAGTAGGCGCTGTGTTTAGGTTGACCTTGAGGATTGGTAACGTTCGTCGGAGGCGGACCGGAGGTTTGCTGATCCTCCTGATCATTCTGTCCGCATGCTTTGTGAACGTAACGCGGCGTGACCATCACTTCTTCCTCCATTTCGACGACTCTCTTGTCCAACTCTGCGCAAGCCGCCATCTCCTTCTCCAGCTTGGCCAACATCCGCGGGGAATTGTATTTTTCAGGGTCATCGTGAAATATGACCATTCCATCCTTCTGATTGATCGTTGCGTATATTTCGCCATCTTCAATCTGGGAGAGAATGGACAAAAAAAAAGACGTCTTATTCATGGTGAATTCTCATACGGCGGGAGGGGGGGATAAGCGCTCCCGCGTTCGCGAATACTCACCATATTCAAAATATATTTTTCTGCGTCTGTCGGTCCGGACAGTTGGACTCTGCTGGCGACGTCTGTGAGACTCAGAGTGAGAAATGTTTTGGTCAGCCTCTGTATATTTTTTTTGTACAAGTAGGCGAGGACTTGTTTGACAAGACCAAGATTATGATCACGCGCAAAGAGTTCTTGATATTTAACGATAACGTTTTGGACTTGATCGCAAGTATTGGTAGCGTAAGCGGAGGCAAGTTCCTGGTAGGCTTGGCTAAGAGGTTTGACGAATCTTATGACGACGGATCTCGAATAATTAGGGGTATTGAAAATTTTTCCGTGAAGTATGAGCGACACGAGGATATATTTTTTGTAAGCTTCGAGCATGATGTGACTGAGGGCCATTGCCGGAATAGTCATACAAACTTCGAAAAAGTAAAACGCCCGATCATAATTCTTTAACGCGGTATAAATCATGCCGCCGTAATAGTAATAGAGCAAAAAGTGTTTGGAATCGAATTGTCCGCCTTCTTGGCTTATGCCGGTGACGTCCGTGTCCAGAAACTCTAAGGCTGGTTTGAAACATTTCGACAGTAGGCACAATTGACAGAGATCGGCGTGTATCGACGTCAATTGACTGTCAAACAGTTGAATCTTTCTTATCGCTCTGCGCAACAGCTCAATTCCTCTCAGGGGCGTTCGCAGTTCCACCAGCGATTGCGTCAACAGGTGGCACAATTCTGCATCTGCAATAGTTAGTCGCTCATAGACAAGAAGAAGGTGAACGCGCGGCTTAGGGGGATGAAGGGAAATTCAAAATTCAATGTCATTGGAATGCGAATCGATTTGTCGGCATTGGATTCTTCATCGGAGAACAGAGAGCAAAAACAAAAAGTTATTCAACAAGAGGTATCTCGAAAGATTCTCATTGTCGCTCGCTGCTTAAGCAGCATCGATATTTACATGTGTCAGGTGCGAAGCGCGCCTGTTCGCCGTTGCATCCGACGATGAACTCTTGAACTTGATTGAATAGCGTTTTGTAAGATTCGGCATTATTGGCCGCGCTGACGTTCGGCAGAGAGAGTTTGGCAACGAGGACAGCGAGAATTCCCAACGAGTGTTGTTGCAGATCGAGGGTTTCCAGAACGTTGTCGAGGTGTAGACCATTTTTGACGAGAACTTGACTGGATTTTATTATGACATCGCGCAGATCACTAAAATCACCTGACTCGCCGAGATTCGTAACGGCACCAAAGTCAAATTACAGCTTTTTATCAAAATCATGGAAATAGCAAGGTTATGTGCGAGTGAGGAATATGGCCGAGCGCAGCAGGGAAGGATCGTTAGGAAGGTTTCAAGTAAAATTGGGAATTGCGAATGACGAAAGGAACAACTTGATGACTGGAATAAAATCATATGAGTAGTAGTAGTAGTAGTAGTAGTAGTAGTACAATGACTTACCTTGCGTCGAAAGAGTCTGAACATTGTTTACAAACTGTTCCAGGGCTGATGCCATATTACCGACGTTCTTTCCTTATCATTACCAAATTTCCTACTACGTTCCAAGTATATGCGTATGTACATATGTATTGGTATTGTCCACAAAAAGCACGATTTTTTATTTACAAGAAGTACTTGATGGTCGATAAATACTTGTCGCGCGTGGAATAGCAGTCACAGTCGACAGTCGTCGCGTCGTGTTTCGCGTTCTTCTTCTTCCTTCCAGGTTGCAGGTAAAATTTTTTTTTTCTCCAATCACCGACGACAGTAGCGGGCAGTAGCGGGCTTGAGAGAGCGGGCGTGTGTGTACGTATACAAAATTTATTAGTGCTGTTGTTTTTTGACGATACCGTTACCCGAAGGTTTTCACCTCCGTGAACTAGGCCGACTATAATTTCGAATTTTTGATTCGTGGGCTCATCGTCGCGGCGCTTTTGTCGCGCGATAAACGATTTTATATGGTCGTAACTAACGACAAAAACGTTTGTCGCGAGATAACAAGGGGTTTTACCAATAATAAATAAAGTTTGTTAGATGTCAGTTTTTTCGTGAATTTCGTAAACGTAAACGATGAAGAAACAAAATATAAGTATAATGGTGCCTCGGGTTGGCCGCGTGTGTGCAGTGCAGCGGCGGAGGATAATTATATATATTTGGATGAGTCCAATAAGGAGCAGCGCAACAACGACGGTTCGATGATGGAACCTGCTCGTTGTCGCTAAGCAACAATAACGGGGTTGGTGGGAGGAGATGATGGATGGATGGTTGTTGCGTCGTAGTTTTGTTTATTCCATAGTACGGTGCCGGTGGTGGCGGGCGGCGGCAGTCAGCGGCGAAGAAGGTGGAGGAGGAGGAGGAGGAGGAGGGGAGCCGGTCGGAGAGTTTAGTTTAGTTATCGGGTGAACGCGCACAATCGGTACTTTGGTTATCCGGGATAAAATCCGTTATTAATATATTATTTTGATGAAAATTGTGAGTAGTCCTCGTTGCGAAAGTTATTAATAAGAAAATGTCAAATTTGACTTACGAGGGTATATGGAGAGAGGCGCAACGTTGTCTCGAGGAAGTTGTCGCGGTAGACTCGAATCTTCAGAATTCACCACCTCAAAGAGATAGAAAAAGAATGCACCGGAGTATAGCCGAATTATACGTCAGATATATAGGAATAGCAAACAAGTTGGAAAGTTGTTACGATCAAATGGTACAACCGCAAAAAAGAATATTGATTAAAAAAATGTTAGACTCGACGATCGGTCGTGTAATAGAATTGAAGCACGAACTGGTCGAGATTGATCTCAGCGAGCACAGTTACTACGACGATATATTGTTGAAGTACGGGTTAACGCCGCAGGATACGGAGCTCGTAATACCGCATTACTTCAGAGGCGAGAGGGAAGAGGAAATAAGCTCGAGGAGGAAATTCATTGAGATTACGTTGAGAAAGGTGGGAGCTCTCGAAGAAACGATCGAGCCCAAGAGAATAACGGAAACGGAAGCTATTAGACTGATACAGAGTCACGAGCGGGCGCGACAAGGACGCGCGAGATTTCAATTCATGAAGGAAATACGGGAAACGAAAGAACGTTCGACTTTGAAAAGTGCGGCCGAGAGGGGCGGCGGAGCAGATAACGCGACGGCGGCGGCGGCGGCGGCGGCGGCGGCGGCGGCCGAGGTAGCAGCCGCGAAAGAGGCCGAGGCAACGTTGAAAATTCAAAAAGTTTGGCGGGGCTACGTGACGCGGTATCGCATAAGGAAAAGACGGATAGAGGAAATGTTGCTGATAGGTACGTGTTAGATATATAGGAGGTAGGTAGTACGTGTAGTACGCGATATATTTAAAAAAATAAATGGGGTCTTGTATTGTGTTTACGAGGCATGGTTCAACCGAGTCGAACGATTACGGAAACGAGCCGAAAGGACGAGCGAATAAGGAATAAGAGGCGTGAAAAGCAGCGGGAATTTGAAGAATTGTACGAACGAATGAAGCTCGAGAGGAGAGAATTCATTCGGGCGGAGAGAGCAGCGATAATGGAAGAAAATATCCGAGCCGAAATAAGAAACTGGATAAATTCGTATTTTCAGCATACCGGAAAAATACCGGAACTTCCATCGGCCGAAAGCGGTGGTTCGAGAATAATTCTCAGTCGGCAGGTTGGTTCCCTTTCTTTTTATTCTATATATATAATAATAATAATAATAATAATAATAGTAAAATGCGGTGTAAAATTGGCTGGATACATAACAGGGTACGGAGAGCAGTATGAGCAAATCGACGACGACGGGAGGATCGTCGTCGAAGGAGTCGAAAAAATCGAAAAGCAGGTCAAAATCAAAGAAAAAGGAGAGTCCGGAATCGGGGGGGGGAGAATCGCAGGACGAGTCCGATCCGGGAATGAAAATTCAGGCGTCGAATTTCGTCGGTGAAATAATAAGAGCGAACGAGGAGTACACCGATATTTGGCGTGACAAGGATGAATCGGTAAATCCGAGGCAATTGCCTTACGAGGAGATAATAGAGAACGAAAAGAGTCGTGAAATCGAGGAGGAGTTGAGAGTCGGGATTGATGACGGTATTCGAGGTGACCTCGAAGCTTTAAGAGCCGCCCTCGATCGAGATCGAGGTTTTCGGGGTAAACGAGGAAAAAAATCACAAAAACGCGTTCGCCGGAGTGGGAAAAAAAATAAGAGGAAAAAAGAAAAGGATCTGACACCGGACAGAACGACCGAGTCGTTGTTCGAAGAGCTCGTTACCAATGGAATAATAAAATTATGTCCGGAAGTGCGATTGAGCGATTACATTGGTGAAAAGTCATTCGGAAATTTCGAGGTTTGGCAAACTGGCAAAGATCCTATGCCCGCGATCGGTGAGATTCGTCAAGCCGTCGGAGAATATTGCGTTATACCCCTCGGCAACGAAACCATCAGGCAACTTACGCCTCTGGTGAGATCCGTATTGATCGCGGGACCCCACGGAAGCGGTAAAAAAATGTTGGTACGCGCCATCTGTACCGAATTGGGGGCGACTCTCTTCGACGTTACACCGGCCAATATAGCTGGTAAATATCCTGGTAAATCGGGCCTGATAATGCTCCTTCATTTGATATCGAAGCTTTCGAGATTGCTTCAGCCGTCGGTTATATTTATGGACGGGGCTGAAAAGCCGTTCGTCAAAAAAGTCCCGAAAACGGACAAAACCGATCCAAAGAGGCTGAAGAAAGATTTGCCGAAACTGATTAAGAGCATAACGAGCGAGGATCGTGTTATATTCGTCGGTACTTCGAGTTCACCCTGGGAGGCCGATCAAAAACTTTTCTTTCAGACGTATGACAAAGTTCTCTATATACCCAGACCGGATTACGGGACTGTTTCCCTCATTTGGAAGGATCTCCTCTACAAAGTAGATATATTTCATTTTTTTTCTTCTCTCTCCTCATTCGTTAATAATGATATTTAATATCTCTTTGATGACCCAGTACGCCGGTATCAACCGACAATTCGATACTTCGGCAATGACGAAAATATCCGATGGTTTCACCGTTGGAACCATCATCGAGTCGATAAACGAGGTACTATTATACGGCGCGGCGGCAGCACACCCTCTTCTATCGTAATCGTTACTTCTTTATATATACGCTTCGTCGTTTTTTATTATTTTCAAATCGGCACAGATCATGACAACGAAGAGAATGGTACAGCTTCGGGTGCAACCATTGACGCACGTCGAATTGGTGAATGCGTTGAGCAGCCGCGATCCCATCTACCGGGAGGAAGAGGACGCTTTCCTTGGTTCGTTTCAATACGCGCGCCCTTATCCTCCTCTTTCATACGCGCGATATATATATATATATATATATGATGGATTGATATATTCGATTCGCAGGTTGGTTCGCGAAAACACCTACCCGTCGTAAGAAGCAAAAATCGGCCGAACTGGAGCAACAAAAGCTCGAAGAAGCGAGCGAGAAGCAAAAGAAAAAAGGCAAAGGAAAAAAGAAATAGACGAGTCGCGGAGGACACAATAACTTAAATATCATCATTCGTAACGCTGCGATCAACGCATTCGTTCGAGCAGCGATTTTTTAACGTTCGTTTTATCGATGCTTCGTACGAATAATAAATAATAATATCCGCGCGAGCGCGCGCATTACCTCACTTCCATTGCGTGCGCAAATGCGATGAAAAAAAAAAAGCATCGTATGATTTATTGTCGATCTTTCGATCATAGTCGTCGTTGTCGTCGTCGTCGGAGTCGTCGGAGCGATTTGGCTTTGGTGGATAAATATTAGGGATCGCAAAAATGGAACAAGCATACGTAACTATCGCATTAACAAAACAAATGTACCTTTTTCCCGCAGCGTTATTATTTTTATTTTTATTTTTATTAGCACTTATCGGAATTCGTAACCGCAAACGTTGATGCGGCTATACGAACGCGATCGACTCGCGTAAAAAGGTGGTGAGGTGTATGCGCATCAAGGCCGTGCATGCATGCATGCAATTATATATAAAAGTGAAATCCGATTCGTGCGAGCGAGATCGCAGGCGGGAAAACTTTAATTTTTCTTTGTATCTCATCCAACGATGCGTACGCGCTCGCGGACCGGTGAGAGTTATGCGTGAGAGAGAGAGAGAGAGGGAGAAAAGTCCCGCGCGATCGAACGAGATTTTGAACTCTGACATCATATTCGATCTTTGATCTTACTTTTTCCATTCCCCCCCCCCCCCCCCCTCTCTCTCTCTCTCTCTCTCTTTGTCGACGATCTCGTTATCGCACCGCGAACCTACGGAGCAGTCGCCGTCCCTCGTATTTTCGCGTCATTCATCGGATAAACACATGTCTTTCGTTGAACCGCAATAGTCGTTCCAAGTACAATATTTTTCATGATATTTTTGTTTGACGAAAGCAAGCGAAGCAAAGACTTGTATTGACTTTCGGCAAACGCGCCAACGCGCCATGGCATTTCGGATCCAATAAGTATATATATTATATCGACGACGCAATAAACGTACCTCGCGACGTCAATTATCGCGTGAAATGGACGTGTTGTATCGGTATTAATTATGGGCCGAATTATTGCGACGAGGCGCGTCAACTCGGGTAACTCATTTTTCAATATTCGCGTTCGTTGATCCCGACCAACGGATTTTTTTTATTTTTTCTTTTATCGCATCGTGTCCGATCATGGAGAAAAATAAAAATTATGGAAGAATAATGAAAAAAAAATTATGAAATGACGCGTCAAAGAATCGCGCGTATTCGCGTGTTCACGAGACAAACGCGTGTCGTGTGCTGCGGCTTGACGTCTTTGCTTGCTCGCTGTTTATTTCGACGCTCCAACCGATACGGAGCGGGATGATAAACTGCATCCAATTTTTGTCGGATGTTGCGATGGTTGCTTTTTTTTTTTTTTCCTCTTCTAGTCTCACTACTCACCGCGATTATTCGCAACGGTATAAACTCGATTATAACTCGATTATAATCAAGTTTGACAGAAAAATTGGACACGCGCTCTAATAAATATAAATATAGCCGCGAATATATATCGTCAATAAACGCATATGACGGTCATCTTTTCTTTTTTACATTCATACAATTGCTTATTTTTCGTTTAATTCGATAACCGGGCGTAAGTTATTTCGCTTTCACTGTCGATATATATAATGACTCGGTGAAATTGACACTTAGGTTAGGATTCTCGTTGGAGCGAGTGCGCGCGCATTGTTACGCAAGCGCTGGTGGCGGCGCAGCGGAGGGGGTTGTTCACCGTTGACGTTTCAGCGCGCCGCTCGTATGTGTTGGAAAAAAAAAGAAAGGGAAAATTGGGAGTTATTGGGAGAGTACATGGTCCAGCGTAAAGTTGAAGAGGGCTTTTGTACCGTGTATTACGCATTGACCGTATATATATACGCTCTTTGAGTCCTCAATTATCATACCAAAATAAGTTATCTGTTTGTCGCAAAACAATCCATTATACAAATGCAAGTGGCGCGACGGCGCGTCGATTGTTCGTTTACAATTTTATCGGTTAATTATTGGATGCGATGTGAAAAGTAGCCACGGAATCAGAAAAATAATCTTACCGTATTTCGTAATGAGCATTTATAGCGAATATTCTCCCCCGCGATCGATGCGAAAAGACACCTATAAATATTTTTTGTAATTATATGTTGCACGCGCGTGCGCAGCCGCGATTTTGGACTTGTGAAAGAAACAAAAAAATTATAAACTGGCACTGTAAAAATATTGCCAAATATTTCGAAAAAAGATTTCAACGGTTATCTAGTTGCGGTGGGAAATACGAATATGACGGGGGCGGCGAGCGAATATGACGACGGAACTTGTCAAAGTTGATAAAAATCGCTCAACAGTTTTTGCAGGTTTACAATTATTTCGCGCACTGTCCCGCGCATATGCGACTGCGCACGCGTTGTCATATTTTTAAAGAGGAAATAAAAATAATATGTGCGCCTCTGGGAGAAAAAACAAATATATAACGAGTGAAGAATACTCGCAGGAGAGGGAAGGGTGTTATACTTGTACGACGAATAATTATTCGTTGAACAATGAAGGATGAAATTTGATTTGCACGTTTTATATTTTTTTTCTTAGTTCGTCTTCGCCCGCGTTGATACGCGAAAATTCTCCGATCCGCGACGCGCGATTATATGCATCGTCGTTATATATCATGCGCATATAAATGAGATGCCTCTATATACTAATGGTACAAAAGATAATGAAAAAAAATTAACAACATTTTCCGGAAAGATCACTCTTCTAAATATTAACGGTGTTTTTTGATTGTTTTTTTTTTTTTTCTATCCCGTACGACGATGCATACATACCACCCCGCGCGATGACGAGTCCGTATAGTAGTGTATTCGCTGCGTGTATACGTATATGTATGCCTATAGAATACTAGAATAAGGAGAGGGGAGAGAATAGTTTGCTTTGGTAACGCAGGGCGTCCGTTATAGAGAGCGCATGCCCGCGCGCATTTTGGAACACGGGATTCTATTGGTCGAGGCCACATGGTCCGATGCCAGACCACGGTGCCGGTCCAATTCAATAATAACGAGATGCCTGTTCGTGAGACGCCAGCTAGTCCTTAGCGACGCGCCCGTGACGTTCGTGCCGGTTTGTCGAAACGTCCGATACGTCCGATACGTCGTCCTTATCGCGTTGTCGTTGAGCCCTCCTCGCATCAGTTTCTTCAAATACCAAAAATCTCGTTCAGTATCACAACGTAATAATTAAGTATAATCAAATTATCTCACCGAGCAGGATACAAATAAATTGCTTTGAGAATCGGAAAAAAAAGAAGAGAAATATATCTTGTTGTACCCTGCTGCATCGTGATCTGGCTCTCGAAGAACGACGAAAGGTGCGAGAGAAGAGGCAGGCACATTCGGAAAACAAAGAGGGTTGGTTTATTTAGTGCGCGAGTTGTTACGAGAATTTCAACTCCTTCGGAAATTATTAAAACGCGAAAGGTGAGTATATATGTTGTATAGGTGAAATTTAATTACCATATTCCAGGCATTTTATTGTCGTTCGGTCGCAGCGGTACAGGTTCCATCGGGATTTTTGAATTTCATGAAAAACGGAAATCGGAATGCCCTAGAATTCGAAGCTCAGATTCGAAGGGTGAATCGCTTGTTTTTCTTTCGAACTATCAAATTTGATGGTGAAACGGCAAAAGATCTCGTATCTTCCTCGGGTCTCGGTGTTTATTATGACGACTGAGAGTGTCTGACTGTTGAATCAGCGCGGTGTTTATTGCCCCGGGCTCGTTTCTCTTATTGTTATTCAGTATTATTGTTATATCTCGGTTACGGTACCTCGCGACAGTTAAATCTACCATTGTATAGGAGAAATTCACCGACCCGGGACAACGCGGCGCTCAATTTCTTTCTTTCCTGCTTTTATATCTAACCGCAAATATAAAACCTTTCTGTATATATACAACGATAGCCTATTCTTATTTATTCGTGTACTAATTGTTCGCTCTTGGAATTTATTGATGCCGGAACTTTGTCGAACGGGCTATCGAATATTCATTTCGTCGATTCAAATTTAACGCATTAATTTTCATTATTTCGACTCTCTCGTTCTCATTTTTATCGTTGCATTTGGTTTTTTTTTGGCCCTCGAGTTCCATGATTAATCTTGAAGGAACCTTTGTATCCTCCTTGAGGCACATAATTGAAATTAATTATTTCGCAAACGAATATGCGGCGGCGGTTTGTCCAAACAGCTGATTCGCGATTGACGCAATTGTTTGGCAAATGTTGAATCGCCTAGATCTCCGGAGAAAGAGTAATGACGAAATTTTTGAATGAGCTTTGAACGAGCATCAACCAGAGAGAAAGAGAGATAAAGATAAAATTGGTCCTAAATTGAGATAAAAGAAAAACGTTGGAGATTCGTGATGAGAGGGGAATATTTGGATCGACGCGCGCGATGAGTATCTCATGACAATTCATCAGAAGAAGAAGAAGAAGAAGAAGAAGAAAAAAAAAATAGTAAGGTTCGAAAGAGCGACCGAGAGAGTATCGTATGCGTGAGTGTGCGAGTTGCGAGTACGATCAGCCTGGAGTTCTCGAGTGCAACGAGAGGGGGAGGGATTATTCCTCCCCACCTTTTGCCTCTTCCGATGTCTCACGCCACGTCTTACCGCAACAGTTTTTACTACTGCGCGCGTGGCTCAAACGATTCTCGTATTTCCTCCTCCTTCTTCTCGGTGCTTGTGTTTTTTCTCTTCTTTTTATTTATAAACTATATATAAATTCAATAATTATCATTATTACCATTTGTGGAGAAAGGAGAAAAAGACGATTTGTAAAATCAATGATTTCATTAAACATATTTTTCCGTCAAACGTTCCTCATCGGTCGAATGGCAATTGCACGGTCGTTTTTACATATTCAGACCGCGATGACACTAATTCTTTCTCATTTTTGTTTATGCGATAAATATTTAGGTCTAAGGAGATGATCGCGTTGTTGGGCGTAGAGCGGAAAAAAAGGTCGTCGTAGCGCCGTACCATTCCGCTGCATACACGGGCTCAATGTCCTAAAAATCTATGAGGTAGACGTTTGATAAAAAAAAAAAAAAAAGTACAAAGGTAACAACGGTCGATTCGAGTTTCCTCGTATTTTTTTTTTATTTTTATTTTTCAATTTTTTTATTTTTTATTAGTATACATTGAAACGACCTTTCTCATTCGCTCGCTCATTTATTATTCACGAGTTAACGCGGTTACATCTTGAATGGAGCGTTTATTTGCGCCAAGAATGCAAGAATCCACATTACGTATTTGTCTAATTTTCATATTTCCATATTTTTTCATCATATAGCAGCGGAAGCGAGAAGGTTACGATCCCGCGAGAATAATGATAAAATTTCAAAATTCATTCGTCGAGATATTTGTCTAAAATTTTATATTGTTCTATCGCGGAGGGACGCGTATGGAAAGTTCGAGGAAGGAGAATTTGTTAATTATTCGTTCAAACTGGAGATTCTCGCGGCGAGCACGCTTCGTGGCGCAGCGGACAAATTCATATACCATACATACATAATCCCATAGCGCAGGATTCAAAACAAAAAAAAAATCATATCGCTTGATTTTAATTATTTTTAATAAATTTTATGTATATTGACAATTTATTAATATTATCGTATAAATTTTCAATTTTACCGGCGTGCGTGTACGATGAGGAGGCGCAGCGACGGTGATAATTTTTCAATGAATTCGCGTATCGTACGATCTTTTGTAATAAAAAATCACTCGATCGATGCTCCCACAAAGCCGTTGAGGATTATTGCATGGCGATCGATTTTTTTCATCGACACCGCTTATGAATTCCGGGATATACGATTCCATGAGGAATAAATGAATTTGGCATTATCGAAAAGCTGGAGGTGGAGAGAAGGAAAAATTAATGGATTATCGTGAAGGCAGGTATATAAATTCGACTGATGGAAAATCATCATACGTATGCTGGTTAAATAGAAACAACATATGATGGGTGGTCTTTGTGGAGACTAAAAACGAAATGCGTAAGATTGATTTATCTAAAGAAGTAAGAGTTGTGAAATGAGAGTTTGATAGACGATGATTATATCTCGCGTATGATTTGCGATGAGATAGTTGGACGCACCTGATATACACACGGTGCGCGCGCCGCGCCGCGCCGTGTCAGCGTCAACGCCTCTTATCGATTTCCAAGTCGCGGATATTGCGCGACGGTGCAGCGATGATGCATTTACCCCGAAAACGCTACTACGAATCTCACGTTGCGCCGATACTATATACCTTTTTTAATTGCTCTTTTATTCTTTTACAATTTGACAAGCGCGATAAGCTCGTTCATAATCAATCGAGTTTTAATGAGATTGCAATTGAGGGTGAATAGGGAAGAGCAGCGATTATGCGGATAATTATTACTGCTAGTACTATTGAATCGCGCTGCGTGTATGCCAAGCGAGAGCTTACCGTTTCTATTATGACGCATCGCATCAAGCTCGATTCTACGTACCATGCCGGAGATTTATACGTTTTTATTTTTTTACCGAGACTCGATAATACTAGCGGCGCGATAGATTTTATATATAGTTTCTCATTTCTCTTTCTTCGTCGTCGTTGTCACCGTCGCACCGTTAACTCTGCGCGTTAATTTTACGCGCGTTAAGTTGCATCGATTGTTTGAAAAAATTTCTATCGTTTATTGATTTTTATGGATGAGCGTTGCCGTATCGTTATCGCGCGCATGTTATTATAGATTGATGTTGGAGCCCGAGCTCGATTCGCTTACGACGAGTGTTTAAATTTTTCTACAAGAATGCGATGATATATCGCGAATATTTGGTGTTTGTTGCGCGCGGTATCGTTGCGCGATGCAAAATTTTCATATATTTTATTTTATTATACGGCGCTCGCGAGCGTCCGTGAATCCAACGCGGCGTGTCAGTTTTTCCTCTTGACCTTGAACTCGAGCAAGGCTGCCCTTCGCTCGCGCAACCCTCTGTTCACGGGGTCACGATCATTTCGTAATCCCAACAACTCTTACCATATGCGTATATGCGCGTGCGAGCGTGCGAGCGTGCGAGCGAGCCGCCGAGTCTCCGTCGCCGTTGCCGATATTTAATCGTTATCTCTCCTCTCTTCGTTTTAAAGATTTTTTTTCTTCCGAATGGTACGAAGAATAAATAGCGAAGTCTGAACAGCTATCGGTCACTCGAGCTGCGAGTTGTTTGCGGAACAAGGTCATACATTCAAAGATATATATATATATATACGAGTATTATATTTTAAAAATTATAAAAGAGGACATTTCTAGAAATCTTTTGGGCGCGATTGACGCGACGAGAGAAAAAAAAAGTAAGGAATTAATAAATACGTTATGGTCATGCACGCACGTATGCGACGTCCGAGATGCATTATTTGCTTTTTTTTTTTTTTTTTTGTTGTCAAGAGAAATAACGACGCGAAAGATATGAAATATGTATGCATAAGCTATCGGGGCGTACCAAAGTGACGACGACGCTCCATCTGAATTATCTGTGACGTGTTTGTTCGTCGCCGCGAGTACGATTAATAAAATAACGTTGAAATAAATGTTCGAAGATGAGAGAAAAATTGACGAACGGTATATTGAGAAGACAATTTATTGAGATTGCGCCTCGGTTGGATCGTTATAAATTATTGATTCTACGCTCGAATTCTCTCGGACGTTTCGAGTATATTACGTATACTTGGCAACTTTTCGCGCGTTCGTCGCCGGTGTCAAATGAAATTCAACGAGCGCGCGCGCGCGCGCGTTTACATTAGCAATTTTTAATTTATTCCAAGCCGCGCGCAATTGTTTGTGTTTTTTTTTTTGTTTTTTCTTCAAACAAGTGCAATAGGTGCATCCGGTAATTAAGAAGCGTGCGCGTTTTAAGAATTCAAAGCGGGTTCGAGTTTGATGCATTAATTATCGCGAGGAATCGTGATTTTTTGCACGGAATCGAAACGAACGGCGGCGGTCGTACGATCGTGCGCGTCAACTTTTGATCCGGATCGATGCCCCGATAGAATATTTTTCTTCGCTTTCAACGCTGGACCGACGTTACGGACGAGCAGAGTTTAAAGATTGTACTTGGAATTAGTATATGGACGCGCGCGCGAACAAAAGGATCGAGGTCGTTCGCGCAATTGGGCCGAATTGACCCGTTGAGCGAGAAAGAGAAAGAGAAAGAGACTTTAATTGAGTAATTCGATTCACTCGCACGACGCGACAGGAGTAAAGCGCAATTTTGCAATTACCGCGCTTCTCCCGGCTTTTTTCTACCTATTCAGGTGTGACATGAGAAAGCGCGCGCCGCGGGGCCGGTTAACGATAATCGCGCCAATAAAATAGAGTAATAAATATGATTTATTATTTTCCTTTGTTTCAGGTGTATTGAATATAGCCCCGAGGGATTTACGAAAAAATAATATATAAGTCGCGAGAATCGCGAGAATCGCGAGAAAGAAAAGAAAAGGCGAGTTGAAAAATGCCAGCTAGATTCGAGAGTGCGGCGAACGCACCTATAGTACGGGATCCAAGTTCGACGAACGGCGGTGGCGGTGGCGGTGGCGGTGGCGGCGACGGGGCATACGCGATGGAGAACGATATCGTTATAACAGGATTGTCCGGACGTCTGCCGGAATCGTCAAACATGGAAGAATTCAAAGATCAATTGTTCGAGGGAATAGATTTGGTGACGGACGACGAGAGAAGATGGCCGCGAAATCTTCATGGTTTGCCAGCGCGTACGGGAAAGCTCAAGGATCTCAAACACTTTGACGCAACGTTTTTCGGAGTTCACGCCAAGCAATCACAAGTAATGGATCCTCAATTGAGATTATTGTTGGAATGTACGCACGAGGCTATAATAGATGCCGGAATAAATCCTGTTGATCTGCGAGGTTCGAGAACGGGTGTGTTTATCGGTGTTTCGGATTCCGAGTCGGACGAATATTGGACCGCCGATCCGGACAAGGTCAACGGTTACGGTCTTACCGGATGTTGTCGGGCAATGTTCCCGAATCGTTTGTCGTACACGTTCGATCTCAAGGGGCCCTCGTTCGCGGTCGATACCGCGTGTTCATCGTCGCTTTACGCGATGCATCAGGCAATACTTGCGATTAGAACGGGCGAGTGCGACGCGGCGATCGTAGGAGGCAGCAATCTCATTTTAAAGCCTACGAGCTCCCTCCAATTTCATCGTTTGGGCATGCTCTCGCAGGACGGTGAGTGCAAAGCTTTCGACGCTTCCGGCAACGGTTACGTCCGCTCCGAGGCGATAGTAGTTATTTTATTACAAAAATCACGGGACGCGAAGCGAGTTTACGGAACGGTAGTTAACTCAAAGACGAACGTCGATGGGCACAAGGACAAAGGTATTACCTTTCCGAGCGGTCCGATGCAGAACAGACTCATGAGGGAGATATACGCCGAATCCGGTATCGATCCGAGGGAGGTCGTTTACGTCGAGGCCCACGGAACCGGTACCAAAGCCGGTGATCCGGAAGAGGTTAACTCGATCGCCGATTTATTTTGCAAAGATCGCAAGGATCCGTTGCTCCTCGGATCCGTTAAATCGAACATGGGTCATTCGGAGCCTACGAGCGGTCTTTGCTCCCTCGCAAAAGTATTGATCGCGATGGAAGCCGGTGTAATACCGGCAAATTTACACTTCAAAGAGGCGAATCCCGAGATACCGGCATTGAAAGACGGAAGAATACGGGTGGTCGATCGGCCGACAGCCTGGAACGGTGGCCTCGCCGCTATAAATTGTTTCGGATTCGGAGGTGCGAACGCTCATATTTTAATACGGAGCAATTTCAAACCGAAATTGTCACCGGTCCCCGTTAACGTTGGAATACCAAAAATTGTGCTCGTTTCGGGGCGTACCGAACAGGCCGTCGATTATCTTCTCGAACGTACGAGACAGGAGGAGAACGACGATGAATTTATTTCCCTTATACGCGGCGTGCACGAGAAAAATATAGCGGGACACGGTTGGAGGGGTTACGAGATTCTCGGCGGAGATACGAATCGCGAGATAACCGGTGAATCGGTGTCATCGGTAAAACGACCAATTTGGTACGTATTCTCGGGGATGGGATCCCAATGGGCCGGTATGGGTAGACAGATGTGGCCGATCGAGCCCTTTCAAAGGGCCCTTAGAAGATGCGCCGAGGCCCTTAAAACGGAAGGCGTCGATCTGTTGGAGCTCGTGCACAACGGTACGAACGAGACGTTCGAGGACGTACTGTACAGTTTTGTCTCGATAGCGGCTATTCAGGTGGCTCTGGTGGATGTATTGAGGACGATGGGCATCGAACCGGACGGTATCGTCGGGCATTCGGTCGGTGAGCTCGGCTGTGCTTACGCGGACGGTACATTTACACCGGAACAGACGGTATTGGCGGCTTATTGGCGTGGTAAATCAATTCAGGAGGCTAAATTACCGCCGGGAGCGATGGCCGCGGTCGGCCTCGGCTGGGACGATACGGCAAAACGTTGCCCGCCCGACATATTTCCCGCTTGTTACAACGGCGCCGATTCCGTAACCGTTTCCGGCCCGGTCGATTCTATAGCAATGTTCGTCGAGAGCCTAAAGAGCAACGACATATTTGCCAAAGTTGTCGACAGCTCCGGGGTAGCTTTTCACAGCAAATACATAGCCTCGGTCGGACCTAAACTACGGGAGTACCTCGAGAGGATAATACCGAACGCGAGGCCGCGTTCATCGAGATGGATCTCGAGCTCGTTACCCGAGAGCGCTTGGAGCACCCCGCTCGCTCAGTACAGCTCGCCGGCTTATCACGTAAACAATATATTGTCACCGGTACTGTTTCACGAGGCGATCCAACGCGTACCCGAGAACGCTATCGTCGTCGAGATAGCGCCTCACTGCTTGCTCCAAGCTATTCTTCGTCGCTCGTTGCCCAACACGGTAACCAATGTCGGACTCAACAAGCGCGATCACACCGACAATCTTGGATTCTTCCTTTCGAGTATTGGCAAATTTTATAACGCCGGTGGCCAACCTATCATCAGCAGGCTATATCCACCGGTTAGCTATCCCGTTGGACGAGGCACTCGTATGTTGGGCTCCTTGATAAAATGGGATCATTCGGTCGAGTGGGACGTTGCTGATTTTTCTGGACGTTCCGGCAATTCCGGCCGGACCCTCGTAGAAATTGATCTTTCGAAAGAGACCGACGCCCATTACGCCGGTCATACGATAGACGGTAGAATTCTCTTTCCCGCAACCGGTTATCTCACCCTCGTATGGAAAACTTTCGCCAAGCTTAGAAACACCGATTACGAAAATTTGCCGGTCGTCATCGAGAACGTACAATTTTTGCGAGCGACCATTATGTCGAAAGATGGAGGTACCCCCGTTCGTTTTTTCATAAACATATTCGAGGGTACCGGCGATTTTGAGATCTGCGAAGGTGGAACGCCCGCCGTAATTGGCAAAATTCGAGCCTCCGAAAACATCGATACGGATCAATTGAATTTACCGATACCACCACCACCACCACCGTCATCATCCACAATTACCGATCCTGAAACGCTCTCACCTCTATCCACGGCCGACGTATACAAGGATCTTCGTCTGCGCGGTTACGATTATACCGGAATATTTCAGGGAATAAAAACTTCGGACAATCGCGGATCGGTTGGTAAGCTCGCTTGGAACGAAGATTGGGTTTCCTTTATCGACACGATGCTGCAATTCGGTATTCTTGGCAAAAATACCCGCAATCTTTATTTACCAACGCGCCTCCAGTATACCGCCATTAACCCCCTCAAGCACAAACAATTGGCGGCTAATTTGCTCAAGGACGAGGGTATCCCCGTTTACAATTATTCGAACGTTGACATAATCAAATCGGGTGGGATCGAATTACGCGGAATGAAAGCATCCCTGGCGCCCCGAAGACAACAGCTTCAATCCTCGCCCAAACACGAGAGATATCTCTTCGTTCCTTATGACAATTCTCAGGTTCTCGTTGAAGATCCCGATAAAGCCAAGACTCACGCGTTGACCGTTCTCTTGGAAATTGTCCTCGAGAATTTCGGCGCTTTGAAGATCAAAGCTGTCGAGGTTACCGGGGATCGGAATCCCGAGGCCCTTCTCGCTCCTCACGTCGTAGATATCTTCCACTCGCAGCCCGATATCAACGTAAGTCGTACTCTCCGTTTTTCTTTTTTTTTTTTTCTTTTTTTTTTCTTTATTTTCGTCACGGTTGTTTGCTAAAATAATATTGCGATTAACGCAGGTGGAGCTACAAATAGCCTCGATGCTAACGGACAACTATACCGCGCTCGCCGAACAGTTAAAAATGAATACGGTTGCCCGAGACGTAAGGAAAGCGCCGGTGGGTCAAGATCTACAATTGGTCGTCGCAGCGGATGTCTTGAGCAACGGTGAATCAGGAATATTGAAAAATCTAGCGAGTTCCCTGAAATTGGGCGGTTACGCGCTTCTCGAGGAGACCGGCGGTGCGAACAACATTGAGACAAAGTCGATCGTCAACGGAACGGGCCTTTTGACAGTCGCCAAGCAAACGGCTCCCGGAAAGAGTTATATACTTTTGAAGAAGGAGGAAAACAACGCGGAACCGATAATCATTCAGATTACGGAGAAAAATTTCTCGTGGCTCGAGGGTGTTAAAGCGGCATTAAAAAAATCAGAAACTGAGAATGAAAAAGTACTGCTCGTTAGCCAAGGTGAAGAATTACTCGGTCTCGTCGGTCTTATGAATTGTATAAGACGCGAAGTTGGAGGGATGAACGCGCGTTACGTATTTATTCAAGACAAAAATGCTCCAAAGTTCAATCCGAGCTCAAAATTCTACAGTGAACAATTGGACAAACAATTGATGGCGAATGTTCTCAAGGGCGGACGGTGGGGTAGTTATCGTCATTTACGGCTCGATCAACAGAGCGACGCTCCCTCTTTGCAGGTCGAGCACGCTTATGTAAATGCTCTTGTCAGAGGTGACCTCAGTAGTCTTGGATGGATCGAAGGACCCCTCAGTTATTATCGACCGGAGAAATATCCAAACACGGAATTGTGTACCGTTTATTACGCACCGCTCAACTTTCGGTAGGTATATTCGAGGGTGCGAATCGCGAATCGATTATAACGATGATGATGATGATGATGATGATGATTTATTCTCGACAGGGACATAATGCTGGCAACCGGTAAACTACCACCGGATGCTTTGCCGGGTGATCTGGCGGGTCAGGATTGCATTTTGGGTTTAGAGTTTACGGGACGCGACAGCAAGGGTCGTCGGGTTATGGGAATGGTAGCCGCAAGAGGATTGGCAACTACGGTCTTGGCCGATCCGGGTTTCATGTGGCAAGTACCGGATAAATGGAGCCTCGAAGAGGCAGCAACGATACCGGTATGTTACGCGACCAGTTATTACGCCCTGGTCGTTCGTGGACGTCTAAAACCGGGCGAAAGCATTCTTATACACGCGGGATCGGGCGGAGTGGGTCAAGCATCGATAGCCATCGCCCTTCATGCAGGTTGCAAAGTATTCACGACCGTCGGATCCCAAGAGAAGCGAGATTTTATAAAAAGAACGTTCCCTCAATTGACCGACAATAATATCGGCTGTTCTCGCGACACGAGCTTCGAACAGCTCGTACTTTCCGAGACGAATGGCCGCGGAGTTGACGTCGTTCTCAATTCTTTGGCGGAGGAAAAACTTCGTGCGAGCGTACGTTGTCTCGCCAAGGACGGACGATTCCTCGAAATCGGTAAATTCGATCTTTCCAACGACAGTCCTCTGGGCATGTCGTTCTTCCTCAAAAACACGAGCTTCCACGGTATCCTTTTGGATGCTCTGTTCGAGACCGATAGCGCCGACAAAAGGGAGGTTGTGAGACTCGTCAGCGAAGGAATTAAAAACGGCGCGGTAAAACCTCTACCGGCCACGGTATTCTCGGAACAACAGATCGAGCAGGGTTTCAGATTCATGGCTACCGGTAAACACATTGGTAAAGTTTTGATCAAAATACGGGAGGAGGAGGAGGAGGAGGAGGAATGTAAAATGAAGTCGACGCTTCTTCCACCGGGCAACAAAACCGTAGCTGCGATTCCACGAACTTATATGAATCCCGACAAGTCTTACGTTCTCGTTGGTGGCCTCGGAGGCTTTGGACTCGAATTAGCCGACTGGTTGATCACTCGGGGAGCTCAATACATCGTCCTCGTATCTCGCTCGGGTGTTAGAACCGGCTATCAGGCATTGTGCATTCGTCGCTGGCGGGAAATGGGAATAAAGGTAATCGTATCTACGACGGACGTAACCAGTTTGAGCGGAGCTGAAAAACTTATCGCGGAAGCAAACAGAATTGCTCCCGTCGGTGGTATATTCAATCTTGCGGCTGTTCTTCGGGACGCTCTCATCGAGAATCAGGACGAAGCCAATTTCAGAGCTGTTGCTTTGCCAAAAATCGATGGAACCAAACATTTGGACACCGTTTCGAGAAGGTTGTGTCCCGCTCTCGATTACTTTGTTGTATTTTCGTCCATCTCGTGCGGACGCGGTAACCTCGGACAGACTAATTACGGACTCGCCAACTCTGCCATGGAGCGAATCGTAGAACATCGACAGGCGAATGGATTGCCCGGATTGGCGATTCAGTGGGGCGCGATCGGCGACGTTGGCCTCATTCTTGGTAAGTATTAGTCGAATAAGCGGTACCATTAAAACGCGTGTTTAATAACCCCGGTCACTCATATATTTCATTCTTTTTTCTTTCCTTTTTTCCCCCCCCCTCTGTACAACAATGAAGAAATGATGGGCCTGAATAACACGGAAATCGGTGGTACGTTGCCACAACGAATCTCGAGTTGTCTCGCAACGATGGACACGTTCCTGCAACAACCCCATCCGGTATTGGCATGTATGGTCCTGTCGGATAAAGACAATCTTGGTAACAGTGCGAAACAGGTCGGCTTGTTGGAAGCGGTTGGTAACATATTGGGAATAAAAGACGTGACGAATATAAATTCGAACAATAGCCTGGCGGATCTAGGAATGGATTCTCTAATGGGGACGGAAATAAAACAAACATTGGAACGACATTACGATCTTGTACTTTCCGCCCCGGAAATTCGAGGTTTGACTTTCGGTAAGCTCCGGGAAATGTCAATCGGAGCTAGTACCGCCGGTGGTGAACAACAGCAGCCTGGTGGAAGCTTGCCGAGTTCCCCAAAAAAAGAAATCCCCTCGTCAGGTCCAATACAAAATTTCGAATCTCTTCTCTTCCGGTGTTCCGACAACGAGCTCGTACCCAAACAACCTCTCGTACAATTGGAATCACGGGCCGCTGCCAGCAACAAAAACGAGGCTCAACCTGTTTTCTTCGTTCATGCGATCGAGGGCTCCGTTTCCGCTATGAAAACTTTGGCATTTGAAATCGATCGACCTGTATGGGGACTCCAGTGCGCCAAAGACGTACCTGTCGAATCGATGGAGGGATTAGCGGAGTTTCACGTTGCCCAAATGAAGAGCCTTCGACCCAAAGGACCGTACACGATCGTCGGATATTCTTTCGGAGCATGCGTCGCATTCGAAATGGCCCTTCAGCTCGAAGCACGGGGTGAACGGTGTACGCTTTACCTCTTGGATGGCTCACCCGAGTATATTACACTACAATCCGCGGCCATTGGCAAAAATGTTATTGATACCGGAAGCGAACTCATGAGCATTGGTTTCTGCAAGGCTCTTGCCTTCTTCGCCCGAGAATTGAATCCTGACCTCACTTTTGCCCGGGTAATTCTCTTTTTATTCACTCTTGTCGCTTATCTCGGATTACATTTATATTTTGACGACGTTACTCGCACAGGCTTATAATACACTGAAGGATCTCAAAACCAACGATGCCATGATGGAAAAAATGTTGGAGCTTCTTAGCGGAACGCCATTCGAAGTCGCGGACTTGAAAGACGCGGCAACCCTATTTTTCAAAAAATTACTAGTGGCCAATCTCTATAAACCCGCAAGCAAATTTCGGGGTCCGATCACTTTGTTCAAAGTGAAGGAAAACTTTCTCTCGATAAACGACGATTACGGTTTAACGGAGGTAAGTTTGATATAGAATATACAAGAAGCGTGCGATGACAATATTTCATTTTTTTTTTCTCCTCCATTTGCTTGCAGATATGCGACGAGACTGTAAGCGTGCGAGAGCTCGACGGCAACCATAGGAATATTCTTACCGGAGAAAGTGCGAAAGAGATAGCGCGGTTAATAAACATTTGAGACGAGGACTTTGGGGGAAGAGCGAAAAAGCACAAAAGACACAAAGCAGGTTCGAAAAAGAGGCGAACGAAGAAGTAATGGTCTATTATTCCATGTTCCCGTGTGATGGCGGTGAAGTTTCGAGAATAAATATATACGAGAACGAGAAGACGATAGGAATTAAAAAATCAAGCTCATTCATTCAACGGCTATAAATCATTAAAGTTCTTTTTGTATGATGAGAGGCGAAAGAAACGAACATGACATTTTTCGACTTAAGGATTTTCATTATTATAGAAAGAAAAAGAAAAAAGAAAAAAGAAAAAAGAAAAAAGAAAAATACCCCATGAATTATTTTTATTCGTCATTCCCGAATGAGCGTGTGATAGTTTTAGTTGTTTAAGTCTACGGTAGTGTCTTTGTTCGTTGTTTATATTTTTTGGCGTCGACGATGCATAAAAGACGAATGGAAAAACATTATTGGGACAAGTGCGGCTAATCCGGGTACAGACAGTTTCCGTATGATTATCAATTCCAATAAATTAGTTCCGTGCCCAAATAATTAATATAACTATAATTATTGTAAAATAAAATGAACTTAGGACGAATAAGCTGCCTCTTGTGGGTCGTTTCTTATCTGGATATTACCTGTATACATCTATTTTTTCCCGAATAATTTTATTTTTTTTCCAAAGATCCAAAATCGGTGAACGGATTTTGTTTCGAAGAGAAAAAAATACTGAAATTGTATGGGAGGAAAATAGTCATTTTCATATTTTATTTATTAAATGATGAGGGGATGCAAGAAAAAGCATTTGAGCAATCATTGAAAAAAAAAAACCGAACGTACGTACACGTGACAACTGCAGTAGTAACATCTTCTTTCTCTCTTTATCGTCTTCGAAACGATACACGTGATAAAAAACTTAATGAAACGAATCTGCGTATCTCTGTTCGTTTTTTTTTTCTTCATTTGGTGGTCCCCCGCGTGAGTCATGTCCTAATGTATATATACCTACATAACATACGATCATTTATATGTATATTTCGCATGTATTTGAAATAGGTGTTAAATTATTACAGAAGGAGAACATATTTATAATGGCCCTCTACACTGAAGGAATATGGGTTTTTTTTTCTCTTTTTTTCTTTTAATCCTTTCTCCATGAAAATTCCTGTGCAAAGCCCAGAAAAATTATATAACCGATGAAAAACGATTACTCAAGCAGATACGGTTGATATTGTTTACTAATTGATTTTTTTATTCACCAACAACAAGTATATGCTTCTCTCTTGGATATAATTCTTTATATTGGCAATACTTGCTATTTCTTCTGGACGCTCAACGTATTTCTCAATTGTTCGAAAACACAACGGCTTGAATGCGAATAAAAATGTTAAAACGTAATCGATATTCTTATTATTATACTTTCGTCGTATGTATATTTTGTTATATACCGATATACTTAAGAATGCGAAGAAAAAAACAGTCCATATCACTTTGATCAAGAATACAAAGTTTCTAAGAAAAAATGAAAAGTTTTAGCGGTCTTGTTTGGAGTTTGAAGGGAAAAAAATGATTCTTAACCATTGGTCACACAGAGTTAAATTTACCCCATGTGACAACATTACCCAGGTGGGATGATTTGTGTGTGTGATAATTAAGGATCAAAGACCATCAACGATATTACGGTAAAAGGAAGTAAAATACTGTTTCGTTCTAGAATATTCATATGTCTGTATAGGATTGAGTTTTGAAAAAATTAGGATTTCGATGTATCCAATTTGGGGTCCGATATCGCGGCGATCGGATCGCAGGTGAAGGAAACTGTTAATGCGTAACGCGTCCCGGAGGTGACACGCTCGACCGCGTGAAGATTTTCTGCACCGGACGTGAACATTGTAACTCGACCTGAGAACACAAGGAAAGACGATTGTTCCTCGTTGAAAATTCAATCTCTTCTTCAAATTGAAAGATGATGGAAAAATTGATCAAAGGTTTTATTTAATTTCACCTTTGCGTGGTTCAATCGATGTCGTTACGTTATTGTCGTCTATAAAAATTAAACGACCACCCTCGAAATCTCTACCGTGATCATTTAAATACAATAACGAGGTGTAATGGAAATGTTGATAAGTCACCTGTAACACGAATAATTGCATACCGTCGATCGAGTTGGACAATTGGTATCGAATTTTTGAAAATACCTTATCAACGTGCGGCAACCAATATTCGTCGTGAACCGTTTTTGCAGGAGCGTTCGTCATCCTTGAGAAAAATGTTGGTTTCGTTAGATAAATATTATTCGCATCGACTCCAAAATGATGAGCGACGGCATGGTGTATTTTTGTTTTTACAACTCTGAAAGTATAGTTTATTCATGTGCGATGAGCGTATGGCCGAAGGAGTGAGAAAACAAATGACAATGGGAACAGAAGAAAGCACGGAAATAATTTCTCTTTTCTTTTGTTGAAATCCAAATATTTGGAGATGCTCAAAATGCGTGTGCCCGGATTTAATGTAAAACATGAGTTAAAATTTTTTGTTTCTCAAAGTTTCATACTTGTAAATAGCAAAATCTGCGTTACTGAATATTTTGTTTGCCCGTGGATGATTATAAATATTGATAAAGCCGGTGCCTTTGCTAAGAGCTCCGCTATGGAGATCCAAAATGCTTGCCCCTCCGTCCGAGCCGCCCAGGTTCATGCCGGCTGCTGCAATTTTGAGCAAAACGTCGGTCTCCGTAGATGAGACTAATTTGTCATTGACAACGCGTCCGCATCGCTCCGGAACACAGCCAGGAAATTTATCCAGTTCGGTTTTATATTCGGGGGCGCATTCGACACGTTGCGCTCTATCGACCAGAACTTCTTTTTGCTTTGCCAAAAAAATTTCTTTGCCACGCTTGCTGTTGTACCAGACCACAGCGAGGACACAGAGTATGAGAACGCTTCGGGACCAAACTTTTTGATATGGAAATGTCAAGATAGGCCCGTATTTTCTGTAAATATTCATTTTAAAAAAATGCCTCAACTTTTTTTATATTAAAAAATAATTTTATACTTAATCTCATTGCATGGTATATAAAATGACATCTTTTCACTGGAGCGACTTACGGTTGTTTGACTGGTTCATCATCGTTGACTCGATTGTTTTTTCCCTCATCACTTTGTGTCGTGTCCTCGATTTTTTCTCGTTCATTATTCGCGTCTTTACGTTTGTTTTTTTTTACTCCAAGCATTTCGTAAGCGCGCGTTTGTGGTTGAGTAAAAAACGAAAGGGGAATTTGAATTTTTGTTTTCAATTTTCGAAAGGAATCGTAGTTTCAACAACGCGATTTTATATTAGGGGAACGACGACTTGACAAGCGTTTCAATCATTGTTGACACGTTACTGGCTCGTGTCGAAAAAAAAAGCCGGTCCGAGGATGCCGGCGGCGGCCACCGGCGGCGAACAAGCGATATATATATAAGCAGATATAATAATATAATATGTAGATTTTCAATTTTTCGATATCAAACAGCTGAGAATAAGGTCCAATTATTCGTATTTTTATCTCTTTCCGTTAGAATTTTGAAGGTGGAAGTAAACACCTTCGTGAACTTGTCCGATTGTGCATGAGGGCATAAAGAGAGAGAGAGAGAAGAGAGAGACAGAGACGCCGCGGCGCCACTAGCCGCGCCGTGTGACGAATGCGTAATTCGTCACCAGAGTGCGCTGATTTCTGCGCTAAGAACCGCGAATTTGCGAATTTCGTACTTTAGCATTTCATACGGATTTGATAATTTGATCATTGAAATATTAACAAATGAGAGGAACGTGACGGACTTGGGTGACTAATATATAAGTATAGCATAAACAATAATCGCTAGTCGATAAGAAATATGAACGTATTGACTAACTCATTCTTATAGTTTACATTATAATAATCTCCATACGTTGAAATGTATCGGAATAAGGCTTTCTTTGATTTCTTATATAAATAGTTCTAGTATTCCAATACGATACTTTTACCCACTTTCATCTTATAAACATTAGGCTAGGACATATCCTTCGTCACTCTTATGCTAAGGACCTAGAATAATAAGGGCATTGTGTGGTTGCGAGGCGAGCGTGTGAAACCGAAGCGTGGGTCGCGAGACCCCAGAATTCGAATGAGTGGGAGAATGAAGAACAACGTGATTGGTCCGCGTATGAGCGGAGCGTACCGAGTCTGCGCGTGAGAATCAAAAGATTTGTGAGACAAAAAGTCGAACGGAATAGAATTAAGAGAGAACATTGTTGTCAGCCGAAGAGTCAAGATCCATATTTTCGTCAATATATTCATCAAACATTTAAATCTTTGTCTTGAGTTATTGAAGAGAAATTCGCAAGGCGAGTTTCAACTCCTTATCAATCGAACCCACCCAAAACTAAATCATTCGAAATAATAGTTACTATAATTCCCGCTCGGAGCGTTACAGCCGGGCGGGTGGCGACGAGGGCGACGAGTGTTGGACGACTGTATACGTACAGACAACGTATACAGAGGAGTACTCATGGAGACCTCTGTATAGTTAGCAGGTAAAATTGGTATTTCTGAATTTATTGGAGCACATAGGTTCGTTGGTTAGCCATTTGCGCGAACAAGAGCGCGGTATAGCCAGACGACGACGACGACTGGTCAAGCTCAAGTGTCTGGTGCAACTGGAAGTGCGACGTCGCCGCAAACGCCGACGATTCCCGATTTGTCGAGTCTCGGCCAGGTAACCATCTACCGTATGACGCAGTGATACTTATCTCAAAAAATGTGACGCATCACAAAAAACAAAAAACAAATTGACTTTGGCTCGACCTCTAGATTATTTTTTGTACTTGATTTTTATACCTCTGATACTAACTAGTTTGTAGTAATTCATCGTCGCAAATGTTTGGAGAAATAATAAAGAATAATAAATAGAGGAAGCAACGCGAATTTGCTGCTTCGCCGAACTAAACTGCCATTTCTCCTAATTATTTGACGCGTAACCCAACTTGGTCAGATCGGAAGCTGCTGCTGCTTTATTTTGATGTTCCGTGTGTCTTATGATGGTGTGCAATGTGTGAGAATGCTGTGAAATAATTGTACGGACGATCTTGTGGTAATTGTGTGCGCGGCGGCAGCCAAAAGAAAAGGGAAGAGGGAGAAAGAAGAGTCTGCTATGTAATCTCGAATGTTTTGTCTCTCTCTCTCTCTCTCTCTCTCTCTCTCTCTCTCTCTCTCTCTCTCTCTCTCTCTCTCTCTCTCTCTCTCATTGCCAGCCGAATCCTGGACAAAGTTCGCCCTGGGAATTGGAGCCAGCACCGGCTTTGGCTCGCCCCTCGTCGTCGTATCTCCGCGAGTCTTTTTATCCGGGGCCGGGGATGGATGTCCACGGGCTCAACAACTCGAGCGATCAGTTGCATTTCCAGAATCAATTGCTCGAGCGATCGACTTGACAATATAAGCCCTCATCAGCAGCAAAGATCGCCCTACGATACTCCTTACTCCCCTTACGCTACCACCGTATGCCCTACGACTTTTTTACGCCCACTTGGCGTGAATAATAATAAACCATTCGTAAGTTGATTGTCTATTCGGTCTCGATAAAAATAATGCTCCGATTGACCCGATTCGCTGCGCGCGAAAAACGTGAGCGAATAAAAAGCGTACGAGTTATACCAGCAATCATACTACGATCAAAATAATTGCAGAATTTCGTCAACGCCCAAACTCCGCCGCCGGTCTTGTCTTTGAGAGTTTCTCGAGCCAACGGTCCTGGTTACGCCTCTTATTCTCCGATTTTGTCTGACAAAATCCCGAGTTTTGATCCAAGCGAAAGCGACGAATTGCTGCTGCTGCCGCCAGCGGCGACTGATTCGTTGGCTCCTGGTTTTATCAGACCATTATTGCCGTGCAGCGCCGACGGCCAAGATGACGGCGATGAAGGAGCAGGGGGGGGGGGGGGGAGCGACGACGCGGTGGGAATCCTTGGCGAAGAGTTGTTCGCAGCGGGGAGCTTCGGAAAATCAGGAATCCCCGGGTAAGAAAAGCGACGGCGGAATAGAAAGTGCCACCCAAAGACCAATGAATTTGGAAGCTCCACCACGAAGCCTCGAAACGTCGTCTCAGGGACGAACGGTAAACGGCACCAGCAGCGGTGGATCATTATCCACCGAAATAATAACAAGAGTTATTCAAACCCAACGACAACGTCCCAATTCGAGCTGTAAAAATCACGTTAAAACAGTTTTAACGAGTTGCGGACCACCGCCTTCGAGAACGACGAGCGCCCGTTTACCTTTTCGGAATGATCTCATGTCCCAGCAGGTACGAAGAACCGCCTGGGCTCGACACACGACCAAATAGCCAAATAGTTTTATTATAATATTTTCATCGCCCTGCGCGTGCGATGAAGAATTTACTTTTCATTAGTATTTATAAGAGGCTAATATTGCCCCGTTTTTGCGGGAACAAGATGACCCGGCCCATTCCCCAGAAAGATTGTTCACCATCAAAGATGTAATATCGTTTTATCACTGGAATAAAACAAAAAATTTTATTTGTGTACAAAACCAAAAAGCCATTCGCTCGTTATCATCGTCGCTCGCCTTTATCCATATCGCGATGCTAGCGCTCATTTTATTTATTATAGAGGTGTAATAAAAAGTATAAATAAAACTCTGCTGCTCTCGTAAACGAAACGATTATATATTTCGAAATAATAAGCAATGGATTAAGAAGTGCAATAGGATGAATTAATAAGCCTACAGGGGTCCTCGTGCATAATACACGAGTATATACGCGTTTAAGAGTCATCGAGCTCACGTGACCAACTCAAAATCGAGGGTAGCGCCTCACGGTGGAAAAGTCTGAACTAGCCACGAATCGACACTAGCGCGCCTAGCGATAAATATTTCAACTATTGATTTCTGCCAGCCCAATGCGAGCGACAAGGACAGCGAAATAACAGCTGTTGCTTCCATGTCGTATCGAGTGCAAGCACGATCTCGACCCGTCGCCGCGGTCCGTTCATGAGTTTTTTTTCTAAGTCCCACGCTCCCTTTAAAAAAATTTTTTTTTTTGGTCTCCCCACGTGTGTCTCATTCGATTCAGAATCGAATGAAACGCGTTTCTGACCCATTATGAGAGAAAATTTCGAAAATTTTCAAAGTCCCTGAACCTCGAAATTTTTTCAAAGTCCTCGAATCTCGGAATTTTTTTAAAGTCTCCGAAAATCGAAATTTTTTCAAAGTGCTCGAATCTCAACGGAAGAAACACCAAACCCAAACAAAAGTGCAGCAGACGAAAACGCCAAACCCAAACAAACCCAAAAAAGAGTGCAGTAGACGAAAACGCCAAACCCAAACAAACCCAAACAAAAGTGCAGCAGACGAAAACGCCAAACCCAAACAAACCCAAACAAAAGTTCAGCAGACGAAAACGCCAAACCCAAACAAACCCAAACAAAAGTGCAGCAGACGAAAACGCCAAACCCAAACATTAAACCCAAACAAACCCAAACAAAAGTGCAGCAGACGAAAAAGCCAAACCCAAACATTAAACCCAAACGCCAAACCCAAACAAAAGTGCAGCAGACGAAAACACCAAACCCAAACAAACCCAAACAAACAAACCCAAACAAAAGTGCAGCAGGCGAAATTGCCAAACCCAAACAAACCCAAACGCCAAACCCAAACAAAAGTGCAGCAGACGAAAACGCCAAACCCAAACAAAAGTGCAGCAGACGAAAACGCCAAACCCAAACAAACCCAAACAAAAGTGCAGCAGACGAAAACGCTAAACCCAAACAAACCCAAACAAAAGTGCAGCAGACGAAAACACCAAACCCAAACAAACCCAAACAAACCCAAACAAAAATGCAGCAGACGAAAACGCCAAACCCAAACAAAAGTGCAGCAGACGAAATTGCCAAACCCAAACAAACCCAAACGCCAAACCCAAACAAAAGTGCAGCAGACGAAATTGCCAAACCCAAACAAACCCAAACGCCAAACCCAAACAAAAGTGCAGCAGACGAAAACGCCAAACCCAAACAAACCCAAACGCCAAACCCAAACAAAAGTGCAGCAGACGAAAACGCCAAACCCAAACAAACCCAAACAAACCCAAACAAACCCAAACAAAAATGCAGCAGACGAAAACGCCAAACCCAAACAAAAGTGCAGCAGACGAAAACGCCAAACCCAAACAAACCCAAACAAACCCAAACGAAAGTGCAGCAGACGAAAACGCCAAACCCAAACAAAAGTTCAGCAGACGAAAACGCCAAACCCAAACAAACCCAAACAAAAGTGCAGCAGACGAAAACGCCAAACCCAAACATTAAACCCAAACGAACCCAAACAAAAGTGCAGCAGACGAAAAAGCCAAACCCAAACGCCAAACCCAAACAAAAGTGCAGCAGACGAAAACGCCAAACCCAAACAAACCCAAACAAACCCAAACAAACCCAAACAAAAATGCAGCAGACGAAAACGCCAAACCCAAACAAAAGTGCAGCAGACGAAAACGCCAAACCCAAACAAACCCAAACAAACCCAAACGAAAGTGCAGCAGACGAAAACGCCAAACCCAAACAAAAGTTCAGCAGACGAAAACGCCAAACCCAAACAAACCCAAACAAAAGTGCAGCAGACGAAAACGCCAAACCCAAACATTAAACCCAAACGAACCCAAACAAAAGTGCAGCAGACGAAAAAGCCAAACCCAAACATTAAACCCAAACGCCAAACCCAAACAAAAGTGCAGCAGACGAAAACACCAAACCCAAACAAACCCAAACAAACAAACCCAAACAAAAGTGCAGCAGACGAAATTGCCAAACCCAAACAAACCCAAACGCCAAACCCAAACAAAAGTGCAGCAGACGAAAATGTCAAACCCAAACATTAAACCCAAACAAACCCAAACAAAAGTGCAGCAGACGAAAACGCCAAACCCAAACAAAAGTGCAGCAGACGAAAACGCCAAACCCAAACAAACCCAAACAAACCCAAACGCCAAACCCAAACAAAAGTGCAGCAGACGAAAATGTCAAACCCAAACATTAAACCCAAACAAACCCAAACAAAAGTGCAGCAGACGAAAACGCCAAACCCAAATAAAAGTGCAGCAGACGAAAACGCCAAACCCAAACAAACCCAAACGCCAAACCCAAACAAAAGTGCAGAAGATGAAAACGCCAAACCCAAACAAACCCAAACGCCAAACCCAAGCAGACGAAAACGCCAAACCCAAACAAAAGTGCAGCAGACGAAAACGCCAAACCCAAACAAACCCAAACGCCGAACCCAAACAAAAGTCCAGCAGACGAAAACGTTAAACCCAAACAAACCCAAACAAACCCAAACGAAAGTGCAGCAGACGAAAACGCCAAACCCAAACAAAAGTTCAGCAGACGAAAACGCCAAACCCAAACAAACCCAAACAAAAGTGCAGCAGACGAAAACGCCAAACCCAAACATTAAACCCAAACGAACCCAAACAAAAGTGCAGCAGACGAAAAAGCCAAACCCAAACATTAAACCCAAACGCCAAACCCAAACAAAAGTGCAGCAGACGAAAACACCAAACCCAAACAAACCCAAACAAACAAACCCAAACAAAAGTGCAGCAGACGAAATTGCCAAACCCAAACAAACCCAAACGCCAAACCCAAACAAAAGTGCAGCAGACGAAAATGTCAAACCCAAACATTAAACCCAAACAAACCCAAACAAAAGTGCAGCAGACGAAAACGCCAAACCCAAACAAAAGTGCAGCAGACGAAAACGCCAAACCCAAACAAACCCAAACAAACCCAAACGCCAAACCCAAACAAAAGTGCAGCAGACGAAAATGTCAAACCCAAACATTAAACCCAAACAAACCCAAACAAAAGTGCAGCAGACGAAAACGCCAAACCCAAATAAAAGTGCAGCAGACGAAAACGCCAAACCCAAACAAACCCAAACGCCAAACCCAAACAAAAGTGCAGAAGATGAAAACGCCAAACCCAAACAAACCCAAACGCCAAACCCAAGCAGACGAAAACGCCAAACCCAAACAAAAGTGCAGCAGACGAAAACGCCAAACCCAAACAAACCCAAACGCCGAACCCAAACAAAAGTCCAGCAGACGAAAACGTTAAACCCAAACAAACCCAAACAAACCCAAACAAAAGTGCAGCAGACGAAAACGCCAAACCCAAACAAACCCAAACGGCAAACCCAAACAAAAGTGCAGCAGACGAAAATGTCAAACCCAAACATTAAACCCAAACAAAAGTGCAGCAGACGAAAACGCCAAACCCAAACAAACCCAAACGCCAAACCCAAACAAACCCAAACAAAAGTGCAGCAGACGAAAACGCCAAACCCAAACAAACCCAAACAAACCCAAACAAACCCAAACGCCAAACCCAAACGCCAAACCCAAACAAAAGTGCAGCAGACGAAAATGTCAAACCCAAACATTAAACCCAAACAAACCCCAACAAAAGTGCAGCAGACGAAAACGCCAAACCCAAACAAAAGTGCAGCAGACGAAATTGCCAAACCCAAACAAACCCAAACGCCAAACCCAAACAAAAGTGCAGCAGACGATAACGCCAAACCCAAACATTAAACCCAAACAAAAATGCAGCAGACGAAAACGCCAAACCCAAACAAAAGTGCAGCAGACGAAATTGCCAAACCCAAACAAACCCAAACGCCAAACCCAAACAAAAGTGCAGCAGACGAAAACGCCAAACCCAAACAAACCCAAACGCCAAACCCAAACAAAAGTGCAGCAGACGAAAACGCCAAACCCAAGCAAACCCAAACACCAAACCCAAACAAAAGTGCAGCAGACGAAAACGCCAAACCCAAACAAACCCAAACGAACCCAAACAAAAGTGCAGCAGACGAAAACGTCAAACCCAAACATTAAACCCAAACAAAAGTGCAGCAGACGAAAATGCCAAACCCAAACAAACCCAAACGCCAAACCCAAACAAACCCAAACAAAAGTGCAGCAGACGAAAACGCCAAACCCAAACAAACCCAAACAAACCCAAACGCCAAACCCAAACAAAAGTGCAGCAGACGCAAATGTCAAACCCAAACATTAAACCCAAACAAACCCAAACAAAAGTGCAGCAGACGAAAACGCCAAACCCAAATAAAAGTGCAGCAGACGAAAACGCCAAACCCAAACAAACCCAAACAAACCCAAACAAACCCAAA